>NW_027649789.1:495000-1111875 GCF_965287045.1 Carcharhinus amblyrhynchos | reverse complement strand
GCTGTACATTATTATTGTTAATGATCTTATTCTTAAAAACGCTGTGGATTTGCCCTGATTCCTGTTATTTTTCTCTCTCTGATCTCCAGTCTGAATGGTAATGCTCTCACCGATTCTTGTGCCGAGGACCTGGCCTCTGCTCTCAGTACAAACCGCTCACTGATAGATCTGAATCTGGATGACAATAAACTGGGAGATTCAGGAGTGAAACGGCTGTCTGTGGCTCTGAGGAATCCGGACTGTAAAATACAGAAACTGCGGTAAGTAGCAGACTGTGAGAGATTGTGTTTATAATAACTGAATATTCAACAATATAATTTCACCACTGGTAGTTGTATAAAAACACTGCCCATTATTATTGGTGTCAGTTATGAATAAGGAAAATTGCTTTTCCTCTGAACAAAGAACAAAATCAGCCCGGGAAACAGGCCCTTCGGCCCAACGAGCCCGCGCTGCCATCTCAACACCACCAGTCCTCCCCTCCACCCACGACCCCTGTCTAATGTTTTATGGCCATCCAGATTGAGGGAAACTGATTTAGGGACAATTTATTCCTGCCAATCAGCCTAACAGCACATCTTTGGGGTGTGGGAGGAAACCGGAGCACCCGGAGAAAACCCACGCAAGCACGGGGAGAATGTGCAAACTCCCACCAACACTGGCCCAAATCCATGTGTCTGCACAGCAATCAGCGATAGTCACTGAGCTGTCGTCTTGCCCAGTGTCTGGTCCAGTTTAGGTACACACTAACGACATGAAGCACTAGGCCAACCTCGAACAACCAAGAGCAGCCCCAGTACGACCCATCGCGTGTATGCCCCTCGTTGGACACGAGGTGGACCGACTTAAAACCTGTGAATGAAAAGAGAAAAAACATTATTATCATACCACACCCATTTACATTACCAGGGACGCCCCAATGCTAATGACCTTTATTTAAAACAATCTCCTATATCCACCCATCTCCAACCCACTCATGTGCCTATCTAAGTTACTCTTAAAGGACTCTAGTGTGTTTGCCTCCACCACCTTACTTGGCAGAGCATTCCATACCCCCACTACCCTCTGTGTGAAAAACCTCCCTCTAATATCTGTGTTGTACCTCTCCCCCCTCACCTTAAGTCCATGGCCCCTTGTCCTACGTGTCTCTATTATAGGAAATAGCTTACCACAGTTTACTCTATCTATATCCTTCATAATCATATATACCTCTATTAGATCCCCCCTCAGTTGGCGTCTTTCAAGGGAAAAGAGCCCCAATTTCTTCAATCTTTCCTCATACCCCAGTTCTTCCATACCAGGCAACATCCTGGTAAACCTCCTCTGCACTCTCTCCAGAGTCTCCACGTCCTCCCGGTAGTAAGGCGACCAGAACTGGATGCAGTACTCCAAATGCGGCCTAACCAACGTTCTGTACAACTGCAACATTAGACTCCAGCTCTTATATTCTATACCCCTTCCTATAAAGGCTAACATACCATAGGCTTTCTTCACCACACTCTCCACCTGTATTGCCACCTTCAAAGACTTGTGCACTTGCACCCCCAGGTCTCGCTGTGACTCTATACTCCTTACGGGCTTACCCTTTATCATATAACTCCCCCCCTACATTATTCCGGCCAAAATGCATCACCTCACATTTATCTGGATTAAACTCCATTTGCCACGTATCTGCCCAATATACCAGCCTATCAATATCCTGCTGTATTGCCAGACACTGCTCCTCACTGCCCGCCAATCCAGCCATCTTGGTGTCATCAGCAAATTTGCTGATGACACCACCTACTCCCTCTTCCAAATCATTTATATACACTACAAAGAGAAGAGGCCCCAGTACCGAGCCCTGTGGCACACCACTAGTGACAGACCTCCAGCTGGAAAAAGACCCCTCCACAACTACTGTCTGACTCCTCTTTGCAAGCCAGTTCTCTACCCATCTAGATACGTGACCCTGTCGCTTCTCTCTCTGACTCCTGTCGCTTCTCTCTCTAATCCCTGAGCAATGGGATGTCAGTCCCACAGATCCTTATGTTGAGGGTGTGGGGGAATAATGTTATGGTGCACCCTCTGAGGTTCTCTCCTCCTCCTCAGATGTGTACAGCTCTCCCCGGACACAGCATCCATTGATTTGTGAAAGGGGGGAGAGTGAATAGATGACAGTAAATGGAGGACAGGACATGGTGGTGGAGTCTCGCTGTTAGTAACAGATGACAGTACAGCAGCGAGAGGTGAACTTAGTTCCAATGATCAAGATGCAGAATCAGTTTGGGTAGAGATAAAAATTAACAAAGTTAAAAGATCACTTGTGGGAATCATTTAATCGCTCCTAACAATATTCAGAATCTCTGACACGATACACAGGAAAAATAATGGGGTCTTGTAAAAACAAACTGCAATAATCACGGGTGATTTTAACATTCATGTACAAAAATGAATGAAGAGCCATACAGCACAGTAACAGGCCCTTCGGCCCATCAAGCCTGTGGCAGCAACTCATTCTTATTCAGATCCAGTACTTGTTGCTCATTCGCAGTTTCTATTCCTCTGTTCATCTCCTGTTCATGTTTCTATCGAGATAAACCTTGAACGTTGGTTTCATAGAACATAACAGCACAAACAGGCCCTTTGGCCCACAAGTTGCGCTGATCATATCCCTACCTACCAGCCCTATCTGTAACACTCAATCCCATGAAATCCCATGTACTAGTCCAGAAGTCTTTTAAAAGATCCCAGCAAGTTCGCCTCTGCCACCACCGACGGCAGCCGATTCCACTCACTCACCACCCTCTGAGTGAAAAACTTACCCCTGACATCTCCTCTGTACCTGCTTCCCTGCACCTTAAATCTGTGTCCTCTCGGAGCGACCATTCAGCCCTGGGAAATAGCCTCTGAGAATCCACCCTATCTATTCCTCTCAACATCTTATAAACCTCTATCTGGTCGCCTCTCAACCTCCGTCTTTCCAGGGAGAAGAGACCTAGCTCCCTCAACCTATCTTCATAAGGCATGCCTCCCAATCCAGGCAACATCCTTGTAAATCTCCTCTGCACCCATTCAATCGCTCCCACATCCTTCCTATAGTGAGGCGACCAGAACTGCGCACAGTACTTCAAGTGGGGTCTGACAAGGATCCTATAAAGTTGCAGCATTACCTCCCGACTCCTAAACTCAATTCTTCGATTAATGAAGGCCAGTACACCATACGCCTTCTTGACCACATCCTCCACCTGCGAGGCCGATTTAAGAGTCTTATGGACCCGGACCCCAAGGTTCTTCTGCTCCTCTACACTGCTCAGAGTCTTACCCTTGATATTGTACTCCTTAATCCCATTGGTCCTGCCAAAATGGACCACTACAAATTTATCTGCGTTGAAGTCCATCTGCCACTTCTCCGCCCAGTCTTGCATCCTATCAATGTCACGCTGCAACTTCTGACATCCCTCCAGACTATCCACAACACCACCGACCTTCGTGTCATCAGCGAACTTACGAACCCATCCCTCCACTTCCTCATCTAGGTCATTTATGAAAATGACAAACAGCGAGGGTCCTAGAACAGATCCCTGGGGCACTCTACTGACCTCCATGCAGAAAAGGTGATGCGGCGGCACGGGCTCGTTGGGCCGAAGGGCCTGTTTCCCGTGCTGGGTTGTTCTTTGTAAAAAGACCCATCCACAACCACTCTCTGCCTTCTGCAGGCAAGCCAGTTCTGGATCCACAAGGCCAAAGCCCCCTGGATCCCATGCCCTCTCACTTTCTCAAGAAGTCTTGCATGGGGGACCTTATCAAACACCTTGCTGAAGTCCATATAAACCACATCCACTACTCTTCCTTTGTCAATGTGTTCAGTCACATTTTCAAAGAACTCAACTAGGCTTGTAAGGTACAACCTGCCCTTCACAAAGCCATGCTGACTATTTCTGATCATACTAAACTTCTCTAAATGCTCATAAATCTTGTCCCTCAGGATCCTGTCCATCAACTTACCAACCACTGAGGTCAGACTCAGCGGTCGGTAATTTCCCGGGCTATCCCTGTTCCCTTTCTTGAAAATAGGAACCATATCCGCAATCCTCCAATCCTCCGGAACCTCTCCTGTCTCCATCGACGATGCAAAGATCATCACCAGGGGCTCTGCAATCACTTCCCTCACCTCCCACAGTAACCTGGAGTACATCCCATCCGGTCCTGGCGACTTGTCTATCTTGATAGAATTTAAAAGTTCTAACACATCCTGTTTCTTCATGTCCACATACTCAATCTTTTCAGTCCGCTACAAACCTGCAGTACAACGACCCAGATTATTTTCCACCGTGAATACCGAGGTAAAGTGTTCATTAAGCACCTCTGCCATTTCTACTGGTTCCACACAAACCTTTCCCCCTTCACCTTTTTTAGGTCCTATTCCATCACATCCCATCCTTTTACTCTTTCGTGCCTGCTTCCGTCAACTTCACTGGCTGTGCATTCGAGGCACCCACCACCCTCTGTGAAAACTTTCCCTGCACGTCTCCTCTAAACTTTCCCCCTCTTGCCTTCAGACTGTCCCATCTTCTGGTTGACCTTCTAACCCTGGGGAAAAGACTCCAACTATCAACCATATATCTGCCTCTATCAGGTCACCCCTCAGCCTCTGTCTTTCCAGTGAAAACAATCCGAGTTTATTCAACTTCTCTTCATACCTTAACCAGACCAGGCAACATCCTTGTAAACCTTCTTTGCACTTTCTCCAAAACATCCACATCCTTCTGGTTGTCTGGCGATCAGAACTGCACTCAATATTCCAGATTGGGCCTAACTAAAGTTTAATACAGCTGTAACTTGCCAACTTTTATACTCGATGCCCCGGTCAGTGAAGCGAGCATGCTGCATGCCTTGTTGATCAGGTTATCCACCTGTGTTACCACTTTCAGGGATCAGTGGACAAGTACGCACAGATCCCTCTGTATGTCAATGCTCCTGGTGTTTTACTCAGACAGGGAAGGCTGGGGGACAACCATGTGGAGTTCTATCAAATTATAGAAAGAAATCTTTCTCTTTCGTTTGAGGGGGCAGTAACCAGTTGTATTGATTTAAGGCATTGAACAGAAGTGCCAGAGGAGAATTGAAGATGACACAGTGGTTAGCATTGCTGCCTCACAACATCAGGGACCTTTGTTTAATTCCAGCCTCTGGTGACTGCCTGTGGAGTTTGCACGATCTCCCCGTGTGTGCGGGTTTCTGTCAGGTACTCTGGTTTCTCCCACAGTCCAAACTAGTGTAGGTTAGGTGGATCGACCATGCTAAATTATCCCTTAGTGTCCTAAGATGTGTAGTTTTGGTGGATTTGCCATGGTAAATGTCCAGTGATAAGCAGTTGTGTGGGCCTGGTTAAGATGCATCTTCGGAGAGTCAGTGTAGAGTGGATGGGGCGATTGGGAGCCTTCTGCACAGTGGGGATTCTCTGGTTCTGTGGAAATGTTTTTTCACCCAGAGGGTAGTGGGAATCTGGATCTCACTGTCTGAAAGGGTGGTGGAGTCAGGAACACTCAGCATTTAAGAAGCATTCAGACAAGCACTTGAAATGCTGCAGCGTACAAGGCTATGGAGCAAGTGCTGGTAATGGATTAGAATAGATTGGTGCTTGATGGCTGACACAGACACGGTGGGCCGAAGGGCCTCTTTCTGTGCTGAAAACCTCTATAAAGGCCCAGGGATTGGAAGTTATGAATCAGAACCTGAATTTTCACGAATCCCTGTTATTTCTCTCTCTGATCCCAATGCAATGGAATGTCAATCACATTGATTTTTGTGCCGTGGGTGAAGGGGAATAATGTAACGGTGACTCCATGAGGACCCGTTCACACGCTTACAGGGGGACAGGTGTCACTCAGTCACACAGCACTTGGTTTATGAGGAAGAAGAAAGAGCGAATGGAGGCAATTGTTAAGACGCAGGCCAGAAAATCCAAGGTGTTTTGTGAAGTTAGCCTGGACCTTTGGTTTTACATTTGATTTTGGTATTGATGAGCATGAGGTGTTTCACTCCAGGTATGAATCAAGTGACCCACTAGGATACTTTTATCAAACACAGTTTATTTAAGAATGCAGTTAGAATATAACAACAAGAATCAGCATAACCTTTACCAATTGCAAAACATAAAGATGACACTGTATAACTCATAACAGCTAGCTATCTCTGTTGTTCCACTATAAAGCAATACCCACAGACATATACCCTTCTCCAACATTAGTTAGCACAAAAACAAGTATGCTCACGTGTTGCCGATTTCCAGCTTTTTAACACTTCCAGACAGCCAACCGACAATTGTTTTCAGAGAAGGATTTAGCCTCTGAACAGCCCAATCGCAGAGAGGTAACCCCAGTCTCTGACAGCTTCCAACACAGCAACACTTCAACAGCAAAAACTCCAACTTCAGAGAGGGAAACAGCACTGCTGTTTGTCTTGACTCCAAGCAGCTTCTGAAAGCAGAATAAAAACTAGAATGCTCTCTGAAAAATAGCTGTCCCTCAGTCACATGACATAACCTGTCAATCACCCACAATCAAGCTCTACTCTGCCATCCCAGGGGAACACTGAAACAACAGAACACTGCATTAGTTCAGATTAAAATCAATATGATGTCAATTATACTGCTTCAGTAACAATAAAGGAAACTGGTTACAGATAGCACGGTGTGGACAGTATAACCTGCATAGAAACATGATTAAAATAGAAACTAGAAGCAGGAATCGGCCATTTGGCCCTTCGAGCCTGCTCCTCCATTCATTTTGTTCATGACTGGTCATCGAATTCAATATCCTTCAATATTCAGTATATTTCTTAAGGGTATAGTTCGTACAAAATGTACATTCCAACACATCCTTCAGCTGGTTCCATGTTACCAGTGATGGGCAAACAGGTGGATTTACCCTGATTCAACCTCACGTGCTATAAAATGATTCACCACCTTGTCAGAACAAAGCAAGTTATTCATCCTTTTGCCTCGTGTAACCGTATAACCCACACCTGCCCAGGTGTTGCAGGTACCAGAGAGTCGCCTGTGCCCATCCATTCAACCGCTCGCTCTCAGCTCCACAACAAATATCACAATCAGTGATTTCCCACCCTGTCTGCTGTTTACACAGTTCCAGCGCTGTGAATTCTAGGTGTAAGGATGGCAAGATCGGGATGCTGTCACCATTTTTAATTCATTTCCTAATATTTAATCCGCCCTTCTACATGAAGTTCCATTGTTACTCTCCCATCAAAGACAGAAGCCTATGCTAGTGACAACCTGTCTGACCATCATGTCTACACAGGGAAAGCCGGTGACCATCCCATTCTCACAGTTCAAGAGTTATCTGACTAACAAGAACGCTGCAGAGAGAGACTGACATGTCTCTGACAATCGATGCTGCTCTCTGGGCATTTCCAGTGTCTGTGTGGAGATGACCTTTCTATCATTTCACTTTCATTCTCATTCGACCCCATATGACTCAGTTTACATCCTATAAGATGCTTTACCAACTTGTCAGAACATAGCAAGTTATTATCCTTTTGCCTCGTACAGCCATATAACCCACGCCTGCTCAGGTCTCTGGCAATCTCCACCCCGTTATACTTGGATTGATGTGACAGATACTCCAGTCCTGAGAGAACAGAAATTTGCTCCAAACTCACGCAGCCTTGGGGAACACGACCAAGTGTTGCCAAGTACATCATTGAATTGAGTTTAATCTTCCTCCTCCTATTTCAGCCCTGTGTTCAGTAACCAGGCCTTCCTCACTGCTCTCTCCAGAGCTGCTGCCTATGAAATTGCTGCTGGTGTCAGCATTGCCTGAACCGGGACATCCCCTGCAGCGAGTGGTTAATGGCTGGAATTCACTGTCCGAGAGTGTGGTGGAGACACGTTCAGTTGAAAATTTCCAAAAGGAACTGGGTTATTATCTGAAAAGGAAGAATGTGCAGCAATATGGGGAGAATTTGGGGGAATGACACTGAGTAAATTGCTGATTCAGAGAGTCAGTGCAGACAGCGTGGGCCGAATGGTCTCCTTCTGCTCTGTAACAATTCTGAGATTCTACCTGAGAGAGATACCAATGGCCCTTAGTGGACACTGGCTAAATTATCTAACCCTGTTAACACTGCAACATCACCAGCTTCCAGTTAAAATATCGATACATTTCCAATCATTATCTTCACAGAATTATTACAGAGCACCACGAGGTGAAATGTGTCTGCCCCGGCTCACCAAACTAGTATTAGGAATTTGTCTCATTCTACTGCCTTCTCCTTGTGTCTTTGAACATTGTTTCATTTGAATCTTCATCGACTGCCTTCTGTGATGCCTCGAACATAACATAAGAACATAAGAAATATGAGCAGGAGTAGGCCATCTAGCCCTTCGAGCCTGCCCTGCCATTCAATAAGATCATGGCTGATCTGTCGTGGCTCAGTTCCACTTTCCCGCCCTCTCCCCATAACCCTTAATCCCCTTGCCTACCAAAAACCTATCTGCCCGCGTCTTAAAAATATTTAGCGAGGTAGCCTCCACCACTTCAATGGGCAGAGAATTCCAGAGATTCACCACCCTTTGAGTGAAGAAGTTCCTCCTCAACTCTGTTCTAAACCGCACCCCTTTATCTTGAGGCTGTGCCCTCTAGTCCTGTTGTCCTTTCTGAGCGGGAAGAACCTCTCCACCTCTACCCTATCCATCCCTTTCATCATCTTAAATGTCTCAATAAGATCCCCCCTCATCCTTCTAAACTCTAACAAGTACAAGCCCAGTCTATTCAGCCTCTCCTCATAGCTCAACCCCCTCAACTCCGGTATCAGCCTAGTAAACCTCCTCTGCACTCCGTCCAAGGCCAAAAATATCCTTGCGCAGGTGCGGCGCCCAAAACTGCACACAGTACTCCAGCTGCGGCCTCACCAATGCCCTATACAGCTGCAGCAAGACCTCCCTACTTTTATATTCAATCCCCCTCGCTATGAAGACCAGCATCCCATTCACCTTCCTGACCACCTGCTGCACCTGCAAGCTGGGTTTTTGCGACTCATGCACAAGGACCCCGAGGTCCCTCTGCACCGTCGCCTGCTGCAGTTTTTCACCACGTAAGTAATAGTCCTTCCTACTATTATTCCTACCAAAGTGGATAACCTCACACTTGCCAACATTGTATTCCATCTGCCAGCTCCTTGCCCACTCGCTCAGCCGATCTAGATCCCTCTGCAGACTCTCCACACCCTCCGCACAATTTGCTGTTCCACTTATTGAAACCTGCCTCCCTCCACCACACTTCCCGGCTGTAATTCCAGACCCGAACGACTGGCAGTGTGAAAAAGGTTTCTCTCTCATTATCTTCAACCCCACCACACACTCCATTCCTGAGCCACTGACCATCCCATGTCCCTCCCTGTGACTCAGGGTAAGGACATGGGAATCCTGAGCTCTTCCCTTTCACCATCATCCTTTTTGTCATTTAATCACTCCGGCACTTCCATTTTGTTCTTTCCTTGTCACCCGCCCATCCCCAGCTCCCTGTCACTTCAAACAATTTAATTCACTGCTACTTCCAATTTCTAATTTTAACTAATTAAACTGAAACTAAATCTGTTTCTCTCTTCACAGATATTGTCTGACCTGATGAGAGTTTCCAACATATTTATTCATATTTCAGATTTACGGCATTAATATAATTTTGCCTTCTGTATGAACTGAAGTTGTGTTTCTTGAATGTCCCGCACTGTACATTATTATTGTTAATGATCTTATTCTGAAAAAACATTGTGAATTTACCCTGATTCCTGTTACTTTTCTCTCTGATCTCCAGTCTGAATGCTGTTGGTCTCACCGAATCTTGTGCCGAGGACCTGGCCTCTGCTCTCAGTACAAACCGCTCACTGATAGATCTGAATCTGGGTAACAATAAACTGGGAGATTCAGGAGTGAAACAGCTGTCTGTGGCTCTGAGGAATCCGGACTGTAAAATACAGAAACTGCGGTAAGTAGCAGACTGTGTGAGATTGTGTTTATAATAACTGAATATTCAACAATATAATTTCACCACTGGTATTTGTATAAAAACACTGCCCATTACTATTGGTGTCAGTTATGAATAAGGAAAATTGCTTTTCCTCTGACTCCTGTTGCTTCTCTCTCTGATCCCTGAGCAATGGGATGTCAGTCCCACAGATCCTTATGATGAGGGTGTGGGGGAATAATGTTATGGTGCACCCTCTGAGGTTCTCTCCTCCTCCTCAGATGTGCACAGCTCTCCCCGGACACAGCATCCATTGATTTGTGAAAGTGGGAGAGTGAATAGATGACAGTAAATGGAGGACAGGACATGGTGGTGGAGTCTCGCTGTTAGTAACAGATGACAGTACAGCAGCGAGAGGTGAACTTAGTTCCAATGATCAAGATGCAGAATCAGTTTGATTAGAGATAAGAATTAACAAAGTTAAAAAGATCACTTGTGGAATCATTTATATTCAAAATCTCTGACACTACACAATACTGGGGTCTTGTAAAAACAAACTACAATAATCACGGGCAATTTTAATCTTCATATACAAAGAAGAACAAAGAAGCATACAACACAGTGACAGGACTTTCGGCTCACCAAGCCAGTGGCGATTCTTAATCCTTATTCAGATCCAATACTTACTGCACAGTTTCCACTCCTCTCTTCATGTCCTGTTCATGTATCTATAAAGATGTATGTTGGACATTGGTAACATGCCTGATTCCATCACCTCCATTGACAGTGCATTCAAGGCACCCACCACCCTCTGTGTGAAAAGTTTTCCATAATTGTGTATACCTCCATCAGGTCATCCCTCAGCCTCCCTTTTTGTAATGAAAACAAGCCGTGTTTATCCACCCTCTCCTCATACCTTAACCCTCCTTGACCAGGCCATATTCAGGTGAACCTTCTTTACACCCTCTCCAAAGCATCCACATCCTTCTGATAGTGTGGCGAACAGAACTGCAAGCAATATTCAAATGTGGCCAGCTAAAGTTTTGTACAGCTGTAACATAACTTGCGAACTTTTATACTCGATGCCCCAGTCGATGAAGACAAGCATGCTGTCTGCCGTCTTGACCACCTCATCCACCTGTGTTACCATTTTAGGGATCTGTAGACTTGTACACACAGATCCCTCTGTAGGTCAATGTTCCTATGGGTTCTTCCACTTACTGTATAAATTGCTCAGATTGTCAAAAGTTGAATAGAAGATTAGTTCACAGAATGTATTCAAGCAATTTCTTGGGGAAGGACGTTCCAGTGCCAATCACAAAACAAGTTGTTTTGAGACATGATGCGTAAATGTGTGGCGTTTTCAACAAAAATATATTCCTTTCTCTTGAAAAACAGCAGCAGAAGTGTTCCAGCTGTTACTAATTCAAGGATTGTATTAGATTAAGTGAAGATGTGGCACCGGGGTTGGCACTGCTGCCTCACAGCGTCAGGGACCTGGATTCATTCCAGCCTTGGACGACTGTCTGTGGAGTTTTCATGTTCTCCCCGTGTCTGTGTGGGTTTCCTCCGGCTGCTCCTGTTGCCTCCCACAGTCCAAAAAATGTGCAGGTTGGGTGGATTGGCCATGCTAAATTGCCCGTTAGTGTCCAAGATGTGTAAGTTCAGGGGATTAGCAACGTAAATATGTGAGGTTACGGAAAACCGGGCAACTGTTAGTTTGACGCTGATAGTTTGGAAAATCCTATAATAACCTATAATAAAGGAAGTAATAAAGGAAGTAATAACAGAACACTTAAAAATTAATGGCAGGATTAGACAGGGCCAACATGGATTTATGAAAGACTGGCACGGTGATACAGTGGTTAGCATTCTTACACCACTGCCATGGGCCCGGGTTCAACTCCAGCCTAGAGTGACTGTGTGGAGTTTCTACATTCTCCCAGTGTCTGTGTATGTTTCCTCTGGGTGCTCCGGTTTCCTCCCACACTCCAAAGATATGCATGGTAGATGAATTGCCATGATAAAATTGTCTTTGGTGAACCAAGGTGTGTAAATTAGGTGGATTTGCCCTTGTAAATTTGTGAGGTTATGGGGAGCGGACCTTGGTAAGATACTCCGTCAGAGTGTCTTGATAGGTGGAATGACGACCTCCCACACTCGGGATTCTATAGTTGGATGATTCACTCACAAGAGGTTATTAAAGAAAATTAGAGCACATGGGATTGGGAGCAATATACCAGCATGGATTGAGAACTGGTTAGTGGACATTGTTCTCCGGAGCATTGAACCTGGTGGCTGTGGCTGTGGTGAGTGACTGATTTAAAGTGAAAACCGCTTTTTTCCTGTACTTCCGGTTCTCGGGGCTTGTTAGAGTGTAGTTTACTTCCGTACCGGAAGTTAGGCCAGGGGATTGTCGTTAAGGGGGAGCGGGGGGTATAAATCGGATACTCACCCGGGGACCCACCTCATTGTTCTCCGGAGCATTGAACCTGGTGGCTGTGGCTGTGGTGAGTGACTGATTTAAAGTGAAAACCGCTTTTTTCCTGTACTTCCGGTTCTCGGGGCTTGTTAGAGTGTAGTTTACTTCCGTACTGGAAGTTAGGCCAGGGGATTGTCGTTAAGGGGGGAGCTGGGGGGTATAAAAAAGGAGTAGCAGCATAGAGCGGGCAGCGTCGGGAGCGGGCAGCGGAGTGAGTGGGAACTGAGTGAGAAGGGCTTTGGCTTGCTGGGCTTAGGCGAGTGCAGGCTTAGAGAAGGTGAGAGTCAGATTCCTACCTTGGGCACTTACAGGAGGTTGGGACATGGTAGGGAATATAGGGAGGAATGTAAGTTGCGTCCGGTGCCACATGTGGGAGTTCCTGGTGGTGTCACGGGTCCCCAAGGTACACATCTGCAGTAAATGTTTAGAACTGCAGCGATTGAGGGCCCGGATCAGGCAACTCGAGGGGCGACTGGAAGATGCGTTTCTAGTTAGGGAGAATGAGGAGATAATGGCTGGGAAACATGAGCAGGAGGAGGTCTCAAGGGCGGAAGAGAAGGGAGGATGGACGACTGTTAGGAGGGGAAAGAGGAAGAAGAAGAGTAGTCAGGGTCCCCCGGCCTCCCCGGAGGCCCCCCAAGGTTCGTCGGCAGGGGCACAGAAAAATAGGAAGGAAGGGGAGACTGATTTAGAGGGACGGAAAGGGTCTGGTAAGGTGATAGTGGTAGGGGATGGGAGGGTCCGAGGGATTGATAGGAGGTTCTGTGGGCAAGGGCGCGACTCCAGGATGGTGGTCTGCCTCCCTGGAGCAGGGGTAAAAGATATAATGGAAAGGGTAGAGGGAATTTTGAAAGGGGAGGGGACCCAGGCAGAGGTCATAGTACACGTAGGGGAGGGGGATATAGGAAGGAGGAGTAGGGGAGAGGTCCGTAGGCAATTTAGGGAGTTGGGGGCCAAACTAAAGGGCAGGACCTCTAGGGTGGCACTGTCTGGGTTGCTGCCCAGTATGAGCAGGGCTAAGAATGACGAGATCATGCAGTTGAATGCATGGTTGAGGGACTGGTGTAGGGTAGAGGGGTTTACTTATGTAGATCATTGGGAGGTGTTTAGGAGAGAAAGGCAACTGTACAGGAGGGGTGGGGAGGATTTGAACGGGAGGGGGACTAGTGTCTTAGCAGGGAGGTTAGCTGGGGTGTTCAGGAATGATTTAAACTAATAGGGAGGGGGGGAGGGGAGGTGGCTGGGAGAGAGACGGGTGAAAGGAAAATTATAAGGGAGAAGGTGGTTCCGAGGGACATTTGTGGGTTGAACTGTGTCTGTTTCAATGCTAGGAGTGTGGCAGGGAAAACGGATGAGCTTAGGGCCTTGATGTTTGTGAGGCAGTTGGATGTGGTGGCTGTAACGGAGACGTGGTTACGGGAAGGGCAGGACTGGCAGCTGAATGTTCCTGGGTACAGGTGTTTTAGGTGTGACAGAGGAGGGTTGAAGAGAGGTGGAGGGGTGGCACTGTTAGTCAAGGAAAACATCACAGTAGTGCAGAGGGAGGGCGATATGGAAGAGATAGGGATTGAGTCGCTGTGGGTGGAGTTGAGGAATAAAAAGGGAGAGATCACACTGCTAGGGGTGTACTATAGGCCACCCAACAGCCCAAAGTCAGTGGAGGAGGGAATTTGCAGGGGCATTTTGGACAGGTGCAGAAAGAATAGAGTGGTTGTAGTGGGTGATTTTAATTTTCCCGGAGTGAATTGGAGGGGGCCTAGAGCTGGGGGTACGGAGGGAGAGGAGTTTGTGAAATGTGTTATGGAAGGGTCGCTAGAACAGTATGTAACTTGCCCGACTAGGGGAGGGGCTATACTGGATTTAGTGTTGGGAAACGAGCCAGGGCAGGTGGGTGAGGTAGAGGTAGGCGAACATGTGGCGAACAGTGACCACAAGTCCGTCTACTTTAGGATAAAAATGGAAAGGGACGAGTGCCGTCCAAGCGGGAGTGTGCTGAACTGGGGAAAGGCGAGCTATGGCAGGATTAGGAGGGAGCTGCAGCAAACTGACTGGGAGGGACTGTTAGCTGGCAAGTCCACGGTTGGCAAGTGGGAGGCTTTTAGGGACAAAATGAAATGGTTGCAGGGGAGGTTTGTTCCGGTTAAGCGAAAGGATGGGAAAGGTAGGATTAGAGAGCCGTGGATTACGGGGGATATTGAAGACTTGGTTAGGAAGAAGAGGGAGGCGTATGATAGGTCAAAACAAATGGGTACGGAGTGTGCGCTGGAGGAATATAGAGAGAGTAGGAGGGAGCTAAAAAGGGGAATTAGAAGGGCGAAGAGAGGGCATGAGATGGCTTTGGCCGGTAGGATTAAGGATAATCCTAAGGCATTTTATTCCTATATTAGAGGCAAGAGAGTAGTTAGAGGGAAAATTGGTCCTCTTAGGGACAAGAGTGGAGAGTTGTGTATTGAGTCGGAGGGAATGGGGGAGCTCCTGAATGAATACTTTGCGTCGGTATTCACGAAGGAGAGGGGTTCGGAATCGTGCGGTCTCTTGGAGGGAGCGGAGGTTCAGTTGCAGGATATAGTTATTACGAGAGAGGAAGTGCTAGGGCTTTTAGGTAGCGTAAGGATGGATAAAGCTCCGGGGCCTGATGGTATTTATCCCAGGCTGCTTAGGGAGGCGAAAGATGAAATTGCTGGGCCTCTGGCACACATCTTTGTCTCTTCTTTGGACACAGGTGAGGTCCCAGAAGACTGGAGGGTAGCAAATGTGGTCCCGTTGTTCAAAAAAGGTAGTAGGGATAACCCTGGGAATTATAGGCCAGTGAGTTTGACGTCGGTGGTAGGGAAGTTAATGGAAAAAATACTTAGGGGTAGGATGTATGAGCATTTGGAGCGTTGCGATCTGATTAGGGATACGCAACATGGCTTTGTTAGAGGGAGGTCTTGCCTTACGAATCTGGTGGAATTCTTTGAGGAGGTGACAAAAACGGTTGACGATGGGAGAGCCGTTGATGTCATCTACATGGATTTCAGTAAGGCGTTTGACAAAGTCCCTCACGGTAGGCTGGTAGAAAAGGTTAAGGCGCATGGGATACGAGGCCAGGTAGTTAGGTGGATTGAGAACTGGCTGGGAAATAGGAGACAGAGGGTAGTTGTGGAGGGTACCTTGTCGGGCTGGAGGCCAGTGACCAGTGGTGTGCCGCAGGGCTCAGTACTGGGACCTCTCCTCTTTGTAGTCTACATAAATGACTTAGAAGAGGGAGTAGGTGGTGTGATCAGCAAGTTTGCTGATGACACCAAGATGGCAGGGTTGGCGGGTACAGAACTGGATTGTCAGGTGATACAACAGGATATAGATAGGTTGGTGCAGTGGGCAGATAGGTGGCAGATGGCATTTAATCCTGACAAATGCGAGGTGATGCATTTTGGAAGGAATAATGCAGAGAGGAGTTATGTGATAAAAGGTAGGCCGATTAGGAGTATAGATGTACAGAGAGACCTGGGAGTGCAGGTCCACAAATCCATGAAGGTTGTGTCACAAGTGGAGAACGTTGTTAGGAAGGCTTATGGGATGTTAGCCTTTATAGGAAGGGGCTTAGAGTATAAAAGCTGCCGTCTAATGCTTCAGTTATACAGAACGTTGGTTAGACCGCATTTGGAGTACTGCGTCCAGTTCTGGTCACCTTATTACCGGAAGGACGTGGAGTCTCTGGAAAGGGTGCAGAGGAGGTTTACCAGGATGTTGCCTGGCATGGGGGGACTAGGTTACGAGGAGAGGTTGAAGAAACTGGGACTATTCTCCTTGGAAAGAAGGAGATTGAGAGGGGACATGATAGAAGTATATAAGATACTGAAGGGAATAGATAGAGTTAATAGTGAGAGACTGCTCCCTAGACTGGGTACGAACACAAGAGGTCATCAATTAAGGGTGAGGGGGGGGAGGTATAATTTGGAGGTAAGAGGAAGGTTCTTTACACAGAGAGTTGTGGGGGTCTGGAATGCGCTACCGAGTAGGGTGGTGGAGGCAGGAACGTTGGACTCGTTTAAGATGCAGTTAGATAGGCATATGAGTGAAACGGGAATGGAGGGATATGGTAGGGGCTATTAAATAGGGTAAACCTCGGGAGACACCGGAAGGGCAGGCTGTATAACTAATATGTTTTGTCTTTATTCCACAGGTGGAGGTCCACCTCGTGTCAAGCGAGGGGCATGCACACGGCGGGTCGTGCGTGGGCTGCTCTTGGAAGTCCAGGAGTGGCCTAGTACTTCATGTCGGTGTGTGTGCTTGATCCTGGACCGATAGACGGGCTCCACAACAGCTCAGTGACTAGCACTGCTAGCTGTGCAGATACATGGATTTGGGCCTGTGTCTGTGGGAGTTTGCGCATTCTCCCTGTGGTTGCGTGGGTTTCCTCCGGGCGCTCCGGTTTCCTCCCACACCCCAAAGATGTGCTCTTAGGCTAATTGGTTTCCACCAAATTGACACTATTTCTTCCCTGAATCTGACTGAGTAGGGTCCCATTCGTAGACATGCAGGGTAGAATAGGTGTAGGGCGATGCGGCGGCGCGGGCTCGTTGGGCCGAAGGGCCTGTTTCCCGTGCTGGGTTGTTCTTTGTTCTTTGTTCTTTAGAAACAAGGAGTTGGAATAAATAGGTTATTTTTGGGTTATGATGTGGAGATGCCAGCGTTGGACTGGGACAAACACAGTAAGAAGTGTCACAACACCAGGTTAAAGTCCAACAGGTTTATTTGGTAGCAAGTTAGTGGCGTTTGCTTCCAAATAAACCTGATGGACTTTAACCTGGTGCTGTGAGAGAATTACCTGTTTCTGGGTTGACGACCTCGAACTAGTGGAGTACAGCAGCTAATCAGAATCTATATCAATGATATGGATGTGGGGATCAAATGTAATATTTCTGAATTTGCAAATAATAGAAAATCATGTGGAAATCTGAATTGTGAGAAGGATGCAGTGATGTTTGAAGGGGATGTGGAGAGGCTCAGGGAGTGGACAAATGTTTTCCAGCTAGACTACAAGGTGGAAAAATGTAAAGTTATCTAATTGTGTAGGAAAAACAGACATGAAGACATCTCCAAAGATATGTTGATGTCCTTGTTCATGAGGCACTGAAAGCTGAGAGCAGTTAAGATAACAAATGGTATGTTAGACATTATGCTAAGAGGATTTGAGTTGAAGAAAAAGATGTCTTCCTGTAATTCTATGCAGCCTTGCTGAGACCAACCTGGAGAACTGTGGACAGTTTTGGTCTCCTGACTGAAGCAAAGATGTACTTGGCATGTAAAGAAGGTTCACTAAAATAGGTCCAGGGACAGGTGGGTTGTCCTCTGAGGAACAAAAACACTTTATTCTCAGGCCTTTAGAAGAATGATAGCTGAACTTATTCAAACCTACACTATTTTACAGGGTACAATAGGCCAGATGCAGAAAGGATGTTTCCCCTTGCTGGAGGGTCTGAAACCTGGGACACAGTCTGAGAATAAGGGGCAGTTATTTAGGCTGAGATGAGGGGTATTTGATTCCCATTAGAATGCTGGTGAATCAAGGAATGCAGGGATAATGTTGGAAATGGTGTTGAAGCAGAGGATCAGCCATGGTCACATTGAATGATGGAGTGGATTTGAAGGACAGAATGGATGACTCCTCCTCCTGTTTCTTAACGTTCTTATTGCAATAGGAATGGAAGGTAAGAGTAAGAAGGTTTTGCTGCAGCTTTACACGACCTTCATTAGAACACAACTGGAATATTGTGTGTAGTGCTTTATTTAAAAAAAAGGATAGAATTGTATTAGAACCAGTTGAGAGAAAGTTCACTCGGCTGATTCCTGGGATGAAGAGGTTTATTTTACGAGGAAAATTTGAGCAGATTGGAGCAAAATCTGGGTAAGTTCAGAAGATTAAAAGGTGATTGTATTGAGGGGATGAGACAGGGTGGTTGCTGAGAGGCTGTTTCTTCTTGTCCAGAACAAGAGGATAGATTTTAAAATGTAATTATCAGTCCCTTCTGACTGAGATGAGGAGAAATTTATTTTTTAGATGGTCGCTGGTCAGTGGAATTCTCTTCCCTGGAGACGAGTGGTGGCAGAGTCATTGAATATATTCAAGGCTGAGTTAATAAGAATATAAGAACATAGGAAATAGGGGCAGGAGTAGGCCATCTAGCCCCTCGAGCCTGCCCCGCCATTCAATAAGATCATGGCTGATCTGTCGTGTCTCAGTTCCACATTCCCGCCCTCTCCCCATAACCCTTAATCCCCTTGCCTATCAAAAACCCATCAACCCGCGTCTTAAATATATTTAGCGAGGCAGCCTCCACCACTTCAACGGACAGAGAATTCCAGAGATTCACCACCCATTGAGTGAAGAAGTTCCTCCTCAACTCCGTTCTAAACCACCCTCCCTTTATCTTGAGGCTGTGCCCTCTAGTCCTACTGACCTTTCTGAGCGGGAAGAGCCTCTCCACCTCTATCCTATCCATCCCATTCATCATCTTATACGTCTCAATGAGATCTCCCCTCATTCTTCTAAACTCTAACGAGTACAAGCCTAGTTTATTCAGCCTCTCTTCATAGTTCAACCCCCTCAACTCCGGTATCAGCCTAGTAAACCTCCTCTGCACTCCCTCCAAGGCCAAAATATCCTTGCGTAAGTGCGGCGCCCAAAACTGCACACAGTACTCCAGCTGCGGCCTCACCAGTGCCCTATACAGCTGCAGCAAGACCTCCCTACTTTTATATTCAATCCCCCTCACTATGAAGGCCAGCATCCCACTCGCCTTCCTGACCACCTGCTGCACCTGTAGGCTGGGTTTTTGCAACTCATGCACAAGGACCCCGAGGTCCCTCTGCACCGTCGCATGCTGCAGTTTTTCGCCCCGTAAGTAATAGTCCTTCCTACCATTATTCCTACCAAAGTGGACAACCACACATTTGCCAACATTAAATTCCATTTGCCAGTTCCTGGCCCATTTGCCCAGCTTATCTAGATCCTTCTGCAGACTCTCCACACCATCCGCACAATTTGCCGTTCCCCCAATCTTGGTGTCGTCTTGGTGGTAGATTGTGAGGAAGGGTGTCATAGTTTGCAGGGAGACTTAGGTTGCAGAGCTGGGCCGAGAGGTGGCGGATGCAGTTTAATGCGGAGAAGTGTGAGGTAATTCACTTTGGTAGGAATAACAGATGTGTCGAGTATAGGGCTAATGGGAGGACTTTGAATAGTGTGGATGAACGGAGGGATCTAGGTGTATGTGTACATAGATCCCTGAAAGTTGGGAATCAACTGGATAAGGTTGTTAAGAAGGCGTACGGTGTCTTGGCGTTTATTGGAAGGGGGATTGAATTTAGGAGTCGCAGCGTCATGTTGCAACTGTACACAACTCTGGTGCGGCCGCACTTGGAGTACTGTGTGCAGTTCTGGTCCCCACATTACAGGAAGGATGTGGAGGCTTTGGAGAGGGTGCAGAGGAGGTTTACCAGGATGTTGCCTGGTATGGAGGGGAGGTCCTATGAGGAGAGACTGAGGGATTTGGGGTTGTTTTCGCTAGAAAGAAGGCGGCTAAGAGGGGATCTTATTGAAACATATAAGATGATTAGAGGTTTAGATAGGGTGGATAGTGATAGCCTTTTTCCTCTGATGGAGAAAGCTAGCACGAGGGGGCATGGCTTTAAATTAAGGGGGGGTTATAGGACGGATGTCAGGGGTAGGTTCTTTACCCAGAGGGTGGTGAGGGATTGGAATGCCCTGCCTGCTGCAGTTGTAAATGCGCCTAGTTTGGGGGCGTTTAAGAGATCCGTGGATAGGTTTATGGACAAAAAGGGATTGGTTTAGGTTAGTGGGTCATTGTTTTTTAACTGGTCGGCGCAACATCGTGGGCTGAAGGGCCTGTTCTGCGCTGTTATGTTCTATGTTCTATCAGCAAATTTCGCCACCATAAACTCGGTTCCCTCCTCCAGATCATCTATATAAATGGTAAATAGCTGAGGCCCCAGCACCGACCCCTGGGGCACTCCACTAGTCACCAACCGCCAATCTGAATAGCACCCATTGACCCCCACTCTCTGCCTCCTATTTGACAGCCAATCCCCTATCCACGCTAACACCCTACCCCCAACTCCATGCCCCCTGACCTTCTGTAATAACCTCTTGTGAGGCACCTTGCCAAACGCCTTCTGAAAATCAAGAAAGACCACATCCACCGCCTAGACACATCCTCATAGAACTCCAATAAATTTGTCAGACACGACTTCCTCTTAATGAAACCGTGCTGTGTCTGCTCTATCAAACAATTCTCCTCAAGATGCCTCAGTATTTTCTCCTTGATCACGGATTCTAACATTTTACCTACAACAGACGTTAAACTAACCAGCCGATAATTCCCTGCCTTTTGCCTGGCACCCTTCTTAAACAACGGCGTAACATTAGCCGCTTTCCAATCTTCCGGCACTTCCCCGGAATCCAGCGACGTTTGGAAAATAATCACCAAGGCATCCACTATCACCTCCACCATTTCTTTCGGAACCCTCGGATGCATTCCATCCGGTCCTGGGGACTTGTCCACAATCAGCCCCTCCTGTCTGTCGACCATTTGGCCCATCGTGTCTGTACTAGCTCACCAAATTAGCATTAGGAATGTGTGTCATTCTCCAGCCTTTTTCTCGTATCCTCCCTCATTGTTTCTATTCAAATAATCATCTAATTCCTTTCTGACTGCTTTGATACAGCCTCCCTCCACCACACTTCCCGACTGTAATTCCAGACCTGATCCACTGGCAGTGTGAAAAAGGTTTCTCTCTCATCATCTTCAACCCCACCACACACTCCATTCCTGAGCCACTGACCATCCCACGTCCCTCCCTGTGACTCAGGGTAAGGATGTGGATGTGCCAGCGTTGGACTGGGGTAAACACAGTAAAAACCCTGACAACACCAGGTTTAAGTCCAACCGATTTATTTGATAGTAAACTCACAAGCTTTCAAGGTTAAGCTCTTCTTCAGGTGAATGGAGAGTTCTGGCCTCAGACAGAGCATATAAAGCACAGACAGTTTACAGATTACTGATTAGAATGTGAATCTTTACACCTAACCTGCTGTTCAAGTCTTAAAGTGGCCAACAATGTGAGCAGAAGGAGCACTGATCACAGGTTAAAGAGATGTGTATTGTCTCCAGACAGTGGCATTTAGAGTACTGCGTCCAGTTCTGGTCGCCTTACTACCGGAAGGATGTGGAGACTCTGGAGAGAGTGCAGAGGAGGTTTACCAGGATGTTGCCTGGTATGGAAGGATTGGGGTATGAGGAAAGATTGAAGAAATTGGGGCTCTTTTCCCTTGAAAGACGCCAACTGAGGGGGGGATCTAATAGAGGTATATAAGATTATGAAGGGTATAGATAGAGTAAACAGAGGTAAGCTATTTCCTATAATAGAGACACGTAGGACAAGGGGCCATGGACTGAAGGTGAGGGGGGAGAGGTACAACACAGATATTAGAGGGAGGCTTTTCACACAGAGGGTAGTGGGGGTATGGAATGCTCTGCCAAGTAAGGTGGTGGAGGCAAACACGCTAGAGTCCTTTAAGAGTAACTTCGGCACATGAGTGGGTTGGGGATGGGTGGATATAGGAGATTGTTTTAAATAAGGTTCATTAGCATTGGGGCATCCCTGGTAATGTAAATGGATCTGGTATGATAATTTTTTTTTTCTCTTTTTCATTCACAGGTTTTAAGTCGGTCCACCTCGTGTCCAACGAGGGGCATACAGGCGATGGGTCGTACTGGGGCTGCTCTTGGTTGTTCGAGATTGGCCTAGTACTTCATGTCGTTAGTGTGTGCCTAAACTGGACCAGATACTGGGCAAGACGACAGCTCAGTGACTATCACTGTTTGCTGTGCAGACACATGGATTTGGGCCGGTGTCTGTGGGAGTTTGCGCATTCTCCCCGTGCTTGCGTGGGTTTTCTCCGGGTGCTCCGGTTTCCTCCCACACCCCAAAGATGTGCTGTTAGGCTGATTGGCAGGAACAAATTGTCCCTAAATCAGTTTTCCCTCAATCTGGATGGCCATAAAACATTAGACAGGGGTCGTGGGTGGAGGTGGGAACTGGTGGTGTTGAGATGGCGGCGCGGGCTCGTTGGGCCGAAGGGCCTGTTTCCCGGGCTGATTTTGTTTTTTGTCTGTGCTTTATATGCTCTGTCTGAGGCCTTAACACTCCATTCGCCTGAAGAAGAGCTTAACCTCGAAAGCTTGAGTTTACTATCAAATAAATCGGTTGGACTTAAACCTGGTAAACATAAGAAATAGGAGCAGGAGTAGGCCATCTGGCCCTTCGAGCCTGCCCCGCCATTCAATAAGATCATGGCTGATCTGTCGTGGCTCAGTTCCACATTCCCACCCTCTCCCCATAACCCTTAATCCCCTCTCTTATCAAAAACCCATCAACCCGTGTCTTAAAAATATTTAGTGAGGCAGCCTCCACCACTTCAACGGGCAGAGAATTCCAGAGATTCACCACCCTTTGAGTGAAGAAGTTTCTCCTCAACTCCGTTCTAAACCGCCTCCCCTTTATCTTGAGGCTGTGCCCCCGAGTCCTACTGTCCTTTCTGAGCGGGAAGAGTCTCTCCACCTCTATCCTATCCATCCCATTCATCATCTTATACGTCTCAATGAGATCTCCCCTCATTCTTCTAAACTCTAATGAGTACAAGCCTAGTTTATTCAGCCTCTCCTCATAGCTCAACCCCCTCAACTCCGGTATCAGCCTAGTAAACCTCCTCTGCACTCCCTCCAAGGCCAAAATATCTTTGCGCAGGTGCGGCGCCCAAAACTGCACACAGTACTCCAGCTGCGGCCTCACCAGTGCCCTATACAGCTGCAGCAAGACCAGACTTTTTACTCGGGGTAAGGACATGGGAATCCTGTGCTCTTCCCTTTCTCCATCATCCTTTTTGTCATTTAATCACTCCGGCACTTCCATTTTGTTCTTTCCTTGTCACCCGCCCATCCCCAGCTCCCTGTCACTTAAAACAATTTAATTCACTGCTACTTCCAATTTCTAATTTTAACTAATTAAACTGAAACTAAATCTGTTTCTCTCTTCACAGATATTGCCTGACCTGATGAGAGTTTCCAACATATTTATTCATATTTCAGATTTACAGCATTAATATAATTTTGCCTTCTGTATGAACTGAAGTTGTGTTTCTTGAATGTCCCGCACTGTACATTATTATTGTTAATGATCTTATTCTTAAAAACACTGTGGATTTACCCTGATTCCTGTTATTTTCTCTCTCTGATCTCCAGTCTCTGGGATAATGGTCTCACTGATTCTTGTGCCGAGGACCTGGCCTCTGCTCTCAGTACAAACCGCTCACTGATAGATCTGGATCTGGGTCACAATAAACTGGGAGATTCAGGAGTGAAACGGCTGTCTGTGGCTCTGAGGAATCCGGACTGTAAAATACAGAAACTGCGGTAAGTAGCAGACTGTGTGAGATTGTGTTTATAATAACTGAATATTCAACAATATAATTTCACCACTGGTATTTGTATAAAAACACTGCCCATTACTATTGGTGTCAGTTATGAATAAGGAAAATTGCTTTTCCTCTGACTCCTGTTGCTTCTCTCTCTGATCCCTGAGCAATGGGAAGTCAGTCCCACAGATCCTTATGTTGAGGGTGTGGGGGAATAATGTTATGTTGCACCCTCTGAGGCTCTCTCCTCCTCCTCAGATGTGCACAGCTCTCCACAGACACAGGCCCTTCGGACCATCAAGCCTGTGGCAGCGACTCATTCTTATTCAGACCCAGTACTTGTTGCTCATTCGCAGTTTCTATTCCTCTGTTCGTCTCCCGTTCATGTTTCTATCGAGATAAACCTTGAACATTGGGAACGTGCCTGCTTCTGTCAACTTCACTGGCTGTGCATTAGAGGCACCCACCACCCTCTGTGAAAACTTTCCCTGTACATCTCCTCTAAGCTTTCCCCATCTTGCCTTCAACCTGTCCCGTCCTGTAGTTGACCTTTCCACCCTGGGGAAAAGGCTCCAACTATCAACCATATATCTGCCTCTATCAGGTCACCCCTCAGCCTCTGTCTTTCCGGTGGAAACAATCCGAGTTTATTCAACTTCTCTTCATACCTTAACCAGACCAGGCAACATCCTTGTAAACCTTCTTTGGTTCTGAATATTGTTAGGGGCCTATAAATGATTCCCACAAGTGATCTTTTAACTGTGTTAATTCTTATCTGTACCCAAGCTGATTCTGCATCTTGATCATTGGAACTAAGTTCAACTCTCTCTACTTACATCATCTGTTACTAACAGCGAGACTCCACCACCATGTCCTGTCCTCCATTTATTGTCATCTATTCACTCTCCCCTTCTCCAAAGCATCCACATCCTTCTGGTTGTCTGGCGATCAGCACTGCACTCAATATTCCATATTGGGCCTAACTAAAGTTTAATACAGCTGGAACATAACTTGCCAACTTTTATACTCGATGTCCCAGCCAATGAAGCGAGCATGCTGCATGTCTTATTGACCAAGTTATCCACCTGTGTTACCACTTTCAGGGATCAGTGGACAAGTACGCACAGATCCCTCTGTATGTCAATGCTCCTGGTGTTTTACTCAGACAGGGAAGGCTGGGGGACAACCATGTGGAGTTCTATCAAATTACAGAAAGAAACCTTTCTCCTTCGTTTTTGGGGGCAGTAACCAGTTGTATTGATTTAAGGCATTGAACAGAAGTTCCAGAGGAGAATTGAAGATGGCTCAGTGGTTAGCATTGCTGCCTCACAACATCAGGGACCTTTGTTTAATTCCAGCCTCTGGTGACTGCCTGTGGAGTTTGCACGATCTCCCCGTGTGTGCGGGTTTCTGTCAGGTACTCTGGTTTCTCCCACAGTCCAAACTAGTGTAGGTTAGGTGGATCGACCATGCTAAATTATCCCTTAGTGTCCTAAGATGTGTAGTTTTGGTGGATTTGCCATGGTAAATGTCCAGTGATAAGCAGTTGTGTGGGCCTGGTTAAGATGCATCTTCGGAGAGTCAGTGTAGAGCGGATGGGGCGATTGGGAGCCTTCTGCACAGTGGGGATTCTCTGGTTCTGTGGAAATGTTTTTTCACCCAGAGGGTAGTGGGAATCTGGATCTCACTGTCTGAAAGGGTGGTGGAGTCAGGAACACTCTCAACATTTAAGAAGCATTCAGACAAACACTTGAAATGCCGCAGCGTACAAGGCTATGGAGCAAGTGCTGGTAATGGATTAGAATCGATTGGTGCTTGATGGCTGACACAGACACGGTGGGCCGAAGGGCCTCTTTCTGTGCTGAAAACCTCTATAAAGGCCCAGGGATTGGAAGTTATGAACCAGAACCTGAATTTTCACTAATCCCTGTTATTTCTCTCTCTGATCCCAATGCAATGGAATGTCAATCACATTGATTTTTGTGCCCTGGGTGTAGGGGAATAATGTAACGGTGACCCCATGAGGAACCATTCACATGCTTACAGGGGGACAGGTGTCACCCAGTCTCTCAATCCTCCTTTTGTGAGGGAGAAAAGCGTGAATGGAGGCAATTGTTAAGACTTAGGCCAGAAAATCCAAGGTGTTTTGTGAAGTTAGCCTGGACCTTTGGTTTTACATTTGATTTTGGTATTGATGAGCATGAGGTGTTTCACTCCAGGTATGAATCAAGTGACCCAATAGGATACTTTTATCAAACACAGTTTATTTAAGAATGCAGTTAGAATCTAACAACAAAAATTAGCATAACCTTTACCAATTGCAAGACATAAAGATGACACAGTATAACTCATAACAACTAGCTATCTCTGTTGTTCCTGTATAAAGCAATACCCACATTGTTCTCTGGAGCAGTGTATCTGGTGGCTGTGGCTGTGGTGAGTGCCTGATTTACCTTGGAATCGCTTTGTGGCTGTACTTCCGGTTCACGGGGTTTGTCAGAGTGTAGTTTACTTCCGTAGTGGAAGTTAGGCGAGGGGATTGTCGGGAAGGGGGAGCGGGGGGTGTAAAAAAGGAAGTAGCAGCATACAGCGGGCAGCGTTGGGAGCGGGCAGCGGAGTGAGTGGGAGCTGAGTGAGAAGGGCTTTGGCTCGCTGGGCTTAGGCAAGAGCAGGCTTAGAGAAGGGAGTTGCAGTTTTCTAACTTTTGCCACATACAGGAGGTTGGGACATGGCAGGGGCTACAGGGAGGAACATAAGCTGTGTTAGGTGCCGCATGTGGGAGATCTTGGTGGCGTCATGTCTCCCCAAGGTACACATCTGTGCTAAATGTTTAGAGTTGCAGCGCTCGAGGGCCCGGGTCAGGCAACTCGAGGGGCGTTTGGAGGATGTGTTTCTGGTCAGGGAAAACGAAGAGATAATGGCTAGGAACCATGAGCAGGAAGAGGTCCCAAGGGCTGAAGAGCAGGAAGGGTGGACGACTGTTAGGCGGAAAAAGAGGAAGAAGAAGAGTAGTCAGGGTCCCCCGGCCTCCCCAGTGGCCCCCCAAGGTTCGTCGACAGGGGCACAGAAAGATAGGCAGGAGGGCCAGAATGACTTAGGGGGACAGAAGGGGGCTGGCAAGGTGATAGTGGTAGGGGATGGGAGGGTCCGAGGTACTGATAGGAGGTTCTGTGGGCAGAGGTGTGACTCCAGGATGGTGGTCTGCCTCCCTGGAGCAGGGGTACAGGACGTAACAGAAAGGGTAGAGGGAATTTTGAAAGGGGAGGGGACCCAGGCAGAGGTAATAATACACATAGGGGAGGGGGACATAGGAAGGAGGAGTAGGGTAGAGGTCCGTAGGCAATTTAGGGAGTTGGGGTCCAAACTAAAGAGCAGGACCTTCAGGGTGCCATTCTCTGGGTTGCTGCCTAGTGCCAGCAGGGCAAAGAATGACGAGATCATGCAGCTGAATGCATGGTTGAGGGATTGGTGTAGGGTAGAGGGCTTTACTTTTGTAGACCACTGGGAAGTATTTATGAGAGAAGGGCAACTGTACAGGAGGGGTGGGGAGAATTTGAATGGGAGGGGAACTAGTGTCTTAGCGGGGAAGTTAGTTGGGGTGTTTAGGAATGGTTTAAACTAATATGGCGGGGGGGGGAGGATGTGGCTGGGAGAGAGTTGGGTGAAAGGAAAAGTATCAGGGAGAAGGAGGTTCCGAGGGACACTCGTGGGTTGGACTGTGTTTGTTTCAATGCGAGGAGTGTGATGGGTAAAACAGATGAGCTTAGGGCCTTGATGTTTGTGAGGCAGTTAGATGTGGTGGCTGTAACGGAGACATGGTTAAGGGAAGGGCAGGACTGGCAGCTGAATGTTCCTGGGTACAAGTGTTTTAGGTGTGACAGAGGAGGGTTGAAGAGAGGTGGAGGGGTGGCACTGTTAGTCAAGGAGAACATCACAGCAGTGCAGAGGGAGGACAATATGGAGGAGTTAGGGATTGAGTCACTGTGGGTGGAGTTGAGGAATAAAAAGGGAGAGATTACGATGCTCGGGTATACTATTGGCCACCCAACAGCCCGAGGTCAGTGGAGGAAGGCATGTGCAGGGGCATTTTGGATAGGCGCAGGAAGAATAGGGTGGTTGTAGTGGGTGACTTTAATCTTCCTGGAGTGGATTGGAGGGGACCTAGAGCTGGGGTTACGGAGGGGGAGGAGTTTGTAAAATGTGTTTTGGAAGGGTCTCTAGAGCAGTATGTAACTAGTCCGACTAGGGGAGGGGCTATACTGGATTTAGTGTTGGGTAATGAGCCGGGGCAGGTGGGTGAGGTAGAGGTAGGCGAACATGTGGCTGACAGTGACCACAAGTCCGTCTACTTTAGGATAAAAATGGAACAGGACAAGTGCTGGCCAAATGGGAGAGTGCTGAACTGGGGAAAGGCGAGCTATAGCCGGATTAGGAGGGAGCTGAAGGACGCTGATTGGGAGGGACTGTTAGCTGGCAAGTCCACAGTTGGCAAGTGGGAGGCTTTTAAGGGCAAACTGATAATGTTGCAGAAAAGGTATGTGCCGGTTAAGCGGAAGGATGGGAAAGGTAGGATTAGAGAGCTGTGGATTGCAGGGGGTATCGAAGACTTGGTCAGGAAGAAGAGGGAGGCGTATGTTAGGTCAAAACAACTGGGTACAGAGAGTGCGCTGGAGGAATATAGAGAGAGTAGGAGGGAGCTAAAAAGGGGAGTTAGAAGGGCGAAAAGAGGGCATGAAATGGCTTTGGCTGGTAGGATTAAGGAAAATCCAAAGGCATTTTATTCCTATATTAGGAGCAAGAGAGTAGTTAGAGGGAAAATTGGTCCTCTTAGGGACAAAAGTGGGGAGTTATGTATTGAGTCGGAGGGAATGGGGGAGATCCTGAATGAATACTTTGCGTCGGTATTCACGAAGGAGAGGGGTTTGGTGTTGTGTAGTGTCTTGGAGGGAGCTGTGGATCAGTGGCAGGAAATATCTATTACGAGGGAGGAAGTGCTAGGGCTTTTAGGTAGCGTAAGGACGGATAAAGCTCCGGGCCTGATGGTATTTATCCCAGGCTGCTTAGGGAGGTGAAAGATGAAATTGCTGGGCCTCTGGCGCAAATCTTTGTCTCTTCTTTGGACACAGGTGAGGTCCCAGAAGACTGGAGGGTAGCAAATGTGGTACTGCTGTTTAAAAAAGGTAGTAGGGATAACCCTGGAAATTATAGACCGGTGAGTTTGACATCGGTGGTAGGGAAATTAATGGAAAAAATACTTAGGGGTAGGATGTATGAGCATTTGGAGCGTTGCGATCTGATTAGGGATACGCAACATGGCTTTGTTAGAGGGAGGTCTTGCCTTACGAATCTGGTAGAATTCTTTGAGGAGGTGACAAAAACGGTTGACGATGGGAGAGGCGTTGATGTCATCTATATGGATTTCAGTAAGGCGTTTGACAAAGTCCCTCATGGTAGGCTGGTAGAAAAGGTTAAGGCGCATGGGATACGAGGTCAGGTAGCTAGGTGGATTGAGAACTGGCTGGGTAATAGGAGACAGAGGGTAGTTGTTGAGGGGACCTTTTCGGGCTGGAGGCCAGTGACCAGTGGTGTGCCACAGGGCTCAGTACTGGGACCTCCTCTTTGTAGTATACATAAATGACTTGGAAGAGGGCGTAGGTGGTGTGATCAGCAAGTTTGCGGATGACACCAAGATGGCAGGGTTGGCGGGTACTGAAGTGGATTGTGAGGTGATACAACAGGATATAGATAGGTTGGTACATTGGGCAGATAGGCGGCAGATGGAATTTAATCCTGACAAATGCGAGGTGATGCATTTTGGAAGGAATAATGCAGAGAGGAGCTACGTGATAAAAGGTAGACCGATTAGGAGTATAGAAATACAGAGGGACCTGGGAGTGCAGGTTCACAAGTCTATGAAGGTTGTGACACAAGTGGAGAAGGTTGTTAGGAAGGCTTATGGATTGCTAGCCTTTATAGGAAGGGGTATCGAGTATAGGAGCTGCCGTCTAATGCTTCAGTTGTACAGAACGTTGGTTAGACCGCATTTGGAGTACTGCATCCAGTTCTGGTTGCCTTACTACCGGAAGGACGCGGAGACCCTGGAGAGAGTGCAGAGGAGGTTTACCAGGATGTTGCCTGGCATGGAAAGACTGTGTTACGAGGAAAGGTTGGAGAAACTGGGACTCTTCTTAGAAAGACGGAGATTGAGGGGAGACATGATAGAGGTAGATAAGATACTGAAGGGAATAGATAGAGTCAATAGTGAGAGACTGCTCCCTAGATTGGGTACAATTACGAGAGGTCATGATCTAAGGGTGAGGGGGGAGAGGTATAATTTGGATGTGAGAGGAAGGTTCTTCACGCAGAGGGTCGTGGGGGTATGGAACGCACTACCAAGTAAGGTGGTGGAGGCAGGCACGTTGGACTTGTTTAAGGTTTACTTAGACAGACACATGAGCGAAACAAGGATGGAGGGTTATAGTAGGGGGTATTAAATAGGGTCAGAGCCTCAGGAGACACCGGAAATGCAGACTTATATGTTAACGTTTTTGTCTTTTTATTCTGCAGGTGGAGGTCCACCTTGTTGTCAAACAAGGGGCATGCACACGGTGGGTCGTGCGTGGGCTGCTCTTGGAGGTTCCGGGAGTGGCATAGTACTTCGTGTCGGTGTGTGTGCTTGATCGTGGACCGGTAGATGGGCACCACAACACCTCAGTGACTAGCACTGCTAGCTGTGCAGATACATGGATTTGGGCCTGTGTCTGTGGGAGTTTGTGCATTCTCCCTGTGGTTGCATGGGTTTCCTCCGGGCGCTCCGGTTTCCTCCCACACCCCAAAGATGTGCTCTTAGGCTGATTGGTATATCAAATTGACACTGAATCTGGCTAAGTTAGGGGTTCCACTCGCAGACACGCAGGGCAGGGTCGGTGTAGGAGGATTCGGCGGCGCGGGCTCGTTGGGCCGAAGGGCCTGTTTCCCGTGCTGGGTAGTTCTTTGTTCTTTGTTCACATACACACACCCTTTCAGTTAAAAGGTCACTTGTGGGAATGATTTATAGGCCCCTAACAATACTTAGAATCTCTAACACAGTACACAGGAAAAATAATGGGGTCTTGTAAAAACATACTGCAATAATCACGGGTGATTTTAATCTTATACAAAGAAGAACAAAGAACCACACAACACAGTAACAGGCCCTTCAGCCTACCAAGCCTGCGGCGACTCTTAATCCTTATGCAAACCCAGTACTTACTGCCCAATTTATATTCCTCTGTTTATCTCCTGTTCATGTATCTATAAAGATGCATGTTGGACATTGGTAACATGCCTGCTTCCATCACCTCCATTGGCAGTGCATTCAAGGCACCCACCACCCTCTGTGTGAAAAGTTTTCCATAATTGTGTATACCTCCATCAGGTCATCCCTCAGCCTCCCTTTTTGTAATGAAAACAATCCGTGTTTATCCAACCTCTCCTCAAAACTTAACCCCCCCCTTGACCAGGCAACATTCTGGTGAACCTTCTTTACACCCTCTCCAAAGCATCCCCATGCTTCTGGTAGTGTGGCAAACAGAACTGCAACCAATATTCAAATGTGGCCAACCAAAGTTTCATACAGCTGTAACATAACTTGCCAACTTTTATACTCGATGCCCCAGTCAATGCTGTCTGCCTTCTTGACCACTTCATCCACCTGTGTTGCCATTTTAGGGATCTGTAGACTTGAACACACAGATCCCTCTGTATGTCAATGTTCCTATGGGTTCTTCCACTTACTGTATAAATCGCTCAGATTGTCAAAAGTTGAATAGAAGATTAGTTCACAGAATGTATTCAAGTAATTTCTTGGAGAAGTACGTTCCAGTGCCAATCACAAAACAAGCTGTTTTAGACATGGTGATGTGTAAATATGCGGCGTTTCCAGCAAAAATAGATTCCTTTCATTTGAAAAAACAGCAGCAGAAGTGTTCCAACTGTTACTAATTCAAGGATTGTATTAGTGAAGATGTGGCACTGGGGTTGGCACTGCTGCCTCACAGCGTCAGGGACCCGGATTCATTCCAGTCTGTGGAGTTTTCACGTTCTCCCCGTGTCTGTGTGGGTTCCACCGGCTGCTCCCACAGTCCAAAAAATGTGTAGGTTTGGTGGATTGGCCATGTTAAATTGCCTGTTAGTGTCCAAGATGTGTAGGTGGGGGGATTAGCAACGTAAATATGTGGGGTTACAGGAAACCGGGCAACTGTAGATCTGTTAGTCTGACAGTGAGAGTAGGGAAGATCCTATAATAATCTATAATAAAGGAAGTGAGAAAAGAACACTTCAAAATTAATGGCAGGATTAGACAGGGCCAACATGGATTTATGAAAGGCTGGCACGGTGACACAGTGGTTAACATTATTGTATCACAGCCACGGGCCCGGGTTCAATTCCAGCCTTGGGTGACTGTGTGGAGTTTCTCCATTCTCCCAGTGTCTGTGTGTGTTTCCTCTGGGTGCTCCGGTTTCCTCCCACACTCCAAAGATATGCATGGTAGATGGATTCACCATGATAAAATTGCCCTTACTGTCCCAAGATGTGTAGGTTAGGTGGATTAGCCCCAGTAAATTGTGATGTTGTGGGGAGTGGATCTTGGTAAAATACTCCATCCGAGTGTATCCTACAGTCGGGATTCTACAGTTGGATGATTCACACATAAGAGGTTATTAAAGAAAATTGGAGCACATGGGATTGGGTGAAATATACCAGCATGGATTGAGAACTGGTTAGTGGACAGAAACAAGGAGTTGGAATAAATGGGTTATTTTTGGATTGACAGCCTCTAACTAGTGGAGTACGGCAGGGATCAGTGTTTGGGTCTCAGCTATTCAGAATCTATATCAATGATATGGATGTGGGGATCAAATATAATATTTCCAAATTTGCGATGAATAGAAAACCATGTGGAAATCTGAATTGTGAGGAGGATGCAGTGATGTTTGAAGGGGACGTGGAGAGGCTCAGGGAGTGGCCAAATGTTTGCCAGCTGGATGACAAGGTGGAAAAATATGAGGTTATCTAATTTTGTTAGAAAATAAAACTGACATTAAGACAACTCCAAAGATATACATGGTAGATGGATTCACCATGATAAAGATATTTTGATGTCCTTGTTCATGAGGCACTGAAAGCGAAGATGAGAGCAGTTAAGACAACAAATGGTATGTTAGCCATTATTCTAAGAGGATTTGAGTTGAGGAAAAAGATGTCTTCCTGTAATTCTATGCAGCCTTGCTGAGACCAACCTGGAGTATTGTGGACAGTTTTGGTCTCCTGACTGAAGCAAAGATGTACTTGGCATGTAAAGAAGGTTCACTAAAATAGGTCCAGGGACAGATGGATTGTCCTCTGAGGAACAAAAACACTTTATTCTCAGGCCTTTAGAAGAATGATAGCTGAACTTATTCAAACCTACACTATTTTACAGGGCTCAATAGACCAGATGTAGAAAGGATGTTTCCCCTTGCTGGAGGGTCTGAAACCTGGGACATAGTCTGCGAATAAGGGGCAGTTATTTAGGCTGAGATGAGGGGTATTTGTTTCCCATTAGAATGCTGGTGAATCAAGGAATGCAGGGATAATGTTGGAAATGGTGTTGAAGCAGAGGATCAGCCATGGTCACACTGAATGATGGAGTGGATTTGAAGGACAGAATGGATGACTCCTGCTCCTGTTTCTTAACGTTCTTATTGCAATAGGAATGGAAGGTAAGAGTAAGAAGGTTTTGCTGCAGCTTTACACATCCTTCATTAGAACACAACTGGAGTAATGTGTATAGTGTTGAGTTATTTACTTAAGAAAGGATAGAATTGTATTTGAACCAGTTCAGAGAACATTCACTCGGCTGATTCCTGGGATGGAGAGATTTATTTTATGAGGAAAACTTGAGCAGATTGGAGCAAAATCTGTGTAAGTTCAGAAGATTAAAAGGTGATTGTATTGAGGGGATGAGACAGGATGGTTGCTGAAAGGCTGTTTCCTCTTGTAAGAGAGACCAGAACAAGGGGACAGATTTTCAAATGTAATTGTCAATCCCTTAAGACTGAGAGAAGGAGAAATTTATTTTTTAGATGGTTGTTGGTCAGTGAAATTCTCTTCCCTGGAGACTAGTGGTGGCAGAGTCATTGAATATATTCAAGGCTGGGTTAAGAATGATTTTGGATTCAGAAGTGAATCAAGGGTTACAGAGGAGCGAGTGGGAAAATAATTGTGACTACAATTCGATCAGCCATGAAGGAGACTGCTCGAGGGGCTGAATGGCCTTCTGCTGCTCCTAGTTATTTTGTTCTGACCCCAATACGTCCTTCAGACTGCTCTCTGTGACCAGTGATGGATACACAAGCTCTATGTTTTGTCCTCACCAGACACTCTCCTGTGCCCATTCATTAGGCCACCCACTCAACCCATCTCACCAGCAGTAATTACCCACTCTGCCCCCAGGCCTTCCTGATCCAGCACTTCATCTTCCATTGGTGTAAGGATGGCAAGACGTGGATGTCTCCAATCTTCTTCACTCATTCCCTGATGATGTTTGCTCTCTTTCCAAACACACAAATTGTTCCTCACTCATCAAACACATGCACTAGCCCAGGGTTGTCCAACGTGTGGACCAAGGGGTGAATGTGACCCTTGAAGCCCCTCAATGCGGCCCCCGGAGCGAGTTTCCAGAATCTCAGTCACACAGTTCAGTTTGAATGGAAGAATCTGTATGGAGCTGCTCCTCTAATCACATGCCGTTTCTTTCCCATGTTTGCTGCTGATGGGTTTTTGAGCCAATCTGCAGCAAATGTGGGAGAGAAACAATTTGTGATTGATGAGGATTAAACTCTAATCATCATCTTTATTTATTCCTCATTATTGTGCTCAGCAAGTTGTTTCTTTTCATATCTCAGTTTAGTTTTTAATAGAAATTTCTGCTGTGCCAAACTTGATCATTCTGAAATTTACTCATCGGCCCCTTGAGTGAGAAAAACATTGCCATGTGTTTGCCCAGTGAATATGTTGGTGAACCCTGCTCTAGTCTATGCTGGTGCCAGCCTAACGGACATGTCTCTGACAGTCAATGCTGCTGCCTTTGCATTGCCAGTGTCTGGGTGGAGATGTTCTTTCTACAATTTCACTCTCATCCTTATTCACATATCAGGCTGTGCTGCACTCACCGTGTCAGAACACATCAGGACATTGATCCTTTTCCACACTGTAACCACGTGTCTGAAACCTGCTCACCTCCCAGCAATCTCCATCCAGACTGGCTTGTAATGATGGGATAACCTCCTCCCATCCTGAGGGAACAGGACCTCCCTCCGAGCCTGAGCAGCCAGGAGGAGTCCCTCCAGGGAGGAATTAGTGATTGGGGAGCAACCCTTGCTCTGCTTTCTGTCATTTCAGCCCCTCATTCAGTAAGCAGAGCTCCCTCACTGCTCCCTCCAGAGCTGCTGTGTTTGAAAGTCCTGCTGGCTGCCTTTGGAGATGGTGCCAGCATTGCCTGAACCGGGACTGTACCCTGCCCAGGCTGCCTCAGTGGGCAGCTCCCCCTGCCTGCCAGCCGTTAATTGTCCCCCTCTGACAATATCACCTTCATAACTCTGCCTATCCTGCCCACACAGACACACCACCCATTTCCAATCCCCATGTTGGGAATTCACAGCTTCTGGGAAAATCACAGCCATTATCTTCACCCTCACCACAAACTGCATTCCGAAACCACTGACCATCCCATGTCCCTCCCGAGCCACTCCGAGTAAGGACATGGGGATCCTGTGATTATGGTCCTGTCCCATCATCACTTTTACCGTTTAATCACTCCTGTAATTCCAGTTTGTCCTTTCTTTGTTTCATCCCCAGCCACCCACCGCTGTCCCTTCAAACCTGTCAATTCACTGCCAGTTCCCAGTTCCAATGGAAGCTCAAACTTTACCCCTGTTTCTCTCTTCACAAATATTTCCCTAACCTGCTGAACATTTCCAGTTTATTTATATTTCATTTTCAGCATTGAGTATTTCCTCATTCTACAGAAATGCAAGTTGTGTTTTTGGAATGTCTCCTACAATACATTATTATTGTTATTAACAGTATTATATAAAACACTGGGGATTGAGCCTGATTCCTGTTATTTCTCTCTCTGGTCTCCAGTCTGTATAGTAACGCTTTCAAAGATTCTTGTGCTGAGGATCTCGCCTCCGCTCTCTGTACAAAACAGTCACTGAGGTTTCTGAACCTGGAATTAAACTCCTTCACAGATCAATCTATCCCTGCTCTCCGCCGCCTCATACTGACCTGCAGGAGTCTGGAGAGGATAGAGTGAGTGTTTGTGTTAATTTTTAGTGTAATAATTAAAGTATAAATGGATTTAAAATGTAAATGGGCCAGAATCTTCCAAGCAGCAGCAATGGTAAGCAGATTGCCGGAATGTGTGAAAATTCCCCCAACCTGAAACTGCTGCATATTTCTCCCAGAATCATCAGCACAGTGACCCCGGGGAGCTCCATCAGAGCAGAGTCGGGGAAGAGAGAGCACACACCCTATTTACAGCACAGTGACCCCGGGGAGCTCCATCAGAGCAGAGTCGGGGAAGAGAGAGCACACACCCTATTTACAGCACAGTGACCCCGGGGAGCTCCATCAGAGCAGAGTCGGGGAAGAGAGAGCACACACCCTATTTACAGCACAGTGACCCCAGGGAGCTCTGTGTTAGTTGATGGGGGGAGTGAATGGGTTGGTGTGTAGCTGGATGAATGGTTAGTCAGGGAGCTGGGGAGAGGTTGGAGGATTAGTTCTGGGTGTCGGGGGAGTGGACGAGTTGTATTGTGTTGGGTTGGAGGGTTAATCGGGGGTTTGGATGGTGTCTGGGAGTTGGTCATGTTGTTGGGGTCTAAACAGATGTGGTTGTGTGGTGGGGGGGTTGGGATTGGTTAATAGCTTTGAAGAGGGTAGTGGGGTGGGGTTGGTTCTGGGGGAATGAGTTTAAGTCAGAGATTTAGTCAAGAATGTATTCAGGAGGCAGCTGGATAGAGCACTTGGGGTGAACGGGATCAAAGGTTATGGGGAGAAAGCAGGATGAGGCTATTGAGTTGGACGATCAGCCATGATGGTGATGGATGGTGGAGCAGGTTCGAAGGGCCAAATGGCCTCCTCCCGCTCCGATCTTCTATGTTTCTATGTCAGGTGAGGAGAGGTTGGGTCAGGATGAGGCCAAGTTGGGAGGGTTAGTCTGATTGGTTTAAGGGCTCATGGGAGGTGGCCAGGCTGGAGGGGAGGTAGGGATGAGTGGGTCTAGTCAGATTGTGGGAGGTGGAGTATGGGGGATCAGTGGGAAGTGATTGGGGGACTCGGTTGTGCTATTCAGGTATTAGCCCAGGTGGTGAGCTGTCTAACATTACCTGAGTAACTATCCAGGTAAATTTTGTGGATCTGTCCCAAGTCTCTGACTCTAACTGCAGCAGGGGAATTCCCCAATAGTAGTTACTACCTCTGGGACAATTCCCAGGTAGATCAGTGTGTCAGGACATGCACAGGGTCCCGATGCTCATCTTCAGTTGTGTGTCTGGGTCTCTGGTGATCCAGAGACCAGAAGATTTGTCCCATTAACTCCAGTCTCCTGTTATTTACCCTGTTGTTCAATCTGTTTATTTCCTGTTTCATCTTTAATCTGTTTCAGACTGGGGGGAAATTGGTTCAGTTCAAATGGAAAGAGACAGCTGAAGTTGCTGCAGGGATCCAGATCAGGACTGACAGTGACAGTGTGAACATTTCAATCTGTGAACATTGCTGCTCCACCGGTTACAGTGAAATCCTGAATTGTGAAGATCTCTGACAGCTCCTTCCAAACCCTTCATTCCTGCCCCTCTCCCTCCCTATTCCATCAGCCCCTCCGGCCTGGCAGTGATTTCCCTGCTTACCTGGTTTCCCAGCTGGAAAACTGTTGTAGTTTTAGTCTCCACATTGAAGGAAAGATTGCTGCAAACCATTGTTTAAGCAGCAATGTGTTGTCAGTGTTCTCAGCAACAGAGTCTTCACCCTCCTTTCAAAATGGAGCAGCAGAGATCATTCTCCAGAGAGAGGGAACAGTGTGTGTGATTCTGACAGTACCCAGCAGAGGACAGATTGGTCAATCTTGTCAGAGTTTCCTCTCTGTCTCTGTGAATGAATTAAAGGCTCCACCAGCCTCTCCTCAAAACCTCTTTCACTGTCTGGGGATTAAAGTCACACAATGCCACCATCTGCTGGTGGCTCACACCTACTGCAGGCGCTGCTCTTTGTGAACCTCAGACAAGTTCAGTCAGTCCCATGTCTGCATCTGGGAACCGGTTACTGCAGTGTGAATGTTGAACAATATTGACAGGGATTGGAGTTTACAGCAAGAACCTCAGCTGGTGAATTAACCCTTTTATCACCAGACACTGTACATGAACTCTGTTCCCTCATTGGGAACCGTTGGAATGCTGAAACTAATACGTACACAAGCTAATGAAGAGCAGGGGGACTAGTATAAATACTGTACATAACAGTGAGAGTGAAACTAAAAAGTTATAAGATACAGGAGCAGAATTTAAGGAATGCTGCTCATTCTGCACACAGTAAATTTTTAGGCAAGTATATAGTTTTGAAATTTAATGACTGTAATTTGTGTACTACTGTAAAAATGCTTTTATTCTGCACTGTTTGCAATTTGTAGATGTGTAGGTTTGCAATAGTTTGAGATTTTTATGAATAAAGTATATTTTTGAATAAAAAAAATCTGCTCATTGAGTCTACTCCACCATTTAATCATGGCTCATACGTTTCCAAACCCATTGTCTCATCGTTTCTCTATAACATTTGATCCCCTTACCAATCAGGAACCTATCTATCTCTGTCTTAAATACACTCAATGAACTGGCCATGCACAGCCTTCTATGGCAATGAATTCCACAGATTCACCACCCTCTGGCTGAAGAAAGTCCTCCTCATCTCGGTGCAAAACAGTCGTCCTTTTATTCTGAGGCTGTGCCCTCAGATCATAGTCTCTCCTACAAATGGAAGCATTTTCCTCATGTCCACTCTATCCAGGCTTTTCAGTATTCTGTAAGTTTCAATGAGGACCCCCTCATCTTTCTAAACTCCGAGTACAGACCCAGAGTCCTCAAACTTTTCATTCCCGGGATCATGCTTGTGAACCTCTTCTGGATCTTCTCCAGGGACAGCACATTCTTTCTTTAATACAGGCCCAAATTTGCTCACAATAATCCAAAGGTAGTCTGACCAGAGCCTTATAAAGCTTCAGCAGTACAACCCTGGTTTTGGTGGCACAAATTATTTTAATTTCTAAATGTGGCAAAGACCTTGAGGTTAACAAATAAAACTCAGCTGATAAAGTCATTTAATACATATTAATGGCCCAGATTGGTCTGTCATGGTTAACCTAACAACAGGAGATTCAGATGCAACTTCCAGCCACTTTCTCATCTATTGGGATTTTAGTTGTTGATTTATCTTTTGATTTGATTTATTTGTCACATGTATTAACATAATGTGTAGTTTCTTGTGCGCTAGACAGGCAGAGCATAATGTTCATAGAGAAGGAAAGGAGAGAATACACAATGTAGTGTTACATTCACAGCTCGGGTGTAGCAATGCACTACGGTGTACTATCGCAAGGTAGATTCATTTAAAACTCTGATGGCAGCTGGGAAGAAGCTGTTCTTGGAGCGCGACCTCAGACATAGAGCAGGATCTATACCAAACTGTGAGACAAACAGAAAGAAGGCAGAGCATAACATTCATAGAGAAGGAGAGAGTAGAAAATGTAGTGTTACAGTCACAGCTCGGGTGTAGTAATGCACTACGGGGAACTAATGCAAGAGACGTTCATTTAAACATCTGACAGCTGTTCTTGAGTCGGTTGGAATGAACCTCAGACATAGAGCAGGATCCGTACCAAACTGTGAGACAATCAGAAAGAATGTTTTCTATGGTGCATTTGTAAAAGTTGCTGAGAGTCGTAGTGGGCATGCCAAATTTCCTTCGTCTGTCTGTGATCGCCTTGGGCAAATATTAAATTGGAGAGATGACAATGTTTGAATTGAATATCTAACAGTGTAAAGTATCTGGGAGCAGAGTGGATTTGATAAAGGCTGGAATACAGACTGGGGGAATAAGCGGGAAGATGTTGTGCTGAATGAATGGTTCTTGTTGTAGGAGAGGGATAGATGGAGAGAGGGAAGGAGAGTGAGATGGACAGAGGGAGGGTGAGGGGGACAGAGGGAGGGTGAGGGGGACAGAGGGAGGGTGAGGGGGACACGGGGAGAATTTGAGAAGCTGCAGTTTACATTTGAAGAGGTTCCCAGTGTCTCTGAGCAGCTGAACTGGGGAAGCCTTTGGGTAGAGACGGTGCTGCTGCTGTTTCCCCTCCTGCCCACCAGGGGCCGCTGTAACACTCCTGGCCGGTGCTGCAGCTGCTGCTCCTCCCAGTGTCACCTCCTGCCTCCTCCAGCCCAGCCGCTACTCGTTGGTGGAACATCCGGGGCCTGTGGAGGGGGCGGGGCCTCCGCCATGTTGCCGTGACGTCACGGTGAGGCCCCTCCCACTCCCCCGCCATTTGTTTTTAAATAAAAAGGAAGAAGTGAGTGTTGAGCAATGGGGAAAGTGAGAGAAATTCCAAGCCGGAAACCCCGCCAGGAACCGAATCAAAATTAAATCAAATCCATATTTATATCCAGAGGCCGGGGCGGGTCCGCGCCTGCACGCTGTGTTCTCCCAGACTGCACCGCGCGGATCAGGATTAAAAAAAAATTAAAAAACAAGAAGCGACCTTCCCGAATTGAGCAAGAACAGAAATTCTGCCGGGAGCGGATTAGGAATAAAAAACATCAACATTTAAAAAAAATTAACATCTACCTGCCGGTGCGCATGTGCGGGAGGGGGATTCTCCCAGAGGGCCGTGTGTGCGCCGCCACCGCATTGAAACCCCTGGAAACGGCAAGATGGCGGCGGGCCGTCTCCCCTGGCAACGGCAAGATGGTGGAGGGCCGTCTCCCCTGGCAACGGCAAGATGGCAGCGATGCTGGCGTTGGACTGGGGTGAAACAGAAAGAAATCCCACAACATCCGCTTAAAGTCCAAACAAATTTGTAGCAAAAGCCGCATGCTTTCAGGACAGCCTTTCCCTTCATCAGGTGGCTGGGAATCCTGTTCACAAACTGGGCACAAAGACACAAACTCCATTGAGATGAATAATGATTGGAATGTGAATCTTTCCAGTGAATCAACAGTGAGAGTGGAGAGAGGGTTAAGCACAGGTTAAAGAGATGGGTATCGTCTCCAGACAGCACAGTGAGTGAGAGTTTGTAAACCCAGGCGAATCACCGGGGTTACAGACAGTGCGACATGAACCCAAGATCCCTGTTGAGACCGTCCTCGTGTGTGTGGAACTTGGCTATCAGTCTCTGCTCAGCGACTCTGCGCTGTCGTGTGTCGTGAAGGCCACCTTGGAGAATGTTTACCCGAAGGTCAGAGGAAAGTAAAGACACTTTTAACAGATTTATATTTGCACTGGAATACTGTATTTTGAGTAGTATTATTAATGTCATGTGTTTGTGTCTGGAGAAGAAAGAAATATGCAGTTCTAATGAAGTTGGACAACGTTTTTTGTTTCAGTTTTGGGCTAGACCAAATTCTACTGTGCTCCCGTTGTGCTTAGAGAGGGTTGCAGCTTTAGGAAGACTGATAGACGGGTAGTTTAGCAACTGAAGGTCCTGGAAAGAATAAAAGAGCTTTTGAGTTTTAGCTTTAGAAGGATATATTGTAGTTGGAAATAGGACAGACTATAGTGAACATCTCTAAATACTGTCAAGAGAAGCTGGATCGGCTATGTGAGGCCAACAAAGTGTAAGTTTTCTGAAGAACATATTACATTCAAAGTATCTGAGGAGCAACAACAGAAAGAAGCTTTTAAATGACTCAACTTAACTGAAAAAGCCTAAAAATATGGTTCAGAATAATTCAACGAAAAGTTAGCAATGTTTTATGGAAGAAGGGGATACTTGTAGTCACCAGATTCAAACTGAAACGACAAACCTCAGAGATAACTCAAAAGTGTGATGCTATTTTAATATATTCCGAATGGAGAGTTAATAAAATTGTGATCAGTTTGTGAAGAATCAATAAAAAATAAATCATAACAGTTTGGTTGTAAATCCTGGATTGAACTGATTGTTAAAAGTGGAGCCTTTTTTTTTAAGTGTCCTTTGGTCTTTTCACTGCAAAAGGGTAATTGGAAAGCATTAAAACTGGGGAAGATAACCGTGATCTTGGGGGTGGATTTTGGAAATGCTCAGATGACCATCACTTGAATGGGATGGTGCAGCGGGGGACAGGTTCTGAGGAGAAGTCCACATAGGCCTGGAGAGTAATACATATACTTAACCAGAATCGTCAGATTAAAATATATAAAATATATTGAATGTGGCAATGTTCCACCATCTTAAGATGTGCCTTATAATTCACGTCAATCTCAAACTCTGACTATAATTGTGACGCTTGGGGGAGGTAAATTTCTGCTTCATTTTAATCTCAAAATTACAATCCATTTTCCATGTTTAATGTTTATTTTTAATCTTGCCGTTCTTCCACTTAAAAAGAACCGTAAATGTTCTGGTCAGTTGGTTCAGAGCTCTGTTCTGGGAACATTCAGTTCAGTGAAGATGAACTGTGATGAAACCACAGTCAGTAACCCGAGGAATATCGTTGGTTGTCACATGTGTCAGTCAGCAGGCGGAGCTCATTTATATTTTGAGCCATGTCTTATTGAACAGGCGGAGCAACCTAACTTGTTAAGGCCACTTTCAGTCAGCAGATGAGGGTTCCTTATTAGCTGTGCATGGAAGTATTTGAGATCAAGGGTTGTGCCCCAGGACTAAATGATTCGTCACTGGAAGCTCAGTGATCCGCATCAAAACCTTGTGAGCTGTTTGGTTTATTCATTAATTTAGTCATCATTGTTAGCGGATGAATCACTGCACTCTGGAGTTGTTCTCTAAATTTGGTTTGAGTCTTTCCATAAATAATTGTGTTTGTGCAGCAACATAAATTACGCAGCATCACTCCCACTTGCTGGAATACACATTCAGAATAGGTGACATAAACTAGTACTCTTGCATCAATATAGAAGAATTCAAGAACATTCAACAACCACAACACTATGAAGCTGCTGGATATTGTGAATAGTAAAACCATATATTTCTTTCTGCTCTCCATCTCTGCATCATCCTGATTCTCCAACTTACTCTGAGCCCTCAGTCCCTTACGGACTCGACTGGTCACCAAAATATGTCTGACTATGAGAGCATATATCAACAGTATGGAACCAAATGGTAGCAATGGGGTTACAAACTTATCAAACCACGAGTATCCAAGCCATCTGGGATCAGATAAAGCATCTAGTTTGGTATCACAGTACTATATACATATACTATATATATATATACATATATAGCTGGGCCAAGAGGTGGCGGATGGAGTTTAATGCGGAGAAGTATGAGGTAATTCACTTTGGCAGGAATAACAGATGTGTAGAGTATAGGGCTAACGGGAGGACTCTGAATAGTGTGGATGAGCAGAGGGATCTAGGTGTATGTGTACATAGATCCCTGAAAGTTGGGAATCAAGTAGATAGGGTTGTTAGGAAGGCATACAGTGTCTTGGCGTTTATTGGTAGGGGGAATGAATTTAGGAGTCGCAGCGTCATGTTGCAGCTGTACAAAACTCTGGTGCGGCCGCACTTGGAGTACTGTGTGCAGTTCTGGTCCCCACATTACAGGAAGGACGTGGAGGCTTTGGAGAGGGTGCAGAGGAGGTTTACCAGGATGTTGCCTGGTATGGAGGGGAGGTCCTATGAGGAGAGACTGAGGGATTTGGGGTTGTTTTCATTAGAAAGAAGGCGGCTAAGAGGGGACCTTATTGAAACATATAAGATGATTAGAGGTTTAGACAGCGTGGACAGTGATAGCCTTTTTCCTCGGATGGAGAAAGCTAGCACGAGGGGGCATGGCTTTAAATTAAGGGGTGGTAGTTATAGGACAGATGTCAGGGGTAGGTTCTTTACCCAGAGGGTGGTGAGGGATTGGAATGCCCTGCCTGCTGCAGTTGTAAATGCGCCTAGTTTGGGGGCGTTTAAGAGATCCGTGGATAGGTTTATGGATGGAAAGGGTTTGGTTTAGGTTAGTGGGTCATTGTTTTTTTTTTAACTGGTTGGCGCAACATCGTGGGCCGAAGGGCCTGTTCTGCGCTGTAATGTTCTATGTTCTATGTTCTACTATGGTACATTATTGACTGTTGCTCCAGGTTCAGAAATAAAGTACCATGGGATGTTTTTTAAACAGAGCAGAATGCTCGTTGTAGTTAGAACTACAACTGCAGTTTTCTTGGATCAATATTTTCCTTTCAGTTTTTGACATCGAATGGCAACAAATCGATCAAAGTTGAAGGTGACTGTGAACCAGACAGAACAGTCTGTGGCTAAAATCATCAGATTTAACAGTACACACAGGAGTGATGTCCAAGAAACTTACTGGGGAAGTAATAACCATTGACATAGTTCAGTAAGACATCAGTGATAATGACTAGTAAATCCATAGTTGCCATTGCCACGAGGTAGCACATGGTGCAGTTTGATCGTCTGCAATTTCTTTGAGAGAGGATTACAATCATCAGGGTGTTAACTGTAAGAGAGATAAGGTAATAGATACTCAAAATTACTTGACAACTTTGCTCCATATCTCAGATAGTCAGTAGGGACAGTATTTCAAGCCGCAATTACTTGGGAGGGATTTGGGGCAGAGTTTACATTTTGGGAACCTCAACCTGTCACCAACACAAATTAACTTGCCCACTTCCAGGTTTAGTGGAGTTGGGACAATTATTTGGAACAGATCCACTTTAAGGAGTTATACTTGTTATTGAAGCATTTTATACAAACAGAAAATATTGGATGTAATACATTTTGTAGGAATAATTCTGACTTAACGAATTACAAATCAATCCCAATTCTGTACAAACGGATACCCTGAACTGACAATCTCCACGTGGATGGAATACATTATTGGAATCCCTGTGGATAAGCACCCCCCCATCCAGGAAATGGTCAGTACGCCAGGGGGAGAACAAACACATATTGGGTCACTCTAAGCAACACACTCTTTCCAGGTCAGAACTTTGTACCTGTAGTTGTAGAGAAGTCAATAGCAATTAGGAAAAGTTAATGTTCCTGAGCAAAAGGAGGCCCAACACAAGCACACAGATAATCGAAAAGGTTTTATGCTGTAATCTGGCGGTCATTCGATGAGGAGAATGTTGAAGTTTAATTTTTCCTCCAGCTGGACATACTGGGAGGTTAATGAAAAAAAATGCCAAAGGAACTTGGCGTGTTGTTTCGGACCAGTCAGTCTTGAGTGAGTTGTAGACCTCAAGGGAGATGACGCATTTGCAAGACTATTTGGAGAGGGAACTGGTGGGAAAAGGTACTGATTGTACATGTAAAGGTCCAACACAGTTCTATATACTAAATCAACAATCTGAAACATGTCCTACACTATTAAATCAAAGGGAGAGGGAAAGGGTCAACATTAAAGAGAGAAAGATGTAGGTAGTGAACTAGAATGGAAATATATTTGTGAGAAGCCAAATAACAGAGGCATAAAACCCATGGGTGGCACTGTGACACAGTGGTTGGCTCTGCTGTGTTACAACACCAGGAAAGCACGTTCGATTCCTGGCTTGGTAACTCTCTATGTGGAGCTGCACGTTCCCCCCGTAATTGTGTGGGTTTTTTCCGGGTGCTCCAGTTTCCTCCCACAGTCTGAAAGATGTGCTGGTTAGATGCATTAAATGGAACATACGCCGGAGTGTGGTGACTGGGGAAATTTCACAGTAACTTCGGTGCAATGTAACATAAGCCTTACTTGTGATTAAAAAATAAACTTTACTTCTTATGTTACCCTCTCTAACCCATTGCTATGGGCCCTTTAGCAAGTGATTTTCTGTTGCTAAAGTTGCATCAGAAAGTATGTGGAAAGTGAAATATGAATGTGAGTGGTTGATTCGGGGAGAGGAACATTGGAAGGTGAGATCAAAACTGCTGAGTTGATTTTTTGTCGAGGACATCCATGTGGAATAGTCCATGATGTTTATCTTCAAGAGTGAAGAATCGACACACCGGGTTCTCCTGAAGAATACATTTCAAGTCAGACACTCTCCACAATCGGGAACCCTTGAGAATCAGACTATGCTGGTGGCAAACCTGCTCTCACGTCCCACCCTCGGATGGAGACAAATTAAGATCAGACATCCTCATTATTTGAGAACTCAACAGAATCAGAACACCATCCTTCAGACCAGAGCCCCTTCAAATCAGGAATCCCTGACATCCTAACCCACAAACACATTTCAACCCCAAGGAGATTAGACCAACCTGCGATCGTGTCCCACGATCAGGATTATTCGGCGTGCGTCCTGTCTGAGTGAAGTTCATGAGAGTCCCATCACATCTGCTTAGGGTGGAGTGCGGTACTTCGATTAAAATTAATTCAGCATTTGCCACGATTATTCCCCATGGGTTTTACACTGGCTGTGGACTTTAGAACACATAGATTTTGTCACGTCATCTGTATGAATCTGGAAATATATCTTTTAGCTTGTTACTTTCCAGTGAAGGAGTAGTGTTTCAACGTCAACTCTCCTACACTTCAATTCTTCTTGGTTAATATATGTCTTATTATATTGTTCAATGACAATCATTATGCCCTGAGATTCTGCTTTGTTCTCTGCTCTCAGCTTCTAAACAAATAAAAACAAATATTTAAGATCTATTAAGTCTTTTTCCACTCTGAGATTTGGCCAGTTTAGCAGCAATGCCAACTGGGATTGTAATTCTTTCACAAATAAACACTTCCCGGTGTGGATCTCTCCATGGATGGATGAACAGGATCCTGCCTGCAAAACACCTCGCCGTTGGGCAAGACAAACTTCAGCTTTGGCATTCCCCAGAATTAAACCATTCTGATGATTGGAACTGAACAAGAATGGAACTCAGTCAGGTTTCTGCATTCTGCATGATTGCAAACAATTATTGGATTAGTTTTGAGGTGGAGATACAGCGTTGGACTGGGGTGGGCACAGTGAGAAGTCTCAAAACACTAGATTAAAGTCCAACAGGTTTATTTGTAATTCCGAGCTTTCAGAGTGTTGCTCCTTCATCAGGCGAACCTAGTGTTGTGAGACATCATACTGGGTCTGTTTTGCCAACCTGATTAGAATTGGTGCAGTATTAACATCAACATCGCCTCTATTACTCCTCAAACCACCTTCTGGGATCAGGAAACATTTCGGATCAGATCATCCTGATGGCCAGGACGGCTCCTGCACATCCTGACAACTGACAAGTCTTGGGATAAGACCTCCTCAGAGTTTGATAAGCCAACAGAATAACAGTGCCCTCCCTCAGATCAGAGAAGTTCAGACATAGCTCACATCCAATCTCACAATCGCGTTTGGACCCAAAGAATATTTAGGCTGCATCTGATCCCATCCCACAATCAGAGTTCAAGCACAACAGGAGCAGAACTTTTAATGGTTTGACCCCAGTTTCAGGATTATGCTCCCATCAAACTCAGACACACCTCTTATCTGAGCCCACAGCAGGATTGACCCCCCTCCTTCCTCCCCACACTCCCCTCCTTCCCCTCACCCTTCCTCCCCACACCCCCTCCTTCCCCTCACCCTTCCTCCCCACACCCCCTCCTTCCCCTCACCCTTCCTCCCCACACCCCCTCCTTCCCCTCACCCTTCCTCCCCACACCCCCTCCTTCCCCTCACCCTTCCTCCCCACTCCCCCCTCCTTCCCCCCACCCTTCCACCCCACACCCCCCTCCTTCCCCTCACCCTTCCTCCCCACTCCCCCCTCCTTCCCCTCACCCTTCCACCCCACACCCCCCTCCTTCCCCTCACCCTTCCTCTCCACACCCCCTTTCTTCCTCTCAGCAACCCCTTCCTGTTCCTGGCCCTCAGAGTTAGCCAGTCTCGGGGGTGTGGATCTCTCTTGTACCCCACTATCCAGGTTACACTCCCCCTCCATGATGAGCCTCAGTGTCTGAAACTCAGAGTTCAGCTCATCTACCTTGAGCTGGAGCTCCTCCAGCAACCAGCACTTACTGCAGACATGGTCACTGGGAAGGACCCTGGGGTCCACCAGCTCCCACATCATACAGAAACACATCACATCTCCCTCCATCACAGTCTCCTAGTGTATTCTAAACACAGCAAAGAATTTAAACTTACCTCGCCCTTCTCCTGTGAATTGAAGACATGCAAGACAGCTCAATCATTTCCACGTGACTTGTCTTTGCAGAATATTACACATCCGATGGTAAGACAAAGTACCAGACACTGAAGTTCTCTCCAGAGCAAGTCTACCATCAGTCCACACACTGATGAGAGCGCAGACCCGGTGGGCAGATCATGTCATCCGTATGTCAGACGAGTGCATTCCCAAGCAGCTCCTTTTTGGGGAGCTCTCTGCTGGAAAACGCTCGCATGGAGGGCAGAAAAAAAACGTTTCAAAAACACACTCAAGGCCTCCCTGAAGTCACTTGACATTGACACGACCACCTGGGAAATGCTGGCACAAAACCACCCTACCTGGTGCTGCCTCACTGACGAAGCTTACGAAGCAAGGTGCATTGCTGAAGCACAACGTAAGTGTGAGCTGCCAAAGTCCAGAACCACCAGCGCAACAACTACAAGTCTGTCCGATATGTGCCAGGACATTCCGAGCCCAAACTGGCCCTGATCAGATCATCTTCAAATACACCACAACCAGCCTCAAAATGACTAATGGTGTCGAGGTCCCGCATCGATGACGATGGACAAACAATGTGTGTGTCTGTCAGTCAGTGTCTGTGTGTGTGTCTGTTAGTCTGTGTCTGTGTGTGAGTGTGTGTGTGTGTGTCTGTGTCAGTGTCTGTGTGTGTGTCTGTTAGTCTGTGTATGCGTGCATATCTGTGTGTGTGTCTGTGTGTGTTTCTGTCTGTCTGTCTGTCAGTGTCTCTGTGTGTTTCTGTGTGTGTGTGTGTGTGTGTGTGTCTATCAAGAGTCTGTGTATGTGTCTGTCAGAATCCGTGTGTTTGTGTGTGTGCGTGTGTGTGTGTGTGTCTATCAGTGTCTGTGTGTGTGTCTGTCAGTGCTTTAGAAATTGTTGCGTACATTGTCCCAGTGAAATGTTGTCAATCGGATCAGATTAGATTTGGTAAAAACCTTTCTGCAGCTTTAAGTCGTGCTGTATACTGAGTGAAACAATATTATAGCATTACAAAATCAACTAGATTGGGCTTTGTACTGTCTGAACACACCTGCTGTTAGTCTGTGGTTTTGCAATCTCCTTACAGTCAAAAACATGAATAGATTCTGTATAAATGATTCGAGCTTTTAAAATGAGGTGCACTTTGGATGTCAAAGAGAAGCCGAGGAAGGGAACCTTCTTTTAAATCCTGAATTCTGACAGCCACAGGAAAAAAAGGCACACAATCAGACTCAGAACCACACTCACCCCTAAATAGGGTCATCCCACCAGAGGGAATCAGATCTTTATATGGTCTGTGTCCATCCGCTCCCATTCCCATGCGGTGTGGGCCATGCTTATCAGATATTTTAGACCACTAAACATTCGTGGGCTTTTAAATGCTAGAGAGAGTTTGGGGGACGTACATAGAGAGATAGAGAGAGATCATGAAATTCAAGCTGCAATGTTCACAGGACATCGAGCAAATCTTACACTGTGATGCCAATTTGTCACAAACACAGCGCCAAAACTACCAACAGAATTCCCTATTCCACTGCCTTTGCTGCACAGATATTGGCCATCCAGCGCCTCACAACAGCAGTGGAAGCTTAGAGCCCTAGAATTTGACAGTCAAAAGGAGGCCATTCCGTCCATCAAGACTGTACTGACCACAAACCCACCCAGACCCTATCCCCATAATCCCATGGATTTACACTGGTTAGTCCCTCTGACACTCGGGGATTATTTATCACGGCCGATTGACCTCAAGCACACATCCTTGGAATGTGGAAGGAAACTGGAGCACCAGGAGAAAACCCACACAGACCTGGGGAGAAGGTGGAAACTCCACACAGGCAGTGACTCCAAGCTGGGAGTCGAACCCGGCTCTTGGCGCTGATGTGAGGCAGTAGTGCTGATCACTGTGCTACCCGTTAGACTGAAGGCATTTCGTTCTGCTGGCGGTACCATGAAGCCGAAACATTGCAATCTCAAAAATAATGTGCGGCAAAGTGCAGTCCACATGTTTAAGACACAGGGGCCTTGCAACAATTCTGCTGAATCTACTGTTACAAATCAACAGATATCCACATACACCTATATAACTGCAAAAATAACTACAACTAAATACGTAAGGTAACTGGGAATACGATTCATCAGGGGGTGAAACATTGGCGAGTTTAAAACAAGAATGATAATATTGAAATTGAGGTGGGTACAATTTTGTCTTTTAAAAAGCATTTAGACAGTTGCATGGATGAAGATGGGTTTAGAGGGACATGGGCCAAATGTAGGCAATTGGGATTAGCTTAAGGGTTTAAAAAAAGGGCAGCATGGACAAGTTGGGCCGAAGGGCCTGTTTCCATGCTGTAAACATCCAAGACTCTATAACAAGTTGTCATTTGAGTCTCAACTTCAAGTTTCCAGGTGTCCAGATCACCAACAACCTGTCCTGGTCCCCCCCATGCCGACACCAACACCTCTACTTTCTCAGGAGGAGAAGGAAATTTGGCATGTCCGCTACAACTCTCACCAACTTTTACAGATGCCCCATAGAAAGCATCCTTTCTGGATGTACCACAGCTTGGTCTGGGCTCTTGCTCTGCCCGAGACCGCAAGAAATTACAAAGGGCGGTGAATGTAACCCAATCCATCACGCAAACCAGCCTCCCATCCATTGACTCTGTCTACACTTCCTGCTGCCTTAGAAAAGCAGCCAGCATAATTAAGGACCTCATGTACCCTGGACATTCTCTCTTCCATCTACTTCCATCAGGAAAAAGATACAAAAGCCTGAGAACATGTACCAACCAACTCAAGAACAAGTCCTTCCCTGCTGCCGTCAGACATTTGAATGGACCTACCATATACTAAACTGACCTTTCTCTACAGCCGAGGTATTACTGTAACACAACATTCTGCACTCTCTCCTTCCCTTCTCCCTTACGTACTCTATAAATGGTATGCTTTGTACAGCGTGCAAGGAACAATATTTTTCACTGTATCCCAATACATTTGACAATAATAAATCACATCAAATCAAACCCCTCTCAGCTCTTTTCTCCATCATAGTTTGCTGTATTTTAAGAATACATCCAGGGCCCAGTATTGAGACTCTGGGTATCTGACTGCAGTGAGGCGAGTGATACAGGAGGGTCTCAGTGTCTGAAGGAGATGAGTCTGAGCGGGGGGTGTGTAATCTGACACTCTATGGACAGTTCGAATGGGGCTTTTCCCCTCTCTGTGGGTATTTGATGGGACAGAGCGCAGACACAGAGAACTGATTCCTCCCAGTGTCCACATCATTTCACACCCCCCATCCCATTAAATCTCTGCCCAGCCACCATCAACCCCCAACACTTGATCTACAGAAATCCCAGCCGATCCAATATTTTCCCATCTCGAACATTCTCCAGTCCCGACAATTCCATAGATTCACAACCCTTTGGGTGAAGAAGTTACTTCTCAACTCAATCCTAAATCTCTTCCCCCTTATTTTGAGGCCATGACTCCTAGTTCTAGTTTCACTCGCCAGTGAGAACAACTTTCCTGCTTCTATCCTATCTTCATAATCTTCTAAGTTTCTAGAAGGTCCCCCTCTTATTCCTCTAAATTCCAATGTTGACAGTCCCAGTCTACTTTTTAAAGGCTGTGAGGGAACCCTCCCAGGCAGCACGTTCCAGAGCGTCTCCACCCTCTGGATAAAACTGCCTTTCCTCACATGGCCCTCCCCAAACGTCCTCCCCCTCACCTTCAACTTGTGTCCCCTCGTAACTGACCCTTCAACTCAGGGGAAGAGCTGCTCTCTATCCACACTGTCTGTGCCTCTCATAATCTTCAACACCTCAGTCAGGTCGCCCCCTTAGTCTCCTCTGCTGCAACGAAAGCAAACCCCAAGCCAATCCAGCCTCTTTTCTTAATTGAAATGGGGTGGCACGGTGGTTAGCACTGCTGCTTCACATCTCCAGGGGTCCGGGTTCAATTCCCGCCTTGAAATTTCCTCCCACAGCCCAAAGGTTAGCTTGATTGGCCGTGCTTAATTGCACCCTCGTGTTTGGGATGTGTAGGTCAGAGGGATCAGCGGGGTAAATGTGTGGGGTGTGGGGGTTGTAGGAATAGGACATGGGGTGGGGATTGTGGTTGGCGCAGACTTGGTGGGCCGGGATCCTGCACTGCCGGGATTCTGTGGTTCCATCCCAGGCAGCTTCCTGGTGAATCTCCCCTCCAGTCCATTCACATCCTTCCTATAATGTGGTGACCAGAACTGCACACAGTGCTCCAGCTGTGGCCTCCCAGCGTTTTATACAACTTCAACACAATTTCCCGGCTTTTCTAACCTATGATCAATTCATCTGGAAATTTAGAATCTCAACAGTGCAAGAAGAGGCCATTTGGGATATTAAACTTACACCAACGACAATCCCACCCAGGCCCGATTCCCATAACCCCATGTATTCCCCCTGCTGGTTCCTCTGACACCGAGGAGCAATTTAACACGGCCCATCAACTTAACCTACACATCGTCGGACCGTGGGAGAAGCTCATGAAGGAAACCCACACAAACACGGGGAGAATTTTCTCTGGATCCTCTCTGGTGATGTGGGTATGCCGGTTTTGGACTGGCGTAAACACAGTAAAAAGTCTGACAACACCAGGTTTTAGTCCAACCGATTTATTTGATAATAGACTCACAAGCTTTCGAGGTTTCCCTGGGCCATTCACCTGACAAAGAGGGAAACCTCGAAAGCTTGTGAGTCTATTATTAAATAAATCGGTTGGACTAAAACCTGGTGTTGTCAGACTTTTTACTGTGTCCTCTCTGGTGACCAGAGCTGTACACTCGCCTCTAACTGTGGTTTAACTTGTGTTCAATCCAGCTTGGGCAGAACCTGCCCTGCCCTGGTATTCTATACATCGGCCAGTAAAGAAAAGTATTCCGTCTGCCGATCGAAACCACCTTATTGAGCTGCCCTCTTACCCTCAGGAATCAGTGGACAACTGATTAATACACAGGGAGATCATATTAGAGAGAGAGACAGAGAGAGGAGTGTTATGGGAGATGAAAAGGCCCCAATGTGTCATATGGTCTCAATCTGATGTCTCTCTGCCTCAGAATGATTCAATACTCGGCTCGGAGTGTGTACATCACCAGAATCAAACACACGCCGCTGTTCTTTACATCCAACTCTGTAGCTGGGCCTGGTGTCCCCTTCACCACATCAGGGTGTGGGGGCTGAGTTTGGATCTCTCCATCACATTGGGACTCACCGGCAATGTCCAATTTCAGGATAAATGACTTTTAACCTTGGACTGTGCCATTGTTTCAGTGTAGACAGCGACTCTCACTGAGATTTACCTGAACGTGTCAATAAATATTCCATTGTTTTCTGAATAAATATCCCAACATTTGCACAGTTTCTGCCTCTCGTTGTGTACAGAATCCCTACGTACAGGGGAGGCCATTCAGAGTATCAAGTCTGCACGGACCACAATCCCACCCAGGCCTTATCTCCGTAACCCCACATATTTACCCTGCAAATCCCCAGACACTAAAGCATAGCCAATTAACCTAGCCTGCAGATTATTGGGCAGTGGGAGGAAACCGGACCAGACAGAGGAAACCCACGCAGACACAGGCAGAACATGCAGACTCCACACAGACACCCAAGACCAGAATTGAACCCAGGTCCCTGGCCCTGTGAGGCAGCAGTGCTAACCACTGTACCACCGTGCCACCAGTATCTAGCGTTTGTTCACAGTTGGCGACGGGGCAGTGTTAAATAGAGAGTTTACTCAGATTGGATAACCATTTGCATTTACAGAAGTGTTGCCAGGGTTGGGAAATTGTGGCTGCGAGGAAAGATTGGATTGGTGAGGGTTGTATTCCTGAGAAGACAGGAGGTTGAGAGGTGACCCAACAGTGATGTGTAACATTCTGAGGGGGCAAAGACAGAGTAGGCAGGAAAGGTCTGTTTCACCGCAGCAGAGAGAGCTCACTTACTGGGGGAGTAGGGGGCCACAGACTGAAGGTGATTGCTGGGAGGATTAGAGGGGACATTAGGAAGTAGCTTCTCACTCAGAGGGTGGTGGGTCTCTGGAATTCACTGCTTAAACTGGTGGTTCAGACAGAAACCCATCGGCTCACTCGATTAGCACCCAGACCTGCAGCGGAAATGCCGAAACCTGCAAAAGAGGGAGGTGGGGGGTTGGGGGGGGGCTCGACGCTGGGACTCTGGAAGACGGGATTCAAATGGACGTCTGGTATTTACTTCCCAAGCTGGTGCAGATTTAATGGGCTGAGTGGCCTCTTTCTGAGCCGAAACCTTTTCTCTACTTTCTGTTAGCCCTATTGATGGGCGGAATGGAGGAGTGGGCTGGTTTTTAATAAATAGAAGAGCAGGAAGGGGGCAGAATGTTGAGGTGAAGTTGATATTTTCTGATGCCCCCCCCTCATCAAAGTGAGTTAGAAATCCTGCCTCGTGTCTCTGCCCCCCCCCAATACATTCGACTGAATAATTGGCACAGTGTTTAGCACTGCAGTCTCACAGCGCCAGGGACCCAGGTCCAATTATAGCCTCGGATCACTGTCTGTGTGGTGTTTTGTACGTTCTCCCCATATCGGCATGGGTTTCCTCCCACAGTCTGAAAGATGTCCAGATGAGGTGGGTTGACCAAACTAAATTCTCCTTCAATATCCAAAGATGTGTAGGTTAGGGGGATTAGAGGGTAGTGTGGGGTTATGGGGATAGGGTCAGATGCTCTGTTGATGCAGATTGGATGCACTGTAGGGATTCTCGGATTTTAATTGCGGGTGGGGGGGGAGGTTACTTGGATATATGGGACAGAGAGCGTTGCAGCATACTGGCACAGTGGTTAGCATTGCTGCCTCACAGCGCCGGGGACTTGGGTTCGATTCCCGGCTTGGGTAAGTGTCTGTGTGAGGTTTGCACATTGTCCCTGTGTTTGTGTGAGGGGAACCGATGGATGTGGTGTTTCTAGATTTTCAGAAGGCGTTTGATAAGGTGCTGCACAAAAGGCTGTTACAGAAGGTTAGGGGGCATGGAGTTGGGGGTAGGGTGTTAGCACGGATAGAGGATTGGCTGTCAAATAGGAGGCAGAGAGTGGGGGTCAATGGGTGCTATTCGGATTGGCGGTTGGTGACTAGTGGAGTGCCCCAGGGATCAGTGCTGGGGCCTCAGCTATTTACCATTTATATAGATGATCTGGAGGAGGGGGCTGAGTGTAGGGTGTCGAAATTTGCTGATGACACAAAGATGAGTGGAAAAGCAAATTGTGCGGAGGGTGTGGAAAGTCTGCAGAGGGATCTGGATAGGCTGAGCGAGTGGGCGAGGACCTGGCAGATGGAGTACAATGTTAGCAAATGTGAGGTTATCCACTTTGGCAGGAATAATAGAAGGAGGGATTATTATTTAAAGGGCGAAAAGCTGCAGCATGCTACGGGGCAGAGGGACCTGGGGTCCTTGTGCACGAGTCACAAAAACCCAGTCTGCAGGTGCAGCAGGTGGTCAGGAAGGCGAATGAGATGCTGGCCTTTTACAGCGAGGGGGATAGAATATAAAAGTAGGGAGGTCTTGCTGCAACTGTACAGGGCACTGGTGAGGCTGTAGCTGGAGTACTGTGTGCAGTTTTGGTCGCCGCACTTGCGCAAGGATATTTTGGCCTTGGAGGGAGTGCAGAGGAGGTTCACTAGGCTGATACTGGAGATGAGGGGGTTGGACTATGAAGAGAGACTAAATAGACTGGGTCTGTACTCGTTGGAGTTTAGAAGGATGAGGGGGGATCTTATAGAGACGTATAAGATAATGAAAAGGATGGATAGGGTAAAGGTAGCGAGATTGTTCACACTTAGAAAGGACAGCAGGACTAGAGGGCACAGCCTCAAGATAAGGGGGTAGCAGTTTAGATCGGAGTTGAGGAGGAACTTCTTCACCCAGAGAGTGGTGAATCTCTGGAATTCTCTGCCCATTGAAGTGGTTAAGGCTGCCTCACTAAATATATTTAAGATACGGGTAGATAGGTTTTTGGTAGGCAAGGGAATTAAGGGTTATGGGGAGAAAGCGGGAAAGTGGAACTGATCCACTTCAGATCAGCCATGATCTTATTGAATGGCGGGGCAGGCTCGAGGGGCTAGATGGCCTACTCCTGCTCCTATTTCTTATGTTCTTATGCGTGGGTTTCCTCCGCGTGCTGCGGTTTTCTCCCCCAAAGGTTAGGTGGATCAATTCTCCAAAGATGTGCAGCTTAGAGGGTAAGTGTGTGCAGTTCAGGAATAGGGTCAGATGTTGTGTTGACCCAGACTCGATGCGCTGTCGGAGACCCTATGATTTAAAGTGGGGTTTGGGGTGGGGGGAAGTTTGATATCTGGGGGAGGGTGTTGAAGGTCAAGGTGCTGCTGCTGTGACCATGCCCTCTCTTGTTTAAACACTCTGCAATGCTGGGACTGGGGGTGAAGAGGAGTGAACAACAGGGAGCAGATTGCAGCCTCTCTCCCCCCATTGAAACTGGGATTGTTGCTGCACCTCCCCACCACATCCACTCGGGGGCAGTCTGGACAATGGGGCTGCAGGCACCGCGCCTGCGCCACAATCACAGCGGCGGCCATCTTGCGTTGCCAGGGGCGACGGGCACGCCGGCGGCCATCTTGCGTTGCCAGGGGAGACGGGCTGGTCGGCGGCCATCTTGCGTTGCCAGGGGAGACGCGGCATCACTGCCCCGCCCGCACAGGCGCACAGACAGCTTGATTTGAATCTTTTAACATTTTGAACCTTGATGATTATTATTCACTTCCTCAACCGTCAGACTTTCGGTTCCTTCTCCGTTCTCGGCAGCACCGTTTCCTTTTAAATTTTAATTCACGGTTTAAAAAACAACCCCGCGCGGTGTGCTGTGGGTGATCGTACGGCGCATGCGCGGTTCCGTCACTTTATAAAATATCTTTAATATTTAATTTAATTTTAATTCCATTCCCGCGGGATTTCCGCCTCGGAATTTCTCTCACTTTCTCAGCAGTCGGTTTCTCTTTCTCCCTCTTTATGTTTTCATAAAATAAACGGTGGTTTGGAGGGGGCGGGGCTGGTGAAACGTCACGGCACCATGGCGGCTGGCCCCGCCCCCTCTCTATAGGCCCCGGATGTTCCTCCAACGAACAGCGGCCCCCCCCCGAGAGCGCCGCCAAGAGGTGACATTGGCGGGAGCAGCAGCAGCAGCGGCCGGGAGGGTTACAGCAGCACCTGGTGGCCCCGAAGGGAAATAGCAGCAGCAGCAGCAGAGTCTCTGCCCCAAAGAATCCCCAAGTTCAGCTGCTCAGAGACACTGGGAAGGGAGGAAGGCTGTGTGTCTGCTCCTGGAATTTCAACTGAAATGTCCCAAGATCAGAATTTATAGATTCCTCTTCCATAAAAATATCTAAAAGGTGGTGGGTCAAAGATGGAAGGGTTGGAGCTGACCCACAAATCAACGCTGATCCAGTAGAATGGTGAAGAAGACTTGAAAGTTCTCCTTATGTGTCCCCATGTTGTGTCCACAGTCCCTCCCAGTGACAATCAGCTCAGAAATTGTCCAGTTTGTGGTGCCCCTGTTGGGTGCTGGGGGGAGGTGGGTGGCACAGTGGTTGGCACTGCTACTTCACAGCGCCAAGGACCCCATTCCCACTTTGAGGAGCTGTCTGTGGCAGGGTCTGCACATTCTCCCCGTGTTTGCGTGGGTTTTCACCAGTTTCCTCCCACACTTCCAAGTACTCTGCAATCTCATCTTTAATAATGGATTGTAAAATCTTGCCACTGACCGGAATCAGGTTAACAGGCCTACAATTTCCCACCTGTTCCCTCCCTCCCTTCTTAACCAGCAATGTTACATTAGCTACTTTCCAGTCCCATGGTACCATCCCTGCCTCCAGTGATTCCTAAAAGATCACCATCAATGTCTCCACAATTTCCTCAGGTATCTATTTTAAAATCCTGGGGTGTAGTCCGTCCCGTCCAGGTGACTTATCCACCTTCAAACCTTTCAGTTACCCCAGAACCTTCTCCTCAGTAATGGTCACTGCACTCACCTGTGCCCCCCTGAATCTCCTGGAGCTCTGGCATCCCACTGCTCTCTTCTACCATTAATACTGATGCAAATTAACTATTCAGTTCATCAGTCATTTCTTTGTTTCCCAATATTCCTTCTCCAGCCTTATTTTCCAGTAGTCCAGTGGCTTTTTTTGCCTCTCGCTTACCTTTTATATATTGAAAAAAACTCTTCATAACTTCTTTTATATTACTTTTATATTTCATCTTCTCCTCCCCCCCCTTTTGCTTTTTTAGTTTTCCTCTGCTGGATTTTAAAAGTTTCCCAATCCTCTGTCTTCCCACCAATCCTTGCCACTTTGTTTGCTTTTCCTGAATGGCGGGGCAGGCTCGAAGGGCTAGATGGCCTACTCCTGCTCCTATTTCTTATGTTCTTATGTTCTTTTGCTTTTATGCAGCCCCTGACTTCCCTCATCAGCCATGGATGCTTCATCCTCCCCTTCGCATGTTTCTTCCTCCATGGGATGAATTTCTATTGTGCCTCGCGAATAATTCCCAACAGCTGGGCAGCACGGTAGCACATGGTTAGCACTGCTGCTTCATAGCTCCACGGTCTGCGGTTCAATTCCCGGCTCAATGAACAAAATCAGCCCGGGAAACAGGCCCTTTGGCTCAACGAGCCCGCGCCGCCATTTTAACATTACCAGTCCCCCCTCCACCCATGACCCTTATCTATGGTCATGGCATTCCACATTGAGGGAAACTAATTTAGGGACAATTTATTCCTGCCAATCAGGCTAACAGCACATCTTTGGGGTGTGGGAGGAAACCGGAGCACCCGGAGAAAACCCACGCAAGCACGGGGAGAATGCGCAAACTCCCACCGACACCGGCCCAAATCCATGTGTCTGCACAGCAATCAGCGATAGTCACTGAGCTGTCGTGTTCCCCAGTATCTGGTCCAGTTTAAGCACACACTAACGACATGAAGCACTAGGCCAATCTCGAACAACCAAGAGCAGCCCCAGTACGACCCATCGCGTGTATGCCCCTCGTTGGACAACAAGACGGACCGACTTAAAACCTATGAATTAAAAGAGAAAAACATCAGTATCATTCCACATCCTTATACATTACCAGGGACGTCTCAATGCTAATGAATCTTATTTGAAACAATCTCCTATATCCTTCCATCTCCAACCCACTCATGTGCCTGTCTAAGTAACTCTTGAACAACTCCAAGCTCAGGTCACTGTCTGTGTGGAATTTGCACATTCTCCCCGTGTCTGCATGGGTTTCCTCCGGGTACTCCAGTTTCCTCCCACAGTCCAAAGATGTGTGGGTTAGGGTGATTGGCCGTGCTAAGAAATTGCCCCTTACTGTCCAGGGATGTGTAGGTTAGAGGGATTAGTGGGTATAATATGTAGGGATATGGGGGTAGGGCCTGGGTGGGATTGTGTTCAGTACAGACTCGATGGGCCGAAGGGCCTCTACCTGCACTGTAGGGTTCTATGATTGATGAACTCCTGCAGTTGCAGTTCCACTGCCTTCCCTACTTGGCTCCCTTTCCAATCAACTCGGGCCAGTTCCTCCCTCATGTCTTTGCAGTTACCTTTATTTAACTCTAACGCCATTACATCTGATTCCAGCTCCTTCGTCTCAAACTACAGGGTAAATTCTATCCTATTGTGGTCACTGCTCACTTAGGGTTCCTTCACCTTCAGTTCCCTAATCAAGTCTGCCTCATTACACATCACCAAATCCAGAATTGCCTGTTCCCTATTAGGTTCTGTCACAAGCTACTCTAAAAACACCTTAGACATTCCACAAGTTCCTTCTCTTGGGATCCACGACCTACCTGATTTTGCCAGTCCACCTGCAAATTGAAATCCCCCATGATTATTGTAACATTGCCTTTTCTATCTCCTGATTTATTTTCTGCCCCTCATTCTCTCACAATCCTCATCACTACCCTCAGACTGTACTTTGCCCTTTACCTCCGCCAACAGTATCCGACGTTTACATTTGAAGGCCAGTTTCCGATGAGAAACAAGTCTCTCTGTTTTTCCTTCTCCCTTTCCCTTGCCTCCTTTATTTCTTTTGCCTGTAATTCAGCAAGTTTTAATTATTTTGTTTACAATTCCCGGAAAGAGGACAGAATTTCCGTGGAGTGAAAGGAGAACTTTGGATCATGGAAATAAATAGAAAAGTGTGAATGAATCAAGTTCCACTGCACTTTATTCCCACAGACCAATCGAATCGCAAGATCACAAAGGATTTAAAATATACATATGAGCTGCATATCTAACATATAGAAACAGATTCAGGTTAAAAAGTGGTAAAGACTGGAACTAATATTATTCACCATGAGTTCTCAATCATGTACCCCTTCTATTCCTTACAGTCAGGAGAAGAAGCAAATTCACAAATGTTCTTTCAAATACATTGTGGAAGATCACAAATGTATCCGTGCCTTTCTGTATCTTCACTTGGAATAATTCACAAAAACACTTGTTTATTTTTTTTAAATGCCTTTTTATGTTTGTCAAAGCTCATTGTATAAGAATATGGGATTAAAGGGATGGTGGTAATATGTATGTGATATGTAGGTGACCAAAGAGGTGGATGATGGTAAAGCAGTTGATGTGGTGTATATGGATTTGAGTAAAGTGTTTGATAAGGTTCCCCACAGTAGGCTATTGCAGAAAATACAGAGGCATGGGATTGAGGGTGATTTTAGCAGTTTGGATCAGAAATTGGCTAGCTGCAAGCTAGCTCTCTCTGTTTCTCTCTGCCTCTCCCTCAGTCTCCCTTTCCCTATCCTCTTCCTTGGTCTCCCCGCCCCCTCTCAGTCTCACTCTCCTTGCCCTGCGCCATCTCCATCTCTCTCTCCCTCACTGTCTCTGCTACCCTTTTCTTATTTCTCTTTCTCCCTCCACCTCACAATGTTTTTTGCTCTTGCTGTGTCCATTGTATTCATTCAGTTTCACTCTTTCCCATTCGCTGATGCTCTCTGTGTCTGTATCTCTGTTTTGCCCTGCTTTTGCCTATTTCCCCCGCCTCCCTTTCTGTCTCCCTTTCTCTCTTAATCTCCCTCTCCCTTTCTTATTACATCCTCCCATCTGTCTTCCTATGTCTCCCTTTCTCATTCCATGTTCATCTCCCTCACAATTTCCTCCACTCTCTATCCCCGTTTCTCTCGCTCTGTGAGAATTTCTCTCTGTCCTTGTCCTCTCTCTCTCTCTCTTTCTCTCTCTGTTTTTTTCACTGTATCTGATAGAAACTCTTTCAAAATCTGTCTCTCTCCAGGTCTTTGTGCCCTTCCCTCTCTCTGTCAGTCTCTGTCTGTCTATCACTTTCAATGTTAATGACTCTGCCCACTCTCTCTACTGTCATGTCCTCTGTCTCTGTGAGGCTGTTTTGTTGTTTTCCGTATGAATGCCAATCAGGAAGAGTCAGGGGTCTTGCAGTTGTAGTTTCCTCTCAGGGTGTATTGAATTGAAGAATTGCAGTAAGGGGATATTTCAGCAGATCTTTTACCTGCTGCCTGAAGTGAGTCTGTGTCACTGCATAAATGGCAGTGTTTGTGCAGCAGCTCGTCAGTTGCAGAATGAAGCCCAATTCCATAACAGAAAGATCAAACCAAAACGACTGACGGAGCAAATTATACATCCGAGTCCATATAGAATAAACCATTAATGTCGACCATAACAGGATGAAATTGGCTGAGATAACAAATAGTAAAATGATGGATTTCCTTCGACTCTCCATTTCTGGATCTCTGGGATTCTCCCCACTGTTGTGAGTCCGGAGTCTCTTGCGGGCTCTGCTGCTCACTAAAATGTATCTGACAGTGAGAGCATTGAGCAGCAGAATCAGGGCGAATGGGACAGCCGGGGTTAGAATATTGTGGAGGAACTCGATTATTACCCAGACCGGAGAGAACATAATGTCCATTCTGATTTCACAAAACCAGGGGAGGTTCCCCACCTGATATATATTTAATAACATAAAATACCAGAAACTGTTCTTTAAACAGCTCAGCACCGTCACTGTTCCCAGAACCACAGTCGCCGTTTTCTCACTGCAATATTTACTTTTCAGCTTGGGACAGCAAATGGCCACAAATCGATCAAAGGTGAAAGTGACGGTGAACCAGACAGAACAGTCAGTGGCTGCATAAAGCAGGACGGCGTGGATATTACACACAGGGAGTGACAGCAGGAAATAAAACTGTTCCCAATAAACAATGGGAATGTGTCTCAATATCAGGTCGAGGATAACAACCAGCAGATCCCCCACTGACATGGCCACCAGGTAACGAGTGACACATTTGGACAGACCACAGTTTCTGCCCGTCAGTGTCACAATTGTGATTATGTTCACTGTCAGGAAGGGAAATAAAGAATAAAATTAGACATGATTCAGGGGAAGAAATTACCATTTAGACTGAGGACGGATTAAAATTTAAAAAATGTATACACACACACACACACACAGAAGAATTACTTTTTTTAATCCAGCATGTCTTTTGGAGTGTGAGAGGACAGTGGAGCATGTGGAGGAAACCCACGCAGACATGAGGAGAAGGTCCAAACTCCATACAGACAGTGACCCAAGCCTGGAATTGAACCCAGATCCCTGATGCTGTGAGTCAGCAGTGCTAAGCACTGTGCCACCGTGCTGCTCCATGGTAGTGACACAATGGCATGTATTTGGGAGAGAGTTTTCCAGGGAATCCTCAAAATTCACCCTCACTCAGCTACAGGTAAATAACCCCTCTACCTTGTCGGAGATTTGGAGAGTCAGAAGGATGAGAGAGTAAAGCCTGACAGAAAATCCAGAGTGCACTCCTATTGGTGGTAATCTGTTGTCTCTCAGAGAGCTCACAGACAACCCCTGCAGCAGAGCTGGTACCAAACAGTGCTGGCTTCACCCTTTCCTCTGGACAATACTAACAGTTGGCAGAGGGAGATCCTGATGCCTCAACAGTTCTGACTCTATTATATTTACACAGAACTGTACCCTGGAGAGGAGATCATAGCATTGTGGTCAGCGTTAGAACCACACAGGAAGAAATAGTAATCTCACACTCGACTGGCACAGAACATGAATGATGTGGAGATGCCGGCGTTGGACTGGGGTAAACACAGTAAGAAATCTCACAACACCAGGTTTAAGTCCAACTGATTTATCTGATAGTAAACTTACAAGCTTTCAATGTTTTCCTCTGCGTCAGGTGAATGAAGAGTTCTGGCCTCAGACAGAGCATATAAAGCACAGACAGTTTATAGATTACTGATTAGAATGCGAATCTTTACACCTAACCTGCTGTTCAAGTCCTAAAGTGGCCGACAATGTGAGTGGAAGGAGCACTGATCACAGGTTAAAGAGATGTGTATTGTCTCCAGACAGTACAGTAAGTGAGATTTTGCAAACCCAGGCAAGTCACGGGGGTTACAGATAGTGCGACATGAACCCAAGATCCCTGTTGAGACTGTCCTCATGTGTGCGGAGCTTGGCTATCAGTCTCTGTTCTTAACTTCATTGCAATGTTGACATTTGCTGATTTGTGACATGAATGAATAAACTTCAAACGTGAAAGATCTCTCTGTGAGATCTTGCTGTGCAGATGTGACAAATACAATGGATGCTGCAGCCTGGTTACTGCATGGGTTATTAGCAGTGTAGTGACATTCATGCAGAGGGTAAAAAGAGTTCTATGGATGGATTATGTGGCCTGGTGACTGGGTGGGTGATTAGCAGTGAACTGGTTTTAGATGTAGGGAGTTAAAGGATTTGGTCTCAAACTTTTTCTGACAAAAGAATAGTGTTTGAGGCCACAGGTCTATGAAAGTCACAGCACACAGAAGGCACCTTCGTCCATAGGTCCTGGGGGACATTTGTCAGTTGCTGAAAGAATTAATAACTGGATACAAAGATTCAACAGAAACAAGAGCAGCAAACCCAGTTCAGTAAATGACAAGAAAATTAAACAGCCTTCCTAGAGTTAGGAATTGGGCACAGGGAATGGGATTTTACAGCCTCACTCTTCCCGAAACTGCAAAATCCCACCCATGTTCAACAGGCCTTCCCATGCTCCATCCCTCGCCTGCTTCAATTCCCGTGACAGTCAGACCGGTACAATTCCAGCCAGGGACTTACCTGGAACACCAACAATCGCCAGGAGGGGATAGTAAAAGCATTGAATCATGCGCAGTAGACATTCAATCTGATCATCTGGTGTTATCCACATATCAGCAGTATACAAATACATCCAATAGGATAAACTCCTATCCTTGGTTGGAACATTCCAGTCCATTGTTCCCAGATTCTGATCCATTGTTGGAACATTCCAATCCATTGTTCCCAGATTCTGATCCATTGTTGGAACATTCCAATCCATTGTTCCCAGGTTCTGATCCATTGTTGGAACATTCCAATCCATTGTTCCCAGATTCTGATCCATTGTTGGAACATTCCAATCCATTGCTCCTAGACTCTGATCTCTCCTCCCTCCCTCTCTCTCCACAGCCGCTGATCTCTGTTAGTGTTGGAGTTGTCTCTCCCGCTGACTCAATGGGACAGCACATTGAACGGAATCCCTTATTAATGGAAGAGGGAAAACCCTCCAGACACACTAATCGGATCCATGGAGACTCACATCAATTCCAGTCACTAAACAAACAGCTTCACTTAACCCCCTTCAGTCCAACACTTCTTATAAACAAAGTAGAACATTTCCAGCCTCGATGGGGTGTTGAAGGTCCGGGAATTGGAAATAATGGAGGGTCAGACTGTAAATCTTTCAATATTCATTCTATATAACAGAGGACCCTCTGCTAGGATTCATTTTGAAAGGACAAGAATACAAAGCAGGGAAATACTTGATACATGAGCAGCACCTGAGAATCTGGATCTGTAGTTGATAGAGTCTGGAAGGATGAGGAATGGGTTAAGAACATAAGAAATAGGAGCAGGAGTAGGCCATCTCGCCCCTTGAGCCTGCCCCGCCATTCAATAAGATCATGGCTGATCTGTCGTGGCTCAGTTCCACATTCCCGCCCTCTCCCCATAACCCTTAATCCCCTCGCTTATCAAAAACCTATCAACCCGCGTCTTAAAAATATTGGGCAAGGCAGAGAATTCCAGAGATTCACCACCCTTTGAGTGAAGAAGTTCCTCCTCAACTCCGTTCTAAACCGCCCCCCCCTTTATCCTGAGGCTGAGCCCTCTAGTCCTACTGTCCTTTCTGAGCGGGAAGAGTCTCTCCACCTCTATCCTATCCATCCCATTCAACATCTTATACGTCTCAATGAGATCTCCCCTCATTCTTCTAAACTCTAACGAGTACAAGCCTAGTTTATTCAGCCTCTCCTAATAGTTCAACCCCCTCAACTCCGGCATCAGCCTAGTAAACCTTCTCTGCACTCCCTCCAAGGCCAAAATATCCTTGCGTAAGTACGGCGCCCAAAACTGCACACAGTACTCCAGCTGCGGCCTCACCAATGCCCTATACAGCTGCAGCAAGACCTCCCTACTTTTATATTCAATCCCCCTCGCTATGAAGGCCAGCATCCCATTCGCCTTCCTGACCACCTGCTGCACCTGCAGGCTGGGTTTTTGCGACTCATGCACAAGGACCCCGAGGTCCCTCTGCACCATTGCCTGCTGCAGTTTTTCACCATGTAAGTAATAGTCCTTCCTACCATTATTCCTACCAAAGTGGACCACCTCGCACTTGCCAACATTAAATTCCATTTGTCAGTTCCTGGCCCATTCACCCAGCCTATCTAGATCCTTCTGCAGACTCTCCACACCCTCCGCGCAATTTGCCGTTCCACCAATCTTGGTGTCATCAGCAAATTTCGACACCATACACCCAGTTCCCTCCTCCAGATCATCTATATAAATGGTAAATAGCTGAGGCCCCAGCACCGACCCCTGGGGCGCTCCACTAGTCACCAACCGCCAATCCGAATAGCACCCATTGACCCCCACTCTCTGCCTCCTATTTGACAGCCAATCCTCTATCCATGCTAACACCCTACTCCCAACTCCATGCCCCCTTACCTTCTGCAATAACCTCTTGTGAGTCACCTTGTCAAACACCTTCTGAAAATCCAGAAACACCACATCCACCGGCTCTCCTCTATCCACCGCCCTAGACACATCCTCATAGAACTCGAATAAGTTCGTCAGACACGACTTCCCCTTAACGAAACCGTGCTGCGTCTGCTCTACCAAACAATTCTCCTCAAGATGCCTCGCTATTTTCTCCTTGATCACGGATTCTAACATTTTACCTACAACAGATGTTAAACTAACCAGCCTATAATTCCCTGCCTTTTGCCTGGCACCCTTCTTAAACAACAGCGTAACATTAGCCATTTTCCAATCTTCCGGCACTTCCCCAGAATCCAGCGACATTTGGAAAATAATCACCAAGGCATCCACTATCACCTCCGCCATTTCTTTCAGAACCCTTGGATGCATTCCATCCGGTCCTGGGGACTTGTCCACAATCAGTCCCTCCAGTCTGTCGAGCACCGCCTCTCTAGTAACAATAATGTAATTCAGGCCCTCCACTCCTACCATCTTTCCATCGCTAACACCCGGCAAGTTACTCATGTCCTCCTCCGTGAAGACCGAAACAAAAAAGTTATTCAAGACCTCAGCCATTTCCCCATCCCCTACCACTAAGTCCCCCCTCTCATCCTCTAAGGGTCCAATGTTCACCCTAGCCAGCCTCTTTCTTTTTATGTATTTATAAAAATACATGTCATTGAATCTTACAGAGTAATGAAAGGCCTGGATAGAGAGCACTTGGGGAAGGTGTTTCCGTTAGTCGGAGAGACTAGGACCCGAGGGCACAGCCTCAGAGGAAAGGGTACGCCCTTTAGAACTGGGATGTGGAGATGTTGGTGTTGGACTGGGGTGGGCACAGTAAGAAACCAGTTGTCCCCTCACCTGATGAAGGAGCAGCATTCCAAAAGCTCGTGAATGGGCAGCACGGTAGCACAGTGGGTTAGCACTGCTGCTTCACAGCTCCAGGGTCCTGAGTTCGATTCCCGGCTCGGGTCACTGTCTGTGTGGAGTTTGCACATTCTCCTCGTGTCTGCGCGGTTTCCTCCAGGTGCTCCAAGTTTCCTCCCACAGTCCAAAAATGTGTGGGTTAGGTTGATTGGCCATGCTAAGAAATTAGCTGTTAATGTCCAGGGATGTGTATGTTAAAGGGATTAGTGGGTATAATGTGTAGGAAGGTAGGGCCTGGGTGGGATTGTGTTCGGTACAGACTCGATGGGCTGTAGGGCCTCTTTCTGCACTGTAGGGCTCCATGGTTTCTATGGTTCTATGGTCCAAGTAAACTTGTGGGAATTGAACCCGCTGTTGTGAAGACTTCTCATTTTAGAATTGTGATGAGAAGGAATTTCTTCAGTCGGAGGGCGGTGAATCTGTGGATTTCATTCCCACACAAGACTGTGGAGGCCAGGTCATTGAGTTTATTTAATAAAGAAATAGATAGGTAAAGATTGACTGGTAAAGGGATCAAAGGTTACGGGAAAAAAGAAATGGGAAAATGGATTTGATAAGCTTCTCAGCCATAATTGAATGTGGAACCGGCTCGATGGGCCGAATGGCCTCGTTCTGTTCCTGTGTCTTATTGTCTTATGGTTATCATGGTTGTGGGTTTTAGAGGTGGTTAACATTCATCAGGATCGATATATCCAGGCTGTAGGTGATCTTATGTACAGCTTATGTACAGAACAACCTTAGTGAGGGACTTCACACAGATCAATATCTCAGCATTATGGACAGTATAGTCTCAGCGAGAGTCATCAGATAGAACTATCTCTCAGTGTCACGTACAGTACAATCTGAACAAGAGTTTTCACATCGAACTATCTCTCAGTGTCACGTACAGTACAATCTGAACAAGAGTTTTCACATCGAACTATCTCTCAGTGTTACGCACAGAAGAACCTTATCAAGAGGCTTCACATCAAACTTTCTCGTCATTTTCGATTGTGAGGTTGTAAGGAGGCAAGAGTGAGTTGAGGAGAGTGTGGGAGAAGGACATCGGGACAACTAAACAGAGGCAGCAGCACCTTGAGTAGATTCTGAAAGCAAGACAGTGAGACACCAGGAGAGACAGAGAGTGTGAGAGAGGGATACTGGGACACCGGGACAGACAGACAGCACCTTGAGGAGAGTGTGAGAGGGGGACACTGGGACAGACAGACAGCACCTTTGAGGAGAGTGTGAGAGGGGGACACTGGGACAGACAGACAGACAGCACCTTGAGGAGAGTGTGAGAGGGGGACACTAGGACAGACAGTCAGCACCTTGAGGAGAGTGTGAGAGGGGGACACTAGGACAGACAGACAGCACCTTGAGGAGAGTGTGAGAGGGGGACACTGGGACAGACAGCACCTTGTGGAGAGTGTGAGAGGAGGACACTGGGACAGACAGACAGACAGCACCTTGAGGAGAGTGTGAGAGGGGGACACTGGGACAGACAGCACCTTGAGGAGAGTGTGAGAGGGGGACACTGGGACAGACAGCACCTTGTGGAGAGTGTGAGAGGAGGACACTGGGACAGACAGTCAGCGCCTTGAGGAGAGTGTGAGAGGGGGACACTGGGACAGACAGCACCTTGTGGAGAGTGTGAGAGGAGGACACTGGGACAGACAGTCAGCGCCTTGAGGAGAGTGTGAGAGGGGGACACTGGGACAGACAGACAGCACCTTGAGGAGAGTGTGAGAGGGGGACACTGGGACAGACAGCACCTTGAGGAGAGTGTGAGAGGGGGACACTGGGACAGACAGTCAGCACCTTGAGGAGAGTGTGAGAGGGGGACACTGGGACAGACAGCACCTTGAGGAGAGTGTGAGAGGGGGACACTGAGATTCAGTGTCACAGGCCTGGCTGGGTTCGCTGTGTCCAGTGAGATTCAGTATCACAGGCCTGGCTGGGTTCATTGTGTCCAGTGAACATAAGAACATAAGAAATAGGAGCAGGAGTAGGCCATCTGGCCCTTCGAGCCTGCCCCGCCATTCAATAAGATCATGGCTGATCTGTCATGGCTCAGTTCCACATTCCCGCCCTCTCCCCATAACCCTTAATCCCCTCGCTTATCAAAAACCTATCAACCCGCGTCTTAAAAATATTTAGCGAGGTAGCCTCCACCACTTCAACGGGCAGAGAATTCCAGAGATTCACCACCCTTTGAGTGAAGAAGTTCCTCCTCAACTCCGTTCTAAACCGCCCCCCCTTTATCTTGAGGCTGTGCCCCCTAGTCCTACTATCCTTTCTGAGCGGGAAGAGTCTCTCCACCTCTATCCTATCCATCCCATTCATCATCTTATACGTCTCAATGAGATCTCCCCTCATTCTTCTAAACGCTAACGAGTACAAGCCTAGTTTATTCAGCCTCTCCTCATAGCTCAACCCCCTCAACTCCGGCATCAGTCTAGTAAACCTCCTCTGCACTCCCTCCAAGGCCAAAATATCTTTGCACAGATGCGGCGCCCAAAACTGCACACAGTACTCCAGCTGCGGCCTCACCAATGCCCTATACAGCTGCAGCAAGACCTCCCTACTTTTATATTCAATCCCCCTCACTATGAAGGCCAGCATCCCATTCGCCTTCCTGACCACCTGCTGCACCTGCAAGCTGGGTTTTTGCGACTCATGCACAAGGACCCCAAGGTCCCTCTGCACCGTCGCCTGCTGCAGGTTTTCTCCACGTAAGTAATAGTCCTTCCTACCATTATTCCTACCAAAGTGGACCAACTCGCACTTGCCAACATTGAGATTCAGTGTCACAGGCCTGGCTGGGTTCACTCTGTCCTTTGGGATTCAGTGTCACAGGCCTGGCTGGGTTCACTCTGTCCTTTGAGATTCAGTGTCACAGGCCTGGCTGGGTTCACTCTGTCCTTTGAGATTCAGTGTCACAGGCCTGGCTGGGTTCACTGCCAGGTTCATAGTAGTGCCCTCTATCTCGATTTGAAGTCCCAACTATCTCAATTTGGAGAGCCCCCTATCTTGATTGTGAATGCCCCTCTAACGATTAGGAGTAGCCCATCTCGATTTTGGAGTGTCCCTATCTGCAATAAGAGAGCTTTCTATCTCAATTAGGAATGCCCCCCTCTTTAGATTTGGACCAGTGGCTATTTCAGTTAGGGTGCCCCCCCCCCCCCCCCCAATCACTTCTGAGTGTCCCCGGTCAATTAGGAAGCTGCCTACCTCGATTTGGTCTGCATCTCCCTGGATTAGGAGTGCCCTGCATCTCGAATAATGAAGCCTTCTATATCAGTTTGGGGTATTTAGATTTGGAGCAGCAACTAATTCAATTAGGAGTGTCCCCCCGTCGCCATTAGGAGTACCCCAAATTCAATTGGGAGCTCTCCCTGTCTTGACTGGGAGCACCCCCTGTCTTGAATAAGAGACTTCTATCTGGATTAGATGTGCTTCCATTCAGATTTAGGGCAACGACAGTTTCAATTATGAGTGCCTGCACATCTGCCAGCAGTGCTCCTGTCAATTAGGAGTGCCCAGGTGAATTAGGAGTGCCCCCTGTTAATTACAAGTACCCCGTCAATTAGGAATGCTCCCTATTTCGAGTTGGAGTGCCCCCTATTTTGAGTTGGAATGCCCCCCATTTCGAGTTGGAGAGCCCCCATCTTGATTATGTGTGCCCTTATCTCGATTAGAGGGCCATGGACCAAATCCTGAGTGGAATGACAGGAGTCCAGCCTTACCTGGATGATATCTTGGTCATGGATTCAACTATTTTCTAAGTACTTGGAGAATCTCTTAAAGAGGTTGCAGGAGCAGTGCCAGCAAGTCAAGAGAGTAATATGAGTTCTTCAAGGACCCCATTGAATGCCTGGGTCATGAAATTGACGGCAATGGATTACACAAGGCGTCATCATGAAGGCCCCAAGACCAGACAACGCTTCCCAATTAAGGTTGTTTTTGGGTCTAATCAATTAATATGGCAAGCTCATTCTGGATCTGGTGACAGTGTTGAAACTGATGCTCCAGCTGCTGGTGAAAGGACAGCGTGGAAGTGAACAAAACAAAAGGAGGCTTCCCTAGCGGTAAAGCAGGCTTTGAAGAGATTGGAAATACTAGTTCAACTTAAAAAAGTTACTGCTGCAGCTTACATGTTACTCCTCACCCAATGGGATTGGTGTCATCCTGTCTCACATTATGTCAAACGGAGAGGAAGATCCATAGTATTCACTTCTAGATTGTTGACGAAAGCTGAGGAAAAGTCTGCTCGGGTGGAAGAAAGCGGCTTAGGCATCGTCTTTATGTCAAGAAATTAAAAGCTTTGCCATGATGATGTTGTATGACGGAGCGAGCTCGAAGGGCTGAATTGCCATCTCCCACTCATTATTCCTATGTTTTATCCTCCATCCTTGGACCATACACTGGGATAGCGTCCATGGCAGCAGTTTGATTGTAGAGTTGGGTGTTGGTGCTGTCAGTCAGAGAAACACGGCAATGTGGGTGCTCTGTCCAAGCTGCCTTTGCCTGGAGATAAAGATGTTCCTGCTGGAATGTGAAGATAATGTATTTCACACAAGAAGATAAAGTTCTGGTAACCGCTAACCAGGTACGGAAAGTCACCCGGAATGATCCGGTTATGAGGCAGGGAGTGGAACTTGTCCAGAGAGGGAGGATGAGTAGAAAGCACCAGGAGTTATGGCGATAAGTGTGTGGAAGCTGGGAGTCGTCGGTGTTGCTGGATGTTTATTCTGGGCAATGGGAGCCTCATTGCCCCATCATTAAGAGGGAAGGTGCTGGAACGGGAGCACCAAGAGCACCCGTGGGTGCTGCCAATGGAAGAAATAACAAGAAGCTGTTTGTGGTGCTGCCCAAATGGAGGAGAAAGTGGGACGGTGCGAATGCTGCTCTTGGGGACGGAAGGTGCTGCCTCTCGCTGGCTGGGATTGTCCCCAATGGCAGCGAATCCACGGCGAGTCGCTGCTTCATCACAATCTTGATGTGGAGATGCCGGTGTTGGACTGGGGTGGACACAGTAAGATGTCTCACAACACCAGGTTACAGCCCAACAGGTTTATTTGGCAGCACGAGCTTTCGGAGTGTGGCTCCTTCTTCAGGTGAGCGGGAGATGTGTTCACAAGCAGGGTGTATATAGGCACAGACTCCATTTCCAGGATAATGGTTGGAATGTGGGTCTTTCCAAGTGTTAAAGGTGCAGACAGTGTGAGTGGAGAGAGGGTTTGAGCAGCAGCTTACAGAGGCTGTGCTGTTATCTCCAGCCAGGACACTGACTCATCACAATCTGCCCGAGTCCACCCAGACCAGCTGTCAATCATTCTGCTGGAGCGGGCTCCTATTGGCTGCCTCCATCTGATGGACAGCGCCATGGACCAATGAGGAATGCGAACGCCGTGCGGTCCCGCCCAGTGACGTGTCGGGAAGCGGCCGTTAAACGGTTTCTGCGCGCGGCGGGGGCGGGGCGGACTGGTGTCACGTGACCGGAGAAGCGGGAATCTTCTTCTTCGGCGGGAACTGACCGGAGTCGAGCGGAGCGCGCGGATTTGTGAATAACGGTAAGGAATTAACGGCCCAGAAAAAGGTTCAACATTCAGCTTCAGGATTAAAATGGTGATTTACTGTGTAAATACAGCGTGTCTCTGTATAATATTAACAGAGCCGGGGGGATGGTCAGTTACACTGTGAGGCGGCACGGTGGGGGCTCAGTGGTTGGTGCTGCGCTCTCACAGCGTCAGGGAGGCCCCGGCTTCAATTGGCGGCCTTGGGCTCAGTGTCTGTGTGGAGTCTGTACATTGTCCCCGTGTCTGCGGGGAGAGCCTTTCCTCACACTCTCCAAACATCAGCAGCATAGGGAGACTGGGCAGGATCAGGGGGATAGGATCTGTCTGGATGGACTGAATGGCCTCCTCCTGCCCTGCAGGAACTGGATATTTCATAGAAAGATCTGTTATTACAATCTAGTCCTTGTTTGTGTAAACACTGTGCTGCACCATCTCAGTCACTACAATCAAGCACTTGTATGAATAAACACAGCACCAGATTTTTCCCCATTATTTCAGTCTGGGCCCTGCTCCGGTTTCTTCCCGCAGTCCAAAGATGTGTGGGTTAGGTTCATTGGCCATGTTAAAAATCACCCCTTAGTGTCCTGAGATGTGTAGGTTAGAGGGATTAGTGGGTAAATGTGTAGGGATAAGGGGGTAGGGCCTGGGTGGGATTGTGGTCGGTGCAGACTCGATGGGCCGAATGGCCTCTTTCTGTGCTGTAGGGTTTCGATGATTCTCTGATATCAGAGGGAGGGGGAGGGATTGTTATGGGAGATGAAAAGGCCCCCAATGTGTCATATGGTCTCAATCTGATGTCTCTCTGCCTCAGAATGATTCAATACTCGGCTCGGAGTGTGTACATCACCAGAATCAAACACACGCCGCTGTTCTTTACATCCAACTCTGTAGCTGGGCCTGGTGTCCCCTTCACCACATCAGGGTGTGGGGGCTGAGTTTGGATCTCTCCATCACATTGGGACTCACCGGCAATGTCCAATTTCAGGAGAACTTTGTTCCAATGATGTTTAACCTTGGACTGCACCCGTTGTTTTAATGTAGACCTGGTCACTGACCATCACTGAGATTGACCTGAACATGTCAGTAAATGTCGCACTGTTTTATAAATAAACACTGGGACATTTGCAGCGTCTCTGCCTCTGGTTTGTGTCTCTGTTGGTTTGTTCACATTTGGCGATGGGTCAATGTTAAATGGACAGTTTAATGGGATTGGATAAACATTTGGATTTATAAAAGTGTTGCCAGGGAGACGGCCGGCCGCCATCTTGCCGTTGCCAGGGGAGACGGCCCTCCGCCATCTTGCCATTGCCAGGGGAGACGGCCCTCTGCCATCTTGCCGTTGCCAGGGGAGACGGCCCTCTGCCATCTTGCCGTTGCCAGGGGAGACGGCCCTCTGCCATCTTGCCTTTGCCAGGGGAGACGGCCCTCTGCCACCTTGCCGTTGCCAGGGGAGACGGCCCTCTGCCATCTTGCCGTTGCCAGGGGAGACGGCCCTCTGCCACCTTGCCGTTGCCAGGGGAGACGGCCCTCCGCCATCTTGCCGTTGCCAGGGGAGACGGCCCTCCGCCATCTTGCCGTTGCCAGGGGAGACGGCCCTCCGCCATCTTGCCGTTGCCAGGGGAGACGGCCCTCCGCCATCTTGCCGTTGCCAGGGGAGACGGCCCTCCGCCATCTTGCCGTTGCCAGGGGAGACGGCCCTCCGCCATCTTGCCGTTGCCAGGGGTTTCAGTGCGGCGGCGGCCCGCGCGCGGCCCTCTGGGAGAATCCCCCTCCTGCACATGCGCACTGGCAGGTAGATGTTAATCTTTTTTAAATGTTGATGATTTTTATTCCTAATCCGCTTCCAGAAGAATTTCTGTTCCTGCTCGATTCGGGAAGGTCGCTTCTTGTTTTTTAATTTTTTTTTAATCCTGATCCGCGCGGTGCAGTCTGGGAGAACACAGCGCGCAGGCGCGGTCCCGCCCCGGCCTCTGGATATAAATATGGATTTGATTTAATTTTGATTCGGTTCCTGGCGGGGTTTCCGGCTCGGAATTTCTCTCACTTTCCCCATTGCTCAACACACACTTCTTCCTTTTTATTTAGAAACAAATGGAGGGGGAGGGGCCTCACCGTGATGTCACGGCAACATGGCGGAGGCCCCGCTCCTCCACAGGCCCCGGATGTTCCGCCAACGAGCAGCGGCTGGGCCGGAGGCGGCAGGAGGTGACACTGGGAGGAGCAGCAGCTGCAGCATCAGCCGGAAGGGTTACGACGACCCCTGGTGGCCGGGAGGGGAAACTGCAGCAGCACCGTCTCTGTCCAAAGGCTGCCCCAGTTCAGCTGCTCAGAGACACTGGGAACCTCTTCAAATGTAAACTGCAGCTTCTCAAATTCAACATCCATCCACCTCACCCTCCCTCTAAAATCTTCACCTTCCTCCCCTTGATTCATCTCACCCTCCTTCCCTCTCTCCATCCATCCCTCTCCTACAAGAACAACCATTCACTCAGCACAACATCTTCCTGCTCATTCCCCCAGTCTGTATTCCAGCCTTTATCAAATCCACTCTGCTCCCAGATACTTTACACCGTAAGGCTCCTGCTCTACGTCGGAGGTCGCGTTGCAACCAATTCAGGAACAGCTCTGTTGAGGCTTTTGAAATGAACCTATATTGCAAAACTACGCCATAGTACATTGTTACACCCGAAATATGATTGTAACACTACATTTTGCAGTCTCTCCTTCTCTGTGAACGTTATGCTCTGACTGTCTAGCGCGCAAGAAACAACACTTTACACTGTATGTTAATGCATGTGACAATAATAAATCAAATCAAAAGATAAATCATCAATTAAAATCCCAGCAGATGAGAAAGCGACTGGAAGCTGCATCTGAATCTCCTGTTGTTAGGTTAACCATGACAGATCAATCTGGGACATTGACATGTAAGAAATGACTTTATCAGCTGAGTTTTGTTGTTAACCTCAAGGTCTTTGCCACATTTAGAAATTAAAATAATTTGTGCCACCAAAACCAGGGATGTACTGCTGAAACTTTAAAACGCTCTGGTCAGATTACATTTGGAGTATTGTGAACAAATTTGGGCCTGAATCAAAGAAAGAATGTGCTGTCCCTGGAGAAGGTCCGGAAGAGATTCACAAGAATGATCCCAGGAATGAAAAGTTTGCGGACTCTGGGTCTGTACTCGGAGTTTGGAAAGATGAGGGGATCCTCATTGAAACCTACAGAATACTGAAAGGCCTGGATAGAATGGAATTGAGGAAGATGCTTCCATTTGTCGGAGAGACTATGAGCCAAGGGCACAGCCTCAGAATAAAAGGACGACTTTCTTCAGCCAGAGGGTGGTGAATCTGTGGAATTCATTGCCATAGAAGGCTGTGCATGGCCAGTTCATTGAGTGTATTTAAGACAGAGATAGATACGTTCCTGATTGGTTAGGGGATCAAATGTTATAGAGAAACGATGGGACAATGGGTTTGGAAACTTATCAGCCATGATTAAATGGTGGAGTGGACTCAATGAGCAGATTTTTTTTATTTCAAAAATATACTTTATTCATAAAAATCTCAAACTATTGCAAACCTACATGTCTAAAAATTGCAAACAGTGCAGAATAAAAACATTTTTACAGTAATATACAAATTACAGTCATTAAATTTCAAAACTATATACTTGCCTAAAAATTTACTGTGTGCAGAATGAGCAGAATTCCTTAAATTCTGCTCCTGTATCATAACTTTTTAGTTTCACTCTCACTGTTATGTACAGTATTTACACTCGTCCCCCGCTCTTTATTAGCTTGTGTACGTATTAGTTTCAGCACTCCAATGGTTCCCAATGAGGGAACAGAGTTCATGTACAGTGTCTGGTGATAAAAGGGTTAATTCACCAGCCGAGGTTCCTGCTGTAAACTCCAATCCCTGTCAATATTGATCAATATTCACACTGCAGTAACCGGTTCCCAGATGCAGACATGGGACTGACTGAACTTGTCTGAGGCTCAAAAAGAGCAGCGCCTGCAGTAGGTGTGAGCCACCAGCAGATGGTGGCATTGTGTGACTTTAATCCCCAGATAGTGAAAGAGGTTTTGAGGAGGGGCTGGTAGAGCCTTTAATTCATTCACAGAGACAGAGAGGAAACTCTGACAAGATTGACCAATCTGTCCTCTGCTGGGTACTGTCAGAATCACACACACTGTTCCCTCTCTCTGGAGAATGATCTCTGCTGCTCCATTTTGAAAGGAGGATGAAGACTCTGTTGCTGAGAACACTGACAACACATTGCTGCTTAAACAATGGTTTGCAGCAATCTTTCCTTCAATGTGGAGACTAAAACTACAACAGTTTTCCAGCTGGGAAACCAAGTAAGCAGGGAAATCACTGCCAGGCCAGAGGGGCTGATGGAATAGGGAGGGAGAGGGGCAGGAATGAAGGGTTTGGAAGGAGCTGTCGAAGATCTTCACAATTCAGGATTTCACTGTAACCGGTGAAGCAGCAATGTTCACAGATTGAAATGTTCACACGTACACTGTCAGTCCCGGTCTGACTCCCCGCAGTGACTCCAGCTGTGTCTTTCCATTTGGACTGAACCAATTTCCCCCCAGCCTGAAGCAGATTAAAGATGAAACAGGAAATAAACAGATTGAACAACAGGGTAAATAACAGGAGACTGGAGTTAATGGGACAAATCTTCTGGTTTCTGGATTACCAGAGACCCAGACACACAACTGAAGATGAGCATTGGGACCCTGTGGATGTCCTGACACACTGATCTACCTGGGAATTGTCCCAGAGGTAGTAACTACTATTGGGGAAGTCCCCTGCTGCAGTTAGAGTCAGAGACTTAGGACAGATCCACAAAATTTACCTGGATAGTTACTCAGGTAATGTTAGACAGCTCACCACCTGGGCTAATACCTGAATAGCACAACCGAGTCCCCCAATCACTTCCCACTGATTCCCCATACTACACCTCCCACAATCTGACTAGACCCACTCATCCCTACCTCCCCTCCAGCCTGGTGACCTCCCATGAGCCCTTAAACTCATCGGACTAACCCTCCCAACTTGGCCTCATCCTGAGCCAACCTCTCCTCACCTGACCTAGAAACATAGAAGATCGGAGCAGGAGGAGGCCATTTGGCCCTTCGAACCTGCTCCACCATCCATCACCATCATGTCTGATCGTCCAACTCAATAGCCTCATCCTGCTTTCTCCCCATAACCTTTGATCCCGTTCACCCCCAAGTGCTCTATCCAGCTGCCTTCTGAATACATTCTTGACTAAACCTCTGACTTAAACTCATTCCCCAGAACCAACCCCACCCCACTACCCTCTTCAAAGCTATTAACCAACCCCAACCCCCCACCACACAACCACATCTGTTTAGACCCCAACAACATGACCAACTCCCAGCCACCATCCAAACTCCCGATTAACCCTCCAACCGAACACAATACAACTCATCCACTCCCCCGACACCCAGAACTAATCCTCCAACCTCTCCCCAGCTCCCTGACTAACCATTCATCCAGCGACACACCAACCCATTCACTCCCCCATCAACTAACACGGAGTTCCCTGGGGTCACTGTGCTGTAAATAGGGTGTGTGCTCTCTCTTCCCCGTCTCTGCTCTGATGGAGCTCCCGGTGTCGCAGTGCTGAAGATTCTGGGAGAAATATGCAGCAGTTTCAGGTTGGGGGAATTTTCACACATACCGGCAATCTGCTTACCATTGCTGCTGCTTGGAAGATTCAGGCCCATTTATATTTTAAATCCATTTATATTTTAATTATTACAATAAAGATTAACAGAAACACTCACTTTATCTCCTCCAGACTCCTGCAGGTCAGTATGAGGCGGCGGAGAGCAGGGACAGATTGATCTGTGAAGGAGTTTAATCCCAGGTTCAGAACCTTCAGTGTCTGGTTTGTACAGAGAAGGGAGACGAGATCCTCAGCACAAGAATCTGTGAGATCGTTATTATACAGGCTGGAGAACAGAGAGAGAAATAACAGGAATCAGGCTCAATCCCCAGGGTTTTATATAATACTGTTAATAACAATAATAATGTATTGTGGGAGACATTCCAAAAACACAACTTGCATTTCTGTAGAATGAGGAAATACTCAATGCTGAAAATGAAATATAAATAAACTGGAAATGTTCAGCAGGTTAGGGAAATATTTGTGGAGAGAGAAACAGGGGTAAAGTTTGAGCTTCCATTGGAACTGGGAACTGGCAGTGAATTGACAGGTTTGAAGGGACAGCGGTGGGTGGCTGGGGATGAAACAAAGAAAGGACAAACTGGAATTACAGGAGTGATTAAATGGTAAAAGTGATGATGGGACAGGACCATAATCACAGGATCCCCATGTCCTTACTCGGAGTGGCTCGGGAGGGACATGGGATGGTCAGTGGTTTGGGAATGCAGTTTGTGGTGAGGGTGAAGATAATGGCTGTGATTTTACCAGAAGCTGTGAATTCCCAACATGGGGATTGGAAATGGGTGGTGTGTCTGTGGGCAGGATAGGCAGAGTTATGAAGGTGATATTGTCAGAGGCGGACAATTAACGGCTGGCAGGCAGGGGGAGCTGCCCACTGAGGCAGCCTGGGCAGGGGACAGTCCTGGTTCAGGCAATGCTGGCACCATCTCCAAAGGCAGCCAGCAGGACTTTCAAACACAGCAGCTCTGGAGGGAGCAGCGAGGGAGCTCTGCTTACTGAATGAGGGGCTGAAATGTCAGAAAGCAGAGCAAGGGTTGTCCCCCAATCACTAATTCCTCCCTGGAGGGGCTCCTCCTGGCTGCTCAGGCTCAGAGGGAGGTCCTGTTCCCTCAGGATGGGAGGTGGTTATCCCATCATTACAAGCCAGTCTGGATGGAGGTTGCTGGGAGGTGAGCAGGTTTCAGACACGTGGTTACAGTGTGGAAAAGGATCAATGTCCTGATGTGTTCTGACACGGTGAGTGCAGCACAGCCTGATATGTGAATAAGGATGAGAGGGAAATTGTAGAAAGAACATCTCCACCCAGACACTGGCAATGCAAAGGCAGCAGCATTGACTGTCAGAGACATGTCCGTTAGGCTGGCACCAGCATAGGCTGGAGCAGGGTTCACCAGCATATTCACTGGGCAAACACATGGCAATGTTTTTCTCACTCAAGGGGCCGATGAGTAAATTTCAGAATGATCAAGTTTGGCACAGCAGAAATTTCAATTGAAAACTAAACTGGGATATGAAAAGAAACAACTTGCTGAGCACAATAATGAGGAATAAATAAAGATGATGATTAGAGTTTAATCCTCATCAATCACAAATTGTTTCTCTCCCACATTTGCTGCAGATTGGCTCAAAAACCCATCAGCAGCAAACATGGGAAAGAAACGGCATGTGATTGGAGGAGCAGCTCCATACAGATTCTTCCATTCAAACTGAACTGTGTGACTGAGATTCTGGAAACTCGCTCCGGGGCCGCATTGAGGGGCTTTGAGGGTCACATTCACCCCTTGGTCCACACATTGGACAACCCTGGGTTAGAGCATGTGTTTGATGAGTGAGGAACAATTTGTGTGTTTGGAAAGAGAGCAAACATCATCAGGGAATGAGTGAAGAAGAGTGGAGACTTCCAGATCTTGCCATCCTTACACCAATGGAAGATGAAGTGCTGGAACAGGAAGGCCTGGGGGCAGAGTGGGTCATTACTGCTGGTGAGATGGGTTGAGTGGGTGGCCTAATGAATGGGCACAGGAGAGTGTCTGGTGAGGACAAAACATAGAGCTTGTGTATCCATCACTGATCACAGAGAGCAGTCTGAAGGAGGTATTGGGATAAGAGCAAAATAACTGGGAACAGCAGAAGGCCATTCAGCCCCTCGAGCAGACTCCATCATGGCTGATCTCATTGTAGTCACAATTATTTTCCCGCTCGCTCCTCTGTAACCCTTGATTCACTTCTCAATCCAAAATCATTCTTAACTCAGCCTTGAATATATTCAATGACTCTGCCTCCACTGGTCTCCAGGGAAGAGAATTCCACTGACCAGGAACCATTTAAAAAATAAATTTCTCCTCCTCTCAGTCTTAAGGGACTGACAATTACATTTGAAAATCTGTCCCCTTGTTCTGGTCTCTCTTACAAGAGGAAACAGCCTCTCAGGAACCACCCTCTCTCATCCCCTCAATACAATCACCTTTTAATCTTCTGAACTTTCACAGATATTGCTCCAATCTGCTCAAACTTTCCTCATAAAATAAACCTCTCCATCCCAGGAATCAGCCGTGTGAACTTTCTCTGAACTGGTTCTAATACAATTCTATCATTTTTAAGTAAAGAGCTCAACACTATATACATTACTCCAGTTGTGTTCTAATGAAGGACGTGTAAAGCTGCAGCAAAACCTTCTTACTCTTACCTTCCATTCCTATTGCAATAAGAACGTTAAGAAACAGGAGCAGGAATCATCCATTCTGTCCTTCAAATCCACTCCATCATTCAATGTGACCATGGCTGATCCTCTGCTTCAACACCATTTCCAACATTATCCCTGCATTCCTTGATTCACCAGCATTCTAATGGGAAACAAATACCCCTCATCTCAGCCTAAATAACTGCCCCTTATTCTCAGACTGTGTCCCAGGTTTCAGACCCTCCAGCAAGGAGAAACATCCTTTCTGCATCTGGTCTATTGAACCCTGTCAAATAGTATAGGTTTGAATAAGTTCAGCTATCATTCTTCTAAAGGCCTGAGAACAAAGTGTTTTTATTTCCTCAGAGGACAACCCATCTGTCCCTGGACCTATTTTAGTGAACATTCTTTACATGCCAAGTACATCTTTGCTTCAGTCAGGAGACCAAAACTGTCCACAATTCTCCAGGTTGGTCTCATCAAGGCTGCATATAATTACAGAAAGACATCTTTTTCCTCAACTCAAATCCTCTTACAATAATGTCTAACATACCATTTGTTATCTTAATAGCTCACACCTTAGCTTTCAGTATCTCATGAACAAGAACATCAAGATATCTTTGGAGTTGTCTTAATGTCTGTTTTTTTTTCCTCAACAAAATTAGATAACCTCATATTTTTCCACCTTGTCATCCAGCTGGCAAACATTTGTCCACTCCCTGAGCCTCTCCACATCCCCTTCAAACATCACTGCATCCTCCTCACAATTCAGATTTCCACATGGTTTTCTATTCATCGCAAATTTGGAAATATTATATTTGATCCCCACATCAACATCATTGATATAGATTCTGAATAGCTGAGACCCAAACACTGATCCCTGCCGTACTCCACTAGTTAGAGGCTGTCAATCCAAAAATAACCCATTTATTCCAACTCCTTGTTTCTGTTCACTAACCAGTTCTCAATCCATGCTGGTATATTTCACCCAATCCCATGTGCTCCAATTTTCTTTAATAACCTCTTATGTGTGAATCATCCAACTGTAGAATCCCGAGTGTAGGATACACTCGGATGGAGTATTTTACCAAGATCCGCTCCCCACAACATCACAATTTACTGGGGCTAATCCACCTAACCTACACATCTTGGGACAGTAAGGGCAATTTTATCATGCTGAATCCATCTACCATGCATATCTTTGGAGTGTGGGAGGAAACCGGAGCACCCAAAGGAAACACACACAGACACTGGGAGAATGGAGAAACTCCACACAGACACCCAAGGCTGGAATTGAACCCAGGCCCCTGGCTGTGATACAATAACGTTAACCACTGTGTCACCGTTCCAGCCTTTCATAAATCCATGTTGGCCCTGTCTAATCCGACCATTAATTTTGAAGTGTTCTGTTATCACTTCCTTTATTATCGATTATTATAGGATCTTCCATACTCTCACTGTCAGACTAATAGATCTACAGTTGCCCGGTTTCCTGTAACCCCACATATTTACATTGCTAATCCCCCCACCTACACATCTTGGACACTAACAGGCAATTTATCATGGCCAATCCACCAAACCGACACATTTTTTGGACTGTGGGAGCAGCCGGTGGAACCCACACAGACACGGGGAGAATGTGAAAAGTCCACAGACTGGAATGAATCTGGGTCCCTGACGCTGTGAGGCAGCAGTGCCAATCCCAGTGCCACATCTTCACTTAATCTAATACAATCCTTGAATTAGTAGCAGTTGGAACACTTCTGCTGCTGTTTTTCAGATGAAAGGAATCTATTTTTGTTGGAAAGGCCACACATTTACACATCACCATGTCTAAAACAGCTTGTTTTGTGATTGACACTGGAACGTGTTTCTCCAGGAAATTACTTGAATACATTCTGTGAACTAATATTCTATTCAACTTTTGACAATCTGAGTGATTTATACAGTAAATCGAAGAACCCATAGGAACATTGACCTACAGAGAGATCTGTGTGTACAAGTCTACAGATCCCTAAAATGGTAACACAGGTGGATGAGGTGGTCAAGAAGGCAGACAGCATCGACTGGGGCATCGAGTATAAAAGTTGGCAAGTTATGTTATGGTTGTATGAACCTTTGGTTGGCCACATTTGAATATTGGTTGCAGTTCTGTTTGCCACAATACCAGAAGGATGGGGATGCTTTGGAGAAGATGTAAAGAAGGTTCACCAGAATGTTGCTTGGTCAAGGGGGGGGTTAAGTTTTGAGGAGAGGTTGGATAAACACGGATTGTTTTCATTACAAAAAGGGAGGCTGAGGGATGACCTGATGGAGGTATACACAATTATGGAAAACTTTTCAAACAGAGGGTGGTGGGTGCCTTGAATGCACTGCCAATGGAGGTGATGGAAGCAGGCATGTTACCAATGTCCAACATGTATCTTTATAGATACACGAACAGGAGATAAACAGAGGAATATAAACTGGGCAGTAAGTACTGAGTTTGCATAAGGATTAAGAGTCACCGCAGGCTTGGTGGGCCGAAGGGCCTGTTACAGTGTTGTGTGGTTCTTTGTTCTTCTTTGTATATGAAGATTAAAATCACCCGTGACTATTGCAGTATGTTTTTACAAGACCCCATTATTTTTCCTGTAAACTGTGTCAGAGATTCTGAATATTGTTAGGGGCCTATAAATGATTCCCACAAGTGATCTTTTAACTTTGTTAATTCTTATCTCTACCCAAACTGATTCTGCATCTTGACCATTGGAACTAAGTTCACCTCTCGCTGCTGTACTGACATCTGTTACTAACAGCGAGACTCCACCACCATGTCCTGTCCTCCATTTACTGTCATCTATTCATTCTCCCCACTTTCACAAATCAATGGATGCTGTGTCCGGGGAGAGCTGTGTACATCTGAGGAGGAGGAGAGAACCTCAAGAGGGTGCACCATAACATTATTCCCCCACACCCTCAACATAAGGATCTGTGGGACTGACATCCCATTGCTCAGGGATCAGAGAGAGAAGCAACAGGAGTCAGAGGGAAAGCAATTTTCCTTATTCATAACTGACACCAATAGTAATGGGCAGTGTTTTTTATACAAATACCAGTGGTGAAATTATATTGTTGAATATTCAGTTATTATAAACACAATCTCACACAGTCTGCTACTTACCCCAGTTTCTGTATTTTACAGTCCGGATTCCTCAGAGCCACAGACAGCCGTTTCACTCCTGAATCTCCCAGTTTATTGTTATCCAGATTCAGATCTATCAGTGAGCGGTTTGTACTGAGAGCAGAGGCCAGGTCCTCGGCACAAGAATCAGTGAGATCATTACCCCAGAGACTGGAGATCAGAGAGAGAAAAATAACAGGAATTAGGGTAAATCCACAGTGTTTTTAAGAATAAGATCATTAACAATAATAATGTACAGCACGGGACATTCAAGAAACACAACTTCAGTTCATACAGAAGGCAAAATTATATTAATGCTGTAAATCTGAAATATGAATATGTTGGAAACTCTCATCGGGTCAGGAAATATCTGTGAAGAGAGAAACAGATTTAGTTTCAGTTTAATTAGCTAAAATTAGAACTTGGAAATAGCAGTGAATTAAATTGTTCTCAGTGACAGGGAGCTGGGGATGGGCGGGTGACAAGGAAAGAACAAAATGGAAGTGTCGGAGTGATTAAATGACAAAAAGGATGATGGTGAAAGGGAAGAGCTCAGGATTCCCATGTCCTTATCCTGAGTCACAGGGAGGGACATGGGATGGTCAGTGGCTCAGGAATGGAGTGTGTGGTGGGGTTGAAGATGATGAGAGAGAAACCTTTTTCACACTGCCAGTGGTACGAGTCTGGAATGTACAACCTGGAAGTGTGGTGGAGGCAGGCTGATTCGAGGCATAACAGAGGGCAGTCGATGTTTCATTCGAATGTTCAATGTGTAAAGATACGAGGAGAAGGCAGGAGAATGAGACAAATTCCTAATACTAGTTTGGTGAGCCGGTGCAGACACATTTCACCTCGTGGTGCTCGGCAATAATTCTGTGAAGATAATGGTTGGAAATGTATCGATATTTTAACTGGAAGCTGGTGATGTTGCAGTGTTAACAGGGTTAGGTAATTTAACCAGTGTCCACTAAGGGCCATTGATATCTCTCTCAGGTAGAATCACAGAATTGTTACAGAGCAGAAGGAGGCCATTCGGCCCACACTGTCTACACTGACTCTCTGAATCAGCAATTTACCAAGTGTCATTCCCCCAAATTCTCCCCGTAACCCTGCACATTCTTCCTTTTCAGATAATAATCCAATTCCCTTTGGAAATTTTCAACTGAACATGTCTCCACCACACTCTCAGACAGTGAATTCCAGCCATTAACCACTCGCTGCAGGGGATGTCCCGGTTCAGGCAATGCTGGCACCAGCAGTAATTTCATAGGCAGCAGCTCTGGAGAGAGCAGAGAGGAAGGCCTGGTTACTGAACACAGGGCTGAGATAGGAGGAGGAAGGTTAAACTCAATTCAATGATGTACTTGGCAACACTTGGTCGTGTTCCCCAAGGCTACGTGAGTTTGGAGCAAATTTCTGTTCTCTCAGGATTGGAGAATATCTGCCACATCAATCCAAGTATAACGGGATGGAGATTGCCGGAGACCTGAGCAGGCGTGGGTTATATGGTTGCAGTGAGGCAAAAGGATGAAGAACCTGCTATGTTCTGACAAGGTGGTGAAGCATCCTATAACATGTAAGCAGAGGGATATGAGGTCAAATGAGGATGAAAGTGAAATGGTAGAAAGGCCATCCCCACACAGACACAGGAAATGCCCAGACAGCAGCATCGACTGTCAGAGACATGTCAGTCTCTCTCTGCAGCGGTCTGGTTAGTCAGATAACTCTTGCACCGTGAGAATGAGATGGTCACATGCAGGAGACATTTCCCTGTGTAGACACGATGGTCAGTCAGGTTGTCGCCAGCAGAGGCTTGTGTCTTTGATGGAAGAGTAACAATGGAACTTTATGTGTCTGTAGAAGAGAGCACAAAACGCCAGAAAAATGAACTGAAAATGGTGACAGCGTCCAGATCTTGTAATCCTTACACCTAGAATTCAAAGTGCTGGAGCTGGGGGAACAGCTGACAGGGTGGAAAGTCACTGTTTAGGATATTTGTTGTGGAGCTGACGGAAGTGGTTGAATGTTGGGTGCAGGAGATTCTCTTGTACCCACAACACAGAGCGTGTGTGCCCATCTGTTTTGGGGCCACTGCTGTTTGTCATTTTTATAAATGACCTAGATGAGGGTGTAGAAAGATGGATTAGTAAATTTGCGGACGACACCAAAGTTGGAGGAGTTATAGACAGTGAGGATGGATGTTACAGTTTGCAGAGGGACATAGATAAGCTGCAGAGCTGGGCTGAGAGGTGGCAGATGGAGTTTAATACGGAAAAGTGTGAGGCGATTCACTTTGGTAAGAATAACAGGAGTACAGAATATAGGGCTAATGGAAGGACTCTCAGTAGTGTGGACGAGCAGAAAGATCTCGGGGTACATGTGCATAGCACCCTGAAAGTTGGCACCTAGGTTGATAAGGTTGTTAAGAAGGCGTACGGTGTGTTAGCTTTTATTGGTAGAGGGATTGAATTTCGGAGCCGTGAGGTCATGTAACAACTGTACAAAACTCTGGTGCGGCAGCACTTGGGAGTATTGCGTACAGTTCTGGTCGCCACATTATAAGAAAGATGTGGAGGCATTGGAAAGGGTGCAGAGGAGGTTTACCGGGATGTTGCCTGGTATGGTGGGAAGGTCTTATGAGGAAAGGCTGAGGGACTTAAGGTTGGTTTTGTTGGAAAGAAGAAGGTTACAAGGTGACCTAATTGAGGCACACAAGATGATCAAAGGATTGGATAGGGTGGACAGTGAGAACCTTTTACCTCGGATGGTGATGGCTAACACAAGGGAACATAGCTTTAAATCGAGGGGTGGTAATTATAGGACGGATGTCAGAGGTAGGTTCTTTTTACTCAGAGGGTAGTAAGGGCGTGGAATGCCCTGCCTGCAGCAGTTGTGGACTCACCAACTTTAAGGGTGTTCAAATGGTCAGTGGATAGGCATATGGATAACATTGGAATAGTTTAGGTTTGAGGGTCATTAGATCGGTTCCACTGGTCGGCGCAACATCGAGGGCCGAAGGGTCTGTACTGCGCTGGAATGTTCTATGTTCTATCACCAGTCACATGGAACCAGCTGAAGGACTTGTTGGAATGTACACTGAATTATAACTATTCCTTGAAGATATATATTGAGGACTGAAGGATATTGAATTTGATGACCAGCCATGAACAAAATGAATGGTGGAGCAGGCTCAAAGGGCTGAATGGCCGACTCCTGCTTCTAGTTTCTATTTTAATCATGTTTCTATGCAGGTTATGCTGTCCGCACCGTGCTATCTGTAACCGGTTTCCTTTATTGTTACTGAAGCAGTATAATTGACATCATGTTGATTTTAATCTGAACTAATGCAGTGTTCTGTTGTTTCAGTGTTCCCCTGGGATAGCAGAGTAGAGCTTGATTGGGGGTGACTGACAGGTTATGTCATGTGACTGAGGGACAGCTATTTTTCACAGAACATTCTAGTTTTTATTCTGCTTTCAGAAGCTGCTTGAAGTTAAGACAAACAGCAGTGCTGTTTCCCTCTCTGAAGTTGGAGTTTTTGCTGTTGAAGTGTTGCTGTGTTGGAAGCTGTCAGAGACTGGGGTTACCTCTCTGCGATTGGGCTGCTCGGAGGCTAAATCCTTCTCTGAAAACAACTGTCGATTGGCTGTCTGGAAGTGTTAAAAAGCTGGAAATTGGCAACACGTGAGCATACTTGTTTTTGTGCTAACTAATGTTGGAGAAGGGTGTATGTCTGTGGGTATTGCTTTATATTGGAACAACAGAGATAGCTAGCTGTTATGAGTTATACTGTGTCATGTTTAAGCCTTGCAATTGGTAAAGGTTATGCTAATTCTTGTTGTTATATTCTAACTGCATTCTTAAATAAACTGTGTTTGATAAAAGCATCCTAGTGGGTCACTTGATTCATACCTGGAGTGAAACACCTCATGCTCATCAATACCAAAATCAAATATAAAACCAAAGGTCCAGGCTAACTTCACAAAACACCTTGGAGTTTCTGGCCTGCGTCTTCACAATTGCCTCCATTCACTCTTTCCTCTTCCTCACAAATCAAGGGTTGTGTGACTGGGGTGACATCTGTCCCCCTGAAAGCATGTGAATGGGTCCTCAGAATCACCGTCACATGTGCCCTATACCCAGGGCACAGAAATCAATGGCGATTGACACTTCATTGCATTGGGATCAGAGAGAGAAATAATAGGAATCAGTGAAAATTCAGGTTCTGGTTCATAACTTCCAATCCCTGGGCCTTTATAGAGGTTTTCAGCACAGAAAGAGGCCCTTCGGCCCACCGTGTCTGTGTCAGCCATCAAGCACCAATCTATTCTAATCCATTACCAGCACTTGCTCCATAGCCTTGTACGCTGCGGCATTTCAAGTGCTTGTCTGAATGCTTCTTAAATGTTGTGAGTGTTCCTGACTCCACCATCCTTTCAGACAGTGAGATCCAGATTCCCGCTACCCTCTGGGTGAAAAAACATTTCCACAGAACCAGAGAATCCCCACTGTGCAGAAGGCTCCCAATCGCCCCATCCACTCTACACTGACTCTCCGAAGATGCATCTTAACCAGGCCCACACAACTGCTTATCACTGGACATTTACCATGGCAAATCCACTGAAACTACACATCTTAGGACACTAAGGGATAATTTAGCATGGTCGATCCACCTAAGCTACACTAGTTTGGACTGTGGGAGAAACCAGAGTACCTGACAGAAACCCACACACACGGGGAGATCGTGCAAACTCCACAGGCAGTCACCAGAGGCCGGAATTAAACAAAGGTCCCTGATGTTGTGAGGCAGCAATGCTAACCACTGAGCCATCTTCAATTCTCCTCTGGAACTTCTGTTCAATGCCTTAAATCAATACAACTGATTATTGCCCCCTAAAACGAAAGAGAAAGATTTCTTTCTATAATTTGATAGAACTCCACATGGTTGTCCCCCAGCCTTCCCTGTCTGAGTAAAACACCAGGAGCATTGACATACAGAGGGATCTGTGCGTACTTGTCCACTGATCCCTGAAAGAGGTAACACAGGTGGATAACTTGGTCAACAAGGCATGCAGCATGCTTGCTTCATTGGCCAGGGCATCGAGTATAAAAGTTGGCAAGTTATGTGACAGCTGTATTAAACTTTAGTTAGGCCCAATATGGAATATTGAGTGCAGTGCTGATCGCCAGATAACCAGAAGGATGTGGATGCTTCGGAGAAGGTGCAAAGAAGGTTTACAAGGATGTTGCCTGGTCTGGTTAAGGTATGAAGAGAAGTTGAATAAACTCGGATTGTTTTCACTGGAAAGACAGAGACTGAGGGGTGACCTGATAGAGGCAAATACATGGTTGATAGTTGGAGTCTTTTCCCCAGGGTGGAAAGGTCAACCAGAAGACGGGATAGTTTGAAGGCAAGAGAGGGGAAGTTTCGAGGAGATGTGTAGGGAAAGTTTTCACAGAGGGTGGTGGGTGCCTCGAATGCACAGCCAGTGAAGTTGACGGAAGCAGGCACGAAAGAGTAAAAGGATGAGATGTGAAGGAATAGGACCTATAAAAGGTGAAGGGGGAAAATTTTGTGCGGAACCAGTAGAAATGGCAGAGGTGCTTAATAAATACTTTACCTCGGTATTCACTGTGGAAAATAATCTGGGTCGTTGTATTACAGGTTTGCGGCAGACTGAAAAGATTGAGTATGTGGATATTGAGAAAGAGGATGTATTGGAACTTTTAAATTCTATCAAGATAGACAAGTCGCTGGGACCGGATGGGATGTACCCCAGGTTACTGTGGGAGGTGAGGGAAGTGATTGCAGAGCCCCTGGTGATGATCTTTGCATTGTCGATGGAGACGGGAGAGGTTCCGGAGGATTGTGGGTGTGGTTCCTATTTTCAAGAAAGGGAACAGGGATAGCCCGGGAAATTACCGACTGGTGAGTCTGACCTCAGTGGTTGGTAAGTTGATGGAGAGGATTCTGAGGGACAAGATTTATGAGCATTTGGAGAGGTTTAGAATGATCAGGAATAGTCAGCCCGGCTTTGTCAAGGGCAGGTCGTGCCTTACGAGCCTGGTTGAGTTCTTTGAAAATGTGACTGAACACATTGACGAAGGAAGGGCGGTAGACGTGGTTTACATGGACTTCAGCAAGGCGTTTGATAAGGTCCCCCATGCAAGACTTCTTGAGAAGATGAGAGGGCATGGGATCCATGGGGCTTTGGCCTTGTGGATCCAGAACTGGCTTGCCTGCAGAAGGCAGAGAGTGGTTGTGGATGGGTCTTTTTCTGCATGGAGGTCAGTCACCAGTGGAGTGCCCCAGGGATCTGTTCTAGACCCTTGCTGTTTGTCATTTTCATAAGTGACCTGGATGAGGAAGTGGAGGGATGGGTTAGTAAGTTCGCCGATGACACGAAGGTCAGTGGTGTTGTGGATGGTCTGGAAGGATGTCAGAAGTTGCAGCGTGACATAGATAGGATGCAAGACTGGGCGGAGAAGTGGCAGATGGACTTCAACATGGATAAATTTGTGGTGGTCCATTTTGGCAGGTCCAATGGGATGCAGGAGTACAATATCAAGGGTAGGAGTCTTAGCTGTGTTGAAGAGCAGAAGGATCTTGGGGTCCAGGTCCACAGTACTCTTAAATCGGCCTTGCAGGTGGAGGATGTGGTCAAGAAGGCGTATGGTGTACTAGCCTTCATTAATCGAGGGATTGAGTTTAGGAGTCGGGAGGTAATGCTGCAACTTTATAAGACCCTTGTCAGGCCCCACTTGGAGTACTGTGCGCAGTTCTGGTTGCCTCACTATAGGAAGGACGTGGAAGCTATTGAAAGGGTACAGAGGAGATTTACAAGGATGTTGCCTGGATTGGGAGGCATGCCTTATGAAGATAGGTTGAGGGAGCTGGGACTCTTCTCCCTGGAGAGACGAAGGTTGAGAAGCGACCTGATAGAGGTTTATAAAATGTTGAGAGGAATAGATAGGGTGGACTCTCAGAGGCTATTTCCCAGGGCTGAAATGGTCGCTACGAGAGGACACAGATTTAAGTTGCTGGGGAGCAAGTACAGAGGTGATGTTAAGGGTAAGTTTTTCACTCAGAGGGTGGAGGGTGAGCGGAATGGGCTGCCGTCAGTGGTGGCAGAGGCGAACTCACTGGGTTCTTCTAAAAGACTTCTGGACTAGTACATGGGATTTCATGGGATTGAGAGTTACAGATAGGGCTGGTAGGTAGGGATATGATCAGCGCAACTTGTGGGCCGAAGGGCCTGTTTGTGCTGTTGTGTTCTATGAAACCAATGTTCAAGGTTTATCTCGATAGAAACATGAACGGGAGATGAACAGAGGAATAGAAACTGCAAATGAGCAACAAGTACTGGGTCTGAATAAGAATGAGTCACTGCCACAAGCTTGATGGGCCGAAGGGCCTGTTACTGTGCTGTATGGCTCTTTGTTCATCTTTGTATATGCATGTTAAAATCACCCGTGATTATTGCAGGATGTTTTTACAAGACCCCATTATTTTTCCTGTGTCAGAGATTCTGAATATGGTTAGGGGTGATTAAATGATTCCCACAAGTGACCTTTTAACTTTGTTAATTTTTATCTCGACCCAAACTGATTCTGCATCTTGATCATTGGAACTAAGTTCACCTCTCGCTGCTGTACTGTCATCTGTTACTAACAGCGAGACTCCACCACCATGTCCTGTCCTCCATTTACTGTCATCTATTCACTCTCCCCCCTTTCACAAATCAATGGATGCTGTGTCCGGGGAGAGCTGTACACATCCGAGGAGGAGGAGAGAACCTCAGAGGGTGCACCATAACATTATTCCCCCACACCCTCAACATAAGGATCTGTGGGACTGACATCCCATTGCTCAGGGATCAGAGAGAGAAGCAACAGGAGTCAGACAGAGAAGCAACAGGGTCACGTATCTAGATGGGTAGAGAACTGGCTTGCAAAGAGGAGTCAGAGAGTAGTAGTGGAGGGGTCTTTTTCTAGCTGGAGGTCTGTCACTAGTGGTGTGCCACAGGGCTCGGTACTGGGACCTCTTCTCTTTGTAGTGTATATAAATGATTTGGAAGAGGGAGTAGGTGGTGTGATCAGCAGATTTGCTGATGACACCAAGATGGCTGGATTGGCAGGCAGTGAGGAGCAGTGTCTGGCAATACAACGGGATATTGATAGGCTGGTTGATTGGGCAGATACGTGGCAAATGGAGTTTAATCCGGATAAATGTGAGGTGATGCACTTTGGCCGGAATAATGTAGGGGGGAGTTATATGATAAAGGGTAAGCCCGTAAGGAGTATAGAAACGCAGCGAGACCTGGGGGTGCAAGTGCACAAGTCTTTGAAGGTGGCAGTGCAAGTGGAGAGTGTGGTGAAGAAAGCCTATGGTATGTTAGCCTTTATAGGAAGGGGTATAGAATATAAGAGCTGGAGTCTAATGTTGCAGTTGCATAGAACGTTGGTTAGGCCGTATTTGGAGTACTGCGTCCAGTTCTGGTTGCCTTACTACCGGAAGGACATGGAGACTCTGGAGAGAGTGCAGAGGAGGTTTACCAGGATGTTGCCTGGTATGGAAGGACTGGGGTATAAGGAAAGATTGAAGAAATTGGGGCTCTTTTCCCTTGAAAGACGCCAACTGAGGGGGGATCTAATAGAGGTATATAAGATTGTGAAGGGTATAGATAGAGTAAACAGAGGTAAGCTATTTCCTATAATAGAGACACGTAGGACAAGGGGCCATGGACTTAAGGTGAGGGGGGAGCGGTACAACGCAGATATTAGAGGGAGGTTTTTCACACAGAGGGTAGTGGGGGTATGGAATGCTCTTCCAAGTAAGGTGGTGTAGGCAAACACGCTAGAGTCCTTTAAGAGTAACATAGACAGGCACATGAGTGGGTTGGAGATGGGTGGATATCGGAGATTGTTTTAAATAAGGGTCATTAGCATTGGGGCGTCCCTGGTAATATAAATGGATCTGGTATGATAATGATGTTTTTTCTCTTTTCATTCACTGGTTTTAGTCGGTCCACCTCGTGTCCAACGAGGGGCATACACGCGATGGGTCATACTGGGACTGCTCTTGGTTGTTCGAGATTGGTCTAGTGCTTCATGTCGTTAGTGTGTGCCTAAACTGGACAAGATACTGGGCAAGACGACAGCTCAGTGACTATCGCTGATTGCTGTGCAGACACATGGATTTGGGCCGGTGTCTGTGGGAGTTTGCGCATTCTCCCCATGCTTGCGTGGGTTTTCTCCGGGTGCTCCGGTTTCCTCCCACACCCCAAAGATGTGCTGTTAGGCTGATTGGCAGGAATAAATTGTCCCTAAATCAGATTCCCTCAATGTGGATGGCCATAAAACATTGACAGGGGTCGTGGGTGGAGAGGGGGACTGGTGGTGTTGGGATGGCAGTGCGGGCTCGTTGGGCCGAAGGGCCTGTTTCCCGGGCTGTTTTTGTTCTTTTGTTCTTTATTCAGAGGAAAAGCAGTTTTCCTTATTCATAACTGACGCCAATAGTAATGGGCAGTGTTTTTATACAAATACCAGTGGTGAAATTATATTGTTGAATATTCAGTTATTATAAACACAATCTCATACAGGCTACTACTTACTTCAGTTTCTGTATTTTACAGTCTGGATTCCACAGAGCCACAGACAGCCATTTCACTCCTGAATCTCCCAGTTTATTGTCACCCAGATTCAGATCTATCAGTGAGCGGTTTGTACTGAGAGCAGAGGCCAGGTCCTTGGCACAAGAATCGGTGAGATCATTACGATTCAGACTGGAGATCGGAGAGAGAAAAATAACAGGAATCAGGGTAAATCCCCAGTGTTTTTAAGAATAAGATCATTAACAATAATAATGTACAGTGCAGGACATTCAAGAAACACAACATCAGTTCACACAAAAGGCAAAATTATATTAATGCTGTAAATCTGAAATATGAATAAATATGTTGGAAACTCTCATCAGATCAGGCAATATCTGTGAAGACAAACAGATTTAGTTTCAGTTCAATTAGCTAAAATTAGAAATTGGAAGTAGCAGTGAATTAAATTGTTTTAAGTGACAGGGAGCTGGGGATGGGCGGGTGACAAGGAAAGAACAAAATGGAAGTGCCGGAGTGATTAAATGACAAAAAGGATGATGGTGAAAGGGAAGAGCACAGGATTCCCATGTCCGTACCCTGAGTCACAGGGAGGGACATGGGATGGTCAGTGGCTCAGGAATGGAGTGTGTGGTGGGGTTGAAGATGATGAGAGAGAAACCTTTTTCACACTGCCAGTGGTTCGGTTCTGGAATTACAGCCGGGAACTGTGGTGGAGGTCGGCTGTATCGAAGCTGTCAGAAAGGAATTAGATGATTATTTGAATAGAAACATTGAGCAAGGATACGAGAAAAAGGCTGGAGAATGACACACATTCCTAATGCTAATTTGGTGAGCTGGTATAGACACGATGGGCCAAATGGCCTCATTGTGAACCGTAACAATTCTGTGAAGATAATGGTTGGAAATGTATCGATATTTCAGCTGGAAGTTGGTGATGTTGCCGTGTGGACAGTGTTCGTATCCATAGTCCTCAATGAAATATTAATATTTCTCCCCAATAGAGAGAGAGACAATTTGTTCCATGTAGCTTCAGGGACACAACTTAGTAAACGTGGGGCACTGGGAGGAGGTGGGACTCCATGAACCCCACAGCCGGTACGAGGACCAAACCCTCAACATTAGCATCATTCCACATCACACTCCAGACACCAAACCAACTGAACTAACCAACCCCACACATAACCAGAACGGGCGCATTAATATCTGACAGGTTAGGGGAATCCGTCCACTCAGGCAGCACAGGCAGAATCACAGAATTGTTATAGAGCAGAAGGAGGCCACTCGGCCCATTGTGTCTGCACTGACTCTCCGAATGAGCAACTAAGTGTCATTCCCCCAAAACCCTGTGTATTCCAGAGCTTCACCACTGGCTGCAGGGGAAGATCCCATTCAGGCAAAGCTGGCACCAGATTTAAAGGCAGCCAGCAGCACTTTTAAAGACTCTGAAGGGAGCAGTGAGGGAGCCCTGGTTAATGAACAAAGGGCTGAAATGGCAGAAGGCAGATTAAACCCAATTCACTGACACTTCCCTGGAAATTCTCAAGGCTATATCGGTTTGGAGGGAGGTTCTGTTCCCTCAGGACTGGAGGAGGAGACCTGTCACATCAACCCAAGCAAGTCTGGATAGAAACTGCTGAGCCAGCACGTGGCTGCAGTGAGGCAAAAGGATCAATAACCTGATATGTTCTGACAAGGTGAGCGTTAAACTTACAGGCTGATCTGTGAATAAGGATGGAAGAGAAATTGGTTGGAGATGTTCTTTCCACAGACACTGGCAATGTCCAAACAGCAGCATCAATCTTCAGGAACATGTCAGCCTCTCTGTGAAGGGTTCCGGTCAGTCAGAGATGACTGCTGTACTGCCCACACTGAGTGACCATCCTGGTGGGCCCATGATGGGCAGTCTGGCAGCACCATAGGCTTGTGTGTGTCTTTGATGGGTGAGTAACAATGGAAATTTATGTGCTTGTAGAAGAGGGCACAGAGCGTCAGAGAAGGAGCCAAGAGTGAGTGTGTCTGGATTGTGTTATCCTTATGCCAATGGAGGATGAAGTGCTGGAGCTGGGAGACCTGGAGGCTAGGTGGGGAATCGCTGATGGTGAGATGGGTTGTGGATCCAGAGAGAGTGAGGGAGTGAGTGATGGGCACAGGAGAGGCTCTGCTGCTGAGTCCAAAACCTGGTGCTTGTGTGTTCACCATTGGTCAGATGGAGCTCTGGGTTAGGAACCGTCTCCAGGACATGTTGGAATGTGCATTACCCTCTAACATTCTTCAGTCTCTCAAATCAACAGTTGTGGTGAGCGGGAGACGGGTGTGCAGCTCTGAAGATGAGGAGGGGTTGTCAGAGGATGGATTGTCATATTATTCCCCAGAACATCCGCCAGAGCAGATACTGTCTCACACGAGTAGCAACGGGGTTACAATCTGGCAGCACAGGACAGCACACACAAACCCGAGCAGCTGATGGAGGCAGCAATAGCTGAGTTCACTCACACTCTTGAGGGGAGAGGGCAGAGCCAGCTTGTGGAAGGTGAAATGTGACTGGAATCTTTAACAATGCAGCAGATACTGGAGCTGCAGTGTAAGGTATTTTAACACCCGGTGGAGTTTCCAAAGGCTGTATGTATCCATACACAAAGGATGGAGGAGTCAATCCAGACCAGCAGTGTTACCATGTCTCAGGTATGAGCACAAATAACATCCTCCACAGAGAGATTGGTGACCTTCATGGAGAGTCACATCCAGCCTATCACCCACAGCAAATACACATGAGCTGCATGTTCTCACCACCTCCAGGAGCTCTGTGGAACACGGGCTGTGGGAGGGGTGGGAAAATGTGCCTGGAGTCACTGTCAGGACTTCCCAGCTGAACAAGGAGTGTCCAGTTTGGCCTGAATGGATAGAAGAGCGGCTGCCTGCAGCATTTGGGAGCTCCTCTCAGGATGGCCCTGGTGTGGGCAGTGGGTCCTCTTCTGTTCCGACTGTAACAGAAACACCTCATGAAGCTATGATGATGGAGACAACTCCAGCATCTGTGCAGAGGATTCACAGTCGGCTGGATCCTTCCAGGACTCAGGAAATCCGAGGACAAAGGCCACTGTCATCGAAATTCCCCGAGGAGAGAGATAAAGATCCTGCCTGTAGCTCAGTAGAAAGTGTGGGGATGAGGATGGATGTCATGGTGGGGTTGCTTCCTTGGGTTTCACAGTGTTATACTTTGTTGTTACCGGTCACTTTGTTATTTTGTATTTTCAGTAAATTCAGAGATGGAACACCACTAAATAAATCCTTCACCATATTACTGGGTCTTTAACAGTTCACTGGGAATGTGAGATGGGAAATACAGCACTGAATGAGCTCAATACAATTCCAATGTCTTTGTTTCATGTAGTGACGGCTCCAGGGAAATTATAAAACATTCACAGAAACAGTAACAGTGCTGGAGATGGTGGAAGATTTATTACACTGAATGGCTGTGTGAGTTAAGGTCCATGGAGAACATGTCTGTATTACTGAATCTCCATCCTCCCTGACACATATCCCATGTCCCTGGCCTGTGGTCCATGGGGTTCCTCATCATGAAGCATCTGGTCAACACTGTATTGCATCACACTTTGTTCAAAGCTTCTCCACTCTAACTCCAGGTTGTAGAGAACACAGCACAACACCAGGACAGTGAGACCCTCGCTGGGTATATTGAATAGTTCCACCAGATCTATCTTTAGAATTCCTCTGGCCTGTGCAATGGTCACACAATTTGTTCTGTAGCAGCTGTTTTCTCTCTCCTCTGTGACGGTGTTTGGGTTACACACAGGCACAATTACCCATCCCTTCAGTGGGTAGCGCTGGTCTTTATTAATTATTTCAGGGGATGATGGTATCACGGGCAATGTAAACACTTGCAGCCCATCCCCAATTGCCCTTGAGAAGGAGGTGGTGAGCCGCCATCTTAAATTCTGCACAGCATCTGGTACAAAATCTGGCAGGCTTTTTCCTAGATTGGAGACAAATATCACGAGGGGCCATGAGCTTAGGGTGAGGGGGGAGAAGTATAATTTGGATGCTAGAGGGAGGTTTTTCACACAGAGGGTCGTGGGGGTATGGAATGCACTGCCAAGTAAGGTGGTGGAGGCAGGCACGCTGGAGTTGTTTAAGGTTTACTTAAATAGGCACATGAGCGAAACAGGGATGGAGGGTTGTAGGAAATGGTTTTAAATAAGGATCAGAGCCTCGGGATGTTCCTGGAAATCTAATGCTACATGAGTTGATGTTTTGTCTCTTTTACTCCGCAGGTGTGTCGGTCCACCTTGTTGTCTACCGAGGGGCATGCACACGGTGGGTCGTGCGTGGGCTGCTCTTGGATGTTTCGAGAGTGGCCTAGTACTTCACGTCATTTGTGTATGCTTAAAACTGGACCAGCAGATGGGCACCACAACAGCTCAGTGACTATCACCGTTTGTTGTGCAGACACATGGATTTGGGCCTGTGTCTGTGGGAGTTTGCGCATTCTCCCTGTGGTTGCATGGGTTTCCTCCGGGTGCTCCGGTTTCCTCCCACATCCCAAAGATGTGCTCTTAGGCTGATTGGTGTAACAAATTGTCCCTAAATTATTCTCCCCTGAATCTGGTTTCCAATGGGGGTACCATAAGCATAGACACGGGTCAAGGGAGGTGTAGGAAAAATACATTGTTAAGATGGCGGCGCGGGCTCGTTGGGCCGAAGGGCCTGTTTCCCGTGCTGTGTTGTTCTTTGTAAAACCGTTAGGAAGGGATATCCTGGATTCTGATCCCACATTAGTGATGGAAAAGCAATATATTCCAAGTCAGAATGGTGTGTGGTTTGGAAAGAAATCTGTAGCTGGTTGGTGTTCCATCCTTCTGATATCCTTGCCCATCTCAGTTATGGATAGTGCCTGTTTGGATGATGCTGTCTCAGGAACCTTGGTGAGCTGCTCCATTCCACCTTGTATGTGGTAAAATCCTGCCACTGTGTGTCAGTGGTAGAGACAGTCAATGTTTAATTTGGTGAATGGCCAGCTGATCCAGTGGCTCCTTTTCCCTGGATGAGCTTCTTCAGTGTTTCTGAACCTGTATCAGTCCAACAAGATGAGTGGATTCCATCACACTGCTGACTTGTGCCTTTGGCAACAATTTGGGAGACAGGAGGCAAGTTCCTCATCTCCGAATTCCCAGACTGTGATCTACCCTTGGAGTCACAGTGTTTACAGTTCAGCGTCTGTTCAATGGTCCCAGTGCGACCCCCACCACTCAGGATGTTGACGGTCGAGGATTCAGTGATGGTGCTGCCATTCAGTGTAAAGGGAATATGGTTTTGATTCCCTTCTGTTGGAGATGGTCCTTCCCTGGCATTTGTGTGGTGAAACATTATTTGCCATTTCTCAGGTTAAGTCTGAACGTTCTTCAGACCTTAAGACTCTAGCTCTGTCGAAGAGTCACCCAGATTCGAAGGGTTCGCTGTTCCCTCTCCACAGAAGCTGTCAGGATGCTGGGATTTTCCAGCATTTTCTGTTTTGTTCAGGTCTTGCTGTTTATGGACATGGACTGCTTCAGTATCTGAGGAATTGTGAACAGTACTGAGCATTGTACAATCATTAGTGAGCATCCTCACTCTGACCTTATAATGGAAGGAAGGACATTGATAAAGCAATTGAAGGTGGTTGGGCTTCGGACATCACCCTGAGGAACTCCTGCAGTGATGATCATGAGGCATTGGAAGGATTCCACATTTTCTGATGATCAAGAGCAGACTGATGGAGTAGTAATTCACCAGATTGGATTTGTCCTGCTTTTTTCCCCATTGTCCGGTAGATCCAGTGTTGTAACTGTACTGGAACAGCTTGGCTCGGAGAATGGTTAGTTATGGAGCACAATTCTTCAGTACCATTGCTGGGGTACTGCCAGGCTGACAGATTTTGCAGTACGCAGTGCCTTCAGTCATTTCTTTACCTCACATAGTGAATCAAACTGATATCTGTAATGCTGGGAACCTCAGGAGGAGGCTGAGATTAATCATTCTACTCAGCACTTCTGGCTGAAGATGGCACTGATGCTCTGGGTTCCCTCATCAGTAATGATGGAATTCTTGTGGTATGTTTACAGAATCATACAATTCCCACAGTGTAGAAGGAGGCCCTTTGGCCCATCGAGTCTTCACCAATTCTTTGAAAGAATATCATATCCAGGCCCTATCTCTGGAGCTCCACATATCGGACTCATTAATCCCCCGAAACTACACACCCTGAGACACTTAGGGACAATTTAGCATAGCCAATCAACCGAACTTGCAGATCTCTGGACTGTGGGAGAAAATTGGAGCACCCAGAGGGAACCCGCACAGACACTGGGAGAACGTGCAAACTCTACACATGATGTCACCCAAGGCTGGAATTGAACCCTGGTCCCTGGCGTTGTGAGGCAGCAGCGTTAACCACTGTGCCACCAGGTTGCCTAATGTAAACGACATGTCCAACATTTGTGGCATGTCTAACGCTATTTCTGACTGGATATGGTAAGACAGTAAACCTCTAATTTGATCCATTGGTTTTGGTATGATGGAGCTCGGTCTATCATATGCTACATCCGCTCCGTGGTCTGGTGGCCGTGTGCTGGAGCTTCACATCTCATTTTTAGATAAAGCCAATTCTCATTTGGTGATATATGTAAAGAGAATGAATCATAGTAACAGAGTACTGGTTGCTGGGGAAAGCCCACTGTCAGCTTCCTGTAAATGAAAAGGTACAGTTCACCTCTCCTGCCTGTTTCCTGTCAGGATGTGGAGATGCCGGCGTTGGCCTGGGGTAAACACAGTAAAAAGTCTGACAACACCAGGTTTCAGTCCAACCGATTTATTTGATAGTAAACTCACAAGCTTTCGGGTTAGCCCCTTCGTCAGGTGAATGGAGAGTTCTGGCCTCAGACAGAGTGTATAAAGCACAGACAGTTTACAGATTACTGATTAGAATGCGAATCTTTACACCTAACCTGCTGTTCAAATCCTAAAGTGGCTGACAATGTGAGTGGAAGGAGCATTGAGCGCAGGTTAAAGAGATGTGTATTGTCTCCAGACAGTACAGTAAGTGAGGTTTTGCAAACCGAGGCAAGTCACAGGGGTTACAGATAGTGCGACATGAACCCAAGATCCCTGTTGAGATCGTCCTCATGTGTGCAGAACTTGGCTATCAGTCTCTGCTCAGTGACACTCAGATAACTTCATGTCCAGCCTGCCTTTGTCTCTTTTATTTCATGGTCTCCAACTTTGCTCCTAAGCTGATTATATGTCTACCAATAGTGGATAGTGTTTTTAATAACACAAATACTGATAGCAATGGTATATTTAGTATCGCTATTTATGTTATGAAAAACAATGTCCAATATTAATAGGGACATGATTCAGACTATGGATTATTACTTACGTGGAGAAAAACTGCAGCAGGCGACAGTGCAGAGGGACCTGGGGGTCCTTGTGCATGAGTCGCAAAAACCCAGCTTGCAGGTGCAGCAGGTGGTCAGGAAGGCACATGGGATGCTGGCCTTCATAGCAAGGGGGATTGAATATAAAAGTAGGGAGGTCTTGCTGCAGCTGTATAGGGCACTGGTGAGGCCGCAGCTGGAGTACTGTGTGCAGTTTTGGGCGCCGTACTTACGCAAGGATATTTTGGCCTTGGAGGGAGTGCAGAGGAGGTTTACTAGGCTGATGCCGGAGTTGAGGGGGTTGAGCTATGAGGAGAGGCTGAATAAACTAGGCTTGTACTTGTTAGAGTTTAGAAGGGTAAGTGTAGGTAGCAGCTAATAAAGAATACAGAATCTTGGGCTTCACTGTTATGAAATAGTTTTATGTTTGTGGGCATTGGACAATAATACCTGAGTTTAAGTTTAGTTTGTGTTTCTGTGCTTGTGAGCTCAGAAAGGGCCAAAACTTTAATTTCCCTTCATGTTAAACAAAGCTGCCTGTCTGGTTTCACTTTAAACTGTCCCTGCATTTTAATTGAAGGGTTACAATACTGTAAGAGTTATAGAGGTTAAAAAAAAGGTTGCTTATATTCAGAGGCCCACAATGAATGATAGAAACACTGAGTTTCAGTTGTAACCAGTTAACCCAAGAAGCAAGACGGTGTTCACAGAGGCTGCCAGTAGAGGCAGGGCAATGCAGGGATTCAGAAAGCAGAACCCAAAAGATAAATCACCGTCAGAAACCAAGAAGGGAAAGAGGAGTGTCAGGAAGATAGAAATCAAAGTGACAATAAAACCTGAACCTGAACAAGCTACTGCTCCTGAAGTTAAAGAGAGGAGCAGAGAGAGGCTCCCAGTTACAGAGCTGCTAAATGCGGACATGGTAAAGTTTGCTCACGAGAATCCAGACATCTGATATCATCCTAAAGTTGGTGACACCTTCATACAGTCAAGAGGAGCTGTATACTGTTGGCCTGGCTGAGTATGGAGGAATACTGAAAGGAAACATTGAAATATTGGAGGGGGATCCTTGGTGAAGGCATCTGAGAGAAAGTGTTGTTTGGGAAAGGATTCCAAAGGCTGTTTTTCCCCTGGAGTGGAGTTTCTGGAGCAGAAGGAAGAGTCCCAGTGAGACGAGTTTTCTCACATTGTTACAAACATTTGGGGGGATTTGATGAGGAATCCACTGCAGTTACTTTGGGCGGCATCTGTCACTTGGTTTCAGAGATGGGGTAGCTGACCATGGGTGGCTTGTTGGTTTACACTGACTGTGTACTTGCTGAGAACATTAAAGTATAAGATCTATTCTGTAACTCGTGTCATCCCTACAGATCTGCAGACACCTGTGAAGTTAGATGGGTGAAGTAGTGGGGCATTGTAGTTTTTTCTTAACAAAGGTTTTAGTCTTTTGTTAAAAGTTAATCGACTGCCTTGTTATTCTGTTCATCTACATTTCTAAATAATAAATAAAAGTCACGATTTACTAAGCCGGTGTTCTGCTCTTAGACCTGACTGTCCAGGCATCAGCTGGGATCATAACATTGTCAATAGGGGCATAGAATACAAGAGCAAGGAGGCTGTGCCAAATCTGAAAAAAGATCTCACTGCACCGTGTCATACTTTAGGAAGGCTTAGAACACATTGGAGAGAGTGCTGAAGATGTTTACAAGATTGGCTACAAGGATGTGAAACTTAAGTCACGAGGATCGATTGGAGAGGTTGTTCTCCTTGGAAGAATGCTAAGAGGAGATTTGAAATATTCAAAATAGTGATGGTGCTGGACAGAGCAGGTAGCAAATCAAAATTTGCTGTTTGGACAAGGATCAACATGATTTAAATTGATTTGCAAAAGATACAAATACAGTGTGAAAAAAACTTTTTTTTTAAACACAGTGGTTCAGGTTTTATGAGGCTGCAGTGAGAGAGAAAACTGGTGGGCTGCTGTAACCTAACAGGGAGGTTTATTTTACATAACTGCCCACTGTAAAGTTTAATACAAGACTGAACTTCCACTTCAACCCTGACTGATGTCACCGGTGATCACATGAATTATAAAGGGACACTGTCCGATATAACACACACCAACTATAATACATAAGAGAGGCAGCGTATAGGAAAATAATCCTGATAATAATTAGCTACAAACTGTAATCTGTACTGAACACAGAAACAATTTTTTTTCTAGCATCGTACATAATCAGATGGTTTTTGTTGGGAGAGTGAAATATTTATTTTTAAATTTTGTAGGGAGGCCTTTACACCTCTAATTATTTAAAATGTATCCCAATAATGCTTTCATTCACTCAAGGAATGTGATCATCGCTGGTGTTGCCAACATTTACTGCCCATGCCCATTTACCCACGAGAATCTGCCTTCTTGAAATGATGTAGTTTTATCAGAGAATCATAGATTTATTACAGGTTCAGAATGAGGCCAATCGGCCCATCATGTCTGCAGCTGCTCTGAAATGAGCATTATTACTCTGCACCATTCTCCCACACTTTCTCTGTGACCATTGGACATTGTTTCCCTCTCGACTTCCTCAACTGAACATGTCTCTGTTTTATTAGAACAAAGGAAATGGTTTCTCAATGAAAATATCAGGGACGAGATGAATCAAACAGTTACCTCAACTCCTGACACTTGTGCAGAACGGGTCCCAGCCGCTGGAGCCCTTCACACTGAATGTAGCATTCCTCCAGATCGAGGTGTTTTATTGTACCACAGAGTCCAATGACATGAGACAGGACTGTACAGTCAATCGGGGTCAGTCGCAATCCACTAAATGAAAGTGTTTTCACAGATCCCACTGTGTTCTCAGCCAGTGCTTTATTCTGAGACTCAAACAGGTAGTGGAATGTGTTCAGGAGCTTCCTTTTCCCAGTTTCAGTCTCTGTGTCTCCAATCTGCCCTTCAACCTTCTCCTTCACCCAGTCAATCACTCGGCAGGTTGCTTGATGAAGAAATGGACCCAGAAACTCCTCCAGGGGTCGAGCTGACTGTGGGGAGGACAGACCAGCAACAAAACGGAGAAATATCTCAAATCGCCCATCTTTCTCTCTGTGGGCTTCACTGAGGAGTTTCCCGATCTCCCCGGGATCTGGAGTCAGGAATTGTGTGAGTGCAGATACAAACTCTTGGATGGTGAGATGTGGGAATGTATAAACCACACTCTGAGCAGAATCATCTCTCTCCAAAAGTTCCATCAGGAACCCAGACAGGAACTGGGAAGGTTGTAGATCGTACTCAATCAAATCTCCATTTCCAAACACAATCTTCTTCTTGGAGACTCCTGTGTAGGCCATCTCACCAAGCTTCAGTAACACATCACGGGGGTTTTCAATCTCTCGGCCATGGTTTTTCAGAGTGTTGTAAATATAGTAGGAATATAGTTGGGTGATGGTCTTGGGAACTTGCTGCTGTTTCCTGTCTCTTTGTGTAAAGAAGGGACCCAGTGACAGAGCGAGGATCCAGCAGTAGGAAGGGTTGTAACACATGGTGTACAGGATCTCGTTCTCTTTCACGTGTTTGAAAACAGCTGCTGCCACCGTCTGGTCTTCAAAAAACTTGTTGAAATATTCCTTCCGTTCATCACCAACAAATCCCAGGATTTCAGCCCAGACACTGATCTCAGCCTTTTCTAATAACTGTAATGCAGTGGGGCGGCTGGTCACTAGCACTGAACATCCTGGGAGCAGCTTGTGCTGTATTAAACTGTACACAATGTCAGACACTTCACACCAGCATTCAGGATCTGTGCACATGAACTGAGGTTCTGTATTTCTCCGATTGTCAGCAAAATCAATCGTGTCCTTGAATTCATCCAAACCATCGAATATAAACAGCAATCCCTCTGGGTTCTTCCAGAGCTCTCCCAGGATATTCCCAAAGTAAGGATACTGATCCAATATCAGATTCCTCAGGTTTATTCTATAGTTAATAGTGTTCAAATCCCGGAATTTAAAACTGAAGACAAATTGAAAGTGCGGGTATATTTCCCCAGTGGCCCAGTCATAAACAATCTTTTGTACCATTGTTGTTTTTCCAATTCCCGGGACTCCGCTCACTGCTGCTGAATTCCCACATTTGGATTTTCTCAGGGAAAAGCTGCTCTGAAACAATTGATCAGTTCGGATTTTTTCCAGTTCTCTCCGGAGATGTTTCTCTCTCCATTCTTCATGGTCTCGGCCTCTTGCCAGCAGTTCATGTTCGACAAGTCTCCGATCTCGAACAGCGGAAATAACCGTTAGCTCAATATATCGATCAACCAGCTGGAAAATCTTAACCTTCTCCTTTATGAGGATAGTGTTCACTCTCAGTGTTTCAGTTTGTACCCGGAGTGTCTCCTTGTGTTTCTGTTGGAGATCTTCAATCAGAACAGAGATAAAATGTTAGTTACATTAAGACACTGTCTTTGCTGATTTGAGGGATTTATTTTACACTGTCAGTCAAGGTTTGAGTAGGATATAAAATTGAGTTATTGGAAACCTCATTTGACAATGATTAATTTCCATTTAAAGTTTCAGATCATCACTTAATTCCAATATTTCTATAACATGTTGGGGGCGAACATCTAAATGTCGAATGTGTATAAAAACTGGAGTAAATCATGCTGGACTTTTCAGCGGGAGTTTCAGAATGAATCTCCCACAATCTGTGCACAGCAGAGTGGACGGAGCTTATTCCGGTTGGAGAGACCGGCAGCATCACGCTGAGCGGCCACTGTGCGTGTGATGATCTGTCAGCGCAGAGATCGACGCATGGGTAGTGGCCCCACCATGGGGGCGGCCAACATTTCTCCCCCCCGACACGTCCTGACACCCTCCCCACCCCCCGCCACCCCAGCAGACTTACCCCGCTGTAAACTTGACACCCCCCAGAAGGCTGATCCCCCCTCCCCACCCTGATGGCCAGCCCCAGTCGCTGTCCTCCCTCCCTCCATCACTCAGCCTGAATGCAGAGTGGAAGCGGGACTCCCCACTCTCACTCCCACAGGCCCGATCCTCATTAGGCCCCGAACCCTTGGCACTCTTCAATACCCACTAGGCAGTGCCAAGGTGTCCTGGACATTAGCATTTTGCCCCTTTGGCAGTGCCGGGGGCCCAGGCTGGCAATGCCCAGGGTACCCCAGCCACCTCCAACCTCCTGGAGACCTCAATGTCATCCCCTTCACTCCAGTGGGGTCTGGTCTCCAGCTCCCTGCAAATGGGAAGTTCTACAAAACCCCTTCTGATGTGAGGGGGTGGCAGGGCGAGAGGCTAGAGGGCCTGGAAATTTCAGTGCTGGGCCCTCTAATGACTTTTAAGCAGATTCAAATGCTCATTGTAATAATTTATACAGCTCCACGCCGATCTCTCTGGCACAGAGCTGACGGTGCCTGAAATCCAGCTGCGGGAGACACATGCAGGCGATGGCCCCCAGCGGGGAGCCTGTGAAACGGCTCTGCACCGGTCTCCTGCACTATAAAAACAGCACAGCGAGCTGGGAGAATCACCCGCATTGATTTTACAAAGGTGATGTTTTAACTCTGATGGTTAATACTTTCCTCCCTGCCCTTATTATAGACATCTCATTGGTAGATCTTGATTATATAGCAGTCAACATAGTTTGTGAACTAGTCAGAGCTCCCAATCTGCTGCAGGAATGGTAAGTGGGATATTAGAGACTGTGTGGGAGCGGGAGAGACTGTAACTGTTCAGGAGTCTCACTGTTACTGTGTGTAAACTTCAACTTTCACTGCCATTTATAAACAATCGCTAGTTTTGCATCAAGCTCAGATATTTTTTCCCTCAGATTACTGCTTCAGATCAATGTTCAGTTGTGTGAACATCAGCAGTTAGTCTTAGAAAAGGAGGTGACAAAAGTGATTGAGGAAGGAAGGGCCGTGGATGTCGTTTAAATGCATTTTAGTAAAGCATTTGATAAGGTCCCTCATGGCAGGCTGGTGCAAAAGATTAAATCTCACGGGATCAAAGGTGAACTAGCTAGATGGATACAGAACTGACTTGGCCATAGAAGACAGAGGGTAACAGTGGAGGGGTCTTTTTCTGATTGGAGGTTGGAGACTAGTGGTGTTCCGCAGGGCTCTGTACTGAGACCATATAAATGATGTGGAAGATGATGTAGCTGGTCTGATTAGTAAGTTTGCGACGACACAAAGATTGCTGGAGTTGTGGATAGTGATGAACATTCAAACATAGAACAGTACAGGCCCTTCATGTTGTGCCAAGCTATGTCCGAACCCAACATCAAGCTATCCCACTCCCTACCATTCTGGTCAGAGAATACAGCAGGATATAGATAGGCTGGAAAATTGGGCAGAGATGGGATTTAATCCAGATAAATGTCAAGTGATGCATTTTGGTAGATCGAGTGCAGGAGGGAGCTACACAATAAATGGCAGAACCATCAGGAGTATAGACACACAGAGGGATCTGGGTGTGCAAGTTCACAGATCCTTAAAGGTGGCAACACAGGTGGAAAAATGGCAAAGAAGGCATAAAGCACGCTTGCCTTTATTGGACAGGGCATAGAGTAAAAAAAATATGATGTTGCAGCTATATAGGTTAGGCCACATTTAGAATATTGACAATTCTGGTCCCCACACCAGCAGAAGGACGTGGAGTCTGTGGAGAGAGTGCAGAAAAGGTTTACCAGGATGTTGCCTGCTATGGAGGGTCACAGCTATGAGGTGATATTGAGTAAACTATGGTTGGAAAGACAGAGGTTAAGGGGTGATCTAATAGAAGTTTATAAAATTATGAAGGGCAAACATAGGGTGAACAGTTGGAAGCTTTTACCCAGGTTGGAAATGACAAACACAAGAGGTCACAAGTTCAAGGTAAGGGGGGGTGGGGGGTGAGGTTCAATACAGATATGGGTGGGATGTATTTTACACAGAGGATGGTGGGGGTCTGGAATGCACCACCAAGCAAGGTGGGTGAGGCAGACTTGTTTGGATCATTTAAGACTTATCTAGATAGCCACATGAGCAGACTGGGAATAGGGGGATGCAAAGAAATGGTCTAGTTAGGAACACATGATCTGTGCAGACTTGGAGGGCCGAAGGGCCTGTTCCTGTGCTGTATTGTTCTTTATTTGTTATTTATCAAATATTTTTCTGACGTTAAATTCTGTTGCATGAAATGGTAAAGTTCAATATTCCTTCCCAGCCCACCCAAGCGTTTAGCCCAATGTGGGGTAAATCAGAGCCAGCAACTCACACACTTATCAGTCTGATGTATATTGTCTGGTGGATGATGCAAGGGAAAATATAAGATATTATTTTTGATCACTGGGAAAAGGGAGATATTCACAATACACATTCTACAATAAATAGATTGTGCTGGAGTTTACTGTGAAATTGAGTCTACCAGTGGATTGGGGAATCCGGTGGGCATTGTCATTCTAGACTGATAAGATTCCTCACACAAGGTCACTGTGAGACAGTGTTATTGTTTCAGTGGAAATGAGAAAGTCTGGATTTGGAATGGCCTTCCCTGAGAATTAGTCCGACACACATTACTCTTACCGGTCCCGTTCATGAGGTGAACAAGATTGAACAAGCTCGAAGCAGCACTATGAGGTTTACAGTAAATTTGCCAATGGAAATATTAATAGGATGATTAACATTGTAGAAAACAATTGTATGAAAAAATATGCATCTGACTGAGTGCAGTGAGAAAACACATGGACAAACAGGTTTAAGATAAAGATTAAGATAAATGTGCCTCAAATGTAGTTGTTGATGCAGTGTTGAATAGGGGCATCATTTATCAGGAATAATAGAGACAGAGTGAGAGGAGGGGGGGGTGAGCTTGGAGTTACAGGGGGCAGCAAAGTGCCAGGGACCCGGGTTCAATTCCAGTGTTCGGGTGACTCTTTGTGGAGACTGCACGTTCTCCCCGTATCTACGTGGGTTTCCTCCGGATACTTTGGTTTCCTCCCACAGTCCAAAGATATGCAGGTTAGGTTGATTGCCATGGACTAATGTGTATATACACATCGGGCAGTTGTTCTGCTTTGCATTCTGTAATGAAGTATGTTCCTTTCCGATCTGGTTTCCTGAGTCATTCCATTCAGCCAGCATTTATTGTCCATCCCTAATTCCCGTGAAAAGGTGCTCGTCAGCTGCCTTCTGGACCCGCTGCAGTCCACATGGTGTAGTTACACCCACAATACTGACACAGAGAGAGTTCCAGGATTTTGATCCAGAGACAATGATGGGTTTAAGGTCAGAGGAGAGCTGGCTAGATGGATAGAGAACTGGCTTGGCCATAGAAGACGGGATAGCAGTAGAGGGGAGCTTTTCTGAATGGGAGTCTGGGACTAGCGATATTCCACAGATTCACAATCCTTTGTGTGAAGAGGTTCCTCCTCAACTCAGTCCTAAATCTGGTCCCTCTTATTTTGAGGCCATGCCCCCTAGTTCTAGTTTCACCTGCCAGTGAAAACAACTTCCCTGCTTCTATCTTATCAATTCCCTTCATAATCTTATATGTTTCTAAAAGGTCTCCCCTCATTCTTCTGAATTCCAAGGAGTATCTTCACGGTCTACTCAGTCTCTCCTCTAAAGCCAACCCTCTCAACTCCGGAATCAACCTAGTGAATCTCCTCTGCACCCCCTCTAGTGCCAGTATATCCTTTCTCAAGTAAGGAGACCAAAACTGTACACAGTACTCCAGGTGTGGCCTCACCAGCATCCCATACAGCTGCAACATAACCTCGCTGTTTTTCAACTCCATCCGTCTATCTTTCATTTGCCTTCTTAATTCCCTGCTGCACCTGCAAACAAACAAACTTGTAATTCTTGCACAAGGACACTCAGGTCCCTCTGCCCAGCAGCAAGCTGCAATTGTTTACCATTTAAATAATAGCCCACTTTGCTGTTAATCCTACCAAAATGGATAACCTCACATTTACTGACATTGTACTCCATCTGCCAGACCCTCGCCCAGTCACTTACATTATCTGTATCTCTTTGTAGACTTTCAGTGTCCTCTGCACACTTTGCCACTCATCTTAGTGTCATCTGCGAATTTTGGCACACTGCACTTGGTCCCCAACTCCAAATCATCCATGTAAATTGTAAGCAATTACAGTTCCAACACTGATCCCTGAGGCACACCACTAGTCACTGATCGCCATTAAGAAAAACACCCATTTACCCCCCCCACCCTCCTTTGCTTTCTGTTAGTCAGAAAACCCAGGCACACAGGAGCTCTGTACTGAGATTCACACAGTACTGGGTTTCAGCCAGGTGTGTACAAGACTTCAGAATTAGTAGCAATTAACAGCTGGGTTAAATGAAAAGATGCAATGGTCACACATGTTTGAAAAAAAACACAACAGGTCAAACAAATTGTAATTTGAAGCAGTGTATGGTTGAGTATTAATGACAAAACCGAATCATGCTCTACCCAATTTCCAGTCTTTAATTTTCACTATCCCAGATTTTCACAATTTCTTTAAAAAAAGCTCCAATCATTCAGATTCTCAGAAGTGAAATAGTTTATAATCTCCATTTCCTCTCTTACCTTTCAGGTTACTGGGTAATTCAGATAAACCATGTGCGATGTCCATATAATCAAACGAATCAGCACCTGTTTAAATAAATGAACTTCCATGAAAACAGCTCTGTGTAATATTACAGTGATATCGACAGTGTTTAAATGGGAAATTGAATTCACTGTGATTTTACCGTACCAAGCTCCTGTATTTCTTTCAGTATTTTATCCAGCTTTGGGACTCCGTGACGCATTCTCACAAAGGATTCCCACATCACCCTTCGAGCCCGAGATCCTTTTTCCATCACCAGACTGAGGAGAAGTTTGGAACTGTCTGCCCGGTTTCCCTTCTCCACGAGATCAGTGACTTTCTATGAAGAATAATAATGAAGAATAATGAGACACAGAATGAAAGATAAACACTGAGAATTAGAAGGAAAGGATCTGCTCAGTGATGGGATTTCCCAGTTGTTTTCAGCTCAGAAATCAGTCACTGGGCCAGGTCCTGATCCATAATAAACACGGGCTGAAAATTCTCTTAAAATCTCATTCCAATCATTAACAATAAACAAATGTGAATCAACTGAACTAGAAATCAAAAACACATTTCAGCTCGTGTGGAATCACTGAGAATCTGTAATATGTTCATGTGATAGTTGTCCGTCCCTCAGTGTCCAACGCGATGGGGTGGCACGGTAGCACAGTTGTTAGCACTGCTGCTTCACAGCTCCAGGGACCTGGGTTTGATTCCCGGCTCGGGTCACTGTCAGTGTGGAGTTTGCACATTCTCCTCTGTCTGCGTGGGTTTCCTCCGGGTGCTCCAGTTTCCTCCCACAAAGATGTCAGGATAGGTTGATTGGCCATGCTAAAATTGCCCCTTAGTGTGCTGAGATGTGCAGGTTAGAGGGATTAGCGGGTACATACATAGTGATAAGGGGATAGGGCCTGGGTGGGATTGTGGTCAGTGCGGAATTGATAGTGCAGAAAGAGGCCATCTGGCCTGTCGGGTTTCTATGACATTCGATTACTGATTGACAACATGATCCACGTTTTTCACACACTTAAATCACGCTCTGATTTTCCAGGAAACCCTGATGAGATGTGGCTATGTTTTTTTTTCTCTCTGAAAGGGTGGTGCGTCTTTGAAACGCTCTTCCTGAAACGGTGGTAGGAACGGAGAGGTGGATGGTGTCTTGGTAAGTCTGGGTTTCCTGCAGGTGCTCCTGTTTCCATTGTCTAAAGATGGGCCTGGGTAAGCTGCTCTTTCAAAGAGTTGGTGCAGAATGATGGGCCTCCTTATGGACTGTAGGGATTCCTGTTCCCCATGTGTAAGTAAACTAAACAGCAGCAAATCAGAACTCAGACGGAGGGAAATAATGAGTTATCCTTCAGTTATTGAAATGGAAGCAATGTTAAAATGAAATTTGACTGACTAATTCAAATACCGACTGCTAATTTAGGTCAGGATAATGAGCCATTGACAATGGTGAAAAATCTAATGTAATCTTTACCACTCAGTAACTCAAATTCCAGGAACAAAACACTTTTCATTTACAAATTACTGGTATGAAATCTCGGTAAAGAGGAGAGGGGAGTTAGATAGGATTTGAGAGATAGTAACACAATTACAAGTGGGGTGTGAAGGGGGGGCTGGGCAAGATGTCAGGGTCATTTAATAGAGAATTTCAGACTGAAGTTTACAGGAATGGTTCAAACTCATTGGCTCGTAAACTAGAAGAATGGGAATTTTAAATCGAAGACACCTGAGGACTGGGTGCCATCGTGAGCACAAAGTGATATCTGCAGTCTGACGGGGAACACAGTAAAGGCAGCAGAATCTGAGGAGCTGAAGATAAAGGACAATGTGGGAGGCCCAACAGGAGAACACTAGAACAGACGAATCTGGGGGTAACACAAATATAGATTCAGATTCAGCAGGAGCTGTGCTGAGGTGGGAGTAGAAATGTGTAGTTTTACATTCAGGGAATAAGGATATTTCTGCACTGATAATTATACAGGAAATGGGAGTTCAGCTTGATTCTAAACACTGAAGTCACAGATAATCTGTCCAGGTCTCTGTCAGCCGCTTTAGATCATGTGGAGGGAATTGAATATGTTTTTCTGTGATGACGGGGATCCCATGAAGAGGCTGAAATGAATAACTCAGTAACATGTCTGACTGAATATTATTGTGAATGCTTCAGCCTGGTCTTTTGCACTCATGAGCTGGATGTGAAACTTTGAGAAATCCCCTCCACACGTTTGCTGTTTAATTGTCCAACATCATATGCCTTGGTATGGCAGGGTAGAAAAGCTTTATGCTGTGTCAGTTGTGGCTCAACTTGCCTATCTATAGTAGGGTGAGGGGTTGTAGATTCATCAGATTGGCACATTGTTTTTATCTATCCTTGCTGCTGTTCCTGCAATGCTCTCTGTAGTAATTCAGAAAGAGACAAATTCCTCTCTCCTGAAACCCTTTAGTGGAACTAACAAGATGAGTTGCATCCGTTACAGTAAACACGTCTGTAAACTTGGGACCTACAACAACAGTGAGGCTTAAAGCAAAAGGTTTTAAACTCCCATTGCTATCTTCCCATTGGGCAAGTCTCCTTTTGCTTAATAAGTGACTTTGTACTCCACAAAGCCCATGGACAAATTTAGCAAAAATCCCCCGTGTCCTCCATAACACTCAGCCCACCCCTCCCCCCACCTTGAGTCTGTTTCTCCCCCAACACTCCCACCATGAGGAGATACTTCCTATCACTTAGTGTTTGGTCTGTGGTGTATTGAAGGTGGGCCTGGGTCAGGCAGTGAAGTGAATAGGGTCCTCTGTTTCCAGGGAGCAATGTAGGTTCACTCATGTGGTTTCCTCCTTTGGTTTTGTTGTAGCCTGGACACCCACTTCCTCAGCTTTCATCTGCGAGTCCGTGCCTTCTTTATCTGGAGAGGCTAATGTGGACTATGAAGCTGGGCTAGCGCTTAATATAAAAAAGGATAGCAAGAGTTTTTATAAATATATAAAAAGGAAGAGGCTGGCTAGGGTGAACGTTGGTCCTTTAGAGGATGAGAAAGGGGACCTAGTGGTAGGGGATGGGGAAATGGCTGAGGCCTTGAATAACTTTTTTGTTTCGGTCTTCACGGAGGGGGACGTGAATAATTTGCCGGGTATTAGTGATGGAAAGGTGGTAGGACTGGAGGGTCTCAATGACATTATTGTTACTAGAGAGGTGGTGCTCGACAGACTGGAGGGACTGATTGCAGACAAGTCCCCAGGACCGGATGGAATGCATCCGAGGGTTCTGAAAGAAATGGCGGAGGTGATAGTGGATGCCTTGGTGGTTATTTTCCAAATGTCGCTGGATTCCGGGGAAGTGCCGGAAGATTGGAAAACGGCTAATATTACACCGTTGTTTAAGAAGGGTGGCAGGCAAAAGGCAGGGAATGAGAGGCCGGTTAGTTTAACGTCTGTTGTAGGTAAAATGTTAGAATCCATCATCAAGGAGGAAATAGCGAGGCATCTTGAGAGGAATTGCTTGATAGAGCAGACGCAGCACGGTTTTGTTAAGGGGAAGTCGTGTCTGACAAATTTATTGGAGTTCTATGAGGATGTGTCTAGGGCGGTGGATAGAGGAGAGCTGGTGGATGTGGTCTTTCTGGATTTTCAGAAGGCGTTTGACAAGGTACCTCACAAGAGGTTATTGCAGAAGGTAAGGGGGCATGGAGTTGGGGGTAGGGTGTTAGTGTGGATAGAGGATTGGTTGTCAAATAGGAGGCAAAGAGTGGGGGTTAATGGGTGCTATTCGGATTGGCGGTTGGTGTCTAGTGGAGTGCCCCAGGGGTCGGTGCTGGGGCCTCAGCTATTTACCATTTATACAAATGATCTGAAGGAGGGAACCGAGTGTATGGTGTCGAAATTTGCTGATGACACCAAGATTGGTGGAACGGCAAATCGCGCGGAGGGTGTGGAGAGTCTGCAGAAGGATCTAGATAGGCTGGGCGAATGGGCCAGGAACTGGCAAATGGAATTTAATGTTGGCAAGTGCGAGGTGGTCCACTTTGGTAGGAATAATATAAGAACATAAGAACATAAGAAATAGGAGCAGGAGTAGGCCATCTAGCCCTTTCAGCCTGCCCCGCCATTCAATAAGATCATGGCTGATCTGTCGCTGCTCAGTTCCACTTTCCTGCCCTCTCCCCATAACCCTTAATCCCCTCTCTTATCAAAAACCCATCAACCCGCGTCTTAAAAATATTTAGCGAGGCAGCCTCCACCACTTCAACGGGCAGAGAATTCCAGAGATTCACCACCCTTTGAGTGAAGAAGTTCCTCCTCAACTCCGTTCTAAACCGCCCCCCTTTTATCTTGAGGCTGTGCCACCTAGTCCTGCTGTCTTTTTTGAGCGGGAAGAGTCTTTCCACCTCTATCCTATCCATCCCATTCATCATCTTATACGTCTCAATAATGGTAGGAAGGACTATTACTTACGTGGCAAAAAACTGCAGCAGGCGACAGTGCAGAGGGACCTCGGGGTCCTTGTGCATGAGTCGCAAAAACCCAGCTTGCAGGTGCAGCAGGTGGTCAGGAAGGCGAATGGGATGCTGGCCTTCATAGCAAGGGGGATTGAATATAAAAGTAGGGAGGTCTTGCTGCAGCTGTATAGGGCTTTGGTGAGGCCGCAGCTGGAGTACTGTGTGCAGTTTTAGACGCCGCACTGACGCAAGGATATTTTGGCCTTGGAGGGAGTGCAGAGGAGGTTTACTAGGCTGATACCGGAGTTGAGGGGGTTGAGCTATGAGGAGAGGCTGAATAAACTAGGCTTGTACTCGTTAGAGTTTAGAAGAATGAGGGGAGATCTCATTGAGACATATAAGATAATGAATGGGATGGATAGGATAGAGGTGGAGAGACTCTTCCCGCTCAGAAAGGACAGTAGGACTAGGGGGCACAGCCTCAAGATAAAGGGGGGGTGGTTTAGAACGGAGTTGAGGAGGAACTTCTTCACTCAAAGGGTGGTGAATCTCTGGAATTCTCTGCCCGTTGAGGTGGTGGAGGCTGCCTCGCTAAATATTTTTAAGACGCGGGTTGATAGGTTTTTGATAGGTGAGGGGATTCAGGGTTATGGGGAGAGGGCGGGACTGTGGAACTGAGCCACGACAGATCAGCCATGATCTTATTGAATGGCGGGGCAGGCTCGAGGGGCTAGATGGCCTACTCCTGCTCCTATTTCTTATGTTCTTATGTTAAATATAGAATGGCAGGAAATAGTACAGAGACTGAGAAGTGTCCCATATGGGGAAAAATGAATTAGGGAATATATTAAGAAGAAAAAGTGGCCCCTATGGGCAGAATCTTGTGCCAATACTGAGATGGGACTGAGATCCCTAGGGTGGATTTTGAAGTAAGGCCAGTCAAGGGGAAGAGTGTACTCTATTGTCAACCATGAGGCAGGGTTCAAACCTAACTCTGGAGTAGAGAGGAGTGTTCATACCCATGACACCAACTGACTTAGAGGGACCGATTGGTAAATTAGCAGGCACTACACCCTTTAGTCACTTCTTGTTCTCCTGGGACTATGCCTAGAGAAATGGGTGGAATACCACAGTGAGTTTTTGGATCTGGGATCCATGAGTCAGATGTTTTAATGAGAAAAACAGAGATAAAGGAAAATGTTTGTTGAAACTGAGTAAAGTTTTTGTGATTATGAGTTTAGAAGCGTTACAGAGTGAGAAGTCAGAAAATTAAGTTGAAAGAGGAGTCAGAAATTGAGTTAATTGAGAAGTTAAGAGAAGAAAATAAGTACTTTTGCGGAGAATTAGATACAGTAAAAAGTCTGACAACACCAGGTTTAAGTCCAGTCGATTTATTTGATAGTAAACTCACTAGCTTTTGAGGTTTCCCTCTTCTTCAGGTGAATGGAGAGTTCTGGCCTCAGACAGAGCATATAAAGGACAGACAGTTTACAGATTACTGATTAGAATGCGAATCTCTGTCTGAGGCCAGAACTCTCCATTTACCTGAAGAAGAGGGAAACCTCGAAAGCTAGTGAGTTTACTATCAAATAAATCGATTGGACTTAAACCTGGTGTTGTCAGACTTTTTACTGTGTTTACCCCAGTCCAATGCTGGCATCTCCACATCATTAAAATTAGACAAGCAGGAACAAAACAGAGGTAAATATATTGTCTGAGTCAGTTTAAAGTATATCAAGTTAGTGGAAAGAATCCAAGTTCTGATTACTCCAAGATCCAGCAGGAGATTAATGAATTAAAGTCTCAGTTGTCAATGCAGATAAGGATGTAGTCTGTGTTTGGGACAGTTGTGTGAGGGAGATGGTGTTTATGGATTGGGTTGTGGCATTGACTGGGGACCCCCCACTTTTTCCAGAGGCACTTGATCCCACAGCAAGTTTAGAATTTGCCCCTGGTCTGATGAATTCTGTGACTATTAGTTGCAAGGAAGGCATGAAATTACCAGGAGATGTTGTTGACTGGGAGGGAATGAATGTTTTAAAGAATCTCAGCACTGTATATAGTTCTGAATGCAGACTTAACCATCCCCATCAATGGATAGTCTTGCGTTATTAGAAAATGTTATGCCTATGAACCCCATTAAAACAGACCATGTGGGGTAAGGAGCTTACACCTCACTAACATCACAAAGAATCCCAAGTGGTCCTTTATTTTGAGCAGGGAGTGTGCAGTGTGGGTAACAGAATTTTGAGAGAAAGGAATTATGTTCGCGAAGCTGACGAGGGAAATGTTATAAATTGATTGGCAAGATGGGAAATTGATTGGGGAAAATCTAAGGTTAAGCTAATAATTTGAGTAGTTTGGTAGTTCAGTGTGTTTATGTGGTCTGGTTGCTTGTCAAATGTAAGTGATTGTTGTTGCTAAGAGCAGGTTTTGTGAAAAGTCTGTTGTTTTGTGGAGTATTTAGTTTGGCAATAAATGCAATGCTTTACACTTTGATTTAACTTCAAAGGGGCTGAGTAAGTGTTACAACCGTTAAAATTTAAGTGCGAGATTTCTTGAATTTACTTCTGTTTTTTGAGTTTAATTACAGTTTGGAAGAAAGAAGAATGAAGATGACTGTCTTAATCTATTTTCTTTATTTTCTTTCAATGTTTTATTTTCATCCTAATTTAAAATGTTGAATTTGAATGAAAGATAATGTGGAATGCATGTTGGAAGCTTCCGTGCGTGTGTCTGTGTTTGGTAAAGTGGTTGTTTTGATGCTTTTGTTTTGTTGTTTGTTTAATGTTTTAATGTTCTCCCTAATTGTGATTTTACAACAGTGGGTTTGATAGAGTTTAAATACAAATTGGAAATTGGGTTGGATTAAATTGAAATAAATTTCTGGAATATTCGTGGCCTTTTGAGTATAATCAATGGCCACGATTGTGCTTAAAGGGTATAGAATATAAATACATAACGATATGTATATATGTGGGATGTTACTTTGAACACAGTTTTTAGAAAGTAAATTGAAATTTCAAAATCAAAGAACATAAATTTAAGTTTGAAATAACCAATTTGAATTTTGAATAATCCTGAGTTTGAATTTTGTTAAGAAAGGATTTAAACCTTGGAGGGAACCATGTGCTCTTTCCTTTGTCTTGAAGAAATTGTGACATCACCACATCGGAATGTGTTTTATTTCTTATGTATTTTTAATTGGCAGAGATTTCACCATCTTCTGTTCCTAATTTGGCAATTCAAAATTATATACATTGGAAGTTGTAAAATTTACTTTTTGTTTTTAATGTGAGAGTTTTTGAGACCAAATTAATTCATTTGGCTCCAAGCCAAATCTATCTTTTGTTTTAAATAGATGGCTCTTGAATAACAAACTCAGCAGCTTCAAGACCAGCAAGGTTATTTATCACAACCTAGGTGATAACTGAGACTTGAAGCGTTCGGCTCATTCAGATTTTCTCACGATTAACTTTCAAGTTAAAGCCATTAGTTACGCTTAAGTGTTACAGTTTCTGACATTTAATTGATAGAATAAATTGAGTGCACAAAATAACCAACTTGTAAATGGGAAGTTGCTTAAATTCTAAAGAGGTAAATAAGTTTAATTTTGACAAATAAAGATAATGGAAAAAGTCTGTATGGATCTTGTGTTTCAAAGAGGGATGCATTGAAACATATTCACAATTTATGATATAAGCATTTGAATGTGAGATTTTACAAGTAATATGTTTGTTTTGTGACTTTTACTGAGTAAATGTTATCTGTGGTAATCCTAGTGTTCACATGTAAAGTTTGTTTAGTTCAATGTATGTAAATGCTAATATGTTGGGAGCTAATTTTTTTCTGGAAAGCTAAGGGCTCTGGAGAGTGTCAATGACTTTACAACAGATGGCAGGATTTTTCCTACTACTTAGTTATTTGGGGTTGTAAGAGTTAAAATGCTTACAGGGGAGTGAATTTCTGGATTTTGAGACCAGATTTCCAGTTTGTATATCCAGTAATCTCCCAATAAGCTGCAGGGCGAGCGCGGCCGAGCCGCTGCCCCCGGGCGGGGCGAGCGCAGCCGAGCTGCTGAGTATCCAAAAGGGTCTCCAGATCCCCAAATTCCCAGCCTCTGAGGTTTCCCTCTCCTCATACCTGGGTCTGGTGTAGACTTAAAGACAGGAATATTATTTGTCAATAACTCCATTATCAGTGCAGCATATGATTCCTTGTATACTCGAAGATTATCTGGATAGAACCTGCTCTTTTACCATCATTTGTCAATATATCCTGAAAGTTCTGCACTGATTGAAATAATGCATTCTGTGTCCCTCCCACTTACCCGATGTTCTTGTCCAGTGAAAATCCTCTCGTATGTTAACGATAAGCTGACTCCATCCACTCCTCCTTCCATCGCCTGCTGTAGTCTGTCCCGGTAGAATTTTGTCAATTTGAACAGTTGATATTCATCACAGTTTGTCAGGAACTCAGGGATTGTGGAGTTTGGATCTGTGAACACAAATGGAGAAAAATAAACTTGTCAATGAGTTTCTATCCATGTTGTTACACTTCACTTTACAAGAAGCAACTGAAGCCCCCTGTGAACCGTTTTATCAAACACCTTCTGGGAACACAGAAACATTCAGTGAAAGTATATCTGACCATACCCCGTAACAAACTTTGCCCCAAATCCATGAAGATCCGTTGTTAAAAGAGGCTATCAATTCCAAATATAAAACCAACATTTTTGTTTAATTGTTCACTGGATGTGGGGGTTGCTGGTAAGGCCTGAATTTGTTTTGTTTCCTGAACTGCCATTGGAGGGAAACTTGCAGATAGTGGCGTTCCCATACATCTGCTGCCCTTCACCCTCAAGGGTCACAGAGATCATGGATTGGGAAATGTTGAAGGAGCTTTGGTGGGTTGCCGTAGTTCCTCCTGTAAATGATGCATATTACTATCACTGTGCATATATTGGATATATTGCACTGGAAGGGAATAGTTCGATCAAGCAGACACAGCACGGATTCATGAAGGGGAAGTCGTGTTTGACGAATTCACTGGATTTTTTATGAGTATGTGACTAGTGCTGTAGACAGAGGGGAACAGGTGGATGTGGTGTTTTTAGATTTCCAGAAGACGTTTGATAAGGTGCCTCACAAAACGCTGCTGCAGAAGATTATGGTGCATGGAGTTGGGGGTAAGGTGTTAGCGTGGATAGAGGATTGGTTGTCTAATAGGAAGCAGAGAGTTGGAATAAATGGGTGTTTTTTCTGGTTGGTGGTTGGTGACTCGTGGAGTGCCGCAGGGATCGGTGCTGGGACCTCAACTATTTATCATATACACAGACGATCTGGAGGAGGGGGCTGAGTGTAGGGTAACAAAGTTTGCTGAAGACACAAAGATGAGTGGAAAAGCAAATTGTGTGGCGGACACAGAGTCTGCAGAGAGGTTTGGATAGGCTAAGTGAGTGGGCGAGGGCCTGGCAGATGGAGTATAACGTTGGCAAGTGTGAGGTTATCCACTTTGGAAGAAATAGTATTAAAATGGATTATTATTTAAATGGTGAAAAATTACAACATGCTACTGTGCAGAGGGACCTGGGGGTCCTTGTGTACGAATCGCAAAAACTCAGTCTGCAGGTGATCAAGAAAGCGAATGGGATGTTTGCCTTTATAGCGAGGGGGATAGAATATAAAAGCAGGGATGTCTTGCTGCGACTGTACAGGGCACTGGTGGGGCTGCAACTGGAGTACTGTGTGTAGTTTTGGTCCCCGTATTTGCAAAAGGATATTTTGGCCTTGGTGGGAGTACTGAGAAGGTTCACCAGGTTGATATCGGAAATGAGGGGGTTCGCTTATGAAGAGAGATTGAGTAGATTGGGCCTGTACTCGTTGGAGTTTAGAAGGCTGAGGGGTGATCTATATAGACATATAAGAATATGAAGGGGCTAGATAGGATAGAGGTAGAGAGATACTTTCCACTTAAAAAGGAAACCAGAACAAGAGGGCACAGCCTCAAAATAAGGAGGGGGGTGGGGTGTTCAGTTTAGAACAGAGTTGAGGAGGAACAACTTCTCTCAGAGGATGGTGAATCTCTGGAATTCTCTGCCCATTGAAGTGGTGGAGGCTACCTCATTGAATATGTTTAAGTCACGAGTAGATAGGTTTTTGATAGACAAGGGTCTTAAGGGTTATGGGGAGAAAGCAGGAAAGTGGAACTGATTCACTTCAGATCAGCCATGATCTTATTGAATGGCGGGGCAGGCTCGAACGGCTAGATGGCCTACTCCTGCTCCTATTTCTTATGTTCTTATGCATTGGTGGCTAGGGGAGTGAGGTGCTGTACAATTGGACTATCTGTTCCTATACAACAGGAACAAGACTGTATCCAGGCATGGACAGTTATGTGGCAGGTAGCATTAACACCAGACAACTGCCAAACAACGAGCACTGCCAACAGAGAATCTAATCATCTCCCCATGGCATTCAACAAAATTACCATCACTGAATCTTCCACTGACCATATTCCCTGGGTTACCATTGAGACAAAACTGAACTTGACAAACAATATAAATTCTGTGGCTATAAGGGCAGGTAAGAGGCTGGGAATTCTGCAGCAGATATTTCTCATTTCCCAATTTCCCAAAGCCTGTTCACTGTTTAAAATGCACAATCAGTAAAGTGATGGAATATTCATCTCCTGCCCAGAAGAAACCAGCTCCATTCACATGCAATAAGCTCAACATTATTAATGACAAAACAACATGTTTGATTGGCAACCACTAAAGCACCTTCCAAGCCCATGACCTTTACCCCCAGCAGGGTGGCATAGGTATGGGAACATGATCACATGAAAGTTCCCCTCCTCCCTACCCTGTCTTGGAATCATATCCCACTTCTTCCGTCAAAATCCCAGGACTCCCTTCCTAATATACTGTGGGTCTACCTGCACCTCATGGACTGCAGAGGTTCAAGTCAGCAGCAGCTCATCACCACCTTTCAAGGAAAGATAAGATGGGTAATAAATACTGGCTTCACCAACAAGGCTCAAACCTCTATAATGAATTGGAGAAAAATGCCTCACCGACTTTGTTTAAAACACTGGAATGAACCTTATCTCTGATTCAACATTAGATTCCTGGCGATGTCTGGCATGTTGTCCTCTAATTTACTGTAAATTCTGATGCAAATTTAATACATCCTCATTTCCATATTTTCACTGACAATATCACTATTATCAGTTTTCACAGGATCTACGTTATTACTGACCGTCTGTTCCCAAATGTAACCAAACAAAAAAATGACTGCGTTGATTTAATATCACTTGCAAGTTTCATTTCACACTCTTGAAATATGTTTTTTTCACTCGTTGCTGTTCTTTCCAGGTAACAGTATCTATATTCATTTTGTATTGTGTAAAAGGGGTGTAAGGGATACATAACTACACCGGAGTAAGACGGTGACCGAGATCAGCAAATTAGCTTCAAGTGGGACTTCAGTGTATGGGAGAGAGGTGTGGTATATATAGGAATTATTCTAAGTTAATTAAATGAGCAATCAATTTAAGTAAATAACATAAATACCAAATCAACATTGGTGCTATGTTGCAGCTGTGGAAATGTGGGAGCTTTTGGACACCAAGGTGATTCCTGACAAATACATCTGCAGAAAGTACAAGCAGCTGGAGGAAATCCATATCAGGATTACTGATCTGGAAGCTGAACTGAAGACACTGTGCAACATCAGGCAGGGAGAGAAATAGCCGGACACTTTGTTCCAAAAGAATATAGTGAGGGGGAATGACACTGTTCACTGCAGTAAAGAGCAAGAGTGCAAAAAATGTTGCCTGACAAGAACCAGGTTGAGGCTGAAGAATGGGTCTAAGACTTGTGTTCTCCACTTAAATAAACAGGTAGCAGGTAAAAATGGTAAAAGTTGATAGTAGGAGTTTTTACAAGTATTCAAACAGGAAGAGGGAGTCAGTACAGTTGGTGCTGGCCCTGTGGAGAGTGACAATGGGGACAGACTAGTAGATAATAATGAACTAGCGGATGAAGTGAACACAATTTGCTGCTGTCTACATTCTAGAGGATACAGAAGCATTCAGTAATAGTTGTAGGACAGCGATTAGGAGGGGAACTTGATGAAGGAGGATTGGTACTGAGCAAACTGCTAGAGCTGAGGCTGACAGATCTCCAGATCGAGATGGCATTCATCCTTGGATCACAAAGAGATGGGTAATGAGGTACTGGATGCATTGGTGTTAATTTTCTAGAATTCCCTAGTTTGTGAAACGGTTCCATCAGGCTGAAAACCTGATAAATTTAACCCGTGTATTCAATAAGGGATGGAGGTTAAAAAAAGATACTCTAGGCCAGTTACTTTGACTTCAGTCACAGATAAAACATTCAAATCAATCATTAAGAAGGTTATACCTGGACACAGAGAAACTCAAGGAAATCTGGGAGAGTCAGCATGGAAAGGGAAATCGTGCCTAACTAATTTACTGGTGTTCTTTGAAGGTAGCCATATCCCCACACCCTCACTTCTTGCCTTCAAACAACCGCAGAACCTCAAACATACTATTGTCCTCAGCAAACTACCCAGCCTTCAGGAGAACAGTGGCTACAACATCACACAACCCTGCCACAGCAACCTCTGCAAGACGTGCCGGATCATCTCACGTGAGAACACCATCCACCCGGTACAAGGTACATACACGTGCAACTCGGCCAACGTTGTCTACCTGATACTCTGCAGGAAAGGATGTCCCGAGGCATGGTACACTGGGGAGACCATGCAGACAACGGATGAATGAACACCACTGGACAATCACCAGGTATGACTGTTCTCTTCCTGTTGGGGAACATTTCAGCGGTCACGGGCATTCGGCCTCTGATCTTTGGGTAAGCGTTCTCCATGGCAGCCTTCACGACACACGACAGCGCAGAGCCATTAAGCAGAGACTGATAGCCAAGTTCCGCACACAAGGATGGCCTCAGCCGGGATCTTGGGTTCATGTCACACTATCTGTAATCCCCACGACTTGCCTGTGCTTGCAAAATCTCACTAACTGTCCTGGCTGGAGACAATACATATCTCTTTAATCCGTGCTTAACCCTCTCTCCACTCACACTGTCCGTAGCTTTGAGACTTGATTGCCTGTGGAGACTCACATTCCAGCCATTATTTTGTAAATTGAGTTTGTGTCTTTATATGCCCTGTTTGTGAACTGAAATCCCACTTGCCTGATGAAGGAGCGGTGCTCCGAAACTTAGTGGCTTTTGCTACCAAATAAATCTGTTGGACTTTAACCTGGTGTTGTGAGACTTCTTACTGTTCTTTGAAGGATCAGTGACACTGTGGATAAAGAGGAGCCTGTAGACATGCTGCAATTGGATTCCAGAGGCCATTTGATGGGGTGTTACATTAAACTTTGTGGAAAATGAAAGATCACGATATAGAACATAGAACACTACAGCACAAACAGGCCCTTCGGCCTACAAGTTGTGCCGATCACATCTATACCTTCCAAGCCATAGAACTATCTGTAACTTCCAATCCCATTAGATCCCATCTACTCATCCAGAAGTCTTTTAAAAGACCCCAGCGAGTTCGCCTCCACCACCACCGACAGCAGCCAATTCCACTCGCTCACCACCCTCTGAGTGAAAAACTTTCCCCTGACATCTCCTCTGTACTTGCTTCCCTGCACCTTAAATCTGTGTCCTCTCGTAGCCACCATTTTAGCCCTGGGAAATAGCCTCTGAGAATCCACCCTATCTATTCCTCTCAACATTTTATAAACCTCTATCAGGTTGCCTCTCAACCTTCGTCTCTCCAGGGAGAAGTGACCTAGCTCCCTCAACCTATCTTCATAAGGCATGCCTCCCAATCCAGGCAACATCCTTGTAAATCTCCTCTGCACCCTTTCAATAGCTTCCACATCCTTCTTGTAGTCAGGCGACCAGAACTGCGCACAATACTCCAAGTAGGGTCTGACAAGTGTCCTATAAAGTTGCAGCATTACCTCCCGACTCCTAAACTCAATCCCTCAATTAATGAAGGCCTATCATTGTGATCACATCCTCCACTTGCGAGGCTGATTTAAGAGTCCTATGGACCCAGACCCCAAGATCCTTCTGCTCTTCAACACAGCTAAGACTCCTACCCTTGATATTGTACTCCTGCATCCCGTTAGTCCTGCCAAAATGGACCACTACACATTTATCCGCATTGAAGTCCATCTGCCACTTCTCCACCCAGTCTTGCATCCTATCTATGTCACGCTGCAACTTCTGACATCCCTCCAGACTATCCACAACACAACCAACCTTCGTATCGTCAGCAAACTTACTAACCCATCCCTCCACTTCCTCATCCAGGTCATTTATGAAAATGACAAACAGCAAGGGTCCTAGAACAGATATAGGGATTAACATAATAGTACTGATAGAAGATTGGCTGACTGGTAGAAAACAGAGTATTTACAAATGGATGCTTTATCCAATTGTGGGATTGGGACGAGCGGAATGCTGCGAGCATCTATGCTGCGGCATCAACTTGTTACAACTTTTATGAATGAAATAGATGAGAGAAGCGAAAGCATCGAGGTTAAATTTACAGCTGATACAAACATCAGTAAAAGTTCTTGTGAAGACGATACAAGGAGGTTGTGCATGGGTGAGTAAAACTGACAGATGGACTATGTGGGAGAATGTGAATCTGTTTGCTTCGGCAGGGAGAATAAAATAAGCAGAATTACAAAACAGGAGAATGGCTGCAGAATTCTGATGCATTTGGATTTGGATGTTCTCGTGCATGAGTCAGAAAAAAATAATTTGCAGGTACAGCAAGTAATTAAGAAGGTTAATGGAATATCGTCCTTTATTTTGAGGGGACTTGAAGATAAAAGGATATTATGCTTCAGTTTTACGGGGAATTGGGAAGAACACATCTCAAACTGCTGAACAGCAGATGGAGTTTAATTTAGATAAATGCGAAGTGGTGCATTTTGGTAGATTGAACCAGGGCAGGACTTACTCAGTTAATGATAGGGTGTTAGTGAGAGTTACAGAACAAAGAGATCTTGGGGAACAGGCTCATAGCTCCTTGGAAGTGGAGTCACAGATGGACAGAGTGGTTGAAGAAAGCATTCAACATAGACATAGAACAGTAGAGCACAGTACAGGCCCTTCGGCCCTCAATGTTGTGCCGAGCTTTGTCCGAAACCAAGATCAAGCTATCCCACTCCCTATCATTCTGGTGTGCTCCATGTGCCTATCCAATGACCACTTGAAAGTTCCTTAAGTGTCCGACTCCACTATCACAGCAGGCAGTCCATTCCACACCCCAACCATTCTCTGAGTAAAGAACCTACCTCGGACATCCCTCCTGTATCTCCCACCATGAACCTTACAGTTATGCCCCCAAGTAACAGCTACACCCACCTGAGAAAATAATCTCTGAACGTCCATTGTATCCATCCCCCTCATCATCGTATGAACCTCTATTACGTCGCCTCTCATCCTCCTCCGCTCTAAAGAGAAAAGCCTCTGTTCCCTCAACCTTTCCTCATAATACCTACCCTCCAAACCATCCTGGTAAATCTTCTTTGCACTCTTTCCAATGCTTCCACGTCTTTTTACAGTGAGGTGACCAGGACTGCACACAATATTCCAAAAGTGATCTGACTAAGGTTCTGTGCAGTTGCAGCATAATCCCACGGCTCTTAAAATCAAACCCCCTGTTAATAAACGCTAACACACTACAGGCCTTCTTCACAGCTCTATCCACTTGAGTGACAACCTTCAGAGATCTGTGGATATGAACCCCAAGATCTCTCTGTTCCTCCACATTCCTCTGAACCGTGCTGTTGACCCTGTAAAACACATTCAAATTTATCCTACCAAAATGAATCCCCTCACACTTATCAGGATTGAACTCCACCTGCCATTTTTCCGGCCCAGCTCTGCATCCTATCAATGTCTCTTTGCAGCCATCCACCTCATCCACTACTCCTCCAACCTTGGTGTCATCAGCAAATTTACTGATCCACCGTTCAGTCCCCTCCTCCAAGTCATTGATAAAAATCACAAATAGCAGAGGACCCAGCACTGATCCCTGTGGGACACCGCTGGTAACGAGTCTCCAATCTGAAAATTTCCCTTCCACCACCACCCTTTGTCTTCTATGAAATAGCCAGTTACTTATCCAATCAGCCAAGAACCAACCATGGGGAACCTTATCAAACACTTTACTAAAATCCATGTATGCAACATCAACTGCTCTATCTTCATCTACACACTTAATTACCTCCTCAAAGAATTCAATCAAATTTGAGGCGCAAGACTTACCCTTCACGAATTACCATGTTGACGCTCCCAAATTAATATGCATCTTTCCAAATAGTCGTAAATCCTATCCCTCAGGACCTTTTCCATTACCTTACCGACCACTGAAGTAAGACTGACCGGCCTATAATTACCAGGGTCATTCCTATTTCCTTTCTTGAACAGAGGAACAGCATTCACCACTCTCCAGTCTTTTGGCACAATCCCTGTGGACAGTGAGGACTCAAAGATCAAAGCCAAAGGCTCTGCAATCGCCTCCCTTCCCTCCCAAAGAATCCGAGGGTATATCCCATCTGGCCCAGGGGACTTATCCACCCTCAGGTTTTTCAAAATTGCTAATACATCTTCCCTCAGAACATTGACCCCCTCCAGCCTATCAGCCTGTATCACACACTCATCCTCAAAAACATTGCTCCTCTCCTTCATTCATCGCCTCTCTACTCCATGCACAAGTTCCCACTACTGTCCTTGAAAGGCCCTAACCTCATCCTGGTCATTCTTTTATTCCCACATTAGAGTAAGAAGCCTTGGGGTTTTCCTTGATCCGACCCACAAGGACTTCTCATGCCCCCTCCTAGCTCTCCTAAACCCCTTTTTAAACTCATTCCTTGCTACCTTGTAACCCTCAAGCGACCCAACTGAACCTTGTTGCCTCATCCTTACACTTCTTTTTTCCTCTTGACAAGACATTCAACCTATTTAGTGAACCATGGTTCCCTCACTCGGACAGGGACATACCTATCAAGGACACACAGTATTTGTTCCTTGAGCAAGCTCCACTTTTCATTTGTGCCTTTCCCTGACAGTTTCTGTTCCCATCTTACGCTCCCTAATTCTTACCTAAGTGCATCATAATTACCTCTCCCCCAATTATAAACCTTGACCTGCTGTGTGGCCCTATCCCTCTCCATTGCAATAGTGAAAGACACTGAATTGTGGTCAGTATCTCTGAAGTGCTCTCTCACAAACAAATCTAACACTTGGCCCAGTTCATTACCCAGTACCAAATCCAATGTAGCACCACCTCTTGTCAGCCTATCCACATATTGTGTCAGGAAACTCTCCGGCACACACTGTACAAAAAGTGTCCCATCCAAACTACTAAAGGCTCCGATCAATATTCTGAAAGTTAAAAGTGACCCATGACAACTATCCATAATCTGCTTTGCAATTTCTACCTCCACATTTCTATGACTATTTGGGAGCCTATAGAAAACTCCTAACAACGTGACCGCTCCTTTCCTATTTCTAACTTCAGCCCATATTACCTCAGTAGGCAGATCCCCTTCAAACTGCCTTTCTTCAGCCGTTAAACTATCCTTGATTAACAATGCTACTCCACCTCTTTTACCACATGTTTGGTTTCATTAGTCAGAACATTGAATACAGAAGTTGGGATGTCTTGTTGAAGTTGTATAAGACATTTGTGAGGCCGCACTTGGAATACTGGGTACAGTTCTGGTCACCCTATTATTGGAAAGATATTACTGAACTAGAAAGAGTGCAGAAAAGATTTACTAGGATGTTACTGGGACTTGATGGTTTGAATGAAAAGGTGAGGCTGGATAGACTGGGACTTTTCTTCCCTGGGGTGTAGGACGCTTAGGGTTTATTTCAGAGGTCTGTAAATTAATGAGGGGTATAGATAAAGGTAGACAGTCAACAACTTTTCCCAAATGTAAGGGGGAAAATTACAGGTCATAGGCTTCATGAGAGAGGGGGGGGTACACTTCGTCGTCCAGTACTTCCCCGGAGCGGAGAAGCTACGACATCTTCTCCGGAATCTTCAACATATCATTGATGAAGACAAACATCTCGCCAGGGCTATCCCCACAGCCCCACTTCTTGCTTTCAGACAACCACACAACCTCAAACAGACCATTGTTCGCAGCAAACTACCGAGCCTTCAGGAGAACAGTGACCACAATACCACACAACCCTGCCACAGCAACCTCTGCAAGACATGCCGGATCATCGACATGGATACCATCATCACATGTGAGAATACCATCCACCAGGTACATGGTAAATACTCTTGCAACTCGGCCAACATTGTCTACCTGATACGTTGCAAGAAAGGATGTCCCGAAGCATGGTACATTGGGGAGACCATGCAAACGCTACGACAACAGATGAATGAACATCGCTCGACAGTCACCAGGCAAGACTGTTCCCTTCCTGTTGGCGAACACTTCAGTGGTCATGGGCATTCAGCCTCTGACCTTCGGGTAAGCATTCTCCAAGGCGGCCTTCACGACACACGACAGCGCAGAGTCGCTGAACAGAGACTGATAGCCAAGTTTCGCACACACGAGGACGGTCTCAACAGGGATCTTGGGTTCATGTCGCACTATCTGTAACCCCCGTGACTTGCCTGGGTTTGCAAAACCTCACTTACTGTACTGTCTGGAGACAATACACATCTCTTTAAACTGTGATCAGTGCTCCTTCCACTCACATTGTCAGCCACTTCAGGTCTTGAACAGCAGGTTAGGTGTAAGGATTCGCATTCTAATCAGTAATCTCTGAACTGTCTGTGCTTTATATGCTCTGTCTGAGGCCAGAACTCTCCATTCACCTGACAAAGGGACTAACCCGAAAGCTTGTGAGTTTATTATCAAATAAATAGGTTGGACTAAAACCTGGTGTTGTCAGACTTTTTACTGTGTTTACACAAAACAGACCAGGGGGACAACTTTTTTCCACAGGGTGAGTGTCTGGAACAAGCTGCCAGAGGTGTTAATAGAGTCAGATACAATGTTGTCTTTTAAAAAGCATTTAGAAGTTACATGGGTAAGATGGGTACAGAGGGATATGGACCAAATGCAGGTAATTGGGACCAGCTTACTGGTTAAAAAAAGGCTGGCATGGACAAGCTGGGCCGAAGGGCCTGTTTCCATGCTGTAAACCTCTGACTAAATGACTTTATGAATATTGTGCCCAGTTAATAAACTCATTATTTAACAATTCGTGCATTAGATGCTATTGAAAGGAAGTTAACTGGATTGATACCCAGAAGAAGTGGGTTATCTTATGAGGAAACACGAGAAAGACTGGGCTTGTTTCCTTCAGATTCCAGAAAAGTGAGCAGTGACTTGATTGAAGCCTCTAAAATCTGGTATTGACACTGAGGACATGGAAAGGATGTTTCCCCTTGTGGGTACGTCCAGGACACTATTTAAAACAAAGTTGTCTTTTTAGGTCAGAGATGGTGAGATTGTTGTTCCTTTCAGAGGGCTGTTGATTTTGAAACACAAATAGATCAGTGATGATCCTATTGAACAGCAGAAGTGATGAAGGGGCCGAATGGCCTCCTTCTGCTCCTATTTCAGATGTTCGTATGAACTGTTTGTTCTCCCTTTTCCACTTATCTTTCCATTGTCCTTGATGGGTTCATGGTACAGACGCTGGGGCCCTTCCTTCTGAAGCCGAGAATGAGAAACCCCACTCCTGTTCCAGCCTTGCAGTTTCACATTGACCCAGCCTCTTATTTCCCTCCTGACCTGACCCAGCACAGAATAATCCCGATATCACTAACTCATGCTTTGTTTTTCATTCCAGTGCTTCAGTTTTAACAGCTCCTCTATGAACATCTTTCCATCTGTGTCACTACTTCAAAACATGGATCTTTTTGGTCTTTCCTCCTTCTCAAAGACGATCCCACCAGTTCCAGGATATTCTTTCCTCTGGTACGAGGGGGTAACTTACCATTTGTGATGTGCCAGGGCTGTAGAAGAATCTGTCTATTCCCCTGACAACAGAATCTCCAGCCACTATCACTCCTATTTCTGTGGCCCACGTCTCACACTGTTACTCAGGAACACTCTGCTTGAGTCACCCTTTGTCAACCTTACAATGCCCAGCTGTCGAGTGGACAGTTTGAGGGTGTCGGGACTCCCTCTACCTGTAAATGTGATCTCATTCTGGATCAGGCTTGTTCGCCATTACAACTTGAGGATCAGATATGCATTTTTAATCACTCAAGAGGCCGAATCTTGGAGAGATAATGGGTGAAATGTCCTGATTTTTTGGTCTGTTAACTCAGTTGGAAAAGTGGGATGTAGATGCCAGCAGCATTGGCAGATTTTCATGTCAGATTTTTTTGAACAATTAACAAAGCAAAACAGGAGACGGCTCCCAGAGAACCAGCTCTCAAAATACTGGCATCCCAATGTAAAAAACAGAAGAAAAAGACCCCACAGACCCCCACCCCACTGAGACACAGAGAGCCCTCCCCACACTGAGACCCCATTCCCCCCATTAAGACAGCGAACCACCCCTTCACTGAGAGGCAGAGCTACCCCCACCCCAGTGACACAGAGCAAACTACCATCCCTCACTAATGCAACTGAGACATGGATGCCACCCCTCACACAGATTTTCTCCCTTTTACATACATGGAACTCACTTATAGACATGGAAGTGTCATGGCACACACTCTCCTCCCCTCTGAGACAGTGCCATCGACAGTGATGTGGAGTGGGTGGGAACGAGTGAGATACATACACTCAGTCTAAATTTTCTCTCTCACTCTCACCACCCCACACAGATATACAGTCACTCTTTCTCGTACACATCCCCTCCCACACACCCTCATTCATTCACACATCCCTTCAGTCACTGGTTTCATGAGAATGACAAACATTCTGTCTTTGACCCTGATTGGATTTTACCCTACTGACCTGCCGAGACTCCACCCACCCCAGCCCTGCCAGGCCTGTTCCCTCCCACCAGGCTCCAGCCTCACTGCAGTTTCCCCACCCAGAGATACCTTTGCTTCTTTTTCACACCAGCCTTCAGCACACTGTTCACTGTGTCACCAATCATGGATAGTTTCTCCCATTCACACTCACTAGTCAGTCAATCAGCAGCAACGGCAGAGAGAAATACCCTCTGATTAGAGGAACAGCTCCAAGTACAATCTTGAATTTGAACTCAGCTGTTTGACAACAATTTGAAAACTGCCTCCGGGGACACATAGAGGAGATTCACAAATCACACCCGGCCCCTGGGCTGAACTTTGGATAAACCCGCTCTAGATGGTGCCTCACTCCCACTTTCTACTCAGTCTCTGTCCTGTTCCCTCTTCCTGTGTGAGCAGCAGACAAGACAGAAATTATATCTGTATTTTTTGTGATCCTACCTGTGTCCAATCTCATTCTTTTTGGAGATGTTGAACATTCTTCCCTGTTTGAACCTTCAGCCATGATATTGACAGACGTTCCCTGATTCTGAGACTCTGTAATAAGGATAATATCAATGTCAGGGTCAGGTTTAAATATGAAAATCAGAAGCAGAGCGTTAAGATCTTCACTGTGATGTAAGATATATTTCAGAATATTACAATTACACATGTTACCGCGATATTAGTGGCAGCTGTTTCACAAAATACCAGTCACCCTCATCAGGTCCCTTGAAAAATCCACCCTTCACCCTTGCAATCCTCTGCCCCATTCCCAGTTTCCATTTCCCTCTCCAAAGTCACTGAACATGTTGTTACCTCCCAAATCCGGGACCATTTTTGCAGAAGCTCCATACAGTCAAGTTTGTACCCTGTCACTGCTTTTAAAATCACAAATACTATCCTATCCAACTCTGAAAGGGGAAAAGTTTAAAGGGAATGGAGTAGTAGGTAAGTTACTGGAAGGAGTACTAAGCGATAGGATCTACAAATATTTGGATGGACAGGGGCTTATTAGAGAGAGTCAACATGGCTATGTGCATGGTACATCATGTTTAAGCAACCTGTTAAAGTTTTTCGAGGAGGTTACCATAAGAACATAAGAAATAGGAGCAGGAGTAGGCCATCTAGCCCCTCGAGCCTGCCCCGCCATTCAATAAGATCATGGCTGATCTGTCGTGTCTCAGTTCCACTTTCCCGCCCTCTCCCCACAACCCTTAATCCCCTTGCCTATCAAAAATCTATCTACCCGCGTCTTAAATATATTTAGCGAGGCAGCCTCCACCACTTCAACGGGCAGAGAATTCCAGAGATTCACACCCTTTGAGTGAAGAAGTTCAGGAAAATATTGAGTGGTGGGAGTGTGGAATGAGCTGCCAGATGAAGTGGTGAGAGGGGGCTCACTTTCAACATTTAAGAAAACCTTCTTCAGGTACATAGATGAGATGGGAGTGGAGTGATATGGTCCAAGTGCAGGTGAGTGGGACTAGGCAGAACAATGGATCAGCAAAGCCAAGAAGGGCCAAAAGGCCTGTTTCTGTGCTGTAGTGTTCTATAGTTCCACGATTCTATGGCGGAGCAAGGGAATTCAAATCTGAAAAAGTATCAGTCAGCTACACATCATCTGGAAAGCTCAGAGCAGATACAGGAGCAAAGGAATCCATATCATTCCAAAAGACTTTGGATAGTAATGGATAAGGACAAGAGTGACTCTCGGTTCAATTGGACAAGGGCCAAATACATCCAAATTAGACAGGAACAGGGGAATGTGGATTGGGAGCAGCTCTTTGAGGACAGATCCACGCCTGGCATGTGGGAAGCTTTTAAAGGCCAAGTGACTGAAATGCAGGAAATGCCTGACCCGGAAAAATGAAGGATAGAAATGGCAGAATTCAGGAACCATGGATGACAAGGAAAATTGTAAGCTTAGTCATAAAGAAAACATAAAATAGGTCTCGGCAACTAAAAAACTGACAAAGCCCCTGAGGAGTATAGAGAAAATAGGAAGGAATTTAATTGTCAAATTATGAAGGCTGAAATGTTTTCAGCAAACAGGGCGAAGGAGAATCCCAGGTCTTTTATGCCTGTATTCGGAGCAAGAGGGTAGCCCAAGAAAGAATAGGCCCACTCATGGCCAATGGAGGGAAGTTACGTGTGGAGTCACAGGAAGTTGGTGAGATCCTTAATGAGTAGTTTGTATCTGTATTCATCAAGGAGATGGGTGTGAAGGATGTTGAGGCCAAGGAGATGGGTGTGAAGGATGTTGAGGCAAAGGATAGGTGTGTGAACACTCGAGAGAATGTCAATACATCGAAGGAGAAAGTGATAGGTGTCTAAATTAAATTAAGGTAGGCAAGTCCTTGGGGCCAGATGGGATTGACCCCAGTTTACTGCGGGAGGAAAGAAATAGGGGAGTAAAAAAGATATCGTCACATCCTCTTTAACCACAGGTGAGGTTCCAGGTGACTGGAGAATAGCCATTGTTGATCCCTTGTTTCAGAAAGAAAGCAGGCATAATCCAGGAAATCAAGGGTTAGTGAGCCTAACGTCTGTGGTGGAGAAGCTTCTGGTGAGGATATGTGCACATTTGGAAGAAATTGACAAGCTTGTGTCAGGCAGCGTGGTTTTTATAAGGGAAAGTCATGTCTCACCAACTTGATTGAGGTTTTCGAAGAGGTGATAAAGATATCTGATGAGGGAAGGTCTGTGGATGTAGTTTATATGGACTGTAGTAAGGCGTTTGACAGGATGCCACATGGCAGACTTGTACAACAACTGAAATCACAAGGAATCGGGTGGGCTGGCTAGACGGAAACAGAACTGGCTTGGTGATAGCAGACAGAGGGCAGAATGTTACGGCTGTGCTCGTCCCAAAACCGTAAAAGCCAACCCGAGGTCAACAAACCTTACCTCGGCTTTCCGATTCCCATGGTGGGCAGAAGAGGAAAATTCGCCCCAGAAAGGAGCAGGGCAAGGGATTTTTTTTCAGAATGGTGATCTATAGATAGTAGTGTTCTGCAGGAATTAGTGCTGGGACCTATTTCATTTGGAGAAAACTGGATGGGCTGATTAGTAAGTTTGCGGGTGACACGAAGATTGGTGGAGAGGGCAATAGTGTTCAGTTTACAACAGGATGTAGATAGATTGGAAACTTGGGCACAGAAATGGCAAATGAAATGTAATCTGGATAAATGTGAGGTGGTGCATTTTGGAGGATCAAGTTTGTGTGTGAATTGTACAGTAAACGGCAGAAGCCTTTGGAACATTAAGACACAGAGGGATCTGGGTGTGCAGGTCCACAGTTCCCTAAACATGGCAACATAGGTGGCCATAGTTATTAAGAAGACATATGGCCAGGGCATTGAGCACAAGCTTTGGCAAATCATGTTGCACCTATATATAACGTTGGTTCGGCCACATTTGGAGTATTGCATGCAGTTCTGGTCACCACACTACCAGAAGGATGTGGAAGCTTTGCAGAACACAAATAAGGTTCACCAGGATGTTGCCTGGTCTGAAGGGTGTTAGCTATGGTGAGAGGTTGAATAAACAAGGATTGTTTTCACTGGACAGCCAGAGGCTGAGTGGAGACCTGATAGAGGTTTAGAAACTTATGAGATGCACAGACACGGTGCAGATTCAGAAGCTTTTTCCCCAGGGTGTAAGTGTCAGTAAAAGGGTTCAAGGTGAGAGGGGGCAAGTTTGAGACAAATGTGCAGGGGAAGTTTTTCACGCAAAGAATGGTTGGAGCCTGGAACATGCTGCCAGAGGTGGTGGTTGACACAGGCACATTCGCAACATTTAAGGGCATCTGGATGGGTACATGAATAGGGATAGAATAGAGGGATACAGACTGAGTAAGTGCAGATCACCACAGGCTTGGGGGGGCGGTGGTTCTTGTGTTGTACTTTCCTTTGCTCTAGGAGCACTCTTACAACATGTTTAATGTGAGTCAGGGTGTGCGAAACCTATCTATGAAATAGTGGAGGTCGGTGGAAAACAAACCAAGGTGGTGGTGAACACGGGAGCCTCTGCGTCTGTAATCAGTGAAAGGACCAGCAAGACAACTTGGGATTCTGACATGGCGCCAGCCCTTATTCAGTCAGCGATCAAACTTCAGATGTACACCGGAAAGCCCATATCATTGCTTCCAGAGTTAGAAATGGACATTACACACAACAGAAAGGAAGAACACATGTCCTTGTGGTAAAAGGGAAGGAGCCTTATCCATAGGGCATGGCTGGCTCAGTGAAGTTCTGTAGAACTGGGATGAAATAAAGCACACAAAGGTGACAGAGGATACCAGTCAGAAATATTCAGATGAACTGGGCACATTGCGTGGCACCATAGTGAAGTTGTTTGTTGATCCACAGATTATCCTCCTCACTTTTTTCAAGTACTGGACAGTGTCCTTCACCATGAAAGGTAAAGTGGAGGAGGAGGAGTTTGATTCTTTGCAGCCACTCGATGAGTCCATTCAGTTGGGGAGCATCAAATATCCCTGTTATTAAAAATGATGGTACTGTGTGTACGTGATTACCTGGAGTTTCTGTTTTCAAACCGTGCTGGGAACAATGGATAATCTGTGACAAGGTTTTCCTCCTGTAGCTGTTCATTTTTATTACATCTAATTACAGGGAAAACTGAGGAGGAGCACCTCAGCAACCCTGAATCAAGTGTTAGAGTCTTCAGAGGCAGCACTGCATCTACAGCACAGCATGGGAATTTTCCAGGAACAAAGTGTGGAATATCTCAGTCACAAAATCATAGTGCAGCGTTCATTACTCACAGAGGAAAAAAGCTCCAAAAATGTGTCCGAGCTCAGGTCGTTTTTGGGTTTGGTTCACTATTACGGGAAGTTTTTGCCAGGCCTTACAGCCGTGTTGGGATCACTGTATATACTACTTCACAAAGAAACCACATGAACATGGGGGGTCAACATAAAATAAAGTTTTAAGGGTGTGAAGGCTCTGCTGCAATTAGCTAATCTGCTCAATCGCTGAACAAGACAGGAACTCGTTCTATCATTGCAATACCTCATCCTGCGGTGTTGGGGCAGTACTCCCTCATCTGGTGGACAGGTCAGAGCAATCCATTGGTTTTACATCTTATATGCTGACAGAAACTGAGAAGGGATATTCTCAGTTGGAAAAGGAAGGTGTAACCGTTGATTTCGCTGTGAAACATTTTCAGTATCTTTATGGTCATTCATTCACCATATGCACAGACCATAAGCCATTGATGAGTCTTTTCAGTGAATCCAAGTGCATTCCCCCCCGTGGCCTCAGTGAGAATACAGCCCTGGGCTCTCAAACTGTCACCTAACCAGTATAACATTGTGCATAAGGCTTGCAGGGAAGGGCAATGCAGACACAGACACATGGATTCTTCCTTTACCAATGTGCCGACCACAGGAAGAAAATGCTGCTGTGGCAAGGAATGCCAGTGGAGTGGATGATAGACATTTCTGTTTGGATACTCAACCTACTCCTACACCCAGAAATCCAGATCATCTTTATATGCTGCTTCCTTAGCTCCGACACAATCCTTGCTTTGTTTCCATTCGCTATTATTGGAACACATTCCTTTCTGGGTTTCAGATTGTATTGCTAAAGTAAACTATGTATTAATTCTATAAATGTTAGCCATTGTCTGACAGCTGTCACATCTTTAAACGTAGTTTTCCAGTCCACCAAAGCCAATTTGATCCTCACACCTTCAGAGTTTTTGTTTAATTTAATGCCCTAGTTTCTAATGCAACTTAAATCACTTTCAAACTTAAATGTAAAATTCTTTCATGAATTATCCTGTGAATGGCGGAAACCTTGGGAACATTAAGGATCTAGGCGTGCCGGTCTGCAGTTCCTTAGAAGTGGTGATACACGGTGATTAAGAAAGCATATGACATGCTTGCCTTCATCAGCCCGGGCACTGAGTACAAGAGCTGGGAAATCATACTGCAGCTATATAAAACATTGGCTAGGCTGCATTTGGAGTATTTTATGCAGTTCTGGTCACCACACTCCCATCTGGACCTGGAATTCTGAGAGAGTGCAAAGAAGGTTCACCAGCACAAGGGTGTTGATTATGAGGAGAGATTGAATGAACTAGGATTGTTTACACTGGAAAGGTGGAGGCTGAGCAGAGTCCAGGTAGAGGCTTACAAAGTTATGAGGGGCATAGACAGATGGATAGACAGAGGCCTTTTCCAAAGGTGGAAGTGTCAATTACAAGAGGGCACAGGTCCAAGGTGAGAGGGGGAAAGTTTAAGTGAGATGTGCAGGCAAAGCTTTTCACACAGAGAGTGGAGGGTACCTGGAATGCACTGGTGGAAGCCGGCAGATCGAGGAAAGGCTGAAGGGTTTTTTTGTTTTGTTCGGGCATCGGGGCACAGGCTCAGAGAGCCAAAGGGCCCTGTACCATTCTGTACTTACTTTTCATTGTTCATTGTTGTGATAACACTCTCCAAAAGACTCATTTACAAGATTATTCATTAACACATTCAATCTACTGTTTTTCAATTCCCTAGTTGGTTCTTCAATATACTATTCTACAAAATGGCTCAGTATGCTTTCAAAGAATTCATTCCCCACAACATTAGTACTAATTAGGTTTCACTGAGTCTCCATGTGGTTTGATTAACTGCATTACCCTTCTTAAACATACCTCAAACTTCCTGATGGATCTGAGATTCACATTCCATCTGCTGCTTGGCCCTACAAACACTTCAAACCAATGGTTTTTGCTCCTGGCTATTTCTTAGCGTCACCCAACCAATTTTATACTTCGATCTTCAAGAACTAAAGGAGGTCATCTCTGACTACACGACTAATGCCCTCTTTAATTAACATTATTGCCCCACCACCTGCTTCCATGTTTAGCCTTGCTGATTTGTCACTTGCCATCTCAGTTTTGAACTTCCCTGCCTGTCTGCATTAGTGTCTCTCCACTTCTCTGCTTTTCCTTTTCTCCTTCACTCCTGTCTGTCTCTGTGTCTGTTTGCCCTGGCCTTGCAGTTTTGGTCGCTGCACATGAGGAAGGATATATTGGCCTTGGAGGGAGTGCAGAGAAGGTTCACTAGGCTGATACTGGAGAAGAGGGGGTTAGCCTATGAGGAGAGACTGAATAGACAGGGTCTGTACTCGTTGGAATTTAGAAGTATGAGGAGGGATCTTATAGAGACGTATAAGATAATGAAGGGGGTGGATAGGGGAGAGGTAGAGAGATTCTTCCCGCTTAGAAAGGATAGCAGGACTAGAGGGCACAGCCTCAAAATAAGGGGGGTGCCGTTTAGACCGGAGTTGAGGATGAACTTCAGGGTGGCGAATCTCTAGAATTCTCTGTCCGTTGAAGTGGTGGAGGCTACCTCGCTGAATATATTTAAGTCATGGGTAGATAGGTTTCTGACAGACAAGGGAATTAAGGGTTATAGGGAGAAAGTGGGAAAGTGGAACTGATCCACTTCAGATCAGCCATGATCTTATTGAATGGCGGGGCAGGCTCGAAGGGCTAGATGGCCTACTCCTGCTCCTATTTCTTATGTTCTTATGTCTCCCTCTCCCTCTGCCTTGCATATCTGATTGCTTTTGTCTATCTCCAGAATCCCGCCTCTCACATGCTGATCCCCTCGCCTGGCCCCCACCCATCCGTTTCCTCTCCACTAATTGGTATCCGTACCTCTGCCTCTCATACTGAGATCAGTCAGATTGTTACCCTGGCAACAGAGGAAATCCATCAGCAAAAATAACTGAAAACGGAAATAACAAAACCAGCTTCACACGCCCTCAGTGCAGTTAAGACAAAGACTAACCCAAAACAGTCAAACAGTTTGTTTTAAATTAATACTGAAGCTGCGATTCTAATATTGCACAACTGATATAACAAGAACAAACACTACAGTTTTATTAAATTGAAGTTTAAGGAGATAAAAACTAATCCACTTGACAGTAAATAACACTTTATCCTAGATAATTGGACTCAGTGCTCAGACTCTCCATATCTCTCACTCAGCATTTCTGATCTCATCTTGTAAACTTTGCGCACTGTCTACAAGACCAGAGTAAATGCAATTTTCTCTCACCTTCCTCTCCAGAAAATATATGGAAGTTCTTTCAATCTCAAGGTCTCTCTCTGGTTGGCACTCTCACAATCCTGTGCTGGTTCACCTCTTACAGTCCCGCAGTCCACACTCCTTGCTTACTTCCAGCTGCGGATTTTCTCAACTATTCCAGCATTCACCGGAGATCTGATTAAAGCAGGAGTGAAAAAAACTAACAAATAGTGCGAGGTGAACGAGAACAAAATTCTCTCTCTCCCAGTGCAGCCCATAAACCAGACCCGACAGAAGGATTCAATAAGACTGTTGGAAATGTTTCAATTAGAATGACAATTTCCTCAATCCTGGGACAGTCCATCTAGTGAAACTAACAGGGAATTTCAATAGGAGTGTTGGAAATGTTTGAATTACTGCATTTTCATTGGACACATTAACGAAGATTACAAAATGTCTCAGCAGACTATCCCAATTTTCAGTCTGGGGTTTCATAGAATCCCGAGAGTGAAGAAGGGGCTCATTTGGCCCATCGAGTCTGAGCCGATGACAATCCCACCCAGAACCTTTTCCGGTAACCCCACATATTTCCTCTGCTAATCCCCTGACACTTGGGTCAATTTAGCATGGCCAATCAACTTAACCCACACATCTTTGGACTGTGGGAGGAGACCGGAGCAGCCAAGGGAAATCCAGGCAGACATAAGAACTGGGAGCAGGAGTAGGCCATCCGGACCCTCGAGGCTGCTCTGCCTTCAATAAGATCATGGCTGATCTTTTCATGGACTCAGCTCCACTGACCTGCCTGCTTAATTCGTTTACAGACGAGGGGAGAATGTGCAAATCCCACGTAGACAGTGACCCCAAGCTGGAACTGAACCTGGGTCCCTGGCACTGTGAAACACCAGTGCTAACCACTGTGCCACCCATATGGGTTTTTAAGTGAAAAGTAGAAAAATCGTCATTTTCTCCACAAGATAAAGATGAATGTGCAGAAAGTGTTTGTGTTTGAAAAGTGTCACAATACCTAGAGATGTACTCAGTGTTATGAAGTGGTTAATTCTCTCTATTCAGCCTAGAATCACCCAGAAACACTCAATGTTATAATGCTGTCTCTGCATTCAGGCTTCATCACCCAGATCTATGGGCGGCACAGTGGCACAACGGATAGCACTGCTACCTCACAGTGCCAGGGACCCAGGTTCAATGACCAGCTGGGGTCACTGACTGTTTCGAGTTTGTATATTCTTCCCGTGTCTTCGTGGGTTTCTTTCAGGCTCCGATATTCTTACACAGTCCAAAGATGTGTGGGTTAGATTGATTGATCATGCTAAATTGACCCAAGTGTTAGGGAGATTAGCAAGGTTAATATGTGAGGTTACGGGTAATAGGGCCTGGATGGAATTGTGCTTTGTGCAGACTCAATGGGCCGAATGGTCTCCTTCTGCAATGTAGGAATTCTATGATTCAACGATATGTTCCGTACTAATGGTCTGTATTCAGCCTAGAATCACTCAGATGTACTCAGTATTATAATACTGTGTCTATTCAATATAGAATCACTCAGATATACTTCGTGTTATAATGCTGTGTGTATTCAGACTAGAATCACCCAGGTATACTCAGTGTTATAATGCTGTGTGTATTCGGACTAGAATCACCCAGATATACTCAGTGTTATAATGCTGTGTGTATTCTGACTAGAACCACCCAGATATACTCAGTGTTATAATGCTGTGTGTCGAATCACACTGAGTATATCTGGGTTATAATGCTGTGTGTAGAATCACCCAGATATACTCAGTGTAATAATGCTATGTGTATTCAGATTAGAATCACCCTGATATACTCAGTGTTATAATGCTGTGTGTAGAATCACCCAGATATACTCCGTGTTATAATGCTGTGTGTATTCAGACTAGAATCACCCAGGTATACCCAGTGTTATAAAGCTGTGTCTATTCAGACTAGAATCACCCAGATATACTCAGTGTTATAATGCTGTATCTATTCAGACTATAATCACCCAGATATACTCAGTGTTATAATGCTGTGTGTAGAATCACCCAGATATACTCAGTGTTATAATGCTGTGTGTATTCAGACTAGAATCACCCAGGTATACCCAGTGTTATAATGCTGTGTCTATTCAGACTAGAATCACCCAGAAATACTCAGTGTTATAATGCTGTGTGTATTCAGTGTAGAATCAAACAGATATACTCAGTGTAATAATGCTGTGTCTATTCAGACTATAATCACCCAGATATACTCAGTGTTACAATGCTGTGTCTATTCAGACTAGAATCACCCAGATATACTTAGTGTTATAATGCTGTGTCTATTAAGACAAGAATCACCCAGATATACTCAGTGTTATAATGCTGTGTGTATTCGGACTAGAATCACCCAGATATACTCAGTGTTATAATGCTGTGTGTATTCTGACTAGAACCACCCAGATATACTCAGTGTTATAATGCTGTGTGTCGAATCACACTGAGTATATCTGGGTTATAATGCTGTGTGTAGAATCACCCAGATATACTCAGTGTAATAATGCTATGTGTATTCAGATTAGAATCACCCTGATATACTCAGTGTTATAATGCTGTGTGTAGAATCACCCAGATATACTCCGTGTTATAATGCTGTGTGTATTCAGACTAGAATCACCCAGGTATACCCAGTGTTATAAAGCTGTGTCTATTCAGACTAGAATCACCCAGATATACTCAGTGTTATAATGCTGTATCTATTCAGACTATAATCACCCAGATATACTCAGTGTTATAATGCTGTGTGTAGAATCACCCAGATATACTCAGTGTTATAATGCTGTGTGTATTCAGACTAGAATCACCCAGGTATACCCAGTGTTATAATGCTGTGTCTATTCAGACTAGAATCACCCAGAAATACTCAGTGTTATAATGCTGTGTGTATTCAGTGTAGAATCAAACAGATATACTCAGTGTAATAATGCTGTGTCTATTCAGACTATAATCACCCAGATATACTCAGTGTTACAATGCTGTGTCTATTCAGACTAGAATCACCCAGATATACTTAGTGTTATAATGCTGTGTCTATTAAGACAAGAATCACCCAGATATACTCAGTGTTATAATGCTGTGTGTATTCAGACTAGAATCACCCAGATATACCCAGTGTTATAATGCTGTGTGTATTCAGACTGGATTCACCCAGATATACTCAGTGTTATAATGCTGTGTCTACTCAGTGTAGAATCACGAAGATACACTCAGTGTTATAATGCTGTGTGTATTCAGTGTAGAATCACCCAGATACACTCAGTGTTATAATGCTGTGTCTATTCAGACTGGATTCACCCAGATATACTCAGTGTTATAATGCTGTGTCTATTCAGACTAGAATCACCCAGATATACTCAGTGTTATAATGCTGTGTGTATTCAGACTAGAATCACCCAGATATACTTAGTGTTATAATGCTGTGTGTATTCAGACTAGAATCACCCAGATATACTTAGTGTTATAATGCTGTGTCTATTCAGACAAGAATCACCCAGATATACTCAGTGTTATAATGCTGTGTGTATTCAGACTAGAATCACCCAGATATACTCAGTGTTATAATGCTGTGTCTATTCAGTGTAGAATCACCCAGATATACCCAGTGTTATAATGCTGTGCCTATTCAGACTAGAATCACCCAGATTTACTCAGTGTTATAATGCTGTGTCTATTCAGACTAGAATCACCCAGATACACTCAGTGTTGTAATGCTGTGTCTATTCAGTGTAGAATCACCCAGATATACTCAGTGTTATAAATGCTGTGTGTATTCAGACTAGAATCACCCAGATATACTCAGTGTTATAATGCTGTGTGTATTCAGACGAGAATCACCCAGATATACCCAGTGTTATAATGCTGCGTGTATTCAGACTGGATTCACCCAGATATACTCAGTGTTATAATGCTGTGTCTATTCAGTGTAGAATCGCCCAGATGTACTCAGTGTTATAATGCTGTGTGTAGAATCACCCAGATATACCCAGTGTTATAATGCTGTGTCTATTCAGACTAGAATCACCCAGATATACTCAGTGTTATAATGCTGTGTCTATTCAGTGTAGAATCACACAGATATACTCAGTGTTATAATGCTGTGTGTAGAATCACCCAGATATACTCAGTGTTATAATGCTGTGTCTATTCAGACTAGAATCACCCAGATATACTCAGTGTTATAATGCTGTGTCTATTCAGACTAGAATCACCCAGATATACTCAGTGTTATAATGCTGTGTGTAGAATCACCCAGATATACTCAGTGTTATAATGCTGTGTCTATTCAGACTAGAATCACCCAGATATACTCAGTGTTATAATGCTGTGTGTATTCAGACTAGAATCACCCTGATATACTCAGTGTTATAATGCTGTGTCTATTCAGTGTAGAATCACCCAGATATACTCAGTGTTATAATGCTGTGTCTATTCAGACTAGAATCACCCAGATATACTCAGTGTTATAATGCTGTGTCTATTCAGTGTAGAATCATCCAGATATATCCAGTGTTATAAAGCTGTGTCTATTCAGACTAGAATCACCCAGATTTACTCAGTGTTATAATGCTGTGTCTATTCAGACTAGAATCACCCAGATACACTCAGTGTTGTAATGCAGTGTCTATTCAGTGTAGAATCATCCAGATATACTCAGTGTTATAAATGCTGTGTGTATTCAGACTAGAATCACCCAGATATACTCAGTGTTATAATGCTGTGTCTATTCAGACTAAAATCACCCAGATATACTCAGTGTTATAATGCTGTGTCTATTCAGACTAGAATCACCCAGATATACCCAGTGTTATAATGCTGTGTCTATTCAGACTAAAATCACCCAGATATACTCAGTGTTATAATGCTCTGTCTATTCAGACTAGAATCACCCAGATATACCCAGTGTTATAATGCTGTGTGTATTCAGACTGGATTCACCCAGATATACCTAGTGTTATAATGCTGTGTCTATTCAGTGTAGAATCACCCAGATATACTCAGTGTTATAATGCTGTGTGTAGAATCACCCAGATATACCCAGTGTTATAATGCTGTGTCTATTCAGACAAGAATCACCCAGATATACTCAGTGTTATAATGCTGTGTCTATTCAGTGTAGAATCACCCAGATATACTCAGTGTTATAATGCTGTGCGTAGAATCACCCAGATATACCCAGTGTTATAATGCTGTGTCTATTCAGACTAGAATCACCCAGATAAACTCAGTGTTATAATGCTGTGTCTATTCAGACTAGAATCACCCAGATATACTCAGTGTTATAATGCTGTGTCTATTCAGACTAGAATCACCCAGATATATTCAGTGTTATAATACTGTGTGTATTCAGACCAGAATCACCCAGATATACTCAGTGTTATAATGCTGGGTGTATTCAGACAAGAATCACCCAGATATACTCAGTGTTATAATGCTGTGTGTATTCAGTGTAGAGTCACCCAGATATACCCAGTGTTATAATGCTGTGTGTATTCAGACTGGAATCACCCAGATATACCCAATGTTATAATGCTTTGTGTATTCAGTGTAGAATCACCCAGATATACCCAGTGTTATAATGCTGTATCTATTCAGACGAGAATCATCCAGATATACTCAGTGTTACAATGCTGTGTTTATTCAGACTAGAATCACCCAGATATACCCAGTGTTATAATGCTGTGTCTATTCAGACTAGAATCACCCAGATATACTCAGTGTTATAATGCTCTGTCTATTCAGACTAGAATCACCCAGATATACTCAGTTTAAAATGCTGTGTGTAGAATCACCCAGATATACTCAGTGTTATAATGCTGTGTCTATTCAGACTAGAATCACCCAGATATACTCAGTGTTATAATGCTGTGTCTATTCAGACTAGAATCACCCAGATATACTCAGTGTTATAATACTGTGTGTATTCAGACCAGAATCACCCAGATATACTCAGTGTTATAATGCTGTGTGTATTCAGACAAGAATCACCCAGATATACTCAGTGTTATAATGCTGTGTGTATTCAGTGTAGAATCACCCAGATATACCCAGTGTTATAATGCTGTGTGTATTCAGACTGGAATCACCCAGATATACCCAGTGTTATAATGCTTTGTGTATTCGGTGTAGAATCACTCAGATATACCCAGTGTTATAATGCTGTATCTATTCAGACGAGAATCATCCAGATATACTCAGTGTTACAATGCTGTGTCTATTCAGACTAGAATCACCCAGATATACCCAGTGTTATAATGCTGTGTCTATTCAGACTAGAATCACGCAGATATACTCAGTGTTATAATGCTGTGTCTATTCAGACTAGAATAACCCAGATATACTCAGTGTTATAATGCTGTGTCTATTCAGGCTAGAATCATCCAGAAGTACTCAGTGTTATAATGCTGTGTCTATTCAGACAAGAATCACCCAGATATACTCAGTGTTATAATGCTGTGTCTATTCAGACTAGAATCACCCAGACATACCCAGTGTTATAATGCTGTGTCTATTCAGACTAGAATCACCCAGATATACTCAGTGTTATAATGCTGTGTCTATTCAGACTAGAATCATCCAGAAATACTCACTGTTATAATGCTGTGCCTATTCAGACAAGAATCACCCAGATATACTCAGTGTATTAACGCTGTGTCTATTCAGACTAGAATCACCCAGATACACTCAGTGTTATAATGCTGTGTGTATTCAGACTAGAATCACCCAGATATACTCAGTGTTATAATGCTGTATCTATTCAGACTAGAATCACCCAGATATACTCAGTGTTATAATGCTGTGTCTATTCAGACTAGAATCACCCAGATATACCCAGTGTTATAATGCTGTGTGTATTCAGACTAGAATCACCCAGATGTACTCAGTGTTATAATGCTGTGTCTATTCAGACTGGAATCACCCAGATATACTCAGTGCTATAATGCTGTGTGTATTCAGACTAGAATCACCCAGATATACTCAGTGTTATAATGCTGTGTCTATTCAGACTAGAATCACCCAGATATAGTCAGTGTTACAATGCTGTGTGTATTCAGACTGGATTCACCCAGATATACTCAGTGTTATAATTCTGTGTCTATTCAGTGTAGAATCACCCAGATATACTCAGTGTTAGAATGCTGTGTCTATTCAGTGTAGAATCACACAGATATACTCAGTGTTATAATGCTGTGTGTAGAATCACCCAGATATACTCAGTGTTATAATGCTGTGTCTATTCAGACTAGAATCACCCAGATATACTCAGTGTTATAATGCTGTGTGTATTCAGACTAGAATCACCCAGATATACGCAGTGTTATAATGCTGTGTCTATTCAGACAAGAATCACCCAGATATACTCAGTGTTATAATGCTGTGTCTATTCAGACTAGAATCACCCAGATATACTCAGTGTTATAATGCTGTGTCTATTCAGTGTAGAATCACCCAGATATACCCAGTGTTATAATGCTGTGTCTATTCAGACTAGAATCACCCAGATTTACTCAGTGTTATAATGCTGTGTCTATTCAGACTAGAATCACCCAGATATACTCAGTGTTGTAATGCTGTGTCTATTCAGTGTAGAATCACCCAGATATACTCAGTGTTATAAATGCTGTGTGTATTCAGACTAGAATCACCCAGATATACTCAGTGTTATAACGCTGTGTGTATTCAGACTAGAATCACCCAGATATACCCAGTGTTATAATACTGTGTGTATTCAGACTGGATTCACCCAGATATACCCAGTGTTATAATGCTGTGTCTATTCAGTGTAGAATCGCCCAGATGTACTCAGTGTTATAATGCTGTGTGTAGAATCACCCAGATATACCCAGTGTTATTATGCTGTGTCTATTCAGACTAGAATCACCCAGATATACTCAGTGTTATAATGCTGTGTCTATTCAGTGTAGAATCACCCAGATATACTCAGTGTTATAATGCTGTGTGTAGAATCACCCAGATATACCCAGTGTTATAATGCTGCGTCTATTCAGACTAGAATCACCCAGATATACTCAGTGTTATAATGCTGTGTGTATTCAGACTAGAATCACCCTGATATACTCAGTGTTATAATGCTGTGTGTAGAATCGCCCAGATATACCCAGTGTTATAATGCTGTGTCTATTCAGACTAGAATCACCCAGATATACTTAGTGTTATAATGCTGTGTGTATTCAGACTAGAATCACCCAGATATACTTAGTGTTATAATGCTGTGTCTATTCAGACAAGAATCACCCAGATATACTCAGTGTTATACTACTGTGTCTATTCAGACTAGAATCACCCAGATATACTCAGTGTTATAATGCTGTGTCTATTCAGTGTAGAATCACCCAGATATACTCAGTGTTATAATGCTGTGTCTATTCAGACTAGAATCACACAGATATACTCAGTGTTATAAGGCTGTGTCTATTCAGTGTAGAATCACCCAGATATACCCAGTGTTATAATGCTGTGTCTATTCAGACTAGAATCACCCAGATTTACTCAGTGTTATAATGCTGTGTCTATTCAGACTAGAATCACCCAGATACACTCAGTGTTGTAATGCTGTGTCTATTCAGTGTAGAATCACCCAGATATACTCAGTGTTATAAATGCTGTGTGTATTCAGAGTAGAATCACCCAGATATACTCAGTGTTATAATGCTGTGTCTATTCAGACTAGAATCACCCAGATAAACCCAGTGTTATAATGCTGTGTCTATTCAGACTAGAATCACCCAGATTTACTCAGTGTTATAATGCTGTGTCTATTCAGACTAGAATCACCCAGATACACTCAGTGTTGTAATGCTGTGTCTATTCAGTGTAGAATCACCCAGATATACTCAGTGTTATAAATGCTGTGTTTATTCAGACTAGAATCACCCAGATATACTCAGTGTTATAATGCTGTGTCTATTCAGACTAGAATCACCCAGATATACTCAGTGTTATAATGCTGTGTCTATTCAGACTAGAATCACCCAGATATACCCAGTGTTATAATGCTGTGTGTATTCAGACTGGATTCACCCAGATATACCCAGTGTTATAATGCTGTGTCTATTCAGTGTAGAATCACCCAGATATGCTCAGTGTTATAATGCTGTGTGTAGAATCACCCAGATATACCCAGTGTTATAATGCTGTGTGTATTCAGACTAGAATCACCCAGATTACTCAATGTTATAATGCTGTGTCTATTCAGTGTAGAATCACCCAGATATACTCAGTGTTATAATGCTGTGTGTAGAATCACCCAGATGTACCCAGAGTTATAATGCTGTGTCTATTCAGACTAGAATCACCCAGATATACTCAGTGTTATCATGCTGTGTGTAGAATCACCCAGATATACTCAGTGTTATAATGCTGTGTCTATTCAGACTAGAATCACCCAGATATACTCAGTGTTATAATGCTCTGTCTATTCAGACTAGAATCACCCAGTTATACTCAGTGTTATAATACTGTGTGTATTCAGACCAGAATCACCCAGATATACTCAGTGTTATAATGCTGTGTGTATTCAGACAAGAATCACCCAGATATACTCAGTGTTATAATGCTGTGTGTATTCAGACTGGATTCGCCCAGATATACCCAGTGTTATAATGCTGTGTGTATTCAGACTGGAATCACCCAGATATACCCAGTGTTACATTGCTTTGTGTAATCAGTGTAGAATCACCCAGATATACCCAGTGTTATAATGCTTTGTGTAATCAGTGTAGAATCACCCAGATATACCCAGTGTTATAATGCTGTATCTATTCAGACTACAATCACCCAGATATACCCAGTGTTATAATGCTGTGTCTATTCAGACTAGAATCACGCAGATATACTCAGTGTTATAATGCTGTGTCTATTCAGACTAGAATCACCCAGACATACTCAGTGTTATAATGCTGTGTCTATTCAGACTAGAATCATCCAGAAATACTCAGTGTTATAATGCTGTGTCTATTCAGACAAGAATCACCCAGATATACTCAGTGTTATAATGCTGTGTGTATTCAGACTCGAATCACCCAGATATACCCAATGTTATAATGCTGTGTCTATTCAGACGAGAATCACCCAGATATACTCAGTGTTATAATGCTGTGTCTATTCAGACTAGAATCATCCAGAAATACTCAGTGTTATAATGCAATGTGTATTCAGACTAGAAACACCCAGATATACTCAGTGTTATAATGCTGTGTGTAGAATCACCCAGATATACCCAGTGTTATAATGCTGTGTCTATTCAGACTAGAATCACCCAGATAAACTCAGTGTTATAATGCTGTGTCTATTCAGACTAGAATCATCCAGAAATACTCAGTGTTATAATGCTGTGTGTATTCAGACTAGAATCACCCAGATATACCCAGTGTTATAATGCTGTGTCTATTCAGACTGGAATCACCCAGATATACTCAGTGTTATAATGCTGTGTTTATTCAGACTAGAATCACCCAGATATACACAGTGTTATAATGCTGTGTGTATTCAGACTAGAATCACCCAGATATACTCAGTATTATAATGCTGTGTCTATTCAGACTAGAATCACCCAGATACACTCAGTGTTACAATGCTGTGTCTATTCAGACTAGAATCACCCAGATATACTCAGTGTTATAATGCTGTGTGTATTCAGACTGGATTCACCCAGATATACTCAGTGTTATAATGCTGTGTCTATTCAGTGTAGAATCACCCAGATATACTCAGTGTTATAATGCTGTGTCTATTCAGTGTAGAATCACACAGATATACTCAGTGTTATAATGCTGTGTGTAGAATCACCCAGATATACTCAGTGTTATAATGCTGTGTCTATTCAGACTAGAATCACCCAGATATACTCAGTGTTATAATGCTGTGTGTATTCAGACTAGAATCACCCAGATATACTTAGTGTTATAATGCTGTGTGTATTCAGACTAGAATCACCCAGATATACTTAGTGTTATAATGCTGTGTCTATTCAGACAAGAATCACCCACATATACTCAGTGTTATAATGCTGTGTGTAGAATCACCCAGATATACTCAGTGTTATAATGCTGTGTCTATTCAGTGTAGAATCACCCAGATATACCCAGTGTTATAATGCTGTGTCTATTCAGACTAGACTCACCCAGATTTACTCAGTGTTATAATGCTGTGTCTATTGAGACTAGAATCACCCAGATACACTCAGTGTTGTAATGCTGTGTCTATTCAGTGTAGAATCACCCAGATATACTCAGTGTTATAAATGCTGTGTGTATTCAGACTAGAATCACCCAGATATACTCAGTGTTATAATGCTGTGTGTATTCAGACTAGAATCACCCAGATATACCCAGTGTTATAATGCTGTATCTATTCAGACTACAATCATCCAGATATACTCAGTGTTACAATGCTGTGTCTATTCAGACTAGAATCACCCAGATATACCCAGTGTTATAATGCTGTGTCTATTCAGACTAGAATCACGCAGATATACTCAGTGTTATAATGCTGTGTCAATTCAGACTAGAATCACCCAGACATACTCAGTGTTATAATGCTGTGTCTATTCAGACTAGAATCATCCAGAAATACTCAGTGTTATAATGCTGTGTCTATTCAGACAAGAATCACCCAGATATACTCAGTGTTATAATGCTGTGTCTATTCAGACTCGAATCACCCAGATATACCCAATGTTATAATGCTGTGTCTATTCAGACGAGAATCACCCATATATACTCAGTGTTATAATGCTGTGTCTATTCAGACTAGAATCATCCAGAAATACTCAGTGTTATAACGCAATGTGTATTCAGACTAGAAACACCCAGATATACTCAGTGTTATAATGCTGTGTGTAGAATCACCCAGATATACCCAGTGTTATAATGCTGTGTCTATTCAGACTAGAATCACCCAGATAAACTCAGTGTTATAATGCTGTGTCTATTCAGACTAGAATCATCCAGAAATACTCAGTGTTATAATGCTGTGTGTATTCAGACTAGAATCACCCAGATATACCCAGTGTTATAATGCTGTGTCTATTCAGACTGGAATCACCCTGATATACTCAGTGTTATAATGCTGTGTTTATTCAGACTAGAATCACCCAGATATACTCAGTGTTATAATGCTGTGTGTATTCAGACTAGAATCACCCAGATATACTCAGTATTATAATGCTGTGTCTATTCAGACTAGAATCACCCAGATATACTCAGTGTTACAATGCTGTGTCTATTCAGACGAGAATCACCCAGATATACTCAGTGTTATAATGCTGTGTGTATTCAGACTGGATTCACCCAGATATACTCAGTGTTATAATGCTGTGTCTATTCAGTGTAGAAGCACCCAGATATACTCAGTGTTATAATGCTGTGTCTATTCAGTGTAGAATCACACAGATATACTCAGTGTTATAATGCTGTGTGTAGAATCACCCAGATATACTCAGTGTTATAATGCTGTGTCTATTCAGACTAGAATCACCCAGATATACTCAGTGTTATAATGCTGTGTGTATTCAGACTAGAATCACCCAGATATACTTAGTGTTATAATGCTGTGTGTATTCAGACTAGAATCACCCAGATGTACTTAGTGTTATAATGCTGTGTCTATTCAGACAAGAATCACCCAGATATACTCAGTGTTATAATGCTGTGTGTAGAATCACCCAGATATACTCAGTGTTATAATGCTGTGTCTATTCAGTGTAGAATCACCCAGATATACCCAGTGTTATAATGCTGTGTCTATTCAGACTAGATTCACCCAGATTTACTCAGTGTTATAATGCTGTGTCTATTGAGACTAGAATCACCCAGATACACTCAGTGTTGTAATGCTGTGTCTATTCAGTGTAGAATCACCCAGATATACTCAGTGTTATAAATGCTGTGTGTATTCAGACTAGAATCACCCAGATATACTCAGTGTTATAATGCTGTGTGTATTCAGACTAGAATCACCCAGATATACCCAGTGTTATAATGCTGTGTGAATTCAGACTGTATTCACCCAGATATACCCAGTGGTATAATGCTGTGTCTATTCAGTGTAGAATCGCCCAGATGTACTCAGTGTTATAATGCTGTGTGGAGAATCACCCTGATATCCCCAGTGTTATAATGCTGTGTCTATTCAGACTAGAATCACCCAGATATACTCAGTGTTATAATGCTGTGTCTATTCAGTGTAGAATCACCCAGATATACTCAGTGTTATAATGCTGTGTGTAGAATCACCCAGATATACCCAGTGTTATAATGCTGTGTGTATTCAGACTAGAATCACCCAGATATACTCAGTGTTATAATGCTGTGTCTATTCAGACTAGAATCACCCAGATATACTCAGTGTTATAATGCTGTGTGTAGAATCACCCAGATATACTCAGTGTTATAATGCTGTGTCTATTCAGACTAGAATCACCCAGATATACTCAGTGTTATAATGCTGTGTGTATTCAGACTAGAATCACCCTGATATACTCAGTGTTATAATGCTGTGTGTAGAATCACCCAGATATACCCAGTGTTATAATGCTGTGTCTATTCAGACTAGAATCACCCAGATATACTTAGTGTTATAATGCTGTGTGTATTCAGACTAGAATCACCCAAATATACTTAGTGTTATAATGCTGTGTCTATTCAGACAAGAATCACCCAGATATACTCAGTGTTATAAATGCTGTGTGTATTCAGACTAGAATCACCCAGATATACTCAGTGTTATAATGCTGTGTCTATTCAGTGTAGAATCACCCAGATATACTCAGTGTTATAATGCTGTGTCTATTCAGACGAGAATCACCCAGATATACTCAGTGTTATAATGCTGTGTCTATTCAGTGTAGAATCACCCAGATAAACCCAGTGTTATAATGCTGTGTCTATTCAGACTAGAATCACCCAGATTTACTCAGTGTTATAATGCTGTGTCTATTCAGACTAGAATCACCCAGATACACTCAGTGTTGTAATGCTGTGTCTATTCAGTGTAGAATCACCCAGATATACTCAGTGTTATAAATGCTGTGTGTATTCAGACTAGAATCACCCAGATATACTCAGTGTTATAATGCTGTGTCTATTCAGACTAGAATCACCCAGATATACCCAGTGTTATAATGCTGTGTCTATTCAGACTAGAATCACCCAGATTTACTCAGTGTTATAATGCTGTGTCTATTCAGACTAGAATCACCCAGATACACTCAGTGTTGTAATGCTGTGTCTATTCAGTGTAGAATCACCCAGATATACTCAGTGTTATAAATGCTGTGTGTATTCAGACTAGAATCACCCAGATATACTCAGTGTTATAATGCTGTGTCTATTCAGACTAGAATCACCCAGATATACCCAGTGTTATAATGCTGTGTCTCTTCAGACTAGAATCACCCAGATTTACTCAGTGTTATAATGCTGTGTCTATTCAGACTAGAATCACCCAGATACACTCAGTGTTGTAATGCTGTGTCTATTCAGTGTAGAATCACCCAGATATACTCAGTGTTATAAATGCTGTGTGTATTCAGACTAGAATCACCCAGATATACTCAGTGTTATAATGCTGTGTCTATTCAGACTAGAATCACCCAGATATACTCAGTGTTATAATGCTGTGTCTATTCAGACTAGAATCACCCAGATATACCCAGTGTTATAATGCTGTGTGTATTCAGACTGGATTCACCCAGATATACCCAGTGTTATAATGCTGTGTCTATTCAGTGTAGAATCACCCAGATATACTCAGTGTTATAATGCTGTGTGTAGAATCACCCAGATATACCCAGTGTTATGATGCTGTGTGTATTCAGACTAGAATCACCCAGATATACTCAATGTTATAATGCTGTGTCTATTCAGTGTAGAATCACCCAGATATACTCAGTGTTATAATGCTGTGTGTAGAATCACCCAGATATACCCAGTGTTATAATGCTGTGGGTATTCAGACTAGAATCACCCAGATATACTCAGTGTTATAATGCTGTGTTTATTCAGACTAGAATCACCCAGATATACTCAGTGTTATAATGCTGTGTGTAGAATCACCCAGATATACTCAGTGTTATAATGCTGTGTCTGTTCAGACTAGAATCACCCAGATATACTCAGTGTTATAATGCTCTGTCTATTCAGACTAGACTCACCCAGATATACTCAGTGTTATAATACTGTGTGTTTTCAGACCAGAATCACCCAGATATACTCAGTGTTATAATGCTGTGTGTATTCAGACAAGAATCACCCAGATATACTCAGTGTTATAATGCTGTGTGTATTCAGTGTAGAATCACCCAGATATACCCAGTGTTATAATGCTGTGTGTATTCAGACTGGAATCACCCAGATATACCCAGTGTTATAATGCTTTGTGTATTCAGTGTAGAATCACCCAGATATACCCAGTGTTATAATGCTGCATCTATTCAGACTAGAATCATCCAGATATACTCAGTGTTACAATGCTGTGTCTATTCAGACTAGAATCACCCAGATATACCCAGTGTTATAATGCTGTGTCTATTCAGACTAGAATCACCCAGATATACTCAGTGTTATAATGCTGTGTCTATTCAGACTAGAATCATCCAGAAATACTCAGTGTTATAATGCTGTGTCTATTCAGACAAGAATCACCCAGATATACTCAGTGTTATAATGCTGTGTCTATTCAGACTAGAATCACCCAGATATACCCAGTTTTATAATGCTGTGTCTATTCAGACTAGAATCACCCAGATATACTCAGTGTTATAATGCTGTGTCTATTCAGACTAGAATCATCCAGAAATACTCAGTGTTATAATGCAGTGTGTATTCAGACTAGAATCACCCAGATATACTCAGTGTTATAATGCTGTGTGTAGAATCACCCAGATATACCCAGTGTTATAATGCTGTGTCTATTCAGACTAGAATCACCCAGATATACTCAGTGTTATAATGCTGTGTCTATTCAGACTAGAATCACCCAGATATACTCAGTGTTATAATGCTGTGTGTAGAATCACACAGACATACTCAGTGTTATAATGCTGTGTCTATTCAGACTAGAATCACCCAGATATACTCAGTGTTATAATGCTCTATCTATTCAGACTAGAATCACCCAGATATACTCAGTGTTATAATACTGTGTGTATTCAGACCAGAATCACCCAGATATACTCAGTGTTATAATGCTGTGTGTATTCAGACCAGAATCACCCAGATATACTCAGTGATATAATGCTGTGTGTATTCAGTGTAGAATCACCCAGATATACCCAGTGTTATAATGCTGTGTCTATTCAGACTAAAATCACCCAGATATACCCAGTGTTATAATGCTTTGTGTATTCAGTGTAGAATCACCCAGATATACCCAGTGTTATAATGCTGTATCTATTCCGACTAGAATCATCCAGATATACTCAGTGTTACAATGCTGTGTCTATTCAGTTTGGAATCACCCAGATATACTCAGTGTTATAATGCTTTGCGTAGAATCACCCAGATATACCCAGTGTTATAATGCTGTGTGTATTCAGACTAGAATCACCCAGATATACTCAGTGTTATAATGTTGTGTCTATTCAGACTAGAATCACCCAGATATACTCAGTGTTATAATGCTGTGTGTAGAATCACCCAGATATACTCAGTGTTATAATGCTGTGTCTATTCAGACGAGAATCACCCAGATATACTCAGTGTTATAATGCTCTGTCTATTCAGACTAGAATCACCCAGATATACTCAGTGTTATAATACTGTGTGTATTCAGACCACAATCACCCAGATATACTCAGTGTTATAATGCTGTGTGTATTCAGTGTAGAATCACCCAGATATACCCAGTGTTATAATGCTGTGTGTATTCAGACTGGAATCACCCAGATATACCCAGTGTTATAATGCTTTGTGTATTCAGTGTAGAATCACCCAGATATACCCAGTGTTATAATGCTGTATCTATTCAGACTAGAATCATCCAGATATACTCAGTGTTACAATGCTGTGTCTATTCAGACTAGAATCACCCAGATATACCCAGTGTTATAATGCTGTGTCTATTCAGACTAGAATCACGCAGATATACTCAGTGTTATAATGCTGTGTCTATTCAGACTAGAATCACCCAGATATACTCAGTGTTATAATGCTGTGTCTATTCAGACTAGAATCATCCAGAAATACTCAGTGTTATAATGCTGTGTCTATTCAGACAAGAATCACCCAGATATACGCAGTGTTATAATGCTGTGTCTATTCAGACTAGAATCACCCAGATATACCCAGTGTTATAATGCTGTGTCTATTCAGACTAGAATCACCCAGATATACTGAGTGTTATAATGCTGTGTGTATTCAGACTAGAATCACCCAGATATACTCAGTGTTATAATGCTGTTTCTATTCAGACTAGAATCACCCAGATATACTCAGTGTTACAATGCTGTGTCTATTCAGACTAGAATCACCCAGATATACTCAGTGTTATAATGCTGTGTGTATTCAGACTGGATTCACCCAGATATACTCAGTGTTATAATGCTGTGTCTGTTCAGTGTAGAATCACCCAGATATAATCAGTGTTATAATGCTGTGTCTATTCAGTGTAGAATCACACAGATATACTCAGTGTTATAATGCTGTGTGTAGAATCACCCAGATATACTCAGTGTTATAATGCTGTGTCTATTCAGACTAGAATCACTCAGATATACTCAGTGTTATAATGCTGTGTCTATTCAGACGAGAATCACCCAGATATACTCAGTGTTATAATGCTCTGTCTATTCAGACTAGAATCACCCAGATATACTCAGTGTTATAATACTGTGTGTATTCAGACCAGAATCACCCAGATATACTCAGTGTTATAATGCTGTGTGTATTCAGTGTAGAATCACCCAGATATACCCAGTGTTATAATGCTGTGTGTATTCAGACTGGAATCACCCAGATATACCCAGTGTTATAATGCTTTGTGTATTCAGTGTAGAATCTCCCAGATATACCCAGTGTTATAATGCTGTATCTATTCAGACTAGAATCATCCAGATATACTCAGTGTTACAATGCTGTGTCTATTCAGACTAGAATCACCCAGATATACCCAGTGTTATAATGCTGTGTCTATTCAGACTAGAATCACGCAGATATACTCAGTGTTATAATGCTGTGTCTATTCAGACTAGAATCACCCAGATATACTCAGTGTTATAATGCTGTGTCTATTCAGACTAGAATCATCCAGAAATACTCAGTGTTATAATGCTGTGTCTATTCAGACAAGAATCACCCAGATATACGCAGTGTTATAATGCTGTGTCTATTCAGACTAGAATCACCCAGATATACCCAGTGTTATAATGCTGTGTCTATTCAGACTAGAATCACCCAGATATACTCAGTGTTATAATGCTGTGTGTATTCAGACTAGAATCACCCAGATATACTCAGTGTTATAATGCTGTGTCTATTCAGACTAGAATCACCCAGATATACTCAGTGTTACAATGCTGTGTCTATTCAGACTAGAATCACCCAGATATACTCAGTGTTATAATGCTGTTTGTATTCAGACTGGATTCACCCAGATATACTCAGTGTTATAATGCTGTGTCTGTTCAGTGTAGAATCACCCAGATATAATCAGTGTTATAATGCTGTGTCTATTCAGTGTAGAATCACACAGATATACTCAGTGTTATAATGCTGTGTGTAGAATCACCCAGATATACTCAGTGTTATAATGCTGTGTCTATTCAGACGAGAATCACCCAGATATACTCAGTGTTATAATGCTCTGTCTATTCAGACTAGAATCACCCAGATATACTCAGTGTTATAATACTGTGTGTATTCAGACCAGAATCACCCAGATATACTCAGTGTTATAATTCTGTGTGTATTCAGTGTAGAATCACCCAGATATACCCAGTGTTATAATGCTGTGTGTATTCAGACTGGAATCACCCAGATATACCCAGTGTTATAATGCTTTGTGTATTCAGTGTAGAATCACCCAGATATACCCAGTGTTATAATGCTGTATCTATTCAGACTAGAATCATCCAGATATACTCAGTGTTACAATGCTGTGTCTATTCAGACTAGAATCACCCAGATATACCCAGTGTTATAATGCTGTGTCTATTCAGACTAGAATCACGCAGATATACTCAGTGTTATAATGCTGTGTCTATTCAGACTAGAATCACCCAGATATACTCAGTGTTATAATGCTGTGTCTATTCAGACTAGAATCATCCAGAAATACTCAGTGTTATAATGCTGTGTCTATTCAGACAAGAATCACCCAGATATACGCAGTGTTATAATGCTGTGTCTATTCAGACTAGAATCACCCAGATATACCCAGTGTTATAATGCTGTGTCTATTCAGACTAGAATCACCCAGATATACTCAGTGTTATAATGCTGTGTGTATTCAGACTAGAATCACCCAGATATACTCAGTGTTATAATGCTGTGTCTATTCAGACTAGAATCACCCAGATATACTCAGTGTTACAATGCTGTGTCTATTCAGACTAGAATCACCCAGATATACTCAGTGTTATAATGCTGTGTGTATTCAGACTGGATTCACCCAGATATACTCAGTGTTATAATGCTGTGTCTGTTCAGTGTAGAATCACCCAGATATAATCAGTGTTATAATGCTGTGTCTATTCAGTGTAGAATCACACAGATATACTCAGTGTTATAATGCTGTGTGTAGAATCACCCAGATATACTCAGTGTTATAATGCTGTGTCTATTCAGACTAGAATCACTCAGATATACTCAGTGTTATAATGCTGTGTGTATTCAGACTAGAATCACCCAGATATACTTAGTGTTATAATGCTGTGTGTATTCAGACTAGAATCACCCAGATATACTTAGTGTTATAATGCTGTGTATATTCAGACAAGAATCACCCAGATATACTCAGTGTTATAATGCTGTGTGTATTCAGACTAGAGTCACACAGATATACTCAGTGTTATAATGCTGTGTCTATTCAGTGTATAATCACCCAGATATACCCAGTGTTATAATGCTGTGTCTATTCAGACTAGAATCACCCAGATTTACTCAGTGTTATAATGCTGTGTCTATTCAGACTAGAATCACCCAGATACACTCAGTGTTGTAATGCTGTGTCTATTCAGTGTAGAATCACCCAGATATACTCAGTGTTATAAATGCTGTGTGTATTCAGACTAGAATCACCCAAATATACTCAGTGTTATAATGCTGTGTGTATTCAGAATAGAATCACCCAGATATACCCAGTGTTATAATGCTGTGTGTATTCAGACTGGATTCACCGAGATATACCCAGTGTTATAATGCAGTGTCTATTCAGTGTAGAATCGCCCAGATGTACTCAGTGTTATAATGCTGTGTGTAAAATCACCCAGATATCCCCAGTGTTTCTAATGCTGTGTCTATTCAGACTAGAATCACCCAGATATACTCAGTGTTATAATGCTGTGTCTATTCAGTGTAGAATCACCCAGATATACTCAGTGTTATAATGCTGTGTGTAGAATCACCCAGATATACCCAGTGTTATAATGCTGTGTCTATTCAGACTAGAATCACCCAGATATACTCAGTGTTATAATGCTGTGTCTATTCAGACCAGAATCACCCAGATATACTCAGCGTTATAATGCTGTGTGTAGAATCACCCAGATATACTCAGTGTTATAATGCTGTGTCTATTCAGACTAGAATCACCCAGATATACTCAGTGTTATAATGCTGTGTGTATTCAGACTAGAATCACCCTGATATACTCAGTGTTATAATGCTTTGTTTAGAATCACCCAGATATACCCAGTGTTATAATGCTGTGTCTATTCAGACTAGAATCACCCAGATATACTCAGTGTTATAATGCTGTCTCTATTCAGACTAGAATCACCCAGATATACTCAGTGTTATAATGCTGTGTGTAGAATCACCCAGATATACTCAGTGTTATAATGCTGTGTCTATTCAGACTAGAATCACCCAGATATACTCAGTGTTATAATGCTGTGTGTATTCAGACTAGAATCACCCTGATATACTCATTGTTATAATGCTGTGCGTAGAATCACCCAGATATACCCAGTGTTATAATGCTGTGTCTATTCAGACTAGAATCACCCAGATATACTTAGTGTTATAATGCTGTGTGTATTCAGACTAGAATCACCCAGATATACTTAGTGTTATAATGGTCTGTCTATTCAGACAAGAATCACCCAGATATACTCAGTGTTATAAATGCTGTGTGTATTCAGACTAGAATCACCCAGATATACTCAGTGTTATAATGCTGTGTCTATTCAGTGTAGAATCACCCAGATACACTCAGTGTTATAATGCTGTGTCTATTCAGACTAGAATCACCCAGATATACTCAGTGTTATAATGCTGTGTCTATTCAGTGTAGAATCACCCAGATATACCCAGTGTTATAATGCTGTGTCTATTCAGACTAGAATCACCAAGATTTACTCAGTGATATAATGCTGTGTCTATTCAGACTAGAATCACCCAGATGCACTCAGTGTTGTAATGCTGTCTCTATTCAGTGTAGAATCACCCAGATATACTCAGTGTTATAAATGCTGTGTGTATTCAGAGTAGAATCACCCAGATATACTCAGTGTTATAATGCTGTGTCTATTCAGACTAGAATCACCCAGATACACCCGGTGTTATAATGCTGTGTCTATTCAGACTAGAATCACCCAGATTTACTCAGTGTTATAATGCTGTGTCTATTCAGACTAGAATCACCCAGATACACTCAGTGTTGTAATGCTGTGTCTATTCAGTGTAGAATCACCCAGATATACTCAGTGTTATAAATGCTGTGTGTATTCAGACTAGAATCACCCAGATATACTCAGTGTTATAATGCTGTGTCTATTCAGACTAGAATCACCCAGATATACTCAGTGTTATAATGCTGTGTCTATTCAGACTAGAATCACCCAGATATACCCAGTGTTATAATGCTGTGTGTATTCAGACTGGATTCACCCAGATATACCCAGTGTTATAATGCTGTGTCTATTCAGTGTAGAATCACCCAGATATACTCAGTGTTATAATGCTGTGTGTAGAATCACCCAGATATACCCAGTGTTATAATGCTGTGTGTATTCAGACTAGAATCACCCAGATATACTCAATGTTATAATGCTGTGTCTGTTCAGTGTAGAATCACCCAGATATACTCAGTGTTATAATGCTGTGTGTAGAATCACCCAGATATACCCAGTGTTATAATGCTGTATCTATTCAGACTAGAATCACCCAGATATACTCAGTGTTATAATGCTGTGTCTATTCAGACTAGAATCACCCAGATATACTCAGTGTTATAATGCTGTGTGTAGAATCACCCAGATATACTCAGTGTTATAATGCTGTGTCTATTCAGACTAGAATCACCCAGATATACTCAGTGTTATAATGCTCTGTCTATTCAGACTAGAATCACCCAGATATACTCAGTGTTATAATACTGTGTGTATTCAGACCAGAATCACCCAGATATACTCAGTGTTATAATGCTGTGTGTATTCAGACAAGAATCACCCAGATATACTCAGTTTTATAATGCTGTGTGTATTCAGTGTAGAATCACCCAGATATACCCAGTGTTATAATGCTGTGTGTATTCAGACTGGAATCACCCAGATATACCCAGTGTTATAATGCTTTGTGTATTCAGTGTAGAATCACCCAGATATACCCAGTGTTATAATGCTGTATCTATTCAGACTAGAATCATCCAGATATACTCAGTGTTACAATGCTGTGTCTATTCAGACGAGAATCACCCAGATATACCCAGTGTTATAATGCTGTGTCTATTCAGACTAGAATCACGCAGATATACTCAGTGTTATAATGCTGTGTCTATTCAGACTAGAATCACCCAGATATACTCAGTGTTATAATGCTGTGTCTATTCAGACTAGAATCATCCAGAAATACTCAGTGTTATAATGCTGTGTCTATTCAGACAAGAATCACCCAGATATACTCAGTGTTATAATGCTGTGTCTATTCAGACTAGAATCACCCAGATATACCCAGTGTTATAATGCTGTGTCTATTCAGACTAGAATCACCCAGATATACTGTGTTATAATGCTGTGTCTATTCAGACTAGAATCATCCAGAAATACTCAGTGTTATAATGCACTATGTATTCAGACTAGAATCACCCAGATATACTCAGTGTTATAATGCTGTGTGTAGAACCACCCAGATATACCCAGTGTTATAATGCTGTGTCTATTCAGACTAGAATCACCCAGATATCCACAGTGTTATAATGCTGTGTCTATTCAGACTAGAATCACCCAGATATACTCAGTGTTATAATGCTGTGTGTAGAATCACCCAGATATACTCAGTGTTATAATGCTGTGTCTATTCAGACTAGAATCACCCAGATATACTCAGTGTTATAATACTGTGTGTATTCAGACAAGAATCACCCAGATATACTCAGTGTTATAATGCTGTGTGTATTCAGACAAGAATCACCCAGATATACTCAGTGTTATAATGCTGTGTGTATTCAGTGTAGAATCACCCAGATATACCCAGTGTTATAATGCTGTGTGCATTCAGACTGGAATCACCCAGATATACCCAGTGTTATAATGCTTTGTGTATTCTGTGTAGAATCACCCAGATATACCCAGTGTTATAATGCTGTATCTATTCAGACTAGAATCATCCAGATATACTCAGTGTTACAATGCTGTGTCTATTCAGACTAGAATCACCCAGATATACTCAGTGATATAATGCTGTGTCTATTCAGACTAGAATCATCCAGAAATACTCAGTGTTATAATGCTGTGTCTATTCAGACAAGAATCACCCAGATATACTCAGTGTTATAATGCTGTGTCTATTCAGACTAGAATCACCCAGATATACCCAGTGTTATAATGCTGTGTCTATTCAGACTAGAATCACCCAGATATACCCAGTGTTATAATGCTGTGTGTATTCAGACTGGATTCACCCAGATATACCCAGTGTTATAATGCTGTGTCTATTCAGTGTAGAATCACCCAGATATACTCAGTGTTATAATGCTGTGTGTAGAATCACCCAGATATACCCAGTGTTATAATGCTGTGTGTATTCAGACTAGAATCACCCAGATATACTCAATGTTATAATGCTGTGTCTGTTCAGTGTAGAATCACCCAGATATACTCAGTGTTATAATGCTGTGTGTAGAATCACCCAGATATACCCAGTGTTATAATGCTGTATCTATTCAGACTAGAATCACCCAGATATACTCAGTGTTATAATGCTGTGTCTATTCAGACTAGAATCACCCAGATATACTCAGTGTTATAATGCTGTGTGTAGAATCACCCAGATACACTCAGTGTTATAATGCTGTGTCTATTCAGACTAGAATCACCCAGATATACTCAGTGTTATAATGCTCTGTCTATTCAGACTAGAATCACCCAGATATACTCAGTGTTATAATACTGTGTGTATTCAGACCAGAATCACCCAGATATACTCAGTGTTATAATGCTGTGTGTATTCAGACAAGAATCACCCAGATATACTCAGTTTTATAATGCTGTGTGTATTCAGTGTAGAATCACCCAGATATACCCAGTGTTATAATGCTGTGTGTATTCAGACTGGAATCACCCAGATATACCCAGTGTTATAATGCTTTGTGTATTCAGTGTAGAATCACCCAGATATACCCAGTGTTATAATGCTGTATCTATTCAGACTAGAATCATCCAGATATACTCAGTGTTACAATGCTGTGTCTATTCAGACGAGAATCACCCAGATATACCCAGTGTTATAATGCTGTGTCTATTCAGACTAGAATCACGCAGATATACTCAGTGTTATAATGCTGTGTCTATTCAGACTAGAATCACCCAGATATACTCAGTGTTATAATGCTGTGTCTATTCAGACTAGAATCATCCAGAAATACTCAGTGTTATAATGCTGTGTCTATTCAGACAAGAATCACCCAGATATACTCAGTGTTATAATGCTGTGTCTATTCAGACTAGAATCACCCAGATATACCCAGTGTTATAATGCTGTGTCTATTCAGACTAGAATCACCCAGATATACTGTGTTATAATGCTGTGTCTATTCAGACTAGAATCATCCAGAAATACTCAGTGTTATAATGCACTATGTATTCAGACTAGAATCACCCAGATATACTCAGTGTTATAATGCTGTGTGTAGAACCACCCAGATATACCCAGTGTTATAATGCTGTGTCTATTCAGACTAGAATCACCCAGATATCCACAGTGTTATAATGCTGTGTCTATTCAGACTAGAATCACCCAGATATACTCAGTGTTATAATGCTGTGTGTAGAATCACCCAGATATACTCAGTGTTATAATGCTGTGTCTATTCTGACTAGAATCACCCAGATATACTCAGTGTTATAATACTGTGTGTATTCAGACCAGAATCACCCAGATATACTCAGTGTTATAATGCTGTGTGTATTCAGACAAGAATCACCCAGATATACTCAGTGTTATAATGCTGTGTGTATTCAGTGTAGAATCACCCAGATATACCCAGTGTTATAATGCTGTGTGCATTCAGACTGGAATCACCCAGATATACCCAGTGTTATAATGCTTTGTGTATTCTGTGTAGAATCACCCAGATATACCCAGTGTTATAATGCTGTATCTATTCAGACTAGAATCATCCAGATATACTCAGTGTTACAATGCTGTGTCTATTCAGACTAGAATCACCCAGATATACTCAGTGATATAATGCTGTGTCTATTCAGACTAGAATCATCCAGAAATACTCAGTGTTATAATGCTGTGTCTATTCAGACAAGAATCACCCAGATATTCTCAGTGTTATAATGCTGTGTCTATTCAGACTAGAATCACCCAGATATACCCAGTGTTATAATGCTGTGTCTATTCAGACTAGAATCACCCAGATATACCCAGTGTTATAATGCTGTGTCTATTCAGACTAGAATCACCCAGATATACTCAGTGTTATAATGCTGTGTCTATTCAGACTAGAAACATCCAGAAATACTCAGTGTTATAATGCAGTGTGTATTCAGACTAGAATCACCCAGATATACTCAGTGTTATAATGCTGTGTGTAGAATCACCCAGATATACCCAGTGTTATAATGCTGTGTCTATTCAGACTAGAATCACCCAGATATACTCAGTGTTATAATGCTGTGTCTATTCTGACTAGAATCATCCAGAAATACTCAGTGTTATAATGCTGTGTGTATTCAGACTAGAATCACCCAGATATACCCAGTGTTATAATGCTGTGTGTATTCAGACTAGAATCACCCAGATGTACTCAGTGTTATAATGCTTTGTCTATTCAGACTGGAATCACCCAGATATACTCAGTGTTATAATGCTGTGTTTATTCAGACTAGAATCACCCAGATATACTCAGTGTTATAATGCTGTGTGTATTCAGACTAGAATCACCCAGATATACTCAGTGTTATAATGCTGTGTCTATTCAGACTAGAATCACCCAGATATACTCAGTGTTACAATGCTGTGTCTATTCAGACTAGAATCACCCAGATATACTCAGTGTTATAATGCTGTGTGTATTCAGACTGGATTCACCCAGATATACTCAGTGTTATAATGCTGTGTCTATTCAGTGTAGAATCACCCAGATATACTCAGTGTTATAATGCTGTGTCTATTCAGTGTAGAATCACACAGATATACTCAGTGTTATAATGCTGTGTGTAGAATCACCCAGATATACTCAGTGTTATAATGCTGTGTCTATTCAGACTAGAATCACCCAGATATACTCAGTGTTATAATGCTGTGTGTATTCAGACTAGAATCACCCAGATATACTTAGTGTTATAATGCTGCGTCTATTCAGACTAGAATCACCCAGATATACTCAGTGTTATAATGCTGTGTGTATTCAGACAAGAATCACCCAGATATACTCAGTGTTATAATGCTGTGTCTATTCAGACTAGAATCACCCAGATATACCCAGTGTTATAATGCTGTGTCTATTCAGACTAGAATCACCCAGATATACTCAGTGTTATAATGCTGTGTCTATTCAGACTAGAATCATCCAGAAATACTCAGTGTTATAATGCAGTGTGTATTCAGACTAGAATCACCCAGATATACTCAGTGTTATAATGCTGTGTGTAGAACCACCCAGATATACCCAGAGTTATAATGCTGTGTCTATTCAGACTAGATTCACCCAGATATCCTCAGTGTTATAATGCTGTGTCTATTCAGACTAGAATCACCCAGATATAATCAGTGTTATAATGCTGTGTGTAGAATCACCCAGATATACTCAGTGTTATAATGCTGTGTCTATTCAGACTAGAATCACCCAGATATACTCAGTGTCATAATGCTCTGTCTATTCAGACTAGAATCACCCAGATATACTCAGTGTTATAATACTGTGTGTATTCAGACCAGAATCACCCAGATATACTCAGTGTTGTAATGCTGTGTGTATTCAGACAAGAATCACCCAGATATACTCAGTGTTATAATGCTGTGTCTATTCAGTGTAGAATCACCCAGATATACCCAGTGTTATAATGCTGTGTCTATTCAGACTAGAATCACCCAGATTTACTCAGTGTTATAATGCTGTGTCTATTCAGACTAGAATCACCCAGATACACTCAGTGTTGTAATGCTGTGTCTATTCAGTGTAGAATCACCCAGATATACTCAGTGTTATAAATGCTGTGTGTATTCAGACTAGAATCACCCAGATATACTCAGTGTTATAATGCTGTGTGTATTCAGACTAGAATCACCCAGATATACCCAGTGTTATAATGCTGTGTGTATTCAGACTGGATTCACCCAGATATACCCAGTATTATAATGCAGTGTCTATTCAGTGTAGAATCGCCCAGATGTACTCAGTGTTATAATGCTGTGTGTAGAATCACCCAGATATCCCCAGTGTTTCTAATGCTGTGTCTATTCTGACTAGAATAACCCAGATATACTCAGTGTTATAATGCTGTGTCTATTCAGTGTAGAATCACCCAGATATACTCAGTGTTATAATGCTGTGTCTATTCAGTGTAGAATCACCCAGATATACCCAGTGTTATAATGCTGTGTCTATTCAGACTAGAATCACCCATTTATACTCAGTGTTATAATGCTGTGTCTATTCAGACCAGAATCACCCAGATATACTCAGCGTTATAATGCTGTGTGTAGAATCACCAAGATATACTCAGTGTTATAATGCTGTGTCTATTCAGACTAGAATCACCCAGATATACTCAGTGTTATAATGCTGTGTGTATTCAGACTAGAATCACCCTGATATACTCAGTGTTATAACGCTTTGTGTAGAATCACCCAGATATACCCAGTGTTATAATGCTGCGTCTATTCAGACTAGAATCATCCAGAAATACTCAGTGTTATAATGCAGTGTGTATTCAGACTCGAATCACCCAGATATACTCAGTGTTATAATGCTGTGTGTAGAACCACCCAGATATACCCAGTGTTATAATGCTGTGTCTATTCAGACTAGAATCACCCAGATATCCTCAGTGTTATAATGCTGTGTCTATTCAGACTAGAATCACCCAGATATACTCAGTGTTATAATGCTGTGTGTAGAATCACCCAGATATACTCAGTGTTATAATGCTGTGTCTATTCAGACTAGAATCACCCAGATATACTCAGTGTTATAATGCTGTGTCTATTCAGACTAGAATCACGCAGATATACTCAGTGTTATAATGCTGTGTCTATTCAGACTAGAATTACCCAGATATACTCAGTGTTATAATGCTGTGTCTATTCAGACTAGAATCATCCAGAAATACTCAGTGTTATAATGCTGTGTTTATGGAGACTAGAATCACCCAGATATACTCAGTGTTATAATGCTGTGTGTATTCAGACTAGAATCACCCAGATATACTCAGTGTTATAATGCTGTGTCTATTCAGACTAGAATCACCCAGATATACTCAGTGTTACAATGCTGTGTCTATTCAGACTAGAATCACCCAGATATACTCAGTGTTATAATGCTGTGTGTATTCAGACTGGATTCACCCAGATATACTCAGTGTTATAATGCTGTGTCTATTCAGTGTAGAATCACCCAGATATACTCAGTGTTATAATGCTGTGTCTATTCAGTGTAGAATCACACAGATAAACTCAGTGTTATAATGCTGTGTGTAGAATCACCCAGATATACTCAGTGTTATAATGCTGTGTGTATTCAGACTAGAATCACCCAGATATACTCAGTGTTATAATGCTGTGTGTATTCAGACTAGAATCACCCAGATATACTTAGTGTTATAATGCTGTGTCTATTCAGACTAGAATCACCCAGATATACTCAGTGTTATAATGCTGTGTCTATTCAGACAAGAATCACCCAGATATACTCAGTGTTATAATGCTGTGTCTATTCAGACTAGAATCACCCAGATATACCCAGTGTTATAATGCTGTGTCTATTCAGACTAGAATCACGCAGATATACTCAGTGTTATAATGCTGTGTCTATTCAGACTAGAATCATCCAGAAATACTCAGTGTTATAATGCAGTGTGTATTCAGACTAGAATCACCCAGATATACTCAGTGTTATAATGCTGTGTGTAGAACCACCCAGATATACCCAGTGTTATAATGCTGTGTCTATTCAGACTAGAATCACCCAGATATCCTCAGTGTCATAATGCTGTGTCTATTCAGACTAGAATCACCCAGATATAATCAGTGTTATAATGCTGTGTGTAGAATCACCCAGATATACTCAGTGTTATAATGCTGTGTCTATTCAGACTAGAATCACCCAGATATACTCAGTGTCATAATGCTCTGACTATTCAGACTAGAATCACCCAGATATACTCAGTGTTATAATACTGTGTGTATTCAGACCAGAATCACCCAGATATACTCAGTGTTATAATGCTGTGTGTATTCAGACTAGAATCACCCAGATATACTCAGTGTTATAATGCTGTGTCTATTCAGTGTAGAATCACCCAGATATACCCAGTGTTATAATGCTGTGTCTATTCAGACTAGAATCACCCAGATTTACTCAGTGTTATAATGCTGTGTCTATTCAGACTAGAATCACCCAGATACACTCAGTGTTGTAATGCTGTGTCTATTCAGTGTAGAATCACCCAGATATACTCAGTGTTATAAATGCTGTGTGTATTCAGACTAGAATCACCCAGATATACTCAGTGTTATAATGCTGTGTGTATTCAGACTAGAATCACCCAGATATACCCAGTGTTATAATGCTGTGTGTATTCAGACTGGATTCACCCAGATATACCCAGTGTTATAATGCAGTGTCTATTCAGTGTAGAATCGCCCAGATGTACTCAGTGTTATAATGCTGTGTGTAGAATCACCCAGATATCCCCAGTGTTTCTAATGCTGTGTCTATTCAGACTAGAATCACCCAGATATACTCAGTGTTATAATGCTGTGTCTATTCAGTGTAGAATCACCCAGATATACTCAGTGTTATAATGCTGTGTCTATTCAGTGTAGAATCACCCAGATATACCCAGTGTTATAATGCTGTGTCTATTCAGACTAGAATCACCCAGATATACTCAGTGTTATAATGCTGTGTCTATTCAGACTAGAATCACCCAGATATACTCAGTGTTATAATGCTGTGTGTATTCAGACTAGAATCACCCTGATATACTCAGTGTTATAACGCTTTGTGTAGAATCACCCAGATATACCCAGTGTTATAATGCTGTGTCTATTCAGACTAGAATCATCCAGAAATACTCAGTGTTATAATGCAGTGTGTATTCAGACTAGAATCACCCAGATATACTCAGTGTTATAATGCTGTGTGTAGAACCACCCAGATATACCCAGTGTTATAATGCTGTGTCTATTCAGACTAGAATCACCCAGATATCCTCAGTGTTATAATGCTGTGTCTATTCAGACTAGAATCACCCAGATATACTCAGTGTTATAATGCTGTGTGTAGAATCACCCAGATATACTCAGTGTTATAATGCTGTGTCTATTCAGACTAGAATCACCCAGATATACTCAGTGTCATAATGCTCTGTCTATTCAGACTAGAATCACCCAGATATACTCAGTGTTATAATACTGTGTGTATTCAGACCAGAATCACCCAGATATACTCAGTGTTATAATGCTGTGTGTATTCAGACAAGAATCACCCAGATATACTCAGTGTTATAATGCTGTGTGTATTCAGTGTAGAATCACCCAGATATACCCAGTGATATAATGCTGTGTGTATTCAGACTGGAATCACCCAGATATACCCAGTGTTATAATGCTTTGTGTATTCTGTGTAGAATCACCAAGATATACCCAGTGTTATAATGCTGTATCTATTCAGACTAGAATCATCCAGATATACTCAGTGTTACAATGCTGTGTCTATTCAGACTAGAATCACCCAGATATACTCAGTGATATAATGCTGTGTCTATTCAGACTAGAATCACCCAGATATACCCTGTGTTATAATGCTGTGTCTATTCAGACTAGAATCACCCAGATATACTCAGTGTTATAATGCTGTGTCTATTCAGACTAGAATCATCCAGAAATACTCAGTGTTATAATGCAGTGTGTATTCAGACTAGAATCACCCAGATATACTCAGTGTTATAATGCTGTGTGTAGAATCACCCAGATATACCCAGTGTTATAATGCTGTGTCTATTCAGACTAGAATCACCCAGATATACTCAGTGTTATAATGCTGTGTCTATTCAGACTAGAATCATCCAGAAATACTCAGTGTTATAATGCTGTGTGTATTCAGACTAGAATCACCCAGATATACCCAGTGTTATAATGCTGTGTGTATTCAGACTAGAATCACCCAGATGTACTCAGTGTTATAATGCTGTGTCTATTCAGACTGGAATCACCCAGATATACTCAGTGTTATAATGCTGTGTTTATTCAGACTAGAATCACCCAGATATACCCAGTGTTATAATGCTGTGTCTATTCAGACTAGAATCACCCAGATGTACTCAGTGTTATAATGCTGTGTCTATTCAGACTAGAATCATCCAGAAATGCTCAGTGTTATAATGCAGTGTGTATTCAGACTAGAATCACCCAGATATACTCAGTGTTATAATGCTGTGTGTAGAATCACCCAGATATACCCAGTGTTATAATGCTGTGTCTATTCAGACTAGAATCACCCAGATTTACTCAGTGTTATAATGCTGTGTCTATTCAGGCTAGAATCACCCAGATACACTCAGTGTTGTAATGCTGTGTCTATTCAGTGTAGAATCACCCAGATATACTCAGTGTTATAAATGCTGTGTGTATTCAGACTAGAATCACCCAGATATACTCAGTGTTATAATGCTGTGTGTATTCAGACTAGAATCACCCAGATATACCCACTGTTATAATGCTGTGTGTATTCAGACTGGATTCACCCAGATATACCCAGTGTTATAATGCAGAGTCTATTCAGTGTAGAATCGCCCAGATGTACTCAGTGTTATAATGCTGTGTGTAGAATCACCCAGATATCCCCAGTGTTTCTAATGCTGTGTCTATTCAGACTAGAATCACCCAGATATACTCAGTGTTATAATGCTGTGTCTATTCAGTGTAGAATCACCCAGATATACTCAGTGTTATAATGCTGTGTCTATTCAGTGTAGAATCACCCAGATATACCCAGTGTTATAATGCTGTGTCTATTCAGACTAGAATCACCCAGATATACTCAGTGTTATAATGCTGTGTCTATTCAGACCAGAATCACCCAGATATACTCAGCGTTATAATGCTGTGTGTAGAATCACCCAGATATACTCAGTGTTATAATGCTGTGTCTATACAGACTAGAATCATCCAGAAATACTCAGTGTTATAATGCTGTGTCTATTCAGACAAGAATCACCCAGATATTCTCAGTGTTATAATGCTGTGTCTATTCAGACTAGAATCACCCAGATATACCCAGTGTTATAATGCTGTGTCTATTCAGACTAGAATCACCCAGATATACCCAGTGTTATAATGCTGTGTCTATTCAGACTAGAATCACCCAGATATACTCAGTGTTATAATGCTGTGTCTATTCAGACTAGAAACATCCAGAAATACTCAGTGTTATAATGCAGTGTGTATTCAGACTAGAATCACCCAGATATACTCAGTGTTATAATGCTGTGTGTAGAATCACCCAGATATACCCAGTGTTATAATGCTGTGTCTATTCAGACTAGAATCACCCAGATATACTCAGTGTTATAATGCTGTGTCTATTCTGACTAGAATCATCCAGAAATACTCAGTGTTATAATGCTGTGTGTATTCAGACTAGAATCACCCAGATATACCCAGTGTTATAATGCTGTGTGTATTCAGACTAGAATCACCCAGATGTACTCAGTGTTATAATGCTTTGTCTATTCAGACTGGAATCACCCAGATATACTCAGTGTTATAATGCTGTGTTTATTCAGACTAGAATCACCCAGATATACTCAGTGTTATAATGCTGTGTGTATTCAGACTAGAATCACCCAGATATACTCAGTGTTATAATGCTGTGTCTATTCAGACTAGAATCACCCAGATATACTCAGTGTTACAATGCTGTGTCTATTCAGACTAGAATCACCCAGATATACTCAGTGTTATAATGCTGTGTGTATTCAGACTGGATTCACCCAGATATACTCAGTGTTATAATGCTGTGTCTATTCAGTGTAGAATCACCCAGATATACTCAGTGTTATAATGCTGTGTCTATTCAGTGTAGAATCACACAGATATACTCAGTGTTATAATGCTGTGTGTAGAATCACCCAGATATACTCAGTGTTATAATGCTGTGTCTATTCAGACTAGAATCACCCAGATATACTCAGTGTTATAATGCTGTGTGTATTCAGACTAGAATCACCCAGATATACTTAGTGTTATAATGCTGCGTCTATTCAGACTAGAATCACCCAGATATACTCAGTGTTATAATGCTGTGTCTATTCAGACAAGAATCACCCAGATATACTCAGTGTTATAATGCTGTGTCTATTCAGACTAGAATCACCCAGATATACCCAGTGTTATAATGCTGTGTCTATTCAGACTAGAATCACCCAGATATACTCAGTGTTATAATGCTGTGTCTATTCAGACTAGAATCATCCAGAAATACTCAGTGTTATAATGCAGTGTGTATTCAGACTAGAATCACCCAGATATACTCAGTGTTATAATGCTGTGTGTAGAACCACCCAGATATACCCAGAGTTATAATGCTGTGTCTATTCAGACTAGATTCACCCAGATATCCTCAGTGTTATAATGCTGTGTCTATTCAGACTAGAATCACCCAGATATAATCAGTGTTATAATGCTGTGTGTAGAATCACCCAGATATACTCAGTGTTATAATGCTGTGTCTATTCAGACTAGAATCACCCAGATATACTCAGTGTCATAATGCTCTGTCTATTCAGACTAGAATCACCCAGATATACTCAGTGTTATAATACTGTGTGTATTCAGACCAGAATCACCCAGATATACTCAGTGTTGTAATGCTGTGTGTATTCAGACAAGAATCACCCAGATATACTCAGTGTTATAATGCTGTGTCTATTCAGTGTAGAATCACCCAGATATACCCAGTGTTATAATGCTGTGTCTATTCAGACTAGAATCACCCAGATTTACTCAGTGTTATAATGCTGTGTCTATTCAGACTAGAATCACCCAGATACACTCAGTGTTGTAATGCTGTGTCTATTCAGTGTAGAATCACCCAGATATACTCAGTGTTATAAATGCTGTGTGTATTCAGACTAGAATCACCCAGATATACTCAGTGTTATAATGCTGTGTGTATTCAGACTAGAATCACCCAGATATACCCAGTGTTATAATGCTGTGTGTATTCAGACTGGATTCACCCAGATATACCCAGTGTTATAATGCAGTGTCTATTCAGTGTAGAATCGCCCAGATGTACTCAGTGTTATAATGCTGTGTGTAGAATCACCCAGATATCCCCAGTGTTTCTAATGCTGTGTCTATTCTGACTAGAATAACCCAGATATACTCAGTGTTATAATGCTGTGTCTATTCAGTGTAGAATCACACAGATATACTCAGTGTTATAATGCTGTGTCTATTCAGTGTAGAATCACCCAGATATACCCAGTGTTATAATGCTGTGTCTATTCAGACTAGAATCACCCATTTATACTCAGTGTTATAATGCTGTGTCTATTCAGACCAGAATCACCCAGATATACTCAGCGTTATAATGCTGTGTGTAGAATCACCAAGATATACTCAGTGTTATAATGCTGTGTCTATTCAGACTAGAATCACCCAGATATACTCAGTGTTATAATGCTGTGTGTATTCAGACTAGAATCACCCTGATATACTCAGTGTTATAACGCTTTGTGTAGAATCACCCAGATATACCCAGTGTTATAATGCTGCGTCTATTCAGACTAGAATCATCCAGAAATACTCAGTGTTATAATGCAGTGTGTATTCAGACTAGAATCACCCAGATATACTCAGTGTTATAATGCTGTGTGTAGAACCACCCAGATATACCCAGTGTTATAATGCTGTGTCTATTCAGACTAGAATCACCCAGATATCCTCAGTGTTATAATGCTGTGTCTATTCAGACTAGAATCACCCAGATATACTCAGTGTTATAATGCTGTGTGTAGAATCACCCAGATATACTCAGTGTTATAATGCTGTGTCTATTCAGACTAGAATCACCCAGATATACTCAGTGTTATAATGCTGTGTCTATTCAGACTAGAATCACGCAGATATACTCAGTGTTATAATGCTGTGTCTATTCAGACTAGAATTACCCAGATATACTCAGTGTTATAATGCTGTGTCTATTCAGACTAGAATCATCCAGAAATACTCAGTGTTATAATGCTGTGTTTATGGAGACTAGAATCACCCAGATATACTCAGTGTTATAATGCTGTGTGTATTCAGACTAGAATCACCCAGATATACTCAGTGTTATAATGCTGTGTCTATTCAGACTAGAATCACCCAGATATACTCAGTGTTACAATGCTGTGTCTATTCAGACTAGAATCACCCAGATATACTCAGTGTTATAATGCTGTGTGTATTCAGACTGGATTCACCCAGATATACTCAGTGTTATAATGCTGTGTCTATTCAGTGTAGAATCACCCAGATATACTCAGTGTTATAATGCTGTGTCTATTCAGTGTAGAATCACACAGATAAACTCAGTGTTATAATGCTGTGTGTAGAATCACCCAGATATACTCAGTGTTATAATGCTGTGTGTATTCAGACTAGAATCACCCAGATATACTCAGTGTTATAATGCTGTGTGTATTCAGACTAGAATCACCCAGATATACTTAGTGTTATAATGCTGTGTCTATTCAGACTAGAATCACCCAGATATACTCAGTGTTATAATGCTGTGTCTATTCAGACAAGAATCACCCAGATATACTCAGTGTTATAATGCTGTGTCTATTCAGACTAGAATCACCCAGATATACCCAGTGTTATAATGCTGTGTCTATTCAGACTAGAATCACGCAGCTATACTCAGTGTTATAATGCTGTGTCTATTCAGACTAGAATCATCCAGAAATACTCAGTGTTATAATGCAGTGTGTATTCAGACTAGAATCACCCAGATATACTCAGTGTTATAATGCTGTGTGTAGAACCACCCAGATATACCCAGTGTTATAATGCTGTGTCTATTCAGACTAGAATCACCCAGATATCCTCAGTGTTATAATGCTGTGTCTATTCAGACTAGAATCACCCAGATATAATCAGTGTTATAATGCTGTGTGTAGAATCACCCAGATATACTCAGTGTTATAATGCTGTGTCTATTCAGACTAGAATCACCCAGATATACTCAGTGTCATAATGCTCTGACTATTCAGACTAGAATCACCCAGATATACTCAGTGTTATAATACTGTGTGTATTCAGACCAGAATCACCCAGATATACTCAGTGTTATAATGCTGTGTGTATTCAGACTAGAATCACCCAGATATACTCAGTGTTATAATGCTGTGTCTATTCAGTGTAGAATCACCCAGATATACCCAGTGTTATAATGCTGTGTCTATTCAGACTAGAATCACCCAGATTTACTCAGTGTTATAATGCTGTGTCTATTCAGACTAGAATCACCCAGATACACTCAGTGTTGTAATGCTGTGTCTATTCAGTGTAGAATCACCCAGATATACTCAGTGTTATAAATGCTGTGTGTATTCAGACTAGAATCACCCAGATATACTCAGTGTTATAATGCTGTGTGTATTCAGACTAGAATCACCCAGATATACCCAGTGTTATAATGCTGTGTGTATTCAGACTGGATTCACCCAGATATACCCAGTGTTATAATGCAGTGTCTATTCAGTGTAGAATCGCCCAGATGTACTCAGTGTTATAATGCTGTGTGTAGAATCACCCAGATATCCCCAGTGTTTCTAATGCTGTGTCTATTCAGACTAGAATCACCCAGATATACTCAGTGTTATAATGCTGTGTCTATTCAGTGTAGAATCACCCAGATATACTCAGTGTTATAATGCTGTGTCTATTCAGTGTAGAATCACCCAGATATACCCAGTGTTATAATGCTGTGTCTATTCAGACTAGAATCACCCAGATATACTCAGTGTTATAATGCTGTGTCTATTCAGACCAGAATCACCCAGATATACTCAGCGTTATAATGCTGTGTGTAGAATCACCCAGATATACTCAGTGTTATAATGCTGTGTCTATTCAGACTAGAATCACCCAGATATACTCAGTGTTATAATGCTGTGTGTATTCAGACTAGAATCACCCTGATATACTCAGTGTTATAACGCTTTGTGTAGAATCACCCAGATATACCCAGTGTTATAATGCTGTGTCTATTCAGACTAGAATCATCCAGAAATACTCAGTGTTATAATGCAGTGTGTATTCAGACTAGAATCACCCAGATATACTCAGTGTTATAATGCTGTGTGTAGAACCACCCAGATATACCCAGTGTTATAATGCTGTGTCTATTCAGACTAGAATCACCCAGATATCCTCAGTGTTATAATGCTGTGTCTATTCAGACTAGAATCACCCAGATATACTCAGTGTTATAATGCTGTGTGTAGAATCACCCAGATATACTCAGTGTTATAATGCTGTGTCTATTCAGACTAGAATCACCCAGATATACTCAGTGTCATAATGCTCTGTCTATTCAGACTAGAATCACCCAGATATACTCAGTGTTATAATACTGTGTGTATTCAGACCAGAATCACCCAGATATACTCAGTGTTATAATGCTGTGTGTATTCAGACAAGAATCACCCAGATATACTCAGTGTTATAATGCTGTGTGTATTCAGTGTAGAATCACCCAGATATACCCAGTGATATAATGCTGTGTGTATTCAGACTGGAATCACCCAGATATACCCAGTGTTATAATGCTTTGTGTATTCTGTGTAGAATCACCCAGATATACCCAGTGTTATAATGCTGTATCTATTCAGACTAGAATCATCCAGATATACTCAGTGTTACAATGCTGTGTCTATTCAGACTAGAATCACCCAGATATACTCAGTGATATAATGCTGTGTGTATTCAGACTAGAATCACCCAGATATACCCTGTGTTATAATGCTGTGTCTATTCAGACTAGAATCACCCAGATATACTCAGTGTTATAATGCTGTGTCTATTCAGACTAGAATCATCCAGAAATACTCAGTGTTATAATGCAGTGTGTATTCAGACTAGAATCACCCAGATATACTCAGTGTTATAATGCTGTGTGTAGAATCACCCAGATATACCCAGTGTTATAATGCTGTGTCTATTCAGACTAGAATCACCCAGATATACTCAGTGTTATAATGCTGTGTCTATTCAGACTAGAATCATCCAGAAATACTCAGTGTTATAATGCTGTGTGTATTCAGACTAGAATCACCCAGATATACCCAGTGTTATAATGCTGTGTGTATTCAGACTAGAATCACCCAGATGTACTCAGTGTTATAATGCTGTGTCTATTCAGACTGGAATCACCCAGATATACTCAGTGTTATAATGCTGTGTTTATTCAGACTAGAATCACCCAGATATACCCAGTGTTATAATGCTGTGTCTATTCAGACTAGAATCACCCAGATGTACTCAGTGTTATAATGCTGTGTCTATTCAGACTAGAATCATCCAGAAATGCTCAGTGTTATAATGCAGTGTGTATTCAGACTAGAATCACCCAGATATACTCAGTGTTATAATGCTGTGTGTAGAATCACCCAGATATACCCAGTGTTATAATGCTGTGTCTATTCAGACTAGAATCACCCAGATTTACTCAGTGTTATAATGCTGTGTCTATTCAGGCTAGAATCACCCAGATACACTCAGTGTTGTAATGCTGTGTCTATTCAGTGTAGAATCACCCAGATATACTCAGTGTTATAAATGCTGTGTGTATTCAGACTAGAATCACCCAGATATACTCAGTGTTATAATGCTGTGTGTATTCAGACTAGAATCACCCAGATATACCCACTGTTATAATGCTGTGTGTATTCAGACTGGATTCACCCAGATATACCCAGTGTTATAATGCAGAGTCTATTCAGTGTAGAATCGCCCAGATGTACTCAGTGTTATAATGCTGTGTGTAGAATCACCCAGATATCCCCAGTGTTTCTAATGCTGTGTCTATTCAGACTAGAATCACCCAGATATACTCAGTGTTATAATGCTGTGTCTATTCAGTGTAGAATCACCCAGATATACTCAGTGTTATAATGCTGTGTCTATTCAGTGTAGAATCACCCAGATATACCCAGTGTTATAATGCTGTGTCTATTCAGACTAGAATCACCCAGATATACTCAGTGTTATAATGCTGTGTCTATTCAGACCAGAATCACCCAGATATACTCAGCGTTATAATGCTGTGTGTAGAATCACCCAGATATACTCAGTGTTATAATGCTGTGTCTATTCAGACTAGAATCACCCAGATATACTCAGTGTTATAATGCTGTGTGTATTCAGACTAGAATCACCCTGATATACTCAGTGTTATAACGCTTTGTGTAGAATCACCCAGATATACCCAGTGTTATAATGCTGTGTCTATTCAGACTAGAATCACCCAGATATACTCAGTGTTATAATGCTGTGTCTATTCAGACTAGAATCACCCAGATATACTCAGTGTTATAATGCTGTGTGTAGAATCACCCAGATATACTCAGTGTTATAATGCTGTGTCTATTCAGACTAGAATCACCCAGATATACTTAGTGTTATAATGCTGTGTGTATTCAGACTAGAATCACCCAGATATACTTAGTGTTATAATGCTGTGTCTATTCAGACAAGAATCACCCAGATATACTCAGTGTTATAAATGCTGTGTGTATTCAGACTAGAATCACCCAGATATACGCAGTGTTATAATGCTGTGTCTATTCAGTGTAGAATCACCCAGATATACTCAGTGTTATAATGCTGTGTCTATTCAGACTAGAATCACCCAGATATACTCAGTGTTATAATGCTGTGTCGATTCAGTGTAGAATCACCCAGATATACCCAGTGTTATAATGCTGTGTCTATTCAGACTAGAATCACCAAGATTTACTCAGTGTTATAATGCTGTGTCTATTCAGACTAGAATCACCCAGATACACTCAGTGTTGTACTGCTGTGTCTATTCAGTGTACAATCACCCAGATATACTCAGTGTTATAAATGCTGTGTGTATTCAGACTAGAATCACCCAGATATACTCAGTGTTATAATGCTGTGTCTATTCAGACTAGAATCACCCAGATACACCCGGTGTTATAATGCTGTGTCTATTCAGACTAGAATCACCCAGATTTACTCAGTGTTATAATGCTGTGTCTATTCAGACTAGAATCACCCAGATACACTCAGTGTTTTTTTTATGCTGTGTCTATTCAGTGTTGAATCACCCAGATATACTCAGTGTTATAAATGCTGTGTGTATTCAGACTAGAATCACCCAGATATACTCAGTGTTATAATGCTGTGTCTATTCAGACTAGAATCACCCAGATATACTCAGTGTTATAATGCTGTGTCTATTCAGACTAGAATCACCCAGATATACCCAGTGTTATAATGCTGTGTGTATTCAGACTGGATTCACCCAGATATACCCAGTGTTATAATGCTGTGTCTATTCAGTGTAGAATCACCCAAATATACTCAGTGTTATAATGCTGTGTGTAGAATCACCCAGATATACCCAGTGTTATAATGCTGTGTGTATTCAGACTAGAATCACCCAGATATACTCAATGTTATAATGCTGTGTCTATTCAGTGTAGAATCACCCAGATATACTCAGTGTTATAATGCTGTGTGTAGAATCACCCAGATATACCCAGTGTTATAATGCTGTGTCTATTCAGACTAGAATCACCCAGATATACTCAGTGTTATAATGCTGTGTGTAGAATCATGCAGATATACTCAGTGTTATAATGCTGTGTCTATTCAGACTAGAATCATCCAGAAATACTCAGTGTTATAATGCTGTGTCTATTCAGACTAGAATCACCCAGATATACTCAGTGTTATAATGCTGTGTGTAGAATCACCCAGATATACTCAGTGTTATAATGCTGTGTCTATTCAGACTAGAATCACCCAGATATACTCAGTGTTATACTGCTCTGTCTATTCAGACTAGAATCATCCAGATATACTCAGTGTTATAATACTGTGTGTATTCAGACCAGAATCACCCAGATATACTCAGTGTTATAATGCTGTGTGTATTCAGACAAGAATCACCCAGATATACTCAGTGTTATAATGCTGTGTGTATTCAGTGTAGAATCACCCAGATATACCCACTGTTATAATGCTGTGTGTATTCAGACTGGAATCACCCAGATATACCCAGTGTTATAATGCTTTGTGTATTCAGTGTAGAATCACCCAGATATACCCAGTGTTATAATGCTGTATCTATTCAGACTAGAATCATCCAGATATACTCAGTGTTACAATGCTGTGTCTATTCAGACTAGAATCACCCAGATATACCCAGTGTTATAATGCTGTGTCTATTCAGACTAGAATCACGCAGATATACTCAGTGTTATAATGCTGTGTCTATTCAGACTAGAATCACCCAGATATACTCAGTGTTATAATGCTGTGTCTATTCAGACTAGAATCATCCAGAAATACTCAGTGTTATAATGCTGTGTCTATTCAGAAAAGAATCACCCAGATATACTCAGTGTTATAATGCTGTGTCTATTCAGACTAGAATCACCCAGATATACCCAGTGTTATAATGCTGTGTCTATTCAGACTAGAATGACCCTGATATACTCAGTGTTATAATGCTGTGTCTATTCAGACTAGAATCATCCAGAAATACTCAGTGTTATAATGCTGTGCCTATTCAGACAAGAATCACCCAGATATACTCATTGTTTTAATGCTGTGTCTATTCAGACTAGAATCACCCAGATACACTCAGTGTTATAATGCTGTGTCTATTCAGACTAGAATCTCCCAGATATACGCAGTGTTATAATGCTGTGTGTCGAATCACCCAGATATACCCAGTGTTATAATGCTGTGTGTATTCAGACTGGATTCACCCAGATATACCCAGTGTTATAATGCTGTGTCTATTCAGTGTAGAATCACCCAAATATACTCAGTGTTATAATGCTGTGTGTAGAATCACCCAGATATACCCAGTGTTATAATGCTGTGTGTATTCAGACTAGAATCACCCAGATATACTCAATGTTATAATGCTGTGTCTATTCAGTGTAGAATCACCCAGATACACTCTGTGTTATAATGCTGTGTGTAGAATCACCCAGATATACCCAGTGTTATAATGCTGTGTCTATTCAGACTAGAATCACCCAGATATACTCAGTGTTATAATGCTGTGTGTAGAACCACCCTGATATACCCAGTGTTATAATGCTGTGTCTATTCAGACTAGAATCACCCAGATATACTCAGTGTTATAATGCTGTGTCTATTCAGACTAGAATCACCCAGATATACTCTGTGTTATAATGCTGTGTGTAGAATCACCCAGATATACTCAGTGTTATAATGCTGTGTCTATTCAGACTAGAATCACCCAGATATACTCAGTGTTATAATGCTCTGTCTATTCAGACTAGAATCACCCAGATATACTCAGTGTTATAATACTGTGTGTATTCAGACCAGAATCACCCAGATATACTCAGTGTTATAATGCTGTGTGTATTCAGACAAGAATCACCCAGATATACTCAGTGTTATAATGCTGTGTGTATTCAGTGTAGAATCACCCAGATATACCCAGTGTTATAATGCTGTGTGTATTCAGACTGGAATCACCCAGATATACCCAGTGTTATAATGCTTTGTGTATTCAGTGTAGAATCACCCAGATATACCCAGTGTTATAATGCTGTATCTATTCAGACTAGAATCATCCAGATATACTCAGTGTTACAATGCTGTGTCTATTCAGACTAGAATCACCCAGATATACCCAGTGTTATAATGCTGTGTCTATTCAGACTAGAATCACGCAGATATACTCAGTGTTATAATGCTGTGTCTATTCAGACTAGAATCACCCAGATATACTCAGTGTTATAATGCTGTGTCTATTCAGACTAGAATCATCCAGAAATACTCAGTGTTATAATGCTGTGTCTATTCAGAAAAGAATCACCCAGATATACTCAGTGTTATAATGCTGTGTCTATTCAGACTAGAATCACCCAGATATACCCAGTGTTATAATGCTGTGTCTATTCAGACTAGAATGACCCTGATATACTCAGTGTTATAATGCTGTGTCTATTCAGACTAGAATCATCCAGAAATACTCAGTGTTATAATGCTGTGCCTATTCAGACAAGAATCACCCAGATATACTCATTGTTTTAATGCTGTGTCTATTCAGACTAGAATCACCCAGATACACTCAGTGTTATAATGCTGTGTCTATTCAGACTAGAATCTCCCAGATATACGCAGTGTTATAATGCTGTGTGTCGAATCACCCAGATATACCCAGTGTTATAATGCTGTGTGTATTCAGACTGGATTCACCCAGATATACCCAGTGTTATAATGCTGTGTCTATTCAGTGTACAATCACCCAAATATACTCAGTGTTATAATGCTGTGTGTAGAATCACCCAGATATACCCAGTGTTATAATGCTGTGTGTATTCAGACTAGAATCACCCAGATATACTCAATGTTATAATGCTGTGTCTATTCAGTGTAGAATCACCCAGATACACTCTGTGTTATAATGCTGTGTGTAGAATCACCCAGATATACCCAGTGTTATAATGCTGTGTCTATTCAGACTAGAATCACCCAGATATACTCAGTGTTATAATGCTGTGTGTAGAACCACCCTGATATACCCAGTGTTATAATGCTGTGTCTATTCAGACTAGAATCACCCAGATATACTCAGTGTTATAATGCTGTGTCTATTCAGACTAGAATCACCCAGATATACTCTGTGTTATAATGCTGTGTGTAGAATCACCCAGATATACTCAGTGTTATAATGCTGTGTCTATTCAGACTAGAATCACCCAGATATACTCAGTGTTATAATGCTCTGTCTATTCAGACTAGAATCACCCAGATATACTCAGTGTTATAATACTGTGTGTATTCAGACCAGAATCACCCAGATATACTCAGTGTTATAATGCTGTGTGTATTCAGACAAGAATCACCCAGATATACTCAGTGTTATAATGCTGTGTGTATTCAGTGTAGAATCACCCAGATATACCCAGTGTTATAATGCTGTGTGTATTCAGACTGGAATCACCCAGATATACCCAGTGTTATAATGCTTTGTGTATTCAGTGTAGAATCACCCAGATATACCCAGTGTTATAATGCTGTATCTATTCAGACTAGAATCATCCAGATATACTCAGTGTTACAATGCTGTGTCTATTCAGACTAGAATCACCCAGATATACCCAGTGTTATAATGCTGTGTCTATTCAGACTAGAATCACGCAGATATACTCAGTGTTATAATGCTGTGTCTATTCAGACTAGAATCACCCAGATATACTCAGTGTTATAATGCTGTGTCTATTCAGACTAGAATCATCCAGAAATACTCAGTGTTATAATGCTGTGTCTATTCAGACAAGAATCACCCAGATATACTCAGTGTTATAATGCTGTGTCTATTCAGACTAGAATCACCCAGATATACCCAGTGTTATAATGCTGTGTCTATTCAGACTAGAATGACCCTGATATACTCAGTGTTATAATGCTGTGTCTATTCAGACTAGAATCATCCAGAAATACTCAGTGTTATAATGCAGTGCCTATTCAGACAAGAATCACCCAGATATACTCATTGTTTTAATGCTGTGTCTATTCAGACTAGAATCACCCAGATACACTCAGTGTTATAATGCTGTGTCTATTCAGACTAGAATCACCCAGATATACTCAGTGTTATAATGCTGTGTGTCGAATCACCCATATATACCCAGAGTTATAATGCTGTGTCTATTCAGACTAGAATCACCCAGATATACTCAGTGTTATAATGCTGTGTCTATTCACACTAGAATCATCCAGAAATACTCAGTGTTATAATGCTGTGTGTATTCAGACTAGAATCACCCAGATATACCCAGTGTTATAATGCTGCGTGTATTCAGACTAGAATCACCCAGATGTACTCAGTGTTATAATGCTGTGTCTATTCAGACTGGAATCACCCAGATATACTCAGTGTTATAATGCTGTGTTTATTCAGACTAGAATCACCCAGATATACTCAGTGTTATAATGCTGTGTGTATTCAGACTAGAATCACCCAGATATACTCAGTGTTATAATGCTGTGTCTATTCAGACGAGAATCACCCAGATATACTCAGTGTTACAATGCTGTGTCTATTCAGACTAGAATCACCCAGATATACTCAGTGTTATAATGCTGTGTGTATTCAGACAGGATTCACCCAGATATACTCAGTGTTATAATGCTGTGTCTATTCAGTGTAGAATCACCCAGATATACTCAGTGATGTAATGCTGTGTCTATTCAGTGTAGAATCACACAGATATACTCAGTGTTATAATGCTGCGTGTAGAATCACCCAGGTATACTCAGTGTTATAATGCTGTGTCTATTCAGACTAGAATCACCCAGATATACTCAGTGTTATAATGCTGTGTGTATTCAGACTAGAATCACCCAGATATACTTAGTGTTATAATGCTGTGTGTATTCAGACTAGAATCACCCAGATATACTTAGTGTTATAATGCTGTGTCTATTCAGACAAGAATCACCCAGATATACTCAGTGTTATAATGATGTGTGTATTCAGACTAGAATCACCCAGATATACTCAGTGTTATAATGCTGTGTCTATTCAGTGTAGAATCACCCAGATATACCCAGTGTTATAATGCTGTGTCTATTCAGACTAGAATCACCCAGATATACTCAGTGTTATAATGCTGTGTCTATTCAGACTAGAATCACCCAGATATACTCAGTGTTATAATGCTGTGTGTAGAATCACCCAGATATACTCAGTGTTATAATGCTGTGTCTATTCAGACTAGAATCACCCAGATATACTCAGTGTTATAATGCTGTGTGTATTCAGACTAGAATCACCCTGATATACTCATTGTTATAATGCTGTGTTTAGAATCACCCAGATATACCCAGTGTTATAATGCTGTGTGTATTCAGACTAGAATAACCCAGATATACTTAGTGTTATAATGCTGTGTGTATTCAGACTAGAATAACCCAGATATACTTAGTGTTATAATGCTGTGTCTATTCAGACAAGAATCACCCAGATATACTCAGTGTTATAAATGCTGTGTGTATTCAGACTAGAATCACCCAGATATACGCAGTGTTATAATGCTGTGTCTATTCAGTGTAGAATCACCCAGATATACTCAGTGTTATAATGCTGTGTCTATTCAGACTAGAATCACCCAGATATACTCAGTGTTATAATGCTGTGTCTATTCAGTGTAGAATCACCCAGATATACCCAGTGTTATAATGCTGTGTCTATTCAGACTAGAATCACCAAGATTTACTCAGTGTTATAATGCTGTGTCTATTCAGACTAGAATCACCCAGATACACTCAGTGTTGTAATGCTGTGTCTATTCAGTGTAGAATCACCCAGATATACTCAGTGTTATAAATGCTGTGTGTATTCAGACTAGAATCACCCAGATATACTCAGTGTTATAATGCTGTGTCTCTACAGACTAGAATCACCCAGATACACCCGGTGTTATAATGCTGTGTCTATTCAGACTAGAATCACCCAGATTTACTCAGTGTTATAATGCTGTGTCTATTCAGACTAGAATCACCCAGATACACTCAGTGTTTTAATGCTGTGTCTATTCAGTGTTGAATCACCCAGATATACTCAGTGTTATAAAAGCTGTGTCTATTCAGACTAGAATCACCCAGATATACTCAGTGTTATAATGCTGTGTCTATTCAGACTAGAATCACCCAGATATACTCAGTGTTATAATGCTGTGTCTATTCAGACTAGAATCACCCAGATATACCCAGTGTTATAATGCTGTGTGTATTCAGACTGGATTCACCCAGATATACCCAGTGTTATAATGCTGTGTCTATTCAGTGTCGAATCACCCAGATATACTCAGTGTTATAATGCTGTGTGTAGAATCACCCAGATATACCCAGTGTTATAATGCTGTGTCTATTCAGACTAGAATCACCCAGATATACTCAGTGTTATAATGCTGTGTGTAGAACCACCCTGATATACCCAGTGTTATAATGCTGTGTCTATTCAGACTAGAATCACCCAGATATACTCAGTGTTATAATGCTGTGTCTATTCAGACTAGAATCACCCAGATATACTCAGTGTTATAATGCTGTGTGTAGAATCACCCAGATATACTCAGTGTTATAATGCTGTGTCTATTCAGACTAGAATCACCCAGATATACTCAGTGTTATAATGCTCTGTCTATTCAGACTAGAATCACCCAGATATACTCAGTGTTATAATACTGTGTGTATTCAGACCAGAATCACCCAGATATACTCAGTGTTATAATGCTGTCTGTATTCAGACAAGAATCACCCAGATATACTCAGTGTTATAATGCTGTGTGTATTCAGTGTAGAATCACCCAGATATACCCAGTGTTATAATGCTGTGTGTATTCAGACTGGAATCACCCAGATATACCCAGTGTTATAATGCTGTGTCTATTCAGACTAGAATCACCCAGATTTACTCAGTGTTATAATGCTGTGTCTATTCAGACTAGAATCACCCAGATACACTCAGTGTTGTAATGCTGTGTCTATTCAGTGTAGAATCACCCAGATATACTCAGTGTTATAAATGCTGTGTGTATTCAGACTAGAATCACCCAGATATACTCAGTGTTATAATGCTGTGTGTATTCAGACTAGAATCACCCAGATATACCCAGTGTTATAATGCTGTGTGTATTCAGACTGGATTCACCCAGATATACCCAGTGTTATAATGCTGTGTCTATTCAGTGTAGAATCGCCCAGATGTACTCAGTGTTATAATGCTGTGTGTAGAATCACCCAGATATCCCCAGTGTTTCTAATGCTGTGTCTATTCAGACTAGAATCACCCAGATATACTCAGTATTATAATGCTGTGTCTATTCAGTGTAGAATCACCCAGATATACTCAGAGTTATAATGCTGTGTCTATTCAGTGTAGAATCACCCAGATATACCCAGTGTTATAATGCTGTGTCTATTCAGACTAGAATCACCCAGATATACTCAGTGTTATAATGCTGTGTCTATTCAGACCAGAATCACCCAGATATACTCAGCGTTATAATGCTGTGTGTAGAATCACCCAGATATACTCAGTGTTATAATGCTGTGTCTATTCAGACTAGAATCACCCAGATATACTCAGTGTTATAATGCTGTGTGTATTCAGACTAGAATCACCCTGATATACTCAGTGTTATAACGCTTTGTGTAGAATCACCCAGATATACCCAGTGTTATAATGCTGTGTCTATTCAGACTAGAATCACCCAGATATACTCAGTGTTATAATGCTGTGTCTATTCAGACTAGAATCACCCAGATATACTCAGTGTTATAATGCTGTGTGTAGAATCACCCAGATATACTCAGTGTTATAATGCTGTGTCTATTCAGACTAGAATCACCCAGATATACTCAGTGTTATAATGCTGTGTGTATTCAGACTAGAATCACCCTGATATACTCATTGTTATAATGCTGTGTGTAGAATCACCCAGATATACCCAGTGTTATAATGCTATGTGTATTCAGACTAGAATCACCCAGATATACTTAGTGTTATAATGCTGTGTGTATTCAGACTAGAATCACCCAGATATACTTAGTGTTATTATGCTGTGTCTATTCAGACTAGAATCACCCAGATATACTCAGTGTTATAAATGCTGTGTGTATTCAGACTAGAATCACCCAGATATACGCAGTGTTATAATGCTGTGTCTATTCAGTGTAGAATCACCCAGATATACTCAGTGTTATAATGCTGTGTCTATTCAGACTAGAATCACCCAGATATACTCAGTGTTATAATGCTGTGTCTATTCAGTGTAGAATCACCCAGATATACCCAGTGTTATAATGCTGTGTCTATTCAGACTAGAATCACCAAGATTTACTCAGTGTTATAATGCTGTGTCTATTCAGACTAGAATCACCCAGATACACTCAGTGTTGTAATGCTGTGTCTATTCAGTGTAGAATCACCCAGATATACTCAGTGTTATAAATGCTGTGTGTATTCAGACTAGAATCACCCAGATATACTCAGTGTTATAATGCTGTGTCTATTCAGACTAGAATCACCCAGATACACCTGGTGTTATAATGCTGTGTCTATTCAGACTAGAATCACCCAGATATACTCAGTGTTATAATGCTGTGTCTATTCAGACTAGAATCACCCAGATACACTCAGTGTTTTAATGCTGTGTCTATTCAGTGTAGAATCACCCAGATATACTCAGTGTTATAAATGCTGTGTGTATTCAGACTAGAATCACCCAGATATACTCAGTGTTATAATGCTGTGTGTATTCAGACTAGAATCACCCAGATATACCCAGTGTTATAATGCTGTGTGTATTCAGACTGGATTCACCCAGATATACCCAGTGTTATAATGCTGTGTCTATTCAGTGTAGAATCGCCCAGATGTACTCAGTGTTATAATGCTGTGTGTAGAATCACCCAGATATCCCCAGTGTTTCTAATGCTGTGTCTATTCAGACTGGAATCACCCAGATATAATCAGTGTTATAATGCTGTGTCTATTCAGTGTAGAATCACCCAGATATACTCAGTGTTATAATGCTGTGTCTATTGAGTGTAGAATCACCCAGATATACCCAGTGTTATAATGCTGTGTCTATTCAGACTAGAATCACCCAGATATACTCAGTGTTATAATGCTGTGTCTATTCAGACCAGAATCACCCAGATATACTCAGCGTTATAATGCTGTGTGTAGAATCACCCAGATATACTCAGTGTTATAATGCTGTGTCTATTCAGACTAGAATCACCCAGATATACTCAGTGTTATAATGCTGTGTGTATTCAGACTAGAATCACCCTGATATACTCAGTGCTATAACGCTTTGTGTAGAATCACCCAGATATACCCAGTGTTATAATGCTGTGTCTATTCAGACTAGAATCACCCAGATATACTCAGTGTTATAATGCTGTGTCTATTCAGACTAGAATCACCCAGATATACTCAGTGTTATAATGCTGTGTGTAGAATCACCCAGATATACTCAGTGTTATAATGCTGTGTCTATTCAGACTAGAATCACCCAGATATACTCAGTGTTATAATGCTGTGTGTATTCAGACTAGAATCACCCTGATATACTCATTGTTATAATGCTGTGTTTAGAATCACCCAGATATACCCAGTGTTATAATGCTGTGTGTATTCAGACTAGAATAACCCAGATATACTTAGTGTTATAATGCTGTGTGTATTCAGACTAGAATAACCCAGATATACTTAGTGTTATAATGCTGTGTCTATTCAGACAAGAATCACCCAGATATACTCAGTGTTATAAATGCTGTGTGTATTCAGACTAGAATCACCCAGATATACGCAGTGTTATAATGCTGTGTCTATTCAGTGTAGAATCACCCAGATATACTCAGTGTTATAATGCTGTGTCTATTCAGACTAGAATCACCCAGATATACTCAGTGTTATAATGCTGTGTCTATTCAGTGTAGAATCACCCAGATATACCCAGTGTTATAATGCTGTGTCTATTCAGACTAGAATCACCAAGATTTACTCAGTGTTATAATGCTGTGTCTATTCAGACTAGAATCACCCAGATACAGTCAGTGTTGTAATGCTGTGTCTATTCAGTGTTGAATCACCCAGATATACTCAGTGTTATAAATGCTGTGTGTATTCAGACTAGAATCACCCAGATATACTCAGTGTTATAATGCTGTGTCTATTCAGACTAGAATCACCCAGATACACCCGGTGTTATAATGCTGTGTCTATTCAGACTAGAATCACCCAGATTTACTCAGTGTTATAATGCTGTGTCTATTCAGACTAGAATCACCCAGATACACTCAGTGTTTTAATGCTGTGTCTATTCAGTGTTGAATCACCCAGATATACTCAGTGTTATAAAAGCTGTGTCTATTCAGACTAGAATCACCCAGATATACTCAGTGTTATAATGCTGTGTCTATTCAGACTAGAATCACCCAGATATACTCAGTGTTATAATGCTGTGTCTATTCAGACTAGAATCACCCAGATATACCCAGTGTTATAATGCTGTGTGTATTCAGACTGGATTCACCCAGATATACCCAGTGTTATAATGCTGTGTCTATTCAGTGTCGAATCACCCAGATATACTCAGTGTTATAATGCTGTGTGTAGAATCACCCAGATATACCCAGTGTTATAATGCTGTGTCTATTCAGACTAGAATCACCCAGATATACTCAGTGTTATAATGCTGTGTGTAGAACCACCCTGATATACCCAGTGTTATAATGCTGTGTCTATTCAGACTAGAATCACCCAGATATACTCAGTGTTATAATGCTGTGTCTATTCAGACTAGAATCACCCAGATATACTCAGTGTTATAATGCTGTGTGTAGAATCACCCAGATATACTCAGTGTTATAATGCTGTGTCTATTCAGACTAGAATCACCCAGATATACTCAGTGTTATAATGCTCTGTCTATTCAGACTAGAATCACCCAGATATACTCAGTGTTATAATACTGTGTGTATTCAGACCAGAATCACCCAGATATACTCAGTGTTATAATGCTGTCTGTATTCAGACAAGAATCACCCAGATATACTCAGTGTTATAATGCTGTGTGTATTCAGTGTAGAATCACCCAGATATACCCAGTGTTATAATGCTGTGTGTATTCAGACTGGAATCACCCAGATATACCCAGTGTTATAATGCTTTGTGTATTCAGTGTAGAATCACCCAGATATACCCAGTGTTATAATGCTGTATCTATTCAGACTAGAATCATCCAGATATACTCAGTGTTACAATGCTGTGTCTATTCAGACTAGAATCACCCAGATATACCCAGTGTTATAATGCTGTGTCTATTCAGACTAGAATCACGCAGATATACTCAGTGTTATAATGCTGTGTCTATTCAGACTAGAATCACCCAGATATACTCAGTGTTATAATGCTGTGTCTATTCAGACTAGAATCATCCAGAAATACTCAGTGTTATAATGCTGTGTCTATTCAGACAAGAATCACCCAGATATACTCAGTGTTATAATGCTGTGTCTATTCAGACTAGAATCACCCAGATATACCCAGTGTTATAATGCTGTGTCTATTCAGACTAGAATGACCCAGATATACTCAGTGTTATAATGCTGTGTGTATTCAGACTAGAATCACCCAGATATACTCAGTGTTATAATGCGGTGTCTATTCAGACTAGAATCACCCAGATATACTCAGTGTTACAATGCTGTGTCTATTCAGACTAGAATCACCCAGATATACTCAGTGTTATAATGCTGTGTGTATTCAGACTGGATTCACCCAGATATACTCAGTGTTATAATGCTGTGTCTATTCAGACTAGAATCACCCAGATGTACTCAGTGTTATAATGCTGTGTCCATTCAGACTAGAATCATCCAGAAATACTTAGTGTTATAATGCTGTGTCTATTCAGACAAGAATCACCCAGATATACTCAGTGTTATAATGCTGTGTCTATTCAGACTAGAATCACCCAGATATACCCAGTGTTATAATGCTGTGTCTATTCAGACTAGAATGACCCAGATATACTCAGTGTTATAATGCTGTGTCTATTCAGACTAGAATCATCCAGAAATACTCAGTGTTATAATGCTGTGCCTATTCAGACAAGAATCACCCAGATATACTCATTGTTTTAATGCTGTGTCTATTCAGACTAGAATCACCCAGATACACTCAGTGTTATAATGCTGTGTCTATTCAGACTAGAATCACCCAGATATACTCAGTGTTATAATGCTGTGTGTAGAATCACCCAGATATACCCAGTGTTATAATGCTGTGTCTATTCAGACTAGAATCACCCAGATATACTCAGTGTTATAATGCTGGGTCTATTCAGACTAGAATCATCCAGAAATACTCAGTGTTATAATGCTGTGTGTATTCAGACTAGAATCACCCAGATATACCCAGTGTTATAATGCTGTGTGTATTCAGACGAGAATCACCCAGATGTACTCAGTGTTATAATGCTGTGTCTATTCAGACTGGAATCACCCAGATATACTCAGTGTTATAATGCTGTGTTTATTCAGACTAGAATCACCCAGATATACTCAGTGTTATAATGCTGTGTGTATTCAGACTAGAATCACCCAGATATACTCAGTGTTATAATGCTGTGTCTATTCAGACTAGAATCACCCAGATATACTCAGTGTTACAATGCTGTGTCTATTCAGACTAGAATCACCCAGATATACTCAGTGTTATAATGCTGTGTGTATTCAGACTGGATTCACCCAGATATAATCAGTGTTATAATGCTATGTCTATTCAGTGTAGAATCACCCAGATATACTCAGTGTTGTAATGCTGTGTCTATTCAGTGTAGAATCACACAGATATACTCAGTGTTATAATGCTGTGTGTGGAATCACCCAGATATACTCAGTGTTTTAATGCTGTGTCTTTTCAGACTAGAATCACCCAGATATACTGAGTGTTATAATGCTGTGTGTATTCAGACTAGAATCACCCAGATATACTTAGTGTTATAATGCTGTGTCTATTCAGACAAGAATCACCCAGATATACTCAGTGTTATAATGCTGTGTGTATTCAGACTAGAATCACCCAGATATACTCAGTGTTATAATGCTGTGTCTATTCAGTGTAGAATCACCCAGATATACCCAGTGTTATAATGCTGTGTCTATTCAGACTAGAATCACCCAGATTTACTCAGTGTTATAATGCTGTGTCTATTCAGACTAGAATCACCCAGATACACTCAGTGTTGTAATGCTGTGTCTATTCAGTGTAGAATCACCCAGATATACTCAGTGTTATAAATGCTGTGTGTATTCAGACTAGAATCACCCAGATATACTCAGTGTTATAATGCTGTGTGTATTCAGACTAGAATCACCCAGATATACCCAGTGTTATAATGCTGTGTGTATTCAGACTGGATACACCCAGATATACCCAGTGTTATAATGCTGTGTCTATTCAGTGTAGAATCGCCCAGATGTACTCAGTGTTATAATGCTGTGTGTAGAATCACCCAGATATCCCCAGTGTTTCTAATGCTGTGTCTATTCAGACTAGAATCACCCAGATATACTCAGTGTTATAATGCTGTGTCTATTCAGTGTAGAATCACCCAGATATACTCAGCGTTATAATGCTGTGTGTAGAATCACCCAGATATACTCAGTGTTATAATGCTGTGTCTATTCAGTGTAGAATCACCCAGATATACCCAGTGTTATAATGCTGTGTCTATTCAGACTAGAATCACCCAGATATACTCAGTGTTATAATGCTGTGTCTATTCAGACCAGAATCACCCAGATATACTCAGCGTTATAATGCTGTGTGTAGAATCACCCAGATATACTCAGTGTTATAATGCTGTGTCTATTCAGACTAGAATCACCCAGATATACTCAGTGTTATAATGCTGTGTGTATTCAGACTAGAATCACCCTGATATACTCAGTGTTATAACGCTTTGTGTAGAATCACCCAGATATACCCAGTGTTATAATGCTGTGTCTATTCAGACTAGAATCACCCAGATATACTCAGTGTTATAATGCTGTGTCTATTCAGACTAGAATCAACCAGATATACTCAGTGTTATAATGCTGTGTGTAGAATCACCCAGATATACTCAGTGTTATAATGCTGTGTCTATTCAGACTAGAATCACCCAGATATACTCAGTGTTATAATGCTGTGTGTATTCAGACTAGAATCACCCTGATATACTCATTGTTATAATGCTGTGTGTAGAATCACCCAGATATACCCAGTGTTATAATGCTGTGTGTATTCAGACTAGAATCACCCAGATATACTTAGTGTTATAATGCTGTGTGTATTCAGACTAGAATCACCCAGATATACTTAGTGTTATAATGCTGTGTCTATTCAGACAAGAATCACCCAGATATACTCAGTGTTATAAATGCTGTGTGTATTCAGACTAGAATCACCCAGATATACGCAGTGTTATAATGCTGTGTCTATTCAGTGTAGAATCACCCAGATATACTCAGTGTTATAATGCTGTGTCTATTCAGACTAGAATCACCCAGATATACTCAGTGTTATAATGCTGTGTCTATTCAGTGTAGAATCACCCAGATATACCCAGTGTTATAATGCTGTGTCTATTCAGACTAGAATCACCAAGATTTACTCAGTGTTATAATGCTGTGTCTATTCAGACTAGAATCACCCAGATACACTCAGTGTTGTAATGCTGTGTCTATTCAGTGTAGAATCACCCAGATATACTCAGTGTTATAAATGCTGTGTGTATTCAGACTAGAATCACCCAGATATACTCAGTGTTATAATGCTGTGTCTATTCAGACTAGAATCACCCAGATACACCCGGTGTTATAATGCTGTGTCTATTCAGACTAGAATCACCCAGATTTACTCAGTGTTATAATGCTGTGTCTATTCAGACTAGAATCACCCAGATACACTCAGTGTTTTAATGCTGTGTCTATTCAGTGTAGAATCACCCAGATATACTCAGTGTTATAAATGCTGAGTGTATTCAGACTAGAATCACCCAGATATACTCAGTGTTATAAATGCTGTGTGTATTCAGACTAGAATCACCCAGATATACCCAGTGTTATAATGTTGTGTGTATTCAGACTGGATTCACCCAGATATACCCAGTGTTATAATGCTGTGTCTATTCAGTGTAGAATCTCCCAGATGTACTCAGTGTTATAATGCTGTGTGTAGAATCACCCAGATATCCCCAGTGTTTCTAATGCTGTGTCTATTCAGACTAGAATCACCCAGATATACTCAGTGTTATAATGCTGTGTCTATTCAGTGTAGAATCACCCAGATATACTCAGTGTTATAATGCTGTGTCTATTCAGTGTAGAATCACCCAGATATACCCAGTGTTATAATGCTTTGTCTATTCAGACTAGAATCACCCAGATATACTCAGTGTTATAATGCTGTGTCTATTCAGACCAGAATCACCCAGATATACTCAGCGTTATAATGCTGTGTGTAGAATCACCCAGATATACTCAGTGTTATAATGCTGTGTCTATTCAGACTAGAATCACCCAGATATACTCAGTGTTATAATGCTGTGTCTATTCAGTGTAGAATCACCCAGATATACTCAGTGTTATAAATGCTGTGTGTATTCAGACTAGAATCACCCAGATATACCCAGTGTTATAATGTTGTGTGTATTCAGACTGGATTCACCCAGATATACCCAGTGTTATAATGCTGTGTCTATTCAGTGTAGAATCTCCCAGATGTACTCAGTGTTATAATGCTGTGTGTAGAATCACCCAGATATCCCCAGTGTTTCTAATGCTGTGTCTATTCAGACTAGAATCACCCAGATATACTCAGTGTTATAATGCTGTGTCTATTCAGTGTAGAATCACCCAGATATACTCAGTGTTATAATGCTGTGTCTATTCAGTGTAGAATCACCCAGATATACCCAGTGTTATAATGCTTCGTCTATTCAGACTAGAATCACCCAGATATACTCAGTGTTATAATGCTGTGTCTATTCAGACCAGAATCACCCAGATATACTCAGCGTTATAATGCTGTGTGTAGAATCACCCAGATATACTCAGTGTTATAATGCTGTGTCTATTCAGACTAGAATCACCCAGATATACTCAGTGTTATAATGCTGTGTCTATTCAGTGTAGAATCACCCAGATATACTCAGTGTTATAAATGCTGTGTGTATTCAGACTAGAATCACCCAGATATACCCAGTGTTATAATGTTGTGTGTATTCAGACTAGAATCACCCAGATATACCCAGTGTTATAATGTTGTGTGTATTCAGACTGGATTCACCCAGATATACCCAGTGTTATAATGCTGTGTCTATTCAGTGTAGAATCTCCCAGATGTACTCAGTGTTATAATGCTGTGTGTAGAATCACCCAGATATCCCCAGTGTTTCTAATGCTGTGTCTATTCAGACTAGAATCACCCAGATATACTCAGTGTTATAATGCTGTGTCTATTCAGTGTAGAATCACCCAGATATACTCAGTGTTATAATGCTGTGTCTATTCAGTGTAGAATCACCCAGATATACCCAGTGTTATAATGCTTTGTCTATTCAGACTAGAATCACCCAGATATACTCAGTGTTATAATGCTGTGTCTATTCAGACTAGAATCACCCAGATTTACTCAGTGTTATAATGCTGTGTCTATTCAGACTAGAATCACCCAGATACACTCAGTGTTTTAATGCTGTGTCTATTCAGTGTAGAATCACCCAGATATACTCAGTGTTATAAATGCTGAGTGTATTCAGACTAGAATCACCCAGATATACTCAGTGTTATAAATGCTGTGTGTATTCAGACTAGAATCACCCAGATATACCCAGTGTTATAATGTTGTGTGTATTCAGACTGGATTCACCCAGATATACCCAGTGTTATAATGCTGTGTCTATTCAGTGTAGAATCTCCCAGATGTACTCAGTGTTATAATGCTGTGTGTAGAATCACCCAGATATCCCCAGTGTTTCTAATGCTGTGTCTATTCAGACTAGAATCACCCAGATATACTCAGTGTTATAATGCTGTGTCTATTCAGTGTAGAATCACCGAGATATACTCAGTGTTATAATGCTGTGTCTATTCAGTGTAGAATCACCCAGATATACCCAGTGTTATAATGCTTTGTCTATTCAGACTAGAATCACCCAGATATACTCAGTGTTATAATGCTGTGTCTATTCAGACCAGAATCACCCAGATATACTCAGCGTTATAATGCTGTGTGTAGAATCACCCAGATATACTCAGTGTTATAATGCTGTGTCTATTCAGACTAGAATCACCCAGATATACTCAGTGTTATAATGCTGTGTCTATTCAGTGTAGAATCACCCAGATATACTCAGTGTTATAAATGCTGTGTGTATTCAGACTAGAATCACCCAGATATACCCAGTGTTATAATGTTGTGTGTATTCAGACTGGATTCACCCAGATATACCCAGTGTTATAATGCTGTGTCTATTCAGTGTAGAATCTCCCAGATGTACTCAGTGTTATAATGCTGTGTGTAGAATCACCCAGATATCCCCAGTGTTTCTAATGCTGTGTCTATTCAGACTAGAATCACCCAGATATACTCAGTGTTATAATGCTGTGTCTATTCAGTGTAGAATCACCCAGATATACTCAGTGTTATAATGCTGTGTCTATTCAGTGTAGAATCACCCAGATATACCCAGTGTTATAATGCTTTGTCTATTCAGACTAGAATCACCCAGATATACTCAGTGTTATAATGCTGTGTCTATTCAGACCAGAATCACCCAGATATACTCAGCGTTATAATGCTGTGTGTAGAATCACCCAGATATACTCAGTGTTATAATGCTGTGTCTATTCAGACTAGAATCACCCAGATATACTCAGTGTTATAATGCTGTGTCTATTCAGACTAGAATCACCCTGATATACTCAGTGTTATAACGCTTTGTGTAGAATCACCCAGATATACCCAGTGTTATAATGCTGTGTCTATTCAGACTAGAATCACCCAGATATACTCAGTGTTATAATGCTGTGTCTATTCAGACTAGAATCACCCAGATATACTCAGTGTTATAATGCTGTGTGTAGAATCACCCAGATATACTCAGTGTTATAATGCTGTGTCTATTCAGACTAGAATCACCCAGATATACTCAGTGTTATAATGCTGTGTGTATTCAGACTAGAATCACCCTGATATACTCATTGTTATAATGCTGTGTGTAGAATCACCCAGATATACCCAGTGTTATAATGCTGTGTGTATTCAGACTAGAATCACCCAGATATACTTAGTGTTATAATGCTGTGTGTATTCAGACTAGAATCACCCAGATATACTTAGTGTTATAATGCTGTGTCTATTCAGAGAAGAATCACCCAGATATACTCAGTGTTATAAATGCTGTGTGTATTCAGACTAGAATCACCCAGATATACGCAGTGTTATAATGCTGTGTCTATTCAGTGTAGAATCACCCAGATATACTCAGTGTTATAATGCTGTGTCTATTCAGACTAGAATCACCCAGATATACTCAGTGTTATAATGCTGTGTCTATTCAGTGTAGAATCACCCAGATATACCCAGTGTTATAATGCTGTGTCTATTCAGACTAGAATCACCAAGATTTACTCAGTGTTATAATGCTGTGTCTATTCAGACTAGAATCACCCAGATACACTCAGTGTTGTAATGCTGTGTCTATTCAGTGTAGAATCACCCAGATATACTCAGTGTTATAAATGCTGTGTGTATTCAGACTAGAATCACCCAGATATAGTCAGTGTTATAATGCTGTGTCTATTCAGACTAGAATCACCCAGATATACTTAGTGTTATAATGCTGTGTGTATTCAGACTAGAATCACCCAGATATACTTAGTGTTATAATGCTGTGCCTATTCAGACAAGAATCACCCAGATATACTCAGTGTTATAAATGCTGTTTGTATTCAGACTAGAATCACCCAGATATACGCAGTGTTATAATGCTGTGTCTATTCAGTGTAGAATCACCCAGATATACTCAGTGTTATAATGCTGTGTCTATTCAGACTAGAATCACCCAGATATACTCAGTGTTATAATGCTGTGTGTATTCAGACTAGAATCACCCTGATATACTCATTGTTATAATGCTGTGTGTAGAATCACCCAGATATACCCAGTGTTATAATGCTGTGTGTATTCAGACTAGAATCACCCAGATATACTTAGTGTTATAATGCTGTGTGTATTCAGACTAGAATCACCCAGATATACTTAGTGTTATAATGCTGTGTCTATTCAGACAAGAATCACCCAGATATACTCAGTGTTATAAATGCTGTGTGTATTCAGACTAGAATCACCCAGATATACGCAGTGTTATAATGCTGTGTCTATTCAGTGTAGAATCACCCAGATATACTCAGTGTTATAATGCTGTGTCTATTCAGACTAGAATCACCCAGATATACTCAGTGTTATAATGCTGTGTCGATTCAGTGTAGAATCACCCAGATATACCCAGTGTTATAATGCTGTGTCTATTCAGACTAGAATCACCAAGATTTACTCAGTGTTATAATGCTGTGTCTATTCAGACTAGAATCACCCAGATACACTCAGTGTTGTAATGCTGTGTCTATTCAGTGTAGAATCACCCAGATATACTCAGTGTTATAAATGCTGTGTGTATTCAGACTAGAATCACCCAGATATAGTCAGTGTTATAATGCTGTGTCTATTCAGACTAGAATCACCCAGATATACTTAGTGTTATAATGCTGTGTGTATTCAGACTAGAATCACCCAGATATACTTAGTGTTATAATGCTGTGTCTATTCAGACAAGAATCACCCAGATATACTCAGTGTTATAAATGCTGTTTGTATTCAGACTAGAATCACCCAGATATACGCAGTGTTATAATGCTGTGTCTATTCAGTGTAGAATCACCCAGATATACCCAGTGTTATAATGCTGTGTCTATTCAGACTAGAATCACCCAGATATACTCAGTGTTATAAATGCTGTTTGTATTCAGACTAGAATCACCCAGATATACGCAGTGTTATAATGCTGTGTCTATTCAGTGTAGAATCACCCAGATATACCCAGTGTTATAATGCTGTGTCTATTCAGACTAGAATCACCAAGATTTACTCCGTGTTATAATGCTGTGTCTATTCAGACCAGAATCACCCAGATATACTCAGTGTTATAATGCTGTGTCTATTCAGACTAGAATCACCCAGATATACCCAGTGTTATAATGCTGTGTCTATTCAGACTAGAATCACCAAGATTTACTCCGTGTTATAATGCTGTGTCTATTCAGACTAGAATCACCCAGATACACTCAGTGTTGTAATGCTGTGTCTATTCAGTGTAGAATCACCCAGATATACGCAGTGTTATAAATGCTGTGTGTATTCAGACTAGAATCACCCAGATATAGTCAGTGTTATAATGCTGTGTCTATTCAGACTAGAATCACCCAGATACACCCGGTGTTATAATGCTGTGTCTATTCAGACTAGAATCACCCAGATTTACTCAGTGTTATAATGCTGTGTCTATTCAGACTAGAATCACCCAGATACACTCAGTGTTTTAATGCTGTGTCTATTCAGTGTAGAATCACCCAGATATACTCAGTGTTATAAATGCTGTGTGTATTCAGACTAGAATCACCCAGATATACTCAGTGTTATAATGCTGTGTGTATTCAGACTAGAATCACCCAGATATACTCAGTGTTGTAATGCTGTGTCTATTCAGTGTAGAATCACACAGATATACTCAGTGTTATAATGCTGTGTGTAGAATCACCCAGATATACTCAGTGTTTTAATGCTGTGTCTATTCAGACTAGAATCACCCAGATATACTGAGTGTTATAATGCTGTGTGTATTCAGACTAGAATCACCCAGATATACTTAGTGTTATAATGCTGTGTCTATTCAGACAAGAATCACCCAGATATACTCAGTGTTATAATGCTGTGTGTATTCAGACTAGAATCACCCAGATATACTCAGTGTTATAATGCTGTGTGTATTCAGACTAGAATCACCCTGATATACTCATTGTTATAATGCTGTGTGTAGAATCACCCAGATATACCCAGTGTTATAATGCTGTGTGTATTCAGACTAGAATCACCCAGATATACTTAGTGTTATAATGCTGTGTCTATTCAGACTAGAATCACCCAGATATACTCAGTGTTATAATGCTGTGTGTATTCAGACTAGAATCACCCTGATATACTCATTGTTATAATGCTGTGTGTAGAATCACCCAGATATACCCAGTGTTATAATGCTGTGTGTATTCAGACTAGAATCACCCAGATATACTTAGTGTTATAATGCTGTGTGTATTCAGACTAGAATCACCCAGATATACTTAGTGTTATAATGCTGTGTCTATTCAGACAAGAATCACCCAGATATACTCAGTGTTATAAATGCTGTGTGTATTCAGACTAGAATCACCCAGATATACGCAGTGTTATAATGCTGTGTCTATTCAGTGTAGAATCACCCAGATATACTCAGTGTTATAATGCTGTGTCTATTCAGACTAGAATCACCCAGATATACTCAGTGTTATAATGCTGTGTCTATTCAGTGTAGAATCACCCAGATATACCCAGTGTTATAATGCTGTGTCTATTCAGACTAGAATCACCAAGATTTACTCAGTGTTATAATGCTGTGTCTATTCAGACTAGAATCACCCAGATACACTCAGTGTTGTAATGCTGTGTCTATTCAGTGTAGAATCACCCAGATATACTCAGTGTTATAAATGCTGTGTGTATTCAGACTAGAATCACCCAGATATAGTCAGTGTTATAATGCTGTGTCTATTCAGACTAGAATCACCCAGATATACTTAGTGTTATAATGCTGTGTGTATTCAGACTAGAATCACCCAGATATACTTAGTGTTATAATGCTGTGTCTATTCAGACAAGAATCACCCAGATATACTCAGTGTTATAAATGCTGTTTGTATTCAGACTAGAATCACCCAGATATACGCAGTGTTATAATGCTGTGTCTATTCAGTGTAGAATCACCCAGATATACTCAGTGTTATAATGCTGTGTCTATTCAGACTAGAATCACCCAGATATACTCAGTGTTATAATGCTGTGTGTATTCAGACTAGAATCACCCTGATATACTCATTGTTATAATGCTGTGTGGAGAATCACCCAGAAATACCCAGTGTTATAATGCTGTGTGTATTCAGACTAGAATCACCCAGATATACTTAGTGTTATAATGCTGTGTGTATTCAGACTAGAATCACCCAGATATACTTAGTGTTATAATGCTGTGTCTATTCAGACAAGAATCACCCAGATATACTCAGTGTTATAAATGCTGTGTGTATTCAGACTAGAATCACCCAGATATACGCAGTGTTATAATGCTGTGTCTATTCAGTGTAGAATCACCCAGATATACTCAGTGTTATAATGCTGTGTCTATTCAGACTAGAATCACCCAGATATACTCAGTGTTATAATGCTGTGTCGATTCAGTGTAGAATCACCCAGATATACCCAGTGTTATAATGCTGTGTCTATTCAGACTAGAATCACCAAGATTTACTCAGTGTTATAATGCTGTGTCTATTCAGACTAGAATCACCCAGATACACTCAGTGTTGTAATGCTGTGTCTATTCAGTGTAGAATCACCCAGATATACTCAGTGTTATAAATGCTGTGTGTATTCAGACTAGAATCACCCAGATATAGTCAGTGTTATAATGCTGTGTCTATTCAGACTAGAATCACCCAGATATACTTAGTGTTATAATGCTGTGTGTATTCAGACTAGAATCACCCAGATATACTTAGTGTTATAATGCTGTGTCTATTCAGACAAGAATCACCCAGATATACTCAGTGTTATAAATGCTGTTTGTATTCAGACTAGAATCACCCAGATATACGCAGTGTTATAATGCTGTGTCTATTCAGTGTAGAATCACCCAGATATACCCAGTGTTATAATGCTGTGTCTATTCAGACTAGAATCACCAAGATTTACTCCGTGTTATAATGCTGTGTCTATTCAGACCAGAATCACCCAGATATACTCAGTGTTATAATGCTGTGTCTATTCAGTGTAGAATCACCCAGATATACCCAGTGTTATAATGCTGTGTCTATTCAGACTAGAATCACCAAGATTTACTCCGTGTTATAATGCTGTGTCTATTCAGACTAGAATCACCCAGATACACTCAGTGTTGTAATGCTGTGTCTATTCAGTGTAGAATCACCCAGATATACGCAGTGTTATAAATGCTGTGTGTATTCAGACTAGAATCACCCAGATATAGTCAGTGTTATAATGCTGTGTCTATTCAGACTAGAATCACCCAGATACACCCGGTGTTATAATGCTGTGTCTATTCAGACTAGAATCACCCAGATTTACTCAGTGTTATAATGCTGTGTCTATTCAGACTAGAATCACCCAGATACACTCAGTGTTTTAATGCTGTGTCTATTCAGTGTAGAATCACCCAGATATACTCAGTGTTATAAATGCTGTGTGTATTCAGACTAGAATCACCCAGATATACTCAGTGTTATAATGCTGTGTGTATTCAGACTAGAATCACCCAGATATACTCAGTGTTGTAATGCTGTGTCTATTCAGTGTAGAATCACACAGATATACTCAGTGTTATAATGCTGTGTGTAGAATCACCCAGATATACTCAGTGTTTTAATGCTGTGTCTATTCAGACTAGAATCACCCAGATATACTGAGTGTTATAATGCTGTGTGTATTCAGACTAGAATCACCCAGATATACTTAGTGTTATAATGCTGTGTCTATTCAGACAAGAATCACCCAGATATACTCAGTGTTATAATGCTGTGTGTATTCAGACTAGAATCACCCAGATATACTCAGTGTTATAATGCTGTGTGTATTCAGACTAGAATCACCCTGATATACTCATTGTTATAATGCTGTGTGTAGAATCACCCAGATATACCCAGTGTTATAATGCTGTGTGTATTCAGACTAGAATCACCCAGATATACTTAGTGTTATAATGCTGTGTCTATTCAGACTAGAATCACCCAGATATACTCAGTGTTATAATGCTGTGTGTATTCAGACTAGAATCACCCTGATATACTCATTGTTATAATGCTGTGTGTAGAATCACCCAGATATACCCAGTGTTATAATGCTGTGTGTATTCAGACTAGAATCACCCAGATATACTTAGTGTTATAATGCTGTGTGTATTCAGACTAGAATCACCCAGATATACTTAGTGTTATAATGCTGTGTCTATTCAGACAAGAATCACCCAGATATACTCAGTGTTATAAATGCTGTGTGTATTCAGACTAGAATCACCCAGATATACGCAGTGTTATAATGCTGTGTCTATTCAGTGTAGAATCACCCAGATATACTCAGTGTTATAATGCTGTGTCTATTCAGACTAGAATCACCCAGATATACTCAGTGTTATAATGCTGTGTCTATTCAGTGTAGAATCACCCAGATATACCCAGTGTTATAATGCTGTGTCTATTCAGACTAGAATCACCAAGATTTACTCAGTGTTATAATGCTGTGTCTATTCAGACTAGAATCACCCAGATACACTCAGTGTTGTAATGCTGTGTCTATTCAGTGTAGAATCACCCAGATATACTCAGTGTTATAAATGCTGTGTGTATTCAGACTAGAATCACCCAGATATAGTCAGTGTTATAATGCTGTGTCTATTCAGACTAGAATCACCCAGATATACTTAGTGTTATAATGCTGTGTGTATTCAGACTAGAATCACCCAGATATACTTAGTGTTATAATGCTGTGTCTATTCAGACAAGAATCACCCAGATATACTCAGTGTTATAAATGCTGTTTGTATTCAGACTAGAATCACCCAGATATACGCAGTGTTATAATGCTGTGTCTATTCAGTGTAGAATCACCCAGATATACTCAGTGTTATAATGCTGTGTCTATTCAGACTAGAATCACCCAGATATACTCAGTGTTATAATGCTGTGTGTATTCAGACTAGAATCACCCTGATATACTCATTGTTATAATGCTGTGTGTAGAATCACCCAGATATACCCAGTGTTATAATGCTGTGTGTATTCAGACTAGAATCACCCAGATATACTTAGTGTTATAATGCTGTGTGTATTCAGACTAGAATCACCCAGATATACTTAGTGTTATAATGCTGTGTCTATTCAGACAAGAATCACCCAGATATACTCAGTGTTATAAATGCTGTGTGTATTCAGACTAGAATCACCCAGATATACGCAGTGTTATAATGCTGTGTCTATTCAGTGTAGAATCACCCAGATATACTCAGTGTTATAATGCTGTGTCTATTCAGACTAGAATCACCCAGATATACTCAGTGTTATAATGCTGTGTCGATTCAGTGTAGAATCACCCAGATATACCCAGTGTTATAATGCTGTGTCTATTCAGACTAGAATCACCAAGATTTACTCAGTGTTATAATGCTGTGTCTATTCAGACTAGAATCACCCAGATACACTCAGTGTTGTAATGCTGTGTCTATTCAGTGTAGAATCACCCAGATATACTCAGTGTTATAAATGCTGTGTGTATTCAGACTAGAATCACCCAGATATAGTCAGTGTTATAATGCTGTGTCTATTCAGACTAGAATCACCCAGATATACTTAGTGTTATAATGCTGTGTGTATTCAGACTAGAATCACCCAGATATACTTAGTGTTATAATGCTGTGTCTATTCAGACAAGAATCACCCAGATATACTCAGTGTTATAAATGCTGTTTGTATTCAGACTAGAATCACCCAGATATACGCAGTGTTATAATGCTGTGTCTATTCAGTGTAGAATCACCCAGATATACCCAGTGTTATAATGCTGTGTCTATTCAGACTAGAATCACCCAGATATACTCAGTGTTATAAATGCTGTTTGTATTCAGACTAGAATCACCCAGATATACGCAGTGTTATAATGCTGTGTCTATTCAGTGTAGAATCACCCAGATATACCCAGTGTTATAATGCTGTGTCTATTCAGACTAGAATCACCAAGATTTACTCCGTGTTATAATGCTGTGTCTATTCAGACCAGAATCACCCAGATATACTCAGTGTTATAATGCTGTGTCTATTCAGTGTAGAATCACCCAGATATACCCAGTGTTATAATGCTGTGTCTATTCAGACTAGAATCACCAAGATTTACTCCGTGTTATAATGCTGTGTCTATTCAGACTAGAATCACCCAGATACACTCAGTGTTGTAATGCTGTGTCTATTCAGTGTAGAATCACCCAGATATACGCAGTGTTATAAATGCTGTGTGTATTCAGACTAGAATCACCCAGATATAGTCAGTGTTATAATGCTGTGTCTATTCAGACTAGAATCACCCAGATACACCCGGTGTTATAATGCTGTGTCTATTCAGACTAGAATCACCCAGATTTACTCAGTGTTATAATGCTGTGTCTATTCAGACTAGAATCACCCAGATACACTCAGTGTTTTAATGCTGTGTCTATTCAGTGTAGAATCACCCAGATATACTCAGTGTTATAAATGCTGTGTGTATTCAGACTAGAATCACCCAGATATACTCAGTGTTATAATGCTGTGTGTATTCAGACTAGAATCACCCAGATATACTCAGTGTTGTAATGCTGTGTCTATTCAGTGTAGAATCACACAGATATACTCAGTGTTATAATGCTGTGTGTAGAATCACCCAGATATACTCAGTGTTTTAATGCTGTGTCTATTCAGACTAGAATCACCCAGATATACTGAGTGTTAAAATGCTGTGTGTATTCAGACTAGAATCACCCAGATATACTTAGTGTTATAATGCTGTGTCTATTCAGACAAGAATCACCCAGATATACTCAGTGTTATAATGCTGTGTGTATTCAGACTAGAATCACCCAGATATACTCAGTGTTATAATGCTGTGTCTATTCAGTGTAGAATCACCCAGATATACCCAGTGTTATAATGCTGTGTCTATTCAGACTAGAATCACCCAGATTTACTCAGTGTTATAATGCTGTGTCTATTCAGACTAGAATCACCCAGATACACTCAGTGTTGTAATGCTGTGTCTATTCAGTGTAGAATCACCCAGATATACTCAGTGTTATAAATGCTGTGTGTATTCAGACTAGAATCACCCAGATATACTCAGTGTTATAATGCTGTGTGTATTCAGACTAGAATCACCCAGATATACCCAGTGTTATAATGCTGTGTGTATTCAGACTGGATTCACCCAGATATACCCAGTGTTATAATGCTGTGTCTATTCAGTGTAGAATCGCCCAGATGTACTCAGTGTTATAATGCTGTGTGTAGAATCACCCAGATATCCCCAGTCTTTCTAATGCTGTGTCTATTCAGACTAGAATCACCCAGATATACTCAGTGTTATAATGCTGTGTCTATTCAGTGTAGAATCACCCAGATATACTCAGCGTTATAATGCTGTGTGTAGAATCACCCAGATATACTCAGTGTTATAATGCTGTGTCTATTCAGTGTAGAATCACCCAGATATACCCAGTGTTATAATGCTGTGTCTATTCAGACTAGAATCACCCAGATATACTCAGTGTTATAATGCTGTGTCTATTCAGACCAGAATCACCCAGATATACTCAGCGTTATAATGCTGTGTGTAGAATCACCCAGATATACTCAGTGTTATAATGCTGTGTCTATTCAGACTAGAATCACCCAGATATACTCAGTGTTATAATGCTGTGTGTATTCAGACTAGAATCACCCTGATATACTCAGTGTTATAACGCTTTGTGTAGAATCACCCAGATATACCCAGTGTTATAATGCTGTGTCTATTCAGACTAGAATCACCCAGATATACTCAGTGTTATAATGCTGTGTCTATTCAGACTAGAATCAACCAGATATACTCAGTGTTATAATGCTGTGTGTAGAATCACCCAGATATACTCATTGTTATAATGCTGTGTTTATTCAGACTAGAATCACCCAGATATACTCAGTGTTATAATGCTGTGTGTATTCAGACTAGAATCACCCTGATATACTCATTGTTATAATGCTGTGTGTAGAATCACCCAGATATACCCAGTGTTATAATGCTGTGTGTATTCAGACTAGAATCACCCAGATATACTTAGTGTTATAATGCTGTGTGTATTCAGACTAGAATCACCCAGATATACTTAGTGTTATAATGCTGTGTCTATTCAGACAAGAATCACCCAGATATACTCAGTGTTATAAATGCTGTGTGTATTCAGACTAGAATCACCCAGATATACGCAGTGTTATAATGCTGTGTCTATTCAGTGTAGAATCACCCAGATATACTCAGTGTTATAATGCTGTGTCTATTCAGACTAGAATCACCCAGATATACTCAGTGTTATAATGCTGTGTCTATTCAGTGTAGAATCACCCAGATATACCCAGTGTTATAATGCTGTGTCTATTCAGACTAGAATCACCAAGATTTACTCAGTGTTATAATGCTGTGTCTATTCAGACTAGAATCACCCAGATACACTCAGTGTTGTAATGCTGTGTCTATTCAGTGTAGAATCACCCAGATATACTCAGTGTTATAAATGCTGTGTGTATTCAGACTAGAATCACCCAGATATACTCAGTGTTATAATGCTGTGTCTATTCAGACTAGAATCACCCAGATACACCCGGTGTTATAATGCTGTGTCTATTCAGACTAGAATCACCCAGATTTACTCAGTGTTATAATGCTGTGTCTATTCAGACTAGAATCACCCAGATACACTCAGTGTTTTAATGCTGTGTCTATTCAGTGTAGAATCACCCAGATATACTCAGTGTTATAAATGCTGAGTGTATTCAGACTAGAATCACCCAGATATACTCAGTGTTATAATGCTGTGTGTATTCAGACTAGAATCACCCAGATATACCCAGTGTTATAATGTTGTGTGTATTCAGACTGGATTCACCCAGATATACCCAGTGTTATAATGCTGTGTCTATTCAGTGTAGAATCTCCCAGATGTACTCAGTGTTATAATGCTGTGTGTAGAATCACCCAGATATCCCCAGTGTTTCTAATGCTGTGTCTATTCAGACTAGAATCACCCAGATATACTCAGTGTTATAATGCTGTGTCTATTCAGTGTAGAATCACCCAGATATACTCAGTGTTATAATGCTGTGTCTATTCAGTGTAGAATCACCCAGATATACCCAGTGTTATAATGCTGTGTCTATTCAGACTAGAATCACCCAGATATACTCAGTGTTATAATGCTGTGTCTATTCAGACCAGAATCACCCAGATATACTCAGCGTTATAATGCTGTGTGTAGAATCACCCAGATATACTCAGTGTTATAATGCTGTGTCTATTCAGACTAGAATCACCCAGATATACTCAGTGTTATAATGCTGTGTCTATTCAGACTAGAATCACCCTGATATACTCAGTGTTATAACGCTTTGTGTAGAATCACCCAGATATACCCAGTGTTATAATGCTGTGTCTATTCAGACTAGAATCACCCAGATATACTCAGTGTTATAATGCTGTGTCTATTCAGACTAGAATCACCCAGATATACTCAGTGTTATAATGCTGTGTGTAGAATCACCCAGATATACTCAGTGTTATAATGCTGTGTCTATTCAGACTAGAATCACCCAGATATACTCAGTGTTATAATGCTGTGTGTATTCGGACTAGAATCACCCTGATATACTCATTGTTATAATGCTGTGTGTAGAATCACCCAGATATACCCAGTGTTATAATGCTGTGTGTATTCAGACTAGAATCACCCAGATATACTTAGTGTTATAATGCTGTGTGTATTCAGACTAGAATCACCCAGATATACTTAGTGTTATAATGCTGTGTCTATTCAGACAAGAATCACCCAGATATACTCAGTGTTATAAATGCTGTGTGTATTCAGACTAGAATCACCCAGATATACGCAGTGTTATAATGCTGTGTCTATTCAGTGTAGAATCACCCAGATATACTCAGTGTTATAATGCTGTGTCTATTCAGACTAGAATCACCCAGATATACTCAGTGTTATAATGCTGTGTCTATTCAGTGTAGAATCACCCAGATATACCCAGTGTTATAATGCTGTGTCTATTCAGACTAGAATCACCAAGATTTACTCAGTGTTATAATGCTGTGTCTATTCAGACTAGAATCACCCAGATACACTCAGTGTTGTAATGCTGTGTCTATTCAGTGTAGAATCACCCAGATATACTCAGTGTTATAAATGCTGTGTGTATTCAGACTAGAATCACCCAGATATAGTCAGTGTTATAATGCTGTGTCTATTCAGACTAGAATCACCCAGATATACTTAGTGTTATAATGCTGTGTGTATTCAGACTAGAATCACCCAGATATACTTAGTGTTATAATGCTGTGTCTATTCAGACAAGAATCACCCAGATATACTCAGTGTTATAAATGCTGTTTGTATTCAGACTAGAATCACCCAGATATACGCAGTGTTATAATGCTGTGTCTATTCAGTGTAGAATCACCCAGATATACTCAGTGTTATAATGCTGTGTCTATTCAGACTAGAATCACCCAGATATACTCAGTGTTATAATGCTGTGTGTATTCAGACTAGAATCACCCTGATATACTCATTGTTATAATGCTGTGTGTAGAATCACCCAGATATACCCAGTGTTATAATGCTGTGTGTATTCAGACTAGAATCACCCAGATATACTTAGTGTTATAATGCTGTGTGTATTCAGACTAGAATCACCCAGATATACTTAGTGTTATAATGCTGTGTCTATTCAGACAAGAATCACCCAGATATACTCAGTGTTATAAATGCTGTGTGTATTCAGACTAGAATCACCCAGATATACGCAGTGTTATAATGCTGTGTCTATTCAGTGTAGAATCACCCAGATATACTCAGTGTTATAATGCTGTGTCTATTCAGACTAGAATCACCCAGATATACTCAGTGTTATAATGCTGTGTCGATTCAGTGTAGAATCACCCAGATATACCCAGTGTTATAATGCTGTGTCTATTCAGACTAGAATCACCAAGATTTACTCAGTGTTATAATGCTGTGTCTATTCAGACTAGAATCACCCAGATACACTCAGTGTTGTAATGCTGTGTCTATTCAGTGTAGAATCACCCAGATATACTCAGTGTTATAAATGCTGTGTGTATTCAGACTAGAATCACCCAGATATAGTCAGTGTTATAATGCTGTGTCTATTCAGACTAGAATCACCCAGATATACTTAGTGTTATAATGCTGTGTGTATTCAGACTAGAATCTCCCAGATATACTTAGTGTTATAATGCTGTGTCTATTCAGACAAGAATCACCCAGATATACTCAGTGTTATAAATGCTGTTTGTATTCAGACTAGAATCACCCAGATATACGCAGTGTTATAATGCTGTGTCTATTCAGTGTAGAATCACCCAGATATACCCAGTGTTATAATGCTGTGTCTATTCAGACTAGAATCACCCAGATATACTCAGTGTTATAAATGCTGTTTGTATTCAGACTAGAATCACCCAGATATACGCAGTGTTATAATGCTGTGTCTATTCAGTGTAGAATCACCCAGATATACCCAGTGTTATAATGCTGTGTCTATTCAGACTAGAATCACCAAGATTTACTCCGTGTTATAATGCTGTGTCTATTCAGTGTAGAATCACCCAGATATACCCAGTGTTATAATGCTGTGTCTATTCAGACTAGAATCACCAAGATTTACTCCGTGTTATAATGCTGTGTCTATTCAGACTAGAATCACCCAGATACACTCAGTGTTGTAATGCTGTGTCTATTCAGTGTAGAATCACCCAGATATACGCAGTGTTATAAATGCTGTGTGTATTCAGACTAGAATCACCCAGATATAGTCAGTGTTATAATGCTGTGTCTATTCAGACTAGAATCACCCAGATACACCCGGTGTTATAATGCTGTGTCTATTCAGACTAGAATCACCCAGATTTACTCAGTGTTATAATGCTGTGTCTATTCAGACTAGAATCACCCAGATACACTCAGTGTTTTAATGCTGTGTCTATTCAGTGTAGAATCACCCAGATATACTCAGTGTTATAAATGCTGTGTGTATTCAGACTAGAATCACCCAGATATACTCAGTGTTATAATGCTGTGTGTATTCAGACTAGAATCACCCAGATATACCCAGTGTTATAATGCTGTGTGTATTCAGACTGGATTCACCCAGATATACCCAGTGTTATAATGCTGTGTCTATTCAGTGTAGAATCGCCCAGATGTACTCAGTGTTATAATGCTGTGTGTAGAATCACCCAGATATCCCCAGTGTTTCTAATGCTGTGTCTATTCAGACTAGAATCACCCAGATATACTCAGTGTTATAATGCTGTGTCTATTCAGTGTAGAATCACCCAGATATACTCAGTTTTATAATGCTGTGTCTATTCAGTGTAGAATCACCCAGATATACCCAGTGTTATAATGCTGTGTCTATTCAGACTAGAATCACCCAGATATACTCAGTGTTATTATGCTGTGTCTATTCAGACCAGAATCACCCAGATATACTCAGCGTTATAATGCTGTGTGTAGAATCACCCAGATATACTCAGTGTTATAATGCTGTGTCTATTCAGACTAGAATCACCCAGATGTGGCCCATCAGCTTTAATTATCAAGTGTCCACACGGTGAAGCCTTACATTGTTTGCTGGAGCAGACGAGGAAGGAGCATCAGAGAGAAAGCTAAGACTTTACCTGTTAAAAACCTGTTTAAAATAAGTTTAAAGCACTTTGTTCTTTGTAGAACTGTTTAAAGCATTTACTTATTGTATTTACTGCTTTAAGAATTGTGAGGGAGTGATTATCAGGCAGTTGTGGCCCATCAGCTTTAAATCAGCGCCAAGTTTAAAAGGAGGCCTGGTGTAGATAGCGGGCAGCGTCGGAGCGGGCAGCGGAGTGAGAGGGAAGCAGAGTGAGCTATTAGGGCTTAATATCAAAAAGGGCTTGAAGGTAAAAAGGCCAGGTGGAAAGAACAAGGAAAAAAAAAAAAATTTTTTTTTCAAAACTACTACAGCAAAAAAACAAGGAAAATATTTTTTCCCACAACAAATTATATTGAATAATGGAGGGGCATGTGATGTGCGGTTCCTGTATGATGTGGGAACTGGTGGACCCCAGGGTCCTTCCCAGTGGCCATGTCTGTAGTAAGTGCAGGTTGCTGGAGGAGCTCCAGCTCAAGGTAGATGAGCTGGCCTCTGAGCTACAGACACTGAGGCTCACCAGGGGGAGAGAGGGTGTCATTGTCAATGGGGTGCAAGTGACATCCACCCCCCCTAGACTGTCTAAATCTAAGGGTCAGGAACAAAAGGGGGCTGCTGGGAGGAGGAAGGGGGGTGAGGAGCGGAGGCCTCAGCCTCTTAATCTGCATAACAGGTTTGAGGTTCTTGCTTCCAGTCTGGAAGAGGACGAGGCAGGTGAGGTTGGTGAGCAAACTGCACACGGTACAGTGATGCAGCAGGACATAGGCAAAGAGAAGGGGAAAAGGAACGTAGTAGTGATTGGAGATAGTGGGGTGAAGGGTATTGACACTGTCCTTTGTCACAATGACAAAGTGCACAGAAGGGTGTGTTGTCTGCCTGGTGCTCGGGTACAGGATGTCGCAGCTGGGCTGCAGAGGAATCTGGAGTGGGAGGGTGAGAACCCAGTTGTGGTGGTACATGTGGGTGCCAGCGACGTAGGCAAAGTGCGGACTGAGGATCTGGGGAGGGAGTATGAGAAGCTGGGAATGGAATTAAAAAGTAGAACCGACAAGGTGGTCTTCTCTGGGCTACTGCCTGAACTGAGTGCAGACGGGCGTAGGGTTGACAGGATAAAGGAAGTGAATGGGTGGCTCAGAGATTGGTGTGGGAGGAATGGGATCGAATTTATGGGGCATTGGCACCAGTATTGGGGTAGGTGGGACTTGTTCGGGCGGGATGGGGTTGGTCTGAATCGTGCTGGGACCAGAGTGCTGGCGAATCGAGTAAAGAGAACTGTAGACAGGGCTTTAAACTAATTAGGGGGGGGGAGGGTGCGAGGGTAGGTGATGTTAGGAGGTCTACAGTTAAGGATAGGGTACAGGTAAGGGAAGAGGCTGAGGATGTCCCAAGTGGTGGCGTTACGGCAAATAGGGTCCAGAAGAAGGCTGGGATGAAAGCGCTTTATCTGAATGCACGAAGCATTCGGAATAAAGTGGATGAGCTGGTGGCGCAGATCGACACAAATGGATACGATCTGGTGGCCATTACAGAGACGTGGCTGCAAGGTGACAGGGACTGGGAGATGAATGTACAGGGCTATCAAGTGTTTAGGAAGGATAGGCAGGAGGAAAGAGGGGGTGGCGTAGCTCTGCTGATTAAGGACAGCATCAAGGTGGTAGCAAGGGATGATATCGGAGCCAAAGAGCAGAAAGTGGAATCGTTGTGGGTGGAGATTAGGAACAGCAAAGGGAGGAAGACGCTGGTGGGTGTCGTCTATAGGCCCCCGAATAATGATCTGGAGGTGGGGCGGGCTGTTAACGCGCAAATAAGTGCGGCGTGCAGGAATGGGACGGCAGTAGTTATGGGGGATTTCAATCTGCATATTGATTGGTCGACCCATGTTGGACGAGGTGGGCTCGAGGAGGAGTTCTTGGAATGCTGCCGGGATAGTTTCCTGGAACAGTGTGTGTTGGAGCCGACGAGGGAGCGAGCTATCTTGGATCTGGTGCTATGTAATGAGGCGGGTAGAATTAGGGACCTTGAGGTGAAGGATCCTCTTAGAGAGAGTGATCATTGTATGGTGGAGTTTCTGTTGCAGATGGAGGAGGAGAAAGTGGGTTCCCGGACACGTGTCCTTTGTTTGAATAGAGGGGAGTATGGTAGGATGAGAGAAGAATTGGCGAATGTGGACTGGGGGAGCGCGTTGGAAGGTAGGTCTGCTGAGGAGCAGTGGAGGATCTTTAAGGAGATCTTTCTTGGTGCTCAGCAGAAATTTATTCCGATGGTTAAAAAGGACAGTAGGAAGAGAGGTAATAAGCCGTGGATAACGAAGGAGGTGAAGGAAAGTGTTAAATTAAAAGCGGAGGAATTTAGAGTAGCTAAGAGCAGTGGGCGAGAAGAGGATTGGGAAAGGTTTAAATGTCAACAAAGATTGACAAAAAAGTTGATAAAGGAGGGTAGAAGAAGCTATGAAGCTGGGCTAGCACTTAATATAAAAAAGGATAGCAAGAGTTTTTATAAATATATAAAAAGGAAGAGGCTGGCTAGGGTGAACGTTGGTCCCTTAGCGGATGAGAAAGGGGACCTGGTGGTAGGGGATGGGGATATGGCTAAGGTCTTGAATAACTTTTTTGTTTCTGTCTTCACGGAGGAGGACGTGAATAATTTGCCGGGTGTTAGCGATGGAAAGGTGGTAGGACTGGAGGGTCTTAATGACATTACTGTTACTAGAGAGGTGGTGCGCGACAGACTGGAGGGGCTGATTGTGGACAAGTCCCCAGGACCGGATGGAATGCATCCGAGGGTTCTGAAAGAAATGGCGGAGGTGATAGTGGATGCCTTGGTGGTTATTTTCCAGACGTCGCTGGATTCCGGGGAAGTGCCGGAGGATTGGAAAACGGCTAATGTTACGCCGTTGTTTAAGAAGGGTGCCAGGCAAAAGGCGGGGAATTACAGGCCGGTTAGTTTAACGTCTGTGGTAGGTAAAATGTTAGAATCCGTCATTAAGGAGGAAATTGCGAGGCATCTTGAAGGGAATTGCTTGATAGGGCAGACGCAACACGGTTTCATTAAAGGGAAGTCGTGTCGGACAAATTTACTGGAGTTCTATGAGGATGTGTCTAGGGCGGTGGATAGAGGAGAGCCGGTGGATGTGGTCTTTCTGGATTTTCAGAAGGCGTTTGATAAGGTACCTCACAAGAGGTTACTGCAGAAGGTCAGAGGACATGGAGTTGGGGGTAGGGTGTTAGCGTGGATAGAGGATTGGTTGTCAAATAGGAGGCAGAGAGTGGGGGTCAATGGGTGCTATTCGGATTGGCGGTTGGTGACTAGTGGGGTGCCCCAGGGGTCGGTGCTGGGGCCTCAGCTATTTACCATTTATATAGATGATCTGGAGGAGGGAACCGAGTGTAGGGTGTTGAAATTTGCTGATGACACCAAGATTGGGGGAAAGGCAAATTGTGCGGAGGGTGTGGAGAGTCTGCAGAAGGATCTAGATAGGCTGGGTGAATGGGCCAGGAAATGGCAAATGGAATTTAATGTTGGCAAGTGTGAGGTGGTCCACTTTGGTAGGAAGAATGGTAGGAAGGACTATTACTTACGTGGCGAAAAACTGCAGCAGGCGACGGTGCAGAGGGACCTCGGGGTCCTTGTGCATGAGTCGCAAAAACCCAGCCTGCAGGTGCAGCAGGTGGTCAGGAAGGCGAATGGGATGCTGGCCTTCATAGCGAGGGGGATTGAATATAAAAGTAGGGAGGTCTTGCTGCAGCTGTATAGGGCATTGGTGAGGCCGCAGCTGGAGTACTGTGTGCAGTTTTGGGCGCCGCACCTGCGCAAGGATATTTTGGCCTTGGAGGGAGTGCAGAGGAGGTTTACTAGGCTGATACCGGAGTTGAGGGGGTTGAGCTATGAGGAGAGGCTGAATAAACTAGGCTTGTACTCGTTAGAGTTTAGAAGAATGAGGGGAGATCTCATTGAGACGTATAAGATGATGAATGGGATGGATAGGATAGAGGTGGAAAGACTCTTCCCGCTCAAAAAAGACAGTAGGACTAGGGGGCACAGCCTCAAGATAAAGGGGGGGCAGTTCAGAACGGAGTTGAGGAGGAACTTCTTCACTCAAAGGGTGGTGAATCTCTGGAATTCTCTGCCCGTTGAAGTGGTGGAGGCTGCCTCGCTAAATATTTTTAAGAAGCGGGTTGATGGGTTTTTGATAAGAGAGGGGATTAAGGGTTATGGGGAGAGGGCGGGAAAGTGGAACTGAGCCACGACAGATCAGCCATGATCTTATTGAATGGCGGGGCAGGCTCGAAGGGCCAGATGGCCTACTCCTGCTCCTATTTCTTATGTTCTTATGTTCTTATGTTATAATGCTGTGTCTATTCAGACTAGAATCACCCTGATATACTCAGTGTTATAACGCTTTGTGTAGAATCACCCAGATATACCCAGTGTTATAATGCTGTGTCTATTCAGACTAGAATCACCCAGATATACTCAGTGTTATAATGCTGTGTCTATTCAGACTAGAATCACCCAGATATACTCAGTGTTATAATGCTGTGTCTATTCAGACTAGAATCACCCAGATATACTCAGTGTTATAATGCTGTGTGTATTCAGACTAGAATCACCCTATATACTCATTGTTATAATGCTGTGTGTAGAATCACCCAGATATACCCAGTGTTATAATGCTGTGTGTATTCAGACTAGAATCACCCAGATATACTTAGTGTTATAATGCTGTGTGTATTCAGACTAGAATCACCCAGATATACTTAGTGTTATAATGCTGTGTCTATTCAGACAAGAATCACCCAGATATACTCAGTGTTATAAATGCTGTGTGTATTCAGACTAGAATCACCCAGATATACGCAGTGTTATAATGCTGTGTCTATTCAGACTAGAATCACCCAGATATACTCAGTGTTATAATGCTGTGTCTATTCAGTGTAGAATCACCCAGATATACCCAGTGTTATAATGCTGTGTCTATTCAGACTAGAATCACCAAGATTTACTCAGTGTTATAATGCTGTGTCTATTCAGACTAGAATCACCCAGATACACTCAGTGTTGTAATGCTGTGTCTATTCAGTGTAGAATCACCCAGATATACTCAGTGTTATAAATGCTGTGTGTATTCAGACTAGAATCACCCAGATATACTCAGTGTTATAATGCTGTGTCTATTCAGACTAGAATCACCCAGATACACCCGGTGTTATAATGCTGTGTCTATTCAGACTAGAATCACCCAGATTTACTCAGTGTTATAATGCTGTGTCTATTCAGACTAGAATCACCCAGATACACTCAGTGTTTTAATGCTGTGTCTATTCAGTGTTGAATCACCCAGATATACTCAGTGTTATAAATGCTGTGTCTATTCAGACTAGAATCACCCAGATATACTCAGTGTTATAATGCTGTGTCTATTCAGACTAGAATCACCCAGATATACTCAGTGTTATAATGCTGTGTCTATTCAGACTAGAATCACCCAGATATACCCAGTGTTATAATGCTGTGTGTATTCAGACTGGATTCACCCAGATATACCCAGTGTTATAATGCTGTGTCTATTCAGTGTAGAATCACCCAAATATACTCAGTGTTATAATGCTGTGTGTAGAATCACCCAGATATACCCAGTGTTATAATGCTGTGTGTATTCAGACTAGAATCACCCAGATATACTCAATGTTATAATGCTATGTCTATTCAGTGTAGAATCACCCAGATATACTCAGTGTTATAATGCTGTGTGTAGAATCACCCAGATATACCCAGTGTTATAATGCTGTGTCTATTCAGACTAGAATCACCCAGATATACTCAGTGTTATAATGCTGTGTGTAGAACCACCCTGATATACCCAGTGTTATAATGCTGTGTCTATTCAGACTAGAATCACCCAGATATACTCAGTGTTATAATGCTGTGTCTATTCAGACTAGAATCACCCAGATATACTCAGTGTTATAATGCTGTGTGTAGAATCACCCAGATATACTCAGTGTTATAATGCTGTGTCTATTCAGGCTAGAATCACCCAGATATACTCAGTGTTATAATGCTCTGTCTATTCAGACTAGAATCACCCAGATATACTCAGTGTTATAATACTGTGTGTATTCAGACCAGAATCACCCAGATATACTCAGTGTTATAATGCTGTGTGTATTCAGACAAGAATCACCCAGATATACTCAGTGTTATAATGCTGAGTGTATTCAGTGTAGAATCACCCAGATATACCCAGTGTTATAATGCTGTGTGTATTCAGACTGGAATCACCCAGATATACCCAGTGTTATAATGCTTTGTGTATTCAGTGTAGAATCACCCAGATATACCCAGTGTTATAATGCTGTATCTATTCAGACTAGAATCATCCAGATATACTCAGTGTTACAATGCTGTGTCTATTCAGACTAGAATCACCCAGATATACCCAGTGTTATAATGCTGTGTCTATTCAGACTAGAATCACGCAGATATACTCAGTGTTATAATGCTGTGTCTATTCAGACTAGAATCACCCAGATATACTCAGTGTTATAATGCTGTGTCTATTCAGACTAGAATCATCCAGAAATACTCAGTGTTATAATGCTGTGTCTATTCAGACAAGAATCACCCAGATATACTCAGTGTTATAATGCTGTGTCTATTCAGACTAGAATCACCCAGATATACCCAGTGTTATAATGCTGTGTCTATTCAGACTAGAATGACCCAGATATACTCAGTGTTATAATGCTGTGTCTATTCAGACTAGAATCATCCAGAAATACTCAGTGTTATAATGCTGTGCCTATTCAGACAAGAATCACCCAGATATACTCATTGTTTTAATGCTGTGTCTATTCAGACTAGAATCACCCAGATACACTCAGTGTTATAATGCTGTGTCTATTCAGACTAGAATCACCCAGATATACTCAGTGTTATAATGCTGTGTGTAGAATCACCAAGATATACCCAGTGTTATAATGCTGTGTCTATTCAGACTAGAATCACCCAGATATACTCAGTGTTATAATGCTGTGTCTATTCAGACTAGAATCATCCAGAAATACTCAGTGTTATAATGCTGTGTGTATTCAGACTAGAATCACCCAGATATACCCAGTGTTATAATGCTGTGTGTATTCAGACTAGAATCACCCACATGTACTCAGTGTTATAATGCTGTGTCTATTCAGACTGGAATCACCCAGATATACTCAGTGTTATAATGCTGTGTTTATTCAGACTAGAATCACCCAGATATACTCAGTGTTATAATGCTGTGTGTATTCAGACTAGAATCACCCAGATATACTCAGTGTTATAATGCTGTGTCTATTCAGACTAGAATCACCCAGATATACTCAGTGTTACAATGCTGTGTCTATTCAGACTAGAATCACCCAGATATACGCAGTGTTATAATGCTGTGTCTATTCAGTGTAGAATCACCCAGATATACTCAGTGTTATAATGCTGTGTCTATTCAGACTAGAATCACCCAGATATACTCAGTGTTATAATGCTGTGTCTATTCAGTGTAGAATCACCCAGATATACCCAGTGTTATAATGCTGTGTCTATTCAGACTAGAATCACCAAGATTTACTCAGTGTTATAATGCTGTGTCTATTCAGACTAGAATCACCCAGATACACTCAGTGTTGTAATGCTGTGTCTATTCAGTGTAGAATCACCCAGATATACTCAGTGTTATAAATGCTGTGTGTATTCAGACTAGAATCACCCAGATGTACTCAGTGTTATAATGCTGTGTCTATTCAGACTAGAATCACCCAGATACACCCGGTGTTATAATGCTGTGTCTATTCAGACTAGAATCACCCAGATTTACTCAGTGTTATAATGCTGTGTCTATTCAAACTAGAATCACCCAGATACACTCAGTGTTTTAATGATGTGTCTATTCAGTGTTGAATCACCCAGATATACTCAGTGTTATAAATGCTGTGTCTATTCAGACTAGAATCACCAAGATATACTCAGTGTTATAATGCTGTGTCTATTCAGACTAGAATCACCCAGATATACTCAGTGTTATAATGCTGTGTCTATTCAGACTAGAATCACCCAGATATACTCAGTGTTATAATACTGTGTGTATTCAGACCAGAATCACCCAGATATACTCAGTGTTATAATGCTGTGTGTATTCAGACAAGAATCACCCAGATATACTCAGTGTTATAATGCTGTGTGTATTCAGTGTAGAATCACCCAGATATACCCAGTGTTATAATGCTGTGCGTATTCAGACTGGAATCACCCAGATATACCCAGTGTTATAATGCTTTGTGTATTCAGTGTAGAATCACCCAGATATACCCAGTGTTATAATGCTGTATCTATTCAGACTAGAATCATCCAGATATACTCAGTGTTACAATGCTGTGTCTATTCAGACTAGAATCACCCAGATATACCCAGTGTTATAATGCTGTGTCTATTCAGACTAGAATCACCCAGATATACTCAGTGTTATAATGCTGTGTCTATTCAGACTAGAATCACCCAGATATACTCAGTGTTATAATGCTGTGTCTATTCAGACTAGAATCATCCAGAAATACTCAGTGTTATAATGCTGTGTCTATTCAGACAAGAATCACCCAGATATACTCAGTGTTATAATGCTGTGTCTATTCAGACTAGAATCACCCAGATATACCCAGTGTTATAATGCTGTGTCTATTCAGACTAGAATGACCCAGATATACTCAGTGTTATAATGCTGTGTCTATTCAGACTAGAATCATCCAGAAATACTCAGTGTTATAATGCTGTGCCTATTCAGACAAGAATCACCCAGATATACTCATTGTTTTAATGCTGTGTCTATTCAGACTAGAATCACCCAGATACACTCAGTGTTATAATGCTGTGTCTATTCAGACTAGAATCACCCAGATATACTCAGTGTTATAATGCTGTGTGTAGAATCACCCAGATATACCCAGTGTTATAATGCTGTGTCTATTCAGACTAGAATCACCCAGATATACTCAGTGTTATAATGCTGTGTCTATTCAGACTAGAATCATCCAGAAATACTCAGTGTTATAATGCTGTGTGTATTCAGACTAGAATCACCCAGATATACCCAGTGTTATAATGCTGTGTGTATTCAGACTAGAATCACCCAGATGTACTCAGTGTTATAATGCTGTGTCTATTCAGACTGGAATCACCCAGATATACTCAGTGTTATAATGCTGTGTTTATTCAGACTAGAATCACCCAGATATACTCAGTGTTATAATGCTGTGTGTATTCAGACTAGAATCACCCAGATATACTCAGTGTTATAATGCTGTGTCTATTCAGACTAGAATCACCCAGATATACTCAGTGTTACAATGCTGTGTCTATTCAGACTAGAATCACCCAGATATACGCAGTGTTATAATGCTGTGTCTATTCAGTGTAGAATCACTCAGATATACTCAGTGTTATAATGCTGTGTCTATTCAGACTAGAATCACCCAGATATACTCAGTGTTATAATGCTGTGTCTATTCAGTGTAGAATCACCCAGATATACCCAGTGTTATAATGCTGTGTCTATTCAGACTAGAATCACCAAGATTTACTCAGTGTTATAATGCTGTGTCTATTCAGACTAGAATCACCCAGATACACTCAGTGTTGTAATGCTGTGTCTATTCAGTGTAGAATCACCCAGATATACTCAGTGTTATAAATGCTGTGTGTATTCAGACTAGAATCACCCAGATATACTCAGTGTTATAATGCTGTGTCTATTCAGACTAGAATCACCCAGATACACCCGGTGTTATAATGCTGTGTCTATTCAGACTAGAATCACCCAGATTTACTCAGTGTTATAATGCTGTGTCTATTCAGACTTGAATCACCCAGATACACTCAGTGTTTTAATGCTGTGTCTATTCAGTGTTGAATCACCCAGATATACTCAGTGTTATAAATGCTGTGTCTATTCAGACTAGAATCACCCAGATATACTCAGTGTTATAATGCTGTGTCTATTCAGACTAGAATCACCCAGATATACTCAGTGTTATAATGCTGTGTCTATTCAGACTAGAATCACCCAGATATACCCAGTGTTATAATGCTGTGTGTATTCAGACTGGATTCACCCAGATATACCCAGTGTTATAATGCTGTGTCTATTCAGTGTAGAATAACCCAAATATACTCAGTGTTATAATGCTGTGTGTAGAATCACCCAGATATACCCAGTGTTATAATGCTGTGTGTATTCAGACTAGAATCACCCAGATATACTCAATGTTATAATGCTGTGTCTATTCAGTGTAGAATCACCCAGATATACTCAGCGTTATAATGCTGTGTGTAGACCCACCCTGATATACCCAGTGTTATAATGCTGTGTCTATTCAGACTAGAATCACCCAGATATACTCAGTGTTATAATGCTGTGTCTATTCAGACTAGAATCACCCAGATATACTCAGTGTTATAATGCTGTGTGTAGAATCACCCAGATATACTCAGTGTTGTAATGCTGTGGCTATTCAGACTAGAATCACCCAGATATACTCAGTGTTATAATGCTCTGTCTATTCAGACTAGAATCACCCAGATATACTCAGTGTTATAATACTGTGTGTATTCAGACCAGAATCACCCAGATATACTCAGTGTTATAATGCTGTGTGTATTCAGACAAGAATCACCCAGATATACTCAGTGTTATAATGCTGTGTGTATTCAGTCTAGAATCATCCAGATATACCCAGTGTTATAATGCTGTGTGTATTCAGACTGGAATCACCCAGATATACCCAGTGTTATAATGCTTTGTGTATTCAGTGTAGAATCACCCAGATATACCCAGTGTTATAATGCTGTATCTATTCAGACTAGAATCATCCAGATATACTCAGTGTTACAATGCTGTGTCTATTCAGACTAGAATCACCCAGATATACCCAGTGTTATAATGCTGTGTCTATTCAGACTAGAATCACGCAGATATACTCAGTGTTATAATGCTGTGTCTATTCAGACTAGAATCACCCAGATATACTCAGTGTTATAATGCTGTGTCTATTCAGACTAGAATCATCCAGAAATACTCAGTGTTATAATGCTGTGTCTATTCAGACAAGAATCACCCAGATATACTCAGTGTTATAATGCTGTGTCTATTCAGACTAGAATCACCCAGATATACCCAGTGTTATAATGCTGTGTCTATTCAGACTAGAATGACCCAGATATACTCAGTGTTATAATGCTGTGTCTATTCAGACTAGAATCATCCAGAAATACTCAGTGTTATAATGCTGTGCCTATTCAGACAAGAATCACCCAGATATACTCATTGTTTTAATGCTGTGTATATTCAGACTAGAATCACCCAGATACACTCAGTGTTATAATGCTGTGTCTATTCAGACTAGAATCACCCAGATATACTCAGTGTTATAATGCTGTGTGTAGAATCACCCAGATATACCCAGTGTTATAATGCTGTGTCTATTCAGACTAGAATCACCCAGATATACTCAGTGTTATAATGCTGTGTCTATTCAGACTAGAATCATCCAGAAATACTCAGTGTTATAATGCTGTGTGTATTCAGACTAGAATCACCCAGATATACCCAGTGTTATAATGCTGTGTGTATTCAGACTAGAATCACCCAGATGTACTCAGTGTTATAATGCTGTGTCTATTCAGACTGGAATCACCCAGATATACTCAGTGTTATAATGCTGTGTTTATTCAGACTAGAATCACCCAGATATACTCAGTGTTATAATGCTGTGTGTATTCAGACTAGAATCACCCAGATATACTCAGTGTTATAATGCTGTGTCTATTCAGACTAGAATCACCCAGATATACTCAGTGTTACAATGCTGTGTCTATTCAGACTAGAATCACCCAGATATACTCAGTGTTATAATGCTGTGTGTATTCAGACTGGATTCACCCAGATATACTCAGTGTTATAATGCTGTGTCTATTCAGTGTAGAATCACCCAGATATACTCAGTGTTGTAATGCTGTGTCTATTCAGTGTAGAATCACACAGATATACTCAGTGTTATAATGCTGTGTGTAGAATCACCCAGATATACTCAGTGTTATAATGCTGTGTCTATTCAGACTAGAATCACCCAGATATACTCAGTGTTATAATGCTGTGTGTATTCAGACTAGAATCACCCAGATATACTTAGTGTTATAATGCTGTGTCTATTCAGACAAGTATCACCCAGATATACTCAGTGTTATAATGCTGTGTGTATTCAGACTAGAATCACCCAGATATACTCAGTGTTATAATGCTGTGTCTATTCAGTGTAGAATCACCCAGATATACCCAGTGTTATAATGCTGTGTCTATTCAGACTAGAATCACCCAGATTTACTCAGTGTTATAATGCTGTGTCTATTCAGACTAGAATCACCCAGATACACTCAGTGTTGTAATGCTGTGTCTATTCAGTGTAGAATCACCCAGATATACTCAGTGTTATAAATGCTGTGTGTATTCAGACTAGAATCACCCAGATATACTCAGTGTTATAATGCTGTGTGTATTCAGACTAGAATCACCCAGATATACCCAGTGTTATAATGCTGTGTGTATTCAGACTGGATTCACCCAGATATACCCAGTGTTATAATGCTGTGTCTATTCAGTGTAGAATCGCCCAGATGTACTCAGTGTTATAATGCTGTGTGTAGAATCACCCAGATATCCCCAGTGTTTCTAATGCTGTGTCTATTCAGACTAGAATCACCCAGATATACTCAGTGTTATAATGCTGTGTCTATTCAGTGTAGAAACACCCAGATATACTCAGTGTTATAATGCTGTGTCTATTCAGTGTAGAATCACCCTGATATACCCAGTGTTATAATGCTGTGTCTATTCAGACTAGAATCACCCAGATATACTCAGTGTTATAATGCTGTGTCTATTCAGACCAGAATCACCCAGATATACTCAGCGTTATAATGCTGTGTGTAGAATCACCCAGATATACTCAGTGTTATAATGCTGTGTCTATTCAGACTAGAATCACCCAGATATACTCAGTGTTATAATGCTGTGTGTATTCAGACTAGAATCACCCTGATATATTCAGTGTTATAACGCTTTGTGTAGAATCACCCAGATATACCCAGTGTTACAAAGCTGTGTCTATTCAGACTAGAATCACCCAGATATACTCAGTGTTATAATGCTGTGTCTATTCAGACTAGAATCACCCAGATATACTCAGTGTTATAATGCTGTGTGTAGAATCACCCAGATATACTCAGTGTTATAATGCTGTGTCTATTCAGACTAGAATCACCCAGATATACTCAGTGTTATAATGCTGTGTGTAGAATCACCCAGATATACCCAGTGTTATAATGCTGTGTGTATTCAGACTAGAATCACCCAGATATACTTAGTGTTATAATGCTGTGTGTATTCAGACTAGAATCACCCAGATATACTTAGTGTTATAATGCTGTGTCTATTCAGACAAGAATCACCCAGATATACTCAGTGTTATAAATGCTGTGTGTATTCAGACTAGAATCACCCAGATATACGCAGTGTTATAATGCTGTGTCTATTCAGTGTAGAATCACCCAGATATACTCAGTGTTATAATGCTGTGTCTATTCAGACTAGAATCACCCAGATATACTCAGTGTTATAATGCTGTGTCTATTCAGTGTAGAATCACCCAGATATACCCAGTGTTATAATGCTGTGTCTATTCAGACTAGAATCACCAAGATTTACTCAGTGTTATAATGCTGTGTCTATTCAGACTAGAATCACCCAGATACACTCAGTGTTGTAATGCTGTGTCTATTCAGACTAGAATCACCCAGATATACTCAGTGTTATAATGCTGTGTCTATTCAGAATAGAATCACCCAGATACACCCGGTGTTATAATGCTGTGTCTATTCAGACTAGAATCACCCAGATTTACTCAGTGTTATAATGCTGTGTCTATTCAGACTAGAATCACCCAGATACACCCGGTGTTATAATGCTGTGTCTATTCAGACTAGAATCACCCAGATATACTCAGTGTTATAATGCTGTGTGTAGAATCACCCAGATATACCCAGTGTTATAATGCTGTGTCTATTCAGACTAGAATCACCCAGATATACTCAGTGTTATAATGCTGTGTCTATTCCGACTAGAATCATCCAGAAATACTCAGTGTTATAATGCTGTGTGTATTCAGACTAGAATCACCCAGATATACCCAGTGTTATAATGCTGTGTGTATTCAGACTAGAATCACCCAGATGTACTCAGTGTTATAATGCTGTGTCTATTCAGACTGGAATCACCCAGATATACTCAGTGTTATAATGCTGTGTTTATTCAGACTAGAATCACCCAGATATACTCAGTGTAATAATGCTGTGTGTATTCAGACTAGAATCACCCAGATATACTCAGTGTTATAATGCTGTGTCTATTCAGACTAGAATCACCCAGATATACTCAGTGTTACAATGCTGTGTCTATTCAGACTAGAATCACCCAGATATACGCAGTGTTATAATGCTGTGTCTATTCAGTGTAGAATCACTCAGATATACTCAGTGTTATAATGCTGTGTCTATTCAGACTAGAATCACCCAGATATACTCAGTGTTATAATGCTGTGTCTATTCAGTGTAGAATCACCCAGATATACCCAGTGTTATAATGCTGTGTCTATTCAGACTAGAATCACCAAGATTTACTCAGTGTTATAATGCTGTGTCTATTCAGACTAGAATCACCCAGATACACTCAGTGTTGTAATGCTGTGTCTATTCAGTGTAGAATCACCCAGATATACTCAGTGTTATAAATGCTGTGTGTATTCAGACTAGAATCACCCAGATATACTCAGTGTTATAATGCTGCGTCTATTCAGACTAGAATCACCCAGATACACCCGGTGTTATAATGCTGTGTCTATTCAGACTAGAATCACCCAGATTTACTCAGTGTTATAATGCTGTGTCTATTCAGACTTGAATCACCCAGATACACTCAGTGTTTTAATGCTGTGTCTATTCAGTGTTGAATCACCCAGATATACTCAGTGTTATAAATGCTGTGTCTATTCAGACTAGAATCACCCAGATATACTCAGTGTTATAATGCTGTGTCTATTCAGACTAGAATCACCCAGATATACTCAGTGTTATAATGCTGTGTCTATTCAGACTAGAATCACCCAGATATACCCAGTGTTATAATGCTGTGTGTATTCAGACTGGATTCACCCAGATATACCCAGTGTTATAATGCTGTGTCTATTCAGTGTAGAATCACCCAAATATACTCAGTGTTATAATGCTGTGTGTAGAATCACCCAGATATACCCAGTGTTATAATGCTGTGTGTATTCAGACTAGAATCACCCAGATATACTCAATGTTATAATGCTGTGTCTATTCAGTGTAGAATCACCCAGATATACTCAGTGTTATAATGCTGTGTGTAGACCCACCCTGATATACCCAGTGTTATAATGCTGTGTCTATTCAGACTAGAATCACCCAGATATACTCAGTGTTATAATGCTGTGTCTATTCAGACTAGAATCACCCAGATATACTCAGTGTTATAATGCTGTGTGTAGAATCACCCAGATATACTCAGTGTTATAATGCTGTGTCTATTCAGACTAGAATCACCCAGATATACTCAGTGTTATAATGCTCTGTCTATTCAGACTAGAATCACCCAGATATACTCAGTGTTATAATACTGTGTGTATTCAGACCAGAATCACCCAGATATACTCAGTGTTATAATGCTGTGTGTATTCAGACAAGAATCACCCAGATATACTCAGTGTTATAATGCTGTGTGTATTCAGTCTAGAATCATCCAGATATACCCAGTGTTATAATGCTGTGTGTATTCAGACTGGAATCACCCAGATATACCCAGTGTTATAATGCTTTGTGTATTCAGTGTAGAATCACCCAGATATACCCAGTGTTATAATGCTGTATCTATTCAGACTAGAATCATCCAGATATACTCAGTGTTACAATGCTGTGTCTATTCAGACTAGAATCACCCAGATATACCCAGTGTTATAATGCTGTGTCTATTCAGACTAGAATCACGCAGATATACTCAGTGTTATAATGCTGTGTCTATTCAGACTAGAATCACCCAGATATACTCAGTGTTATAATGCTGTGTCTATTCAGACTAGAATCATCCAGAAATACTCAGTGTTATAATGCTGTGTCTATTCAGACAAGAATCACCCAGATATACTCAGTGTTATAATGCTGTGTCTATTCAGACTAGAATCACCCAGATATACCCAGTGTTATAATGCTGTGTCTATTCAGACTAGAATGACCCAGATATACTCAGTGTTATAATGCTGTGTCTATTCAGACTAGAATCATCCAGAAATAATCAGTGTTATAATGCTGTGCCTATTCAGACAAGAATCACCCAGATATACTCATTGTTTTAATGCTGTGTCTATTCAGACTAGAATCACCCAGATACACTCAGTGTTATAATGCTGTGTCTATTCAGACTAGAATCACCCAGATATACTCAGTGTTATAATGCTGTGTGTAGAATCACCCAGATATACCCAGTGTTATAATGCTGTGTCTATTCAGACTAGAATCACCCAGATATACTCAGTGTTATAATGCTGTGTCTATTCAGACTAGAATCATCCAGAAATACTCAGTGTTATAATGCTGTGTGTATTCAGACTAGAATCACCCAGATATACCCAGTGTTATAATGCTGTGTGTATTCAGACTAGAATCACCCAGATGTACTCAGTGTTATAATGCTGTGTCTATTCAGACTGGAATCACCCAGATATACTCAGTGTTATAATGCTGTGTTTATTCAGACTAGAATCACCCAGATATACTCAGTGTTATAATGCTGTGTGTATTCAGACTAGAATCACCCAGATATACTCAGTGTTATAATGCTGTGTCTATTCAGACTAGAATCACCCAGATATACTCAGTGTTACAATGCTGTGTCTATTCAGACTAGAATCACCCAGATATACTCAGTGTTATAATGCTGTGTGTATTCAGACTGGATTCACCCAGATATACTCAGTGTTATAATGCTGTGTCTATTCAGTGTAGAATCACCCAGATATACTCAGTGTTGTAATGCTGTGTCTATTCAGTGTAGAATCACACAGATATACTCAGTGTTATAATGCTGTGTGTAGAATCACCCAGATATACTCAGTGTTATAATGCTGTGTCTATTCAGACTAGAATCACCCAGATATACTCAGTGTTATAATGCTGTGTGTATTCAGACTAGAATCACCCAGATATACTTAGTGTTATAATGCTGTGTCTATTCAGACAAGTATCACCCAGATATACTCAGTGTTATAATGCTGTGTGTATTCAGACTAGAATCACCCAGATATACTCAGTGTTATAATGCTGTGTCTATTCAGTGTAGAATCACCCAGATATACCCAGTGTTATAATGCTGTGTCTATTCAGACTAGAATCACCCAGATTTACTCAGTGTTATAATGCTGTGTCTATTCAGACTAGAATCACCCAGATACACTCAGTGTTGTAATGCTGTGTCTATTCAGTGTAGAATCACCCAGATATACTCAGTGTTATAAATGCTGTGTGTATTCAGACTAGAATCACCCAGATATACTCAGTGTTATAATGCTGTGTGTATTCAGACTAGAATCACCCAGATATACCCAGTGTTATAATGCTGTGTGTATTCAGACTGGATTCACCCAGATATACCCAGTGTTATAATGCTGTGTCTATTCAGTGTAGAATCGCCCAGATGTACTCAGTGTTATAATGCTGTGTGTAGAATCACCCAGATATCCCCAGTGTTTCTAATGCTGTGTCTATTCAGACTAGAATCACCCAGATATACTCAGTGTTATAATGCTGTGTCTATTCAGTGTAGAATCACCCAGATATACTCAGTGTTATAATGCTGTGTCTATTCAGTGTAGAATCACCCAGATATACCCAGTGTTATAATGCTGTGTCTATTCAGACTAGAATCACCCAGATATACTCAGTGTTATAATGCTGTGTGTAGAATCACCCAGATATACTCAGTGTTATAATGCTGTGTCTATTCAGACTAGAATCACCCAGATATACTCAGTGTTATAATGCTGTGTGTATTCAGACTAGAATCACCCTGATATACTCAGTGTTATAACGCTTTGTGTAGAATCACCCAGATATACCCAGTGTTACAAAGCTGTGTCTATTCAGACTAGAATCACCCAGATATACTCAGTGTTATAATGCTGTGTCTATTCAGACTAGAATCACCCAGATATACTCAGTGTTATAATGCTGTGTGTAGAATCACCCAGATATACTCAGTGTTATAATGCTGTGTCTATTCAGACTAGAATCACCCAGATATACTCAGTGTTATAATGCTGTGTGTAGAATCACCCAGATATACCCAGTGTTATAATGCTGTGTGTATTCAGACTAGAATCACCCAGATATACTTAGTGTTATAATGCTGTGTGTATTCAGACTAGAATCACCCAGATATACTTAGTGTTATAATGCTGTGTCTATTCAGACAAGAATCACCCAGATATACTCAGTGTTATAAATGCTGTGTGTATTCAGACTAGAATCACCCAGATATACGCAGTGTTATAATGCTGTGTCTATTCAGTGTAGAATCACCCAGATATACTCAGTGTTGTAATGCTGTGTCTATTCAGACTAGAATCACCCAGATATACTCAGTGTTATAATGCTGTGTCTATTCAGTGTAGAATCACCCAGATATACCCAGTGTTATAATGCTGTGTCTATTCAGACTAGAATCACCAAGATTTACTCAGTGTTATAATGCTGTGTCTATTCAGACTAGAATCACCCAGATACACTCAGTGTTGTAATGCTGTGTCTATTCAGTGTAGAATCACCCAGATATACTCAGTGTTATAAATGCTGTGTGTATTCAGACTAGAATCACCCAGATATACTCAGTGTTATAATGCTGTGTCTATTCAGAATAGAATCACCCAGATACACCCGGTGTTATAATGCTGTGTCTATTCAGACTAGAATCACCCAGATTTACTCAGTGTTATAATGCTGTGTCTATTCAGACTAGAATCACCCAGATACACTCAGTGTTTTAATGCTGTGTCTATTCAGTGTAGAATCACCCAGATATACCCAGTGTTATAATGTTGTGTGTATTCAGACTGGATTCACCCAGATATACCCAGTGTTATAATGCTGTGTCTATTCAGTGTAGAATCGCCCAGATGTACTCAGTGTTATAATGCTGTGTGTAGAATCACCCAGATATCCCCAGTGTTTCTAATGCTGTGTCTATTCAGACTAGAATCACCCAGATATACTCAGTGTTATAATGCTGTGTCTATTCAGTGTAGAATCACCCAGATATACTCAGTGTTATAATGCTGTGTGTATTCAGTGTAGAATCACCCAGATATACCCAGTGTTATAATGCTGTGTCTATTCAGACTAGAATCACCCAGATATACTCAGTGTTATAATGCTGTGTCTATTCAGACCAGAATCACCCAGATATACTCAGCGTTATAATGCTGTGTGTAGAATCACCCAGATATACTCAGTGTTATAATGCTGTGTCTATTCAGACTAGAATCACCCAGATATACTCAGTGTTATAATGCTGTGTCTATTCAGACTAGAATCACCCTGATATACTCAGTGTTATAACGCTTTGTGTAGAATCACCCAGATATACCCAGTGTTATAATGCTGTGTCTATTCAGACTAGAATCACCCAGATATACTCAGTGTTATAATGCTGTGTCTATTCAGACTAGAATCACCCAGATATACTCAGTGTTATAATGCTGTGTCTATTCAGACTAGAATCACCCAGATATACTCAGTGTTATAATGCTGTGTGTATTCAGACTAGAATCACCCTGACATACTCATTGTTATAATGCTGTGTGTAGAATCACCCAGATATACCCAGTGTTATAATGCTGTGTGTATTCAGACTAGAATCACCCAGATATACTTAGTGTTATAATGCTGTGTGTATTCAGACTAGAATCACCCAGATATACTTAGTGTTATAATGCTGTGTCTATTCAGACAAGAATCACCCAGATATACTCAGTGTTATAAATGCTGTGTCTATTCAGACTAGAATCACCCAGATATACGCAGTGTTATAATGCTGTGTCTATTCAGTGTAGAATCACCCAGATATACTCAGTGTTATAATGCTGTGTCTATTCAGACTAGAATCACCCAGATATACTCAGTGTTATAATGCTGTGTCTATTCAGTGTAGAATCACCCAGATATATCCAGTGTTATAATGCTGTGTCTATTCAGACTAGAATCACCAAGATTTACTCAGTGTTATAATGCTGTGTCTATTCAGACTAGAATCACCCAGATACACTCAGTGTTGTAATGCTGTGTCTATTCAGTGTAGAATCACCCAGATATACTCAGTGTTATAATGCTGTGTCTATTCAGACTAGAATCACCCAGATTTACTCAGTGTTATAATGCTGTGTCTATTCAGACTAGAATCACCCAGATACACTCAGTGTTTTAATGCTGTGTCTATTCAGTGTAGAATCACCCAGATATACCCAGTGTTATAATGTTGTGTGTATTCAGACTGGATTCACCCAGATATACCCAGTGTTATAATGCTGTGTCTATTCAGTGTAGAATCGCCCAGATGTACTCAGTGTTATAATGCTGTGTGTAGAATCACCCAGATATCCCCAGTGTTTCTAATGCTGTGTCTATTCAGACTAGAATCACCCAGATATACTCAGTGTTATAATGCTGTGTCTATTCAGTGTAGAATCACCCAGATATACTCAGTGTTATAATGCTGTGTGTATTCAGTGTAGAATCACCCAGATATACCCAGTGTTATAATGCTGTGTCTATTCAGACTAGAATCACCCAGATATACTCAGTGTTATAATGCTGTGTCTATTCAGACCAGAATCACCCAGATATACTCAGCGTTATAATGCTGTGTGTAGAATCACCCAGATATACTCAGTGTTATAATGCTGTGTCTATTCAGACTAGAATCACCCAGATATACTCAGTGTTATAATGCTGTGTGTATTCAGACTAGAATCACCCTGATATACTCAGTGTTATAACGCTTTGTGTAGAATCACCCAGATATACCCAGTGTTATAATGCTGTGTCTATTCAGACTAGAATCACCCAGATATACTCAGTGTTATAATGCTGTGTCTATTCAGACTAGAATCACCCAGATATACTCAGTGTTATAATGCTGTGTCTATTCAGACTAGAATCACCCAGATATACTCAGTGTTATAATGCTGTGTGTATTCAGACTAGAATCACCCTGACATACTCATTGTTATAATGCTGTGTGTAGAATCACCCAGATATACCCAGTGTTATAATGCTGTGTGTATTCAGACTAGAATCACCCAGATATACTTAGTGTTATAATGCTGTGTGTATTCAGACTAGAATCACCCAGATATACTTAGTGTTATAATGCTGTGTCTATTCAGACAAGAATCACCCAGATATACTCAGTGTTATAAATGCTGTGTCTATTCAGACTAGAATCACCCAGATATACGCAGTGTTATAATGCTGTGTCTATTCAGTGTAGAATCACCCAGATATACTCAGTGTTATAATGCTGTGTCTATTCAGACTAGAATCACCCAGATATACTCAGTGTTATAATGCTGTGTCTATTCAGTGTAGAATCACCCAGATATACCCAGTGTTATAATGCTGTGTCTATTCAGACTAGAATCACCAAGATTTACTCAGTGTTATAATGCTGTGTCTATTCAGACTAGAATCACCCAGATACACTCAGTGTTGTAATGCTGTGTCTATTCAGTGTACAATCACCCAGATATACTCAGTGTTATAAATGCTGTGTGTATTCAGACTAGAATCACCCAGATATACTCAGTGTTATAATGCTGTGTCTATTCAGACTAGAATCACCCAGATACACCCGGTGTTATAATGCTGTGTCTATTCAGACTAGAATCACCCAGATTTACTCAGTGTTATAATGCTGTGTCTATTCAGACTAGAATCACCCAGATACACTCAGTGTTTTAATGCTGTGTCTATTCAGTGTAGAATCACCCAGATATACTCAGTGTTATAAATGCTGTGTGTATTCAGACTAGAATCACCCAGATATACTCAGTGTTATAATGCTGTGTCTATTCAGACTAGAATCACCCAGATATACTCAGTGTTATAATGCTGTGTCTATTCAGACTAGAATCACCCAGATATACCCAGTTTTATAATGCTGTGTGTATTCAGACTGGATTCACCCAGATATACCCAGTGTTATAATGCTGTGTCTATTCAGTGTAGAATCACCCAAATATACTCAGTGTTATAATGCTGTGTGTAGAATCACCCAGATATACCCAGTGTTATAATGCTGTGTGTGTTCAGACTAGAATCACCCAGATATACTCAATGTTATAATGCTGTGTCTATTCAGTGTAGAATCACCCAGATATACTCAGTGTTATAATGCTGTGTGTAGAATCACCCAGATATACCCAGTGTTATAATGCTGTGTCTATTCAGACTAGAATCACCCAGATATACTCAGTGTTATAATGCTGTGTGTAGAACCACCCTGATATACCCAGTGTTATAATGCTGTGTCTATTCAGACTAGAATCACCCAGATATCCTCAGTGTTATAATGCTGTGTCTATTCAGACTAGAATCACCCAGATATACTCAGTTTTATAATGCTGTGTGTAGAATCACCCAGATATACTCAGTGTTATAATGCTGTGTCTATTCAGACTAGAATCACCCAGATATACTCAGTGTTATAATACTGTGTGTATTCAGACCAGAATCACCCAGATATACTCAGTGTTATAATGCTGTGTGTATTCAGACAAGAATCACCCAGATATACTCAGTGTTATAATGCTGTGTGTATTCAGTGTAGAATCACCCAGATATACCCAGTGTTATAATGCTGTGTGTATTCAGACTGGAATCACCCAGATATACCCAGTGTTATAATGCTTTGTGTATTCAGTGTAGAATCACCCAGATATACCCAGTGTTATAATGCTGTATCTATTCAGACTAGAATCATCCTGATATACTCAGTGTTACAATGCTGTGTCTATTCAGACTAGAATCACCCAGATATACCCAGTGTTATAATGCTGTGTCTATTCAGACTAGAATCACGCAGATATACTCAGTGTTATAATGCTGTGTCTATTCAGACTAGAATCACCCAGATATACTCAGTGTTATAATGCTGTGTCTATTCAGACTAGAATCATCCAGAAATACTCAGTGTTATAATGCTGTGTCTATTCAGACAAGAATCACCCAGATATACTCAGTGTTATAACGCTGTGTCTATTCAGACTAGAATCACCCAGATATACCCAGTGTTATAATGCTGTGTCTATTCAGACTAGAATGACCCAGATATACTCAGTGTTATAATGCTGTGTCTATTCAGACTAGAATCATCCAGAAATACTCAGTGTTATAATGCTGTGCCTATTCAGACAAGAATCACCCAGATATACTCATTGTTTTAATGCTGTGTCTATTCAGACTAGAATCACCCAGATATACCCAGTGTTATAATGCTGTGTGTATTCAGACTGGATTCACCCAGATATACCCAGTGTTATAATGCTGTGTCTATTCAGTGTAGAATCGCCCAGATGTACTCAGTGTTATAATGCTGTGTGTAGAATCACCCAGATATCCCCAGTGTTTCTAATGCTGTGTCTATTCAGACTAGAATCACCCAGATATACTCAGTGTTATAATGCTGTGTCTATTCAGTGTAGAATCACCCAGATATACTCAGTGTTATAATGCTGTGTCTATTCAGTGTAGAATCACCCAGATATACCCAGTGTTATAATGCTGTGTCTATTCAGACTAGAATCACCCAGATATACTCAGTGTTATAATGCTGTGTGTAGAATCACCCAGATATACTCAGTGTTATAATGCTGTGTCTATTCAGACTAGAATCACCCAGATATACTCAGTGTTATAATGCTGTGTGTATTCAGACTAGAATCACCCTGATATACTCAGTGTTATAACGCTTTGTGTAGAATCACCCAGATATACCCAGTGTTACAAAGCTGTGTCTATTCAGACTAGAATCACCCAGATATACTCAGTGTTATAATGCTGTGTCTATTCAGACTAGAATCACCCAGATATACTCAGTGTTATAATGCTGTGTGTAGAATCACCCAGATATACTCAGTGTTATAATGCTGTGTCTATTCAGACTAGAATCACCCAGATATACTCAGTGTTATAATGCTGTGTGTAGAATCACCCAGATATACCCAGTGTTATAATGCTGTGTGTATTCAGACTAGAATCACCCAGATATACTTAGTGTTATAATGCTGTGTGTATTCAGACTAGAATCACCCAGATATACTTAGTGTTATAATGCTGTGTCTATTCAGACAAGAATCACCCAGATATACTCAGTGTTATAAATGCTGTGTGTATTCAGACTAGAATCACCCAGATATACGCAGTGTTATAATGCTGTGTCTATTCAGTGTAGAATCACCCAGATATACTCAGTGTTGTAATGCTGTGTCTATTCAGACTAGAATCACCCAGATATACTCAGTGTTATAATGCTGTGTCTATTCAGTGTAGAATCACCCAGATATACCCAGTGTTATAATGCTGTGTCTATTCAGACTAGAATCACCAAGATTTACTCAGTGTTATAATGCTGTGTCTATTCAGACTAGAATCACCCAGATACACTCAGTGTTGTAATGCTGTGTCTATTCAGTGTAGAATCACCCAGATATACTCAGTGTTATAAATGCTGTGTGTATTCAGACTAGAATCACCCAGATATACTCAGTGTTATAATGCTGTGTCTATTCAGAATAGAATCACCCAGATACACCCGGTGTTATAATGCTGTGTCTATTCAGACTAGAATCACCCAGATTTACTCAGTGTTATAATGCTGTGTCTATTCAGACTAGAATCACCCAGATACACTCAGTGTTTTAATGCTGTGTCTATTCAGTGTAGAATCACCCAGATATACCCAGTGTTATAATGTTGTGTGTATTCAGACTGGATTCACCCAGATATACCCAGTGTTATAATGCTGTGTCTATTCAGTGTAGAATCGCCCAGATGTACTCAGTGTTATAATGCTGTGTGTAGAATCACCCAGATATCCCCAGTGTTTCTAATGCTGTGTCTATTCAGACTAGAATCACCCAGATATACTCAGTGTTATAATGCTGTGTCTATTCAGTGTAGAATCACCCAGATATACTCAGTGTTATAATGCTGTGTGTATTCAGTGTAGAATCACCCAGATATACCCAGTGTTATAATGCTGTGTCTATTCAGACTAGAATCACCCAGATATACTCAGTGTTATAATGCTGTGTCTATTCAGACCAGAATCACCCAGATATACTCAGCGTTATAATGCTGTGTGTAGAATCACCCAGATATACTCAGTGTTATAATGCTGTGTCTATTCAGACTAGAATCACCCAGATATACTCAGTGTTATAATGCTGTGTGTATTCAGACTAGAATCACCCTGATATACTCAGTGTTATAACGCTTTGTGTAGAATCACCCAGATATACCCAGTGTTATAATGCTGTGTCTATTCAGACTAGAATCACCCAGATATACTCAGTGTTATAATGCTGTGTCTATTCAGACTAGAATCACCCAGATATACTCAGTGTTATAATGCTGTGTCTATTCAGACTAGAATCACCCAGATATACTCAGTGTTATAATGCTGTGTGTATTCAGACTAGAATCACCCTGACATACTCATTGTTATAATGCTGTGTGTAGAATCACCCAGATATACCCAGTGTTATAATGCTGTGTGTATTCAGACTAGAATCACCCAGATATACTTAGTGTTATAATGCTGTGTGTATTCAGACTAGAATCACCCAGATATACTTAGTGTTATAATGCTGTGTCTATTCAGACAAGAATCACCCAGATATACTCAGTGTTATAAATGCTGTGTCTATTCAGACTAGAATCACCCAGATATACGCAGTGTTATAATGCTGTGTCTATTCAGTGTAGAATCACCCAGATATACTCAGTGTTATAATGCTGTGTCTATTCAGACTAGAATCACCCAGATATACTCAGTGTTATAATGCTGTGTCTATTCAGTGTAGAATCACCCAGATATACCCAGTGTTATAATGCTGTGTCTATTCAGACTAGAATCACCAAGATTTACTCAGTGTTATAATGCTGTGTCTATTCAGACTAGAATCACCCAGATACACTCAGTGTTGTAATGCTGTGTCTATTCAGTGTAGAATCACCCAGATATACTCAGTGTTATAATGCTGTGTCTATTCAGACTAGAATCACCCAGATTTACTCAGTGTTATAATGCTGTGTCTATTCAGACTAGAATCACCCAGATACACTCAGTGTTTTAATGCTGTGTCTATTCAGTGTAGAATCACCCAGATATACCCAGTGTTATAATGTTGTGTGTATTCAGACTGGATTCACCCAGATATACCCAGTGTTATAATGCTGTGTCTATTCAGTGTAGAATCGCCCAGATGTACTCAGTGTTATAATGCTGTGTGTAGAATCACCCAGATATCCCCAGTGTTTCTAATGCTGTGTCTATTCAGACTAGAATCACCCAGATATACTCAGTGTTATAATGCTGTGTCTATTCAGTGTAGAATCACCCAGATATACTCAGTGTTATAATGCTGTGTGTATTCAGTGTAGAATCACCCAGATATACCCAGTGTTATAATGCTGTGTCTATTCAGACTAGAATCACCCAGATATACTCAGTGTTATAATGCTGTGTCTATTCAGACCAGAATCACCCAGATATACTCAGCGTTATAATGCTGTGTGTAGAATCACCCAGATATACTCAGTGTTATAATGCTGTGTCTATTCAGACTAGAATCACCCAGATATACTCATTGTTATAATGCTGTGTGTATTCAGACTAGAATCACCCTGATATACTCAGTGTTATAACGCTTTGTGTAGAATCACCCAGATATACCCAGTGTTATAATGCTGTGTCTATTCAGACTAGAATCACCCAGATATACTCAGTGTTATAATGCTGTGTCTATTCAGACTAGAATCACCCAGATATACTCAGTGTTATAATGCTGTGTCTATTCAGACTAGAATCACCCAGATATACTCAGTGTTATAATGCTGTGTGTATTCAGACTAGAATCACCCTGACATACTCATTGTTATAATGCTGTGTGTAGAATCACCCAGATATACCCAGTGTTATAATGCTGTGTGTATTCAGACTAGAATCACCCAGATATACTTAGTGTTATAATGCTGTGTGTATTCAGACTAGAATCACCCAGATATACTTAGTGTTATAATGCTGTGTCTATTCAGACAAGAATCACCCAGATATACTCAGTGTTATAAATGCTGTGTCTATTCAGACTAGAATCACCCAGATATACGCAGTGTTATAATGCTGTGTCTATTCAGTGTAGAATCACCCAGATATACTCAGTGTTATAATGCTGTGTCTATTCAGACTAGAATCACCCAGATATACTCAGTGTTATAATGCTGTGTCTATTCAGTGTAGAATCACCCAGATATACCCAGTGTTATAATGCTGTGTCTATTCAGACTAGAATCACCAAGATTTACTCAGTGTTATAATGCTGTGTCTATTCAGACTAGAATCACCCAGATACACTCAGTGTTGTAATGCTGTGTCTATTCAGTGTACAATCACCCAGATATACTCAGTGTTATAAATGCTGTGTGTATTCAGACTAGAATCACCCAGATATACTCAGTGTTATAATGCTGTGTCTATTCAGACTAGAATCACCCAGATACACCCGGTGTTATAATGCTGTGTCTATTCAGACTAGAATCACCCAGATTTACTCAGTGTTATAATGCTGTGTCTATTCAGACTAGAATCACCCAGATACACTCAGTGTTTTAATGCTGTGTCTATTCAGTGTAGAATCACCCAGATATACTCAGTGTTATAAATGCTGTGTGTATTCAGACTAGAATCACCCAGATATACTCAGTGTTATAATGCTGTGTCTATTCAGACTAGAATCACCCAGATATACTCAGTGTTATAATGCTGTGTCTATTCAGACTAGAATCACCCAGATATACCCAGTTTTATAATGCTGTGTGTATTCAGTCTGGATTCACCCAGATATACCCAGTGTTATAATGCTGTGTCTATTCAGTGTAGAATCACCCAAATATACTCAGTGTTATAATGCTGTGTGTAGAATCACCCAGATATACCCAGTGTTATAATGCTGTGTGTGTTCAGACTAGAATCACCCAGATATACTCAATGTTATAATGCTGTGTCTATTCAGTGTAGAATCACCCAGATATACTCAGTGTTATAATGCTGTGTGTAGAATCACCCAGATATACCCAGTGTTATAATGCTGTGTCTATTCAGACTAGAATCACCCAGATATACTCAGTGTTATAATGCTGTGTGTAGAACCACCCTGATATACCCAGTGTTATAATGCTGTGTCTATTCAGACTAGAATCACCCAGATATCCTCAGTGTTATAATGCTGTGTCTATTCAGACTAGAATCACCCAGATATACTCAGTTTTATAATGCTGTGTGTAGAATCACCCAGATATACTCAGTGTTATAATGCTGTGTCTATTCAGACTAGAATCACCCAGATATACTCAGTGTTATAATACTGTGTGTATTCAGACCAGAATCACCCAGATATACTCAGTGTTATAATGCTGTGTGTATTCAGACAAGAATCACCCAGATATACTCAGTGTTATAATGCTGTGTGTATTCAGTGTAGAATCACCCAGATATACCCAGTGTTATAATGCTGTGTGTATTCAGACTGGAATCACCCAGATATACCCAGTGTTATAATGCTTTGTGTATTCAGTGTAGAATCACCCAGATATACCCAGTGTTATAATGCTGTATCTATTCAGACTAGAATCATCCTGATATACTCAGTGTTACAATGCTGTGTCTATTCAGACTAGAATCACCCAGATATACCCAGTGTTATAATGCTGTGTCTATTCAGACTAGAATCACGCAGATATACTCAGTGTTATAATGCTGTGTCTATTCAGACTAGAATCACCCAGATATACTCAGTGTTATAATGCTGTGTCTATTCAGACTAGAATCATCCAGAAATACTCAGTGTTATAATGCTGTGTCTATTCAGACAAGAATCACCCAGATATACTCAGTGTTATAACGCTGTGTCTATTCAGACTAGAATCACCCAGATATACCCAGTGTTATAATGCTGTGTCTATTCAGACTAGAATGACCCAGATATACTCAGTGTTATAATGCTGTGTCTATTCAGACTAGAATCATCCAGAAATACTCAGTGTTATAATGCTGTGCCTATTCAGACAAGAATCACCCAGATATACTCATTGTTTTAATGCTGTGTCTATTCAGACTAGAATCACCCAGATACACTCAGTGTTATAATGCTGTGTCTATTCAGAGTAGAATCACCCAGATATACTCAGTTTTATAATGCTGTGTCTATTCAGACTAGAATCACCCAGATATACTCAGTGTTATAATGCTGTGTGTATTCAGACTAGAATCACCCAGATATACCCAGTTTATAATGCTGTGTGTATTCAGACTAGAATCACCCAGATATGCTCAGTGTTATAATGCTGTGTCTATTCAGACTGGAATCACCCACATATACTCAGTGTTATAATGCTGCGTCTATTCAGACTAGAATCACCCAGATATACTCAGTGTTATAATGCTGTGTGTATTCAGACTAGAATCACCCAGATATACTCAGTGTTATAATGCTGTGTGTAGAATCACCCAGATATACTCAGTGTTATAATGCTGTGTGTATTCAGAGTAGAATCACCCAGATATACTCAGTGTTACAATGCTGTGTCTATTCAGACTAGAATCACCCAGATATTCTCAGTGTTATAATGCTGTGTGTATTCAGACTGGATTCACCCAGATATTCTCAGTGTTATAATGCTGTGTGTATTCAGTGTAGAATCACCCAGATATACTTCGTGTTCTCATGCTGTGTCTATTCAAACTAGAATCACCCAGATATACCCAGTATTATAATGCTGTGTGTATTCAGACTAGAATCACCCAGATATACCCAGTGTTATAATGCTGTGTCTATTCAGACTAGAATCACCCAGATATACTCAGTGTTATAATGCTGTGTCTATTCAGTGTAGAATCACCCAGATATACAGTGTTATAATGCTGTGTGTATTCAGACAAGAATCACCCAGATATAAGAACATAAGAACATAAGAAATAGGAGCAGGAGTAGGCCATCTAGCCCTTCGAGCCTGCCCCACCATTCAATAAGATCATGGCTGATCTGTTGTGGCTCAGTTCCACTTTCCCGCCCTCTCCCCATAACCCTTAATCCCCTCTCTTATTGTTATAATGCTGTGTGTATTCAGACTGGATTCACCCAGATATACCCAGTGTTATAATGCTGTGTCTATTCAGTGTAGAATCACCCAGATATACTCAGTGTTATAATGCTGTGTGTAGAATCACCCAGATATACCCAGTGTTATAATGCTGTGTCTATTCAGACTAGAATCACCCAGATATACTCAGTGTTATAATGCTGTGTGTAGAATCACCCAGATATACTCAGTGTTATAATGCTGTGTCTATTCAGACTAGAATCACCCAGATATACTCAGTGTTATAATGCTGTGTGTATTCAGTGTAGAATCACCCAGATATACCCAGTGTTATAATGCTGTGTCTATTCAGACTAGAATCACCCAGATATACTCAGTGTTATAATGCTGTCTCTATTCAGTGTAGAATCACCCAGATATACTCAGTGTTACTCAGTCAGAATGTATCTGTGATATCTTCCTTGAACAGTATGTCATGGAATCTACAAGGGAGCAAGCTACCCTAGATTGGTTTCTGTGTAATGAGACGGGAATAATTAATGATCTTGCAGTTCGGGATCCTCTTGGAAGAAGCAATCACAACATGGTTGAATTTAAAATATAGATGGAGCATGAGAATGTAAAATCCAATACCAATGTTTTGTTCTTAAACAAAGGAGACAACAAAGGGATGAGGAAGGAGTTGGCTCAGGGAGACTGGGAGCAAAACTTTATGGTGGGACAATTGAGGAACAGTGAAGGACTTTCAAAGTGGTCTTTCACAGTGCTCAGCAGAAGTATGCACCAGCGATAAGGAAGGACCGTAGAAAAAGATAATGAGCCATGGATAGTGAAAGAAATAAAGGAGGATATCAAATTGAAAGAAAATACATATAAAATGGCAAAGATTAGTAGGAACCTAGAGGATTGGGAAATCTTTAAAGGTCATCAGAAAGCCACAAAAAGGTATAAAGAAAAGTAAGATGGATTATGAGAGTAAACTAGTTCAGAATAAAAAAATAGCAAATGTTTCAACAAATATATAAAATGAGAAAGAGTGGCTGAAGTAAACATTGGTCCTTTAGATGATGAGAAGGGGGATGTAATAATTGGAAATGAGAAAATGGCTGAGGCATTGAACAGGTATTTTGTGTCGGTCTGCACAGTGGAAGACTCAAATAACATGCCAAGAATTGATGAATGGAAAGCTATGGCAGGTGAGGACCTAGAAACTATCATTATCATGAAAGAAGTAGTCTTGGGCAAGTTAATGGGGCTAAAGATAGACAAATCTCCTGGCCCTGATGGAATGCATCCCCGGATACTAAAATAGATGGTGGCGGAAATAGCAAATGCACGACTGGTAATTTACCAAAATTCACTGGACTCTGGAGTGGTTTCTACAGATTGGAAAACAGCAAATGTGACACCACTGTTTGAAAAAGGAGGTAGACAAAAGGCAAGTCGAAAAAAGGAGGCAGACAAAAGGCAGGTAACTATAGGCCAGTTAGCTTAACTTCTGTAGTGGGGAAAATGCTTGAATCTATCATCAAGGAAAAAATAGCGAGGCATCTGGATATAATTTGTCCCATTGGTAAGATGCAGCATGGCTTCATGAAGGGAAGGTCATGTTTGACTAATTTGGTGGAATTCTTTAAGAACATTACATGTGTAATGGACAATGGGGAACCTGTGGATGTGATGTATTTGGATTTCCAGAAGGCACTTGGCAAGGTGCCGCAGCAAAGACTGCTGCATAAGACAAAGGTGAACGGTGTTACAGGTAATATGTTAGCATGTATAGAGGAATAGTTAACTAACAGAAAGCAAAGAGTGGGGATAAATGGGTATTTTTCTGGTTGCCAATCAGTGACTAGTAGTATACCTCAGGGATCAGTGTAGGGACCACAGTTGTTTACAATTTACATTGATGATTTGGAGTTGGGGACCAAGTGTAGTGTGCTAAAATTCACAAATGACATTAAGATGGGAGGCAGAGCAAAGTGTACAGGGGACACTGAATGTCTGCAAAAGGATATAGATAGTCTAAGTGAGTGGATGAGGGTCTGGCAGATGGAGTACAATGTTGGTGAATGTGAGGTCATCCATTTTGGTAGCAATAACAGCAAAATGGACTATTATTTAAATGGTAAAAAAATTGCAGGATGCTGCTGTGCCAAGAGACCTTGGTGTCCTTGTGCAGGAATCTCAAGGAGTTGGTTTGCAGGCGCAGCAGGGGATTAAGAATGCAAATTAAATTTTGTCCTTCATTGCTAGAGGGATGGAGTTTAAAAACAGCGAGGCTATGTTGCAGCTGTATAAGGCACTGGGGATGCTACACCTGGAGTACTGAGTACAGTTTTGGTCTCCTTACTTGAGAAAGGATATACTGGCACTGGAGGGGGTGCAGAGGAGATTCACAAGATTGATTCCGGAATTGAGAGGGTTGGCTTATGAGGAGAGACTGAGTAGACTGGGGCTACACTCATTGGAATTTCAAAGAAATGAGGGGAGATCTTATAGAAACATATAACGTTATGAAGGGAATAGATAAGATAGAAGCAGGGAAGTTGTTTCCACTGGCGGTGAAACTAGACCTAGGGAGCATAGCCTCAAAATAAGGAGCAGCAGATTTAGGACTAAGTTGAGGAGGAACTTCTTCACACAAAGAGCTGTGAATCTGTGGAATTCTCTGCTATCTCGTTGAATGTTTTTAAGGCAAGACATTTTTGAACCATAAAGGAATTAAGGGTTATGGTGAGCAGCTGGGTAAGTGGAGCTGAGTCCACGGAAAGATCAGCCATAATCTTACTGAATGGCAGAGCAGGCTCAAGGGGCCGAATGACCTCTGCCTGCTTCTCATTTCTATGTTTCACATATAACCCCCATGCAGGCAAACACTTACACACTCAAGCACAGAATCACACACACATGCACACACACTCGCACATAGGCACACACCCCTCCCATGCACATACACACACACATGCTTGCAGAATATACACACACTTTTACACACACCCAAATACACCTATGCAGACCACCTCATACCCTGATACACTGATCTATACACCAACACACACAATCTCCCATTTCATTGTTTCATCAAACAAGGACATGGCAGTTCAGAAAATGCAGTTAGAAACAGGTGAAAACTCCCTCCACATCAGCCTCTCTTTCCCACTCTCCATCCAGCTGGAGCAGGCAAGAGAGAAACAGGGATGGAGATAGAGTAACAGAGAGAGGAGAGGAATGAGGTGAGAGTCACAGAGAGGGAGAGGAAGTGATTGAGATGGAGTGTGTTAGGCAGAGTTCCTGCAACACTGAGTACAGTGGCCTTTGAAGGTACCACACAGGACACAACAAATAGGAGCAGAAGTAGGCCATTCTGCCCCTCGAGCCTGTTCCTCCCATTGATAAGATCATGGCTGATCTGACTGTGGCCTTAACTCCAATTTGCTGCCTGTCTCCCCATAACTCTCAACTTGGTCTCTGTGGAAAGTGCTTCACAGCCCCAAGGACCCAGATTTGATTCCCGGCTTGGATCGCTGTATGGAGTTTGCATGTTCTCCCTATGTCTGCTTGGGTTTCCTCCAGGTGCTCCAGTTTCCTCCCACATTCTGAAAGACATGCTGGTTAGGTGCATTGACCCGAACAGGCGTCAACTAGGGGAATTTCACAGTAATTTCATTGCAGTGTTAATGTAAGTCTGAGTTGTGACCAGTAAATGAATTTTACCTTTGAATTCTAAACACTAACCACCCCCTGAGAGAAAAAAAATTCCTCCTCATCTCCACCTTAATGGCAGCTGTATGAATTTAAAATGGTTCCCTCCCTGATACTAGATTCCCCCATGTTGGCCCTGTTCTGTGATAATTAATACAGATGTTTAAAGATGATTCAGTAGTTCTTTAAGGGTAGCAGACACAGTGAAAAAAAGAAATGTACACAACAGATATATTTCAAGGGGATATTGCAGCCAGCTGTGTCTGAGTGGGCAGTAATCTTCTCTCAGAATCACAAAGATTGTGGGTTCAGCTCAGAGCCTCAAATACTAGGCCCTGAGCATCGATCAGAGACTCTGAACACAGCATGATGGGAGAGGGGACAAAGGAAAGTGGGGTTGAATTTGTGAACCTTGCCTTGTGGAAAGCTTTAGTGCTTGGGGAGAATGTCAACTTTTCAATGGACCCACCATATATTAAGCTGATCTTTCTCTATACCCTATCGGTAACTGCAACATTATGTTCTGCATCCTCTCCTCTCATTCTCCCCTGTGTATTCTGTGTACGGTATGTTTTGTCTGTACAGCGCACAAGAAATAATACTTTTCACTGTATCCCAATAAGTGTGGCAATAATAAATCAAATCAAATTAACATGGTGAAGTTTAGATTCTGTGGGGTGACAGTTGTCTGAATACAGATTCTATCTTATTGTAATATTAAGGTACCACATGTGCTGAGCTCACCAGCATTCAGTCTGTATTGTGTGAATCCAGTCTTGAAATTTCCACTAATGTTGCTAATTCTGCCAAGACAGAAACAGAAAGTGTGTTTGCATTCTCTGTAATTAGACTCCTTAATGATAAACAACATGGTGGATGAGAAGGATAGAGAGAGAGGAAGAGATGCGAGTAACAGAGAGGTGGGGAGAATGAGAGAGAGCAATGCAGAGAGTAACAGTTGTCTGAATACAGATTCTATCTTATTGTAACATTAAGGTATCACATGTATTGAGCTCACCAGCATTTACAAAAGCCATCATATAAATACCGTTCTGTCTGTATGGTGTGAATCCAATCTTGACGTTTGCACTCATGTTGCTAATTCTGCCAAGACAGAAACAGGAAGAGTGTTTGAATTCTCCATGATTAGACCCCTTAACGATAAACAAACTGCACTGATATTCTCAACAAGGGCAAGAGGTGTCAGTGTTTAAAAATGTAAACATTTAAAAGCAAAACTAGACCGGGTTTGGTTAAAACTCACAGAACCCAGGGTGAGATAGCCAAACGGATACAAAATTGGTTGATTGTAGAGGGTTGTTTTTCAAACTGGAGGCCTGTGACCAGTGGTGTGCCTCAGGGATCAGTGCTGGATCCACTGTTATTTGTCATTTATATTAATGATTTGGATGAGAGTTTAGTAGGCAGTAATTTTGCAGATGACACCAAGATTTGTGGCATTGTGAACAGTGAAGAAGGTTATCTAGGATTGCAATGGGACATTGATCTTTGATCGAGTGGGCTGATGAATGGCAGATGGAGTTTAATTTCGATAAATGCAAGGTGATGTATTTTGGTAGATCAAACCAGCGCACTACTTAGTTAATGGTAGGGCGTTGGTGAGAGTTATAGAACAGAGATCTGAGGGGTACAGATTCATAGCTCCTTGAAAGTGGAGTCACAGTGGATAGAGTGGTGAAGAAGACATTCGGCGTGCTTGGTTTCATTGGTCAGAATATGGAATAGGAATTGGGACATCATGTTGAAGTTACACAACATTGGTAAGGTCACACTTGTAACACTGTGTATTGTTCCAGTCCCTATTATATAAAGGATATTACTAAACTAGGAAATGTGCAAAAAAGAACTATTGGGCTACTGCAGGGTCTTAATGATTTGAGTTATAAGCAGAGGCTGCATAGACTGGTACATTTTCCCTGGAGCACAGGAGACTTAGGGGTAGTCTTATCGTGGACTCGCTGGATTCAGTGTCCTTTGAGATTCAGTGTCACAGGCCTGGCTGGGTTCACTCTGTCCTTTGAGATTCAGTGTCACAGGCCTGGCTGGGTCACTCTGTCCTTTGAGATTCAGTGTCACAGGCCTGGCTGGGTTCATTCTGTCCTTTGGGATTCAGTGTCACAGGCCTGGCTGGGTTCACTCTGTCCTTTGGGGATTCAGTGTCACAGGCCTGGCTGGGTTCACTCTGTCCTTTGGGGATTCAGTGTCACAGGCCTGGCTGGGTTCACTCTGTCCTTTGGGGATTCAGTGTCACAGGCCTGGCTGGGTTCATTCTGTCCTTTGGGGATTCAGTGTCACAGGCCTGGCTGGGTTCACTCTGTCCTTTGGGGATTCAGTGTCACAGGCCTGGCTGGGTTCACTCTGTCCTTTGGGGATTCAGTGTCACAGGCCTGGCTGGGTTCATTCTGTCCTTTGAGATTCAGTGTCACAGGCCTGGCTGGGTTCATTCTGTCCTTTGAGATTCAGTGTCACAGGCCTGGCTGGGTTCATTCTGTCCTTTGAGATTCAGTGTCACAGGCCTGGCTGGGTTCACTCTGTCCTTTGGGGATTCAGTGTCACAGGCCTGGCTGGGTTCACTCTGTCCTTTGGGGATTCAGTGTCACAGGCCTGGCTGGGTTCACTCTGTCCTTTGGGGATTCAGTGTCACAGGCCTGGCTGGGTTCATTCTGTCCTTTGAGATTCAGTGTCACAGGCCTGGCTGGGTTCACTCTGTCCTTTGAGATTCAGTGTCACAGGCCTGGCTGGGTTCACTCTGTCCTTTGGGATTCAGTGTCACAGGCCTGGCTGGGTTCATTCTGTCCTTTGGGGATTCAGTGTCACAGGCCTGGCTGGGTTCACTCTGTCCTTTGAGATTCAGTGTCACAGGCCTGGCTGGGTTCACTCTGTCCTTTGGGGATTCAGTGTCACAGGCCTGGCTGGGTTCATTCTGTCCTTTGAGATTCAGTGTCACAGGCCTGGCTGGGTTCACTGTGTCCTTTGAGATTCAGTGTCACAGGCCTGGCTGGGTTCATTCTGTCCTTTGGGATTCAGTGTCACAGGCCTGGCTGGGTTCATTCTGTCCTTTGAGATTCAGTGTCACAGGCCTGGCTGGGTTCATTCTGTCCTTTGGGATTCAGTGTCACAGGCCTGGCTGGGTTCACTCTGTCCTTTGAGATTCAGTGTCACAGGCCTGGCTGGTTTCATTCTGTCCTTTGAGATTCAGTGTCACAGGCCTGGCTGGGTTCACTCTGTCCTTTGAGATTCAGTGTCACAGGCCTGGCTGGGTTCACTCTGTCCTTTGAGATTCAGTGTCACAGGCCTGGCTGGGTTCACTGCCAGGTTCATAGCAGTGCCCTCTATCTCGATTTGAAGTCCCAACTATCTCAATTTGGAGAGCCCCCTATCTTGATTATGAATGCCCCACTAACGATTAGGAGTAGCCCCATCTCGATTTTTGGAGTGTCCCTACCTGCAATAAGAGAGCCTTCTATCTCAATTAGGAATGCCCCCCTGTTTAGATTTGGACCAGTGACTATTTCAGTTAGGAGAGCTCTCTGTCATTTCTGAGTCAATCAGGAATGCTGCCGACCTCGATTAGGTCTGTCCCTCCCTCGATTAGGAGTGACCGTATCTCGAATAATAGAGCCTTCTATATCAATGAGGGGAGCCCGCACTTAGATTTGGAGCAGCAACTAATTCAATTAGAGCCCCCCCCACCGCCCCCCATCACCGTTAGCAGTGACCCCCCCCGTCACCGTTAGCGATGCCTCATTCCCCCATCATTAAGAGGGAAGGTGCTGGAACGGGAGCACCAAGAGCACCCGTGGGTGCTGCCAATGGAAGAAATAACAAGAAGCTGTTTGTGGTGCTGCCCAAATGGAGGAGAAAGTGGGACGGTGCGAATGCTGCTCTTGGGGACGGGAGGTGCTGCCTCTCGCTGGCTGGGATTGTCCCCAGTGGCAGCGAATCCACGGCGAGTCGCTGCTTCATCACAATCTTGATGTGGAGATGCCGGTGTTGGACTGGGGTGGACACAGTAAGATGTCTCACAACACCAGGTTACAGCCCAACAGGTTTATTTGGCAGCACGAGCTTTCGGAGTGTGGCTCCTTCTTCAGGTGAGTGGGAGATGTGTTCACAAACAGGGTGTATATAGGCACAGACTCCATTTCCAGGATAATGGTTGGAATGTGGGTCTTTCCAAGTGTTAAAGGTGCAGACAGTGAGTGGAGAGAGGGTTTGAGCAGCAGCTTACAGAGGCTGTGCTGTTATCTCCAGCCAGGACACTGACTCATCACAATCTGCCCGAGTCCACCCAGACCAGCTGTCAATCATTCTGCTGGAGCGGGCTCCTATTGGCTGTCTCCATGTGATGGACAGCGCTGTTGACCAATGAAGAATGTGAACGCCGTGTGGTCCCGCCCACTGACGTGTCGGGAAGCGGCCGTTAAACGGTTTCTGCGCGCGGCGGGGGCGGGGCGGACTGGTGTCACGTGACCGGAGAAGCGGGAATCTTCTTCTTGGGCGGGAACTGACCGGCGTCGAGCGGAGCGCGCGGATTTGTGAATAACGGTAAGGAATTAACGGGCCAGAAAAAGGTTCAACATTCAGCTTCAGGATTAAAATGGTGATTTACTGTGTAAATACAGCGTGTCTCTGTATAATATTAACAGAGCCGGGGGGATGGTCAGTTACACTGTGAGGCGGCACGGTGGGGGCTCAGTGGTTGGTGCTGCGCTCTCATAGCGTCAGGGAGGCCCCGGCTTCAATTGGCGGCCTTGGGCTCAGTGTCTGTGTGGAGTCTGTACATTGTCCCCGTGTCTGCGGGGGGAGCCTTTCCTCACACTCTCCAAACATCAGCAGCATAGGGACACTGGGCAGGATCAGGGGGATAGGATCTGTCTGGATGGACTGAATGGCCTCCTCCTGCCCTGCAGGAACTGGAGATTTCATAGAAAGATCTGTTATTACAATCTAGTCCTTGTTTGTGTAAACACTGTGCTGCACCATCTCAGTCACTACAATCAAGCACTTGTATGAATAAACACAGCACCAGATTTTTCCCCATTATTTCAGTCTGGGCCCTGCTCCGGTTTCTTCCCGCAGTCCAAAGATGTGTGGGTTAGGTTCATTGGCCATGTTAAAAATCACCCCTTAGTGTCCTGAGATGTGTAGGTTAGAGGGATTAGTGGGTAAATGTGTAGGGATAAGGGGGTAGGGCCTGGGTGGGATTGTGGTCGGTGCAGACTCGATGGGCCGAATGGCCTCTTTCTGTGCTGTAGGGTTTCGATGATTCTCTGATATTAGAGGGAGGGGGAGGGATTGTTATGGGAGATGAAAAGGCCCCCAATGTGTCATATGGTCTCAATCTGATGTCTCTCTGCCTCAGAATGATTCAATACTCGGCTCGGAGTGTGTACATCACCAGAATCAAACACACGCCGCTGTTCTTTACATCCAACTCTGTAGCTGGGCCTGGTGTCCCCTTCACCACATCAGGGTGTGGGGCTGAGTTTGGATCTCTCCATCACATTGGGACTCACCGGCAATGTCCAATTTCAGGAGAACTTTGTTCCAATGATGTTTAACCTTGGACTGCACCCGTTGTTTTAATGTAGACCTGGTCACTGACCATCACTGAGATTGACCTGAACATGTCAGTAAATGTCCCACTGTTTTATAAATAAACATTGGGACATTTGCAGCGTCTCTGCCTCTGGTTTGTGTCTCTGTTGGTTTGTTCACAGGGGAGACGGCCGTCCGCCATCTTGCCGTTGCCAGGGGAGACGGCCGTCTGCCATCTTGCCGTTGCCAGGGGAGACGGCCGTCCGCCATCTTGCCGTTGCCAGGGGAGGCGGCCCGCCGCCATCTTGCCGTTGCCAGGGGAGGCAGCCGGCCGCCATATTGCCGTTGCCAGGGGAGACGGCCCTCCGCCATATTGCCGTTGCCAGGGGAGACGGCCCTCCGCTATCTTGCCGTTGCCAGGGGTTTCAATGCGGCTGCGACCCGCACGCAGCCCTCTGGGAGAATCCCCCTTCCGCACATGCGCACCGGCAGGTAGATGTTAATTTTTTTAAAATGTTGATGGTTTTTTATACCTAATCCGCTCCCGGCAGAATTTCTGTTCCTGCTCGATTCGGGAAGGTCGCTTCTTGTTTTTTAATTTTTTTTTAATCCTGACCCGCGCGGTGCAGTCTGGGAGAACACAGCGCGCAGGCGCGGTCCCGCCCCGGCCTCTGGATATAAATATCGATTTGATTTAATTTTGATTCGGTTCCTGGCGGGGTTTCCAGCTCGGAATTTCTCTCACTTTCCCCATTGCTCAACACTCACTTCTTCCTTTGTATATAAAAACAAACGGAGGGGGAGGGGCCTCACCGTGACATCACGGCAACATGGCGGAGGCCCCGCCCCTCCACAGGCCCCAGATGTTCCACCAACGAGCAGCGGCTGGGCCAGAGGCGGCAGGAGGTGACACTGGGCGGAGCAGCAGCAGCACCGGCCGGGAGGGTTACAGTGAACCCTGGTGGCCGGGAGGTGAAACAGCAGCAGCACCGTCTCTGTCCAAAGGCTTCCCCAGTTCAGCTGCTCAGAGGCACTGGGAACCTCTTGAAATGTAAACTGCAGCTTCTCAAATTCTCCATCCATCCATCTCACCCTCCCTCTGTCCCCCTCACCCTCCTTCCTTCTCTCCATCCATCCCTCTCCTACAAGAAGAACCATTCATTCAGCACAACATCTTCCCGCTCATTCCCCCAGTCTGTATTCCAGCCTTTATCAAATCCACTCTGCTCCCAGATACTTTACACCATTAGATATTACAATTCAAACATTATCAGCTCTCCAGTTTAATGTTTGTCCAAGGCGATCACAGACAGACTAAGGAAATTTGGCATGCCCACTAGGACTCTCAGCAACTTTTACAAGTGCACCATAGAAAACATTCTTTCTGATTGTCTCACAGTTTGGCGCGGCTCAGCCTCTATGTCTGAGGTTCCGTTACAACCAATTCAGGAACAGCTTCTTCCCAGCTGAAGTTAGCTTTTTGAATGGATCTGTCTTGCAATAGTACTCTGTAGTGCATTGCTACACCCGAACTGTGACTGCAATACTACATTTTGCACTCTCTCCTTCTCTATGAATGTCATGCTCTGTTTCTCTAGTGCGTAAGAAACAATACTTTACAATAAATGTTAATATATGTGACAATAATAAATCGAATCAAAAGATAAATCAATTAAAATCCCAGTAGATGAGAAAACGACTGGAAGCTGCATCTGAATCTCCTGTTGTTAGGTTAACCATGACAGACCAATCTGGGACATTGACATGTAATAAATTACTTTATCAGCTGAGTTTTCTTGTTAACTTCAAGGTCTTTGCCACATTTAGAAATTAAAATAATTTGTCCCACCAAAACCAGGGATGTACTGCTGAAGCTTTATAAGGCTCTGGTCAGACTAGCTTTGTATTATTGTGAGCAAATTTGGGCCTGTATTAAAGAAAGAATGTGCTGTCCCTGGAGAAGATCCAGAAGAGGTTCACAAGAATGATCCCGGGAATGAAAAGCTGGACATTGGAGGAGCGTTTGTGGACTCTGGGTCTGTACTCGGAGTTTAGAAAGATGAGGGGATCCTCATTGAAACCTACAGGATACTGAAAGGCCTGGATAGAGCGGACATGAGGAAGATGCTTCCATTTGTAGGAGAGACTATGATCCGAGGGCACAGCCTCAGAATAAAAGGACAACCGTTTTGCACCGAGATGAGGGATCTCGAGTAGGGATAACCCTGGTAATTATAGGCCGGTGAGTTTGACGTCAGTGGTAGGAAAGTTGTTGGAAAAAATTCTTAGGGATAGGATGTATACGCATTTGGAGTGTTGCAATCTGATTAAGGATACACAGCATGGCTTTGTTAAGGGGAAGTCTTGCCTTACGAATCTGGTAGAATTTTTTGAGGAGGTGACAAAAACAGTCGATGAAGGATGAGCCGTTGATGTTGTCTATAAGGATTTCAGTAAGGCGTTTGACAAAGTCCCGCATGGTAGGTTGGTAGAAAAGATTAAGGCTTATGGGATACGTGGCCAGGTATCTAGATGGGTTGAAAACTGGCTAGGTAAGAGGAGACAGAGAGTAGTAGTGGGAGGGCCCTTTTCTAGCTGGAGGTCTGTGACTAGTGGTGTGCCGCAAGGCTCAGTACTGGGACCTCTTCTATTCGTAATATATATAAATGACTTGGAAGAGGGTGTACATGGTGTGATCAGCACGTTTGCAGATGACACAAAGATGGCAGGATTGGCAGATACTGAGGAGGAGTGTCAGGTGACACAGCAGGATATAGATAGGCTGGTATATTGGGCAGGTAGATGGCAGATGGAATTTAATCCTGACAAATGCAAGGTGATGCATTTTGGAAGGAATAATGTAGAGGGGAGTTACATGATAAAGGGTAGACCTATTAAGAGTATAGAAATGCAGAGGGACCTGGGAGTGCAAGTGCACAAGTCTCTGAAGGTGGCAACACAAGTGGAGAAGGCTGCGAAGAAAGCCTATGGTATGCTAGCCTTTATAGGAAGGGGTATAGAGTACAAGAGCTGGCGTCTAATGCTACAGTTGTACAGAACGTTGGTTAGACCGCATTTGGAGTACTGCGTCCAGTTCTGGTCACCTTACTACCGGAAGGACATGGAGACCTTGGAGAGAGTGCAGAGGAGGTTTGCCAGGATGCTGCCTGGTATGGAAGGACTGGGTGATGAGGAAAGATTGGGTAAACTGGGGCTCTTTTCCTTAGAGAGATGGAGATTAAGGGGGGATCTGATAGACGTGTATAAAATAATGAAGGGTATAGATAGAGTAAACAGTGGCAGGCTTTTTCCGAGATTGGAGACATAAGAACATAAGAAATAGGGGCAGGAGTAGGCCATCTAGCCCTTCGAGCCTGCCCCGCCATTCAATAAGATCATGGCTGATCTGTCGTGGCTCAGTTCCACTTTCCCGCTTTCTCCCCATAACCCTTACTTCCCTGGCTTATCAAAAACCCATCAACCCACGTCTTAAAAATATTTAGCGAGGCAGTCTCCACCACTTCGGGCAGAGAATTCCAGAGATTCACCACCCTTTGAGTGAAGTAGTTCTTCCTCAACTCCGTTCTAAACCGCACCCCCTTTATCATGAGGCTGTGCCCCCTAGTCCTACTGTCCTTTCTGAGCGGGAAGAATCTCTCCACCTCTATCCTATCCATCCCATTCATCATCTTATACGTCTCAATGAGATCTCCCCTCATTCTTCTAAACTCTAACGAGTACAAGCCTAGTTTATTCAGCCTCTCCTCATAGCTCAACCCCCTCAACTCCGGCATCAGCCTAGTAAACCTCCTCTGCACTCCCTCCAAGGCCAAAATATCCTTGCGTAAGTGCGGCAACCAAAACTGCACACAGTACTCCAGCTGCGGCCTCACCAATGCCCTATACAGCCGCAGCAAGACCTCCCTACTTTTATATTCAATCCCCCTCGCTATGAAGGCCAGCATCCCATTCGCCTTCCTGACCACCTGCTGCACCTGCAGGCTGGGTTTTTGCGACTCATGCACAAGGACCCCGAGGTCCCTCTGCACCGTTGCCTGCTGCAGTTTTTCGCCACGTAAGTAATAGTCCTTCCTACCAAAGTGGACAACCTCACATTTGCCAACATTAAATTCCATTTGCCAGTTCCTGGCCCATTCGCCCAGCCTATCTAGATCCTTCTGCAGACTCTCCACACCCTCCGCACAATTTGCCGTTCCACCAGCCTTGGTGTCATCAGCAAATTTCGACACCATACACTCGGTTCCCTCCTCCAGATCATCTATATAAATGGTAAATAGCTGAGGCCCCAGCACCGACCCCTGGGGCACTCCAGTAGTCACCAACCGCCAATCCAAATAGCACCCATTAACCCCAAACTATCACGAGGGGCCACGGGCTTAAGGTGAGGGGGGAGAAGTATAATTTGGGTGCTAGAGGGGGGTTTTTCAGACAGAGGTTCATGGGGGTATGGAATGCACTGCCAAGTATGGTGGTGGAGGCAGGCACGCTGGACTTGTTTCAGGTTTACTTAAATAGGCACATGAGTGAAACAGGGATGGAGGGTTATAGGAGACAGTTTTAAATAAGGGTCAGAGCCTCAGGACATTACTGGAAATCTAATGCTACATGTGTTGATGTTTTGTCTCTTTTACTCCGCAGGTGTGTTGGTCCACCTTGTTGTCTACCGAGGGGCATGCACACGGTGGGTCGTGCGTGGGCTGTTCTTGGATGTTTCGAGAGTGGCCTAGTACTCCGCGTCGTTTGTGTGTGCTTCAAACTGGACCAGCAGATGGGCACCACGACAGCTCAGTGACTATCACTGCTAGCTGTGCAGATACATGGATTTGGGCCAGTGTCTGTGGGAGTTTGCGCATTCTCCCTGTGGTTGCGTGGGTTTCCTCCGGGTGCTTCGGTTTCCTCCCACACCCCAAAGATGTGCTCTTAGGCTGATTGGTTTTACCAAATTGTCCCTAAACTATTCTCCCCTGAATCTGATTTCCAATGGGGGTCCCATACGCATACACAGGGGTTAAGGCAGGTGTAGGAAAATACTTTGTTAAGATGGCGGTGCGGGCTCGTTGGGCTGAAGGGCCTGTTTCCTGTGCTGGGTTGTTCTTTGTTCTTTGTCACTGATCACCAACCAGAAATCCATTTGCCTCCCCCACCTCCCACGTTTTGCTTTTTGTCAGATACCCATTCCTACATCCATGCTAATACATTAGCCGTAGCACGAGGGACTTTTATACGGTTACCCTTGGTGCTGCACCCTGTCAAATGCGTTCTGGGAATCCAGATACACCCTATCCACAGGGTCCCCACTGTCCACTGCATTTGTAATGTTTTCTCAGAATTCCACCAAATGAGTCAAACGTGGCCTGCCCTTTAGGAACCCAGGCTGCTTTGCCTTCCCAGTGGGACAATGTATATAAACTGTCTCGCCCTTCCATCCTTGATGATACGTTCAAGTATTTTCCCTACTGCAGAAGTTAAGCTAACGGGCCTATAGTTACCCCCTTTTTGCTCCCCTCCTTTTTTTTCTAACATTGGCGTCACCCTTGTTGGTTTCCAATCTGTGGGAAGCACCCAGATTCCAGTGAATTTTGATAAATTACTCCTGGTGCATTTGAATTTTCTCCTGCCTTTTAGTACCCTGGGATGCATTCCGTCAGGGCCCGGAGACCTGCCCACCTTTAGCCCCATTAGTTCTCCCAGCACTGTCTCTTTCGTGATAATGATAGTTTCTCGGTCCACACCTGCCAAAGCTTTCTTGTTATCAAGTTTTGGCATTTTCTTTCTTTTTCCACCGTGAAGACCGACACAAAATAACTGCAATGACTCAGCTATATCCTTATTTCCAATGATTACACCCCCCTTCTCATCCTCTAAAAAGTCAATGTTTACTTTCTTCACTCTTTTGTTTTTGGGGTATCAAGTGTTTAGGAAGGATAGGCGGGAGGAAAAAGGGGGGGGGGGGCGTAACTCTGCTGATTAAGGATAGCATCAGGGTGGTTGCAAGGGATGATATTGGAGCCAAAGAGCAGAAAGTGGAATCGTTGTGGGTGGAGATTAGGAACAGCAAAGGGAGGAAGACGCTGGTGGGTGTCGTCTATAGGCCCCTGAATAATGATCTGGAGGTGGGGCGGGCTGTTAACGCAGAAATAAGTGCAGCGTGCAGGAATGGGACGGCCGTAATTATGGGGGATTTCAATCTGCATATTGATTGGTCGACCCATGTTGGACGCGGTGGGCTCGAGGAGGAGTTCTTGGAATGCTGCTGGGATAGTTTCCTTGAACAGTGTGTGTTGGAGCCAACGAGGGAGCAAGCTATTTTGGATCTGGTGCTATGTAATGAGGTGGGTAGAATTAGGGACCTTGCGGTGAAGGATCCTCTTGGGAAGAGTGATAATTGTATGGTGGAGTTTCTGGTGCAGATGGAGGAGGAGAAAGTGGGTTCCCGGACACGCGTCCTTTGTTTGAACAGAGGGGAGTACGGTAGGATGAGAGAATTGGCGAATGTGGACTAGAGGAGCGTGTTGGAAGGTAGGTCTGCTGAGGAGCAGTGGAGGATCTTTAAGGAGATCTTTCTTGGTGCTCAGCAGAAATTTATTCCGATGGTCAAAACGAACCGTAGGAGGACAGGTAATAAGCCGTGGATAACGAAGGAGGTGAAGGAAAGTGTTAAATTAGAAGTGGAGGCATTTAGAGTAGCTAAGAGTAGTGGGCGAGAAGAGGATTGGGAGAGGTTTAAATGTCAACAAAGATTGACAAAGAAATTGATAAAGAAGGGTAGGAGAAACTATGAAGCTGGGCTAGCGCTTAATATAAAAAAGGATAGCAAGAGTTTTTATAAGTATATAAAAAGGAAGAGGCTGGCTAGGGTGAACGTTGGACCCTTAGAGGATGAGAAGGGGGACTTAGTGGTAGGGGATGGGGATATGGCTGAGGTCTTGAATAACTCTTTTGTTTCGGTCTTCATGGAGGAGGACGTGAATAATTTGCCGGGTGTTAGAGATGGAAAGGTGGTAGGACTGGATGGTCACAATGACATTATTGTTACTAGAGAGGCGGTGCTCAACAGACTGGAGGGACTGATTGTGGACAAGTCACCAGGACCGGATGGAATGCATCCAAGGGTTCTGAGAGAAATGGCGGAGGTGATAGTGGATGCCTTGGTGGTTATTTTCCAAACGTCGCTGGATTCCGGGGAAGTGCCGGAAGATTGGAAAATGGCTAATGTTACGCCGTTGTTTAAGAAGGGTGGCAGGCAAAAGGCAGGGAATTATAGGCTGGTTAGTTTAACATCTGTTGTAGGTAAAATGTTAGAATCCATCATCAAGTAGGAAATAGCGAGGCATCTTGAGGGGAATTGCTTGATAGAGCAGACGTAGCACGGTTTCGTTAAGGGGAAGTCGTGTCTGACAAATTTACTGGAGTTCTATGAGGATGTGTCTAGGGCAGTGGATAGAGGAGAGCCGGTGGATGTGGTCTTTCTTGATTTTCAGAAGGCGTTTGACAAGGTACCTCACAAGAGGTTAATACAGAAGGTAAGGGGGCATGGAGTTGGGGGTAGGGTGTTAGCGTGGATAGAGGATTGGTTGTCAAATAGGAGGCAGAGAGTGGGGGTTAATGGGTGCTATTCGGATTGGAGTTGGTGACTAGTGGAGTGCCCCAGGCGTCGGTGCTGGGGCCTCAGCTATTTACCATTTATATAGATGATCTGGAGGAGGGAACCGAGTGTATGGTGTCGAAATTTGCTGATGACACCAAGATTGGTGGAACGGCAAATTGCGCGGAGGGTGTGGAGAGTCTACAGAAGGATCTAGATAGGCTGGGCGAATGGGCCAGGAAATGGCAAATAGAATTTAATGTTGGCAAGTGCGAGGTGGTCCACTTTGGTAGGAATAATGGTAGGAAGGATTATTACTTATGTGGCGAAAAACTGCAGCAGGCAACGGTGCAGAGGGACCTCGGGGTCCTTGTGCATGAGTCGCAAAAACCCAGCCTGCAGGTGCAGCAGGTGGTCAGGAAGGCGAATGGGATGCTGGCCTTCATAGCGAGGGGGATTGAATATAAAAGTAGGGAGGTCTTGCTGCAACTGTATAGGGCACTGGTGAGGCCGCAGCTGGAGTACTGTGTGCAGTTTTGGGCACCGTACTTACGCAAGGATATTTTGGCCTTGGAGGGAGTGCAGAGGAGGTTTACTAGGCTGATACTGGAGTTGAGGGGGTTGAGCTATGAGGAGAGGCTGAATAAACTAGGCTTGTACTCATTAGAGTTTAGAAGAATGAGGGGAGATCTCATTGAGACGTATAAGATGATGAATGGGATGGATAGGATAGAGGTGGAGAGGCTCTTCCCGCTCAGAAAGGACAGTAGGACTAGGGGGCACAGCCTCAAGATAAAGGGGGGGCGGTTTAGAACGGAGTTGAGGAAGAACTACTTCACTCAAAGGGTGGTGAATCTCTGGAATTCTCTGCCCGTTGAAGTGGTGGAGGCTGCCTCGCTAAATATTTTTAAGATGCGGGTTGATAGGTTTTTGATAAGAGAGGGGATTAAGGGTTATGGGGAGAAAGCGGGAAAGTGGAACTGAGCCACGACAGATCAGCCATGATCTTATTGAATGGCGGGGCAGGCTCGAGGGGCTAGATGGCCCACTCCTGCTCCTATTTCTTATGTTCTTATCCCATACCTCATCCTTCCAGACTCTATCAACTACAGATCCAGATTCTCAGATGCTGCGCATGTATCAAGTATTTCCCTGCTTTGTATTCTAGTCCTTTCAAAATGAATCCTAGCAGAGGGTCCTCTGTTATATAGAATGAATATTGAAAGATTTACAGTCTGACCCTCCATTATTTCCAATTCCCGGGCCCTCAACACCCCATCTAGGCTGTAAATGTTCTATTTTGTTTATAAGAAGTGTTGGACTGAAGGGGGTTAAGTGAAGCTGTTTGTTTAGTGACTGGAATTGATGTGAGTCTCCATGGATCTGATTAGTGTGTCTAGAGGGTTTTCCCTCTTCCATTAATAAGGGACTCCGTTCAATGTGTTGTCCCATTGAGTCAGCGGGAGAGACAACTCCAACACTAACAGAAATCAGCGGCTGTGGAGAGAGAGGGAGGGAGAGATCAGAATCTGGGAGCAATGGATTGGAACGTTCCAACAATGGATCAGAATCTGGGAACAATGGACTGGAATGTTTCAACAATGGATCAGAACCTGGGAACAATGGACTGGAATGTTCCAACCAAGGATAGGAGTTTATCCTATTATATTTTTATGTTTACTGCAGATTATTCGTGGATAACATTAGGTATTCGGATTGAATATCTACTGTACATGATTCAATACTTTTACTATCCCCTCCTGGCGATTGTTGGTGTTCCAGGTAAGTCCCTGGCTGGAATTGTACCAGTCTGACTGCCATGGGAATCGAAGCAGGCGAGGAGGGGAGTATGAGAAGGCTTGTTGAACATGGGTGGGATTTTGCAGTTTCAGGAAGAGTGAGGCTGTAAAGTCCCATTCCCTGTGTCCAGTTCCTAATTCTAGGAAGGCTGTTTAATTTTCTTGTCATTTACTGAACTGGGTTTGCTGCTCTTGTTGTTTCTGTTGAATCTTTGTATCCAGTTATTCATTCTTTCAGCAACTGACAAATGTCCCCCAGGACCTATGGACGAAGATGCCTTCTGTGACCTGTGACTTTCATAGACCTGTGGCCTCAAACACTATTCTTTTGTGAGAAAAAGATTGACACTGAATCCTTTAATCTTCCACATATAGTATCGGGTTAGTAAGTTCGCCGACGATACGAAGGTTGGTGGTGTTGTGGATGGTCTGGAAGGATGTCAGAAGTTGCAGCGGGACATAGATAGGATGCAAGACTGGGCGGAGAAGTGGCAGATGGACTTCAACGCGGATAAATGTGTAGTGGTCCATTTTGGCAGGACCAATGGGATGAAGGAGTACAATGTCAAGGGTAGGAGTCTTAGCTGTGTTGAAGAGCAGAAGGATCTTAGGGTCCGGGTCCATAGGACTCTTAAATCAGCCTCGCAGGTGGAGGATGTGGTCAAGAAGTCGTATGGTGTACTGGCCTTCATTAATCGAGGAACTGAGTTTAGGAGTCGGGAGGTAATGCTGCAACTTTATAAGACCCTTGTCAGACCCCACTTGGAGTACTGTGCGCAGTTCTGGTTGCATCACTATAGGAAGGACGTAGAAGCTATTGAAAGGGTGCAGAGGAGATTTACAAGGATGTTGCCTGGATTGGGAGGCATGCCTTATGAAGATAGGTTGAGGGAGCTAGGTCTCTTCTTCCTGGAGAGACAGAGGTTGAGAGGTGACCTGATAGAGGTTTATAAAATGTTAAGAGGAATAGATAGGGTGGATTCTCGGAGGCTATTTCCCAGGGCTGAAATGGTCGCTACAAGAGGACACAGGTTTAAGGTGCTGGGAAGCAAGTGCAGAGGAGATGTTAGGGGAAAGTTTTTCACTGAGGGTGGTGAGTGAGTGGAATCGGCTGCCGTCGGTGGTGGTAGAGACAAACTCGCTGGGGTCTTTTAAAAGACTTCTGGATGAGTATATGGGATCTAATGGGATTGGGAGTTACAAATAGTTCTATGGCCTGGTAGGTATAGATATGATCGGTGCAACTTGTGGGCCGAAGGGCCTGTTTGTGCTGTAGTGTTCTATGTTCTACATATAAGACCAGTTCACTGCTAATCACCCACCCAGTCACCAGGCCACGTAATCCATCCACAGAACTCTTTTTACCCTCTGCATGAATATCACTGCACTGCTAATAACCCATGCAGTCACCAGGCTGCAGCATCCATTGTATCTGTCACATTGCACAGCAAGATCTCACAGAGAGATCTTTCATGTTTTGAAAAGTTTGAAGTTTATTCATTACAAAGGACTAAGAACAGTACAGCACAGGAAACAGGCCCTTCGGCCCTCCAAGCCTGTGCCATTCATTGGCCCAACTAGACCATTCTTCTGTATCCCTCCATTCCCAGTCTGCTCATGTGACTATCCTGATAAGTCTTAAATGATCCCAGTGTGACCGCCTCCACCAGCCTCTGTAAAATACATCCTTCTGATGCCTGAGTTAAACCTCGCCCCCCTCACCTTGAACCTGTGACCCCCTCGTGTTTGTCACCTCCAACCTGGGAAAAAGCTTCCCACTGTTCACCCTATCCATACCCCTTATAATTTTATACACCTCTATTAGGTCTAACCTCATTCTCCGTCTTTCCAGGGAGAACAACTGCAGTTTACCCAATCTCTCCTCATAGCTAAGACCCACCATACCAGGCAACATCCTGGTAAACCTTCTCTGTACACTCTGTCTAAAGCCTCCACATCCTTCTGGTAGCGCAGCGACCAGAACTGGACACAGTATTCCAGATGTGTCCTAACCAACGTTCTATACAGCTGTAACATCAGACGCCAAATTAACTTTAACAACCTCACTGGGCTCATTCCCCAGTAGAGCCCCCTCTCTAGTTGGGCTATCTACATATTGTTCCAAAGAACCTTCCTGTACGCACTTTACAAATTCCTCACCGTCCAGACCCCCAGTCCTAAGCACTTTCCAGTCTATACCAGGGAAATTAAAACCTCCCACTACAACAACCCTATTTTTCTGCACCTATACAGGATTAGTGCCATAAGCCAGCGAAAATCAACACTGCAATGAAGTTACTGTGAAAATCCCCTTGTCGCCACCCTCCAGTGCCCGTTCAGGTACACTGAGGGAGAACTTAGCATCAATGCCATCTACCCAGTACAAATTTGTGAGTATGGGAGGAATCTCCAGACAGAACAGATGGAAGAGTTTATGTCTGTGTTGTGTTGTTTCCTTAATCAGGCTGGCTGCTTTTGCAGAGCAGCAGGAAGTGTAAACAGTCTCAACTGGTGGGAGGTTGGTTTGACTGATGGACTGGGCTTCATTCACAAAGCTTTGAAGTTTCTTGCACTCACGAACAGAGAAGGAGCCCATACCAAGCTGTGATACAGACAGAAAGAATGGTGCTTCTGTAAAAGTTGGTGAGAATTGTAGCTGACATGTTACATGTCCTGAGACCTCTGAGAAAGTAGGGACATTGGTGGGCTTTCTTAATTATTGGGTCATCATGGAGGGAGCAGGACAGGTTGTTGGTGATCCATATCCCTAAACATTTGATTCTCTCAACCATTTCAACTTCATCCCATTGTTGTAGACACTGAGTGGACCTGAGTCCACTCTGCTTCCTGAAGTCGATGACTATCTCCTTTGCTTTGTTGACATTGAGGAAGAGATTATTTTGGCCTCACCATTTCACCAGATTCTGTCTCTTCCTTGTTCTTGTTTGAAATCTGACCCACTGCAGTGATGTCATCAGCAAACTTGGAAATTTAGTTGGAGGGGAGTTTGGCCATCGGTGTATAAGGAGTATGGTAAGGGACTGAGGACACAGTGTTGTGGGGCACCGCTGGTCAGGATGATTGTGCAGGAGGTATTTTGACTGTCTTTACTTATTGCTGTCTGTCAGGATCAAATCACAGAGGCAGGAGCCAAGCCCCAGGCCACAGACTTTGGAGATGAGTTTCATTGGAATAATGGTGTTAAAGGCTGAGCTGTAGTCAATAAACAGAAGTCTGTGATATAGGGTTGACTGTAGGGACAGAGCGATGGTGTCTGTAGACACATTCATGGAGATAGGTGAACTGTAGTGGATCCTGGCAATCTGGAACACTGGAATTGATTCATACCATAACTAACCTTTGATACATCACATAAAATTGGATATATGTGTCACTGGACAATAGTCTTTAAGGCAGGCTGTTTGGTTTTTCTTTGGTAGCAGTCTTGGTTTGAGTTTTTCTTTTGAGTCTTGGTTTGAGTTTGGTGCATAGATCAGCAACTTTCCTACTGAGAGAGGACTCACTAAGTTTCACTGGGGCAGCAGCAAATACACTGGGCACTATGGACGGTAGCTATACTCTGAACCCTGCAGCTTTGAAAGCAAACCCTGGTACTCGTGTTCTGTGCCATTTGAGTGTGAGATTATTCTTTCTTCCTGTGTCGTGCTAACGGTGGCCACAACACCATGGTCTTCTCTCCAAGGTACAGTCCTGTGTAAACATAATAGAGTCAGAACTGTTGAGGCATCTGGATCTCCCTCTGCCAACTGTTAGTATTGTCCAGAGGAAAGGGTGAAACCTGGATTCTTTGGTATCAGCTCTGCTGCAGGGGTTGTCAGTGAACTGCCTGACAGATGGCAGACAGCCACCTCCAGGACTCCACCCTGGATTTCTGTCAGGGTTTACTCCCTTATCCTCCTTATTTCCCAAATCCTCCACAAGGTAGAGGGGCTATTTACCTGCAGCTGAGTGAGAGTCAATGTTGAGGAAAACTCTCATTCCAATGTATACCATTGTGTCGCTATCATGGAGCAGCACGGTGACAAAGTGGTTAGCACTGCTGACTCACAGCATCAGGGACCTGGGTTCAATTCCAGGCTTGGGTCAATATCTGCGTGGAGTTTGGACCTTCTCCCTGTGCCTGTGTGGGTTTCCTCCAGATGGTCCACTTTCCTCTCACACTGTAGAAGACACGCTGGATTTAAAAAATATATAGATTTAATTCTTTTGTGTGTGTGTGTGTATACATTTTTTTAAAATTTTAATCTGTCCTCAGTCTAAGTGGTAATTTCTTCCCCTGAATCATGTCTAATTTTATTCTTTATTTCCCTTCCTGACAGTGAACATAATCACAATTGCGACACTGATGAACAGAAACTGTGGTCTGTCCAAATGTGTCACTCGTTACCTGGTGGCCATGTCAGTGGGGGATCTACTGGTCATTATCCTCGACCTGATATTGAGACACATTCCCATTCTTTATGGGGAACAGTTTTATTTCCTGCTGTCACTCCCCGTGTGTAACATCCACGCCGTCCTGCTTTATGCAGCCACTGACTGTTCTGTCTGGTTCACCGTCACTTTCACCTTTGATCGATTTGTGACCATTTGCTGTCCCAAGCTGAAAATTAAATATTGCACTGAGAAAACGGCCACTGTGGTTCTGAGAACAGTGACGGTGCTGAGCTGTTTAAAAAACATTTTCTGGTATTTTATGTTATTAAAAAGATATCAGATGATGAACGTTCCCTGGTTTTGTGCTTACACGGGGTCTGTTGTGTATTCTCCGGTCTGGGTAACAATCGAGTTCCTCCACAATATTCTAACCCCATGTGTCCCAATCGTCCTGATTCTGCTGCTCAATGCTCTCACCGTCAGACACATTTTAGTGAGCAGCAGAGCCCGCAGGAAACTTTGGACTCACAGCAGTGGGGAGAATCCCAGAGATCCAGAAATGGAGAGTCAAAGGAAATCCATCATTTTACTATTTGTTATCTCAGCCAATTTCATCCTGTTATGGTCGACATTAATGTTTTTTTCTATATGGATTCGGATGTATGAATTGGGCTATCAGTCGTTATCGTTAGACCTTTTTGTTATGGAATTGGGCTTAATGCTGCAACTGACAAGTTGCTGCACAAATACTGCCATTTATGCTGTGACACAGACTCACTTCAGGCAGCAGCTAAAAGATCTGCTGAAATATCCCCTTACTGCAATTCTTCAATTCAATACACCCTGAGAGGAAACTACAACTGCAAGATCCCTGACTCTTCCTGATTGGCATTCATACGGTAAACAACAAAACAGCCTCACAGAGACAGAGGACATGACAGTAGAGAGAGTGGGCAGAGTCATTAACATTGAAAGACAGACAGAGACTGGGACAGGCACAAAGACCTGGAGAGGGACAGATTTTGAGAGATTTTCTATCAGATACAGTGAAAAAAACAGAGAGAGAAAGGACAAGGACAGAGAGAAATTCTCACAGAGCGAGAGAAACGGGGATAGAGAGTGGAGGAAATTGTGAGGGAGATGAACATGGAATGAGAAAGGGAGACATAGGAAGACAGATGGGAGGACATAATAAGAAAGGGAGAGGGAAATTAAGAGAGAAAGGGAGACAGAAAGGGAGGCAGGGGGAAATAGTCAAAAGCAGAGCAAAACAGAGATACCGAGACAGAGAGCATCAGCGAATGGGAAAGAGTGAAACTGAATGAATACAATGCTCACAGCAAGAGCAAAAAACATTGTGAGGTGGAGGGAGAAAGAGGAATAAGAAAAGGGGAGCAGAGACAGTGAGGGAGAGAGAGATGGAGACGGCATGGGGCAAGGAGAGTGAGACTGAGAGGGAGCGGGGAGACCAAGGAAGAGGATAGGGAAAGGGAGACTGAGGGAGAGGCAGAGAGACAGTAAGAGAGAAAGAGCAACTTACAGTGAGATAGAGAAAGGCACGGTTACATTTGTGATCTTCCACAATGTATTTGAAAGAACATTTGTGAATTTGCTTCTTCTCCTGACTGTAAGGAATAGAAGGGGTACATGATTGAGAACTCATGGTGAATAACATTAGTTCAAGTCTTTACCACTTTTTAACCTGAATCTGTTTCTACATGTTAGATATACAGATCATATGTATATTTTAAATCCTTTATGATCTTGCGATTTGATTGGTCTGTGGGAATAAAGTGCAGTGGAACTTGATTCATTCACACTTTTCTATTTATTTCCATGATCCAAAGTTCTCCTTTCACTCCACGGAAATTCTGTCCTCTTTCCGGGAATTGCAAACAAAATAATTAAAACTTGCTGAATTACAGGCAAAAGAAATAAAGGAGGCAAGGGAAAGGGAGCAGGAAAAACAGAGAGACTTGTTTCTCATCGGTAACTGGCCTTCAAATGTAAACGTCGGATACTGTTGGTGGAGGTAAAGGGCAAAGTACAGTCTGAGGGTAGTGATGAGGATTGTGAGAGAATGACGGGCAGAAAATAAATCAGGAGATAGAAAAGGCAATGTTACAATAATCATGGGGGATTTCAATATGCAGGTGGACAGGCAAAATCAGGTAGGTTGTGGATCCCAAGAGAAGGAATTTGTGGCATGTCTAAGGTGTTTTTGGAGCAGCTTGTGACAGAACCTAATAGGGAACAGGCAATTCTGGATTTGGTGATGTGTAATGGGACAGACTTGATTAGGGAACATAAGGTGAAGGAACCCTGAGTGAGCAGTGACCACAATAGGATAGAATTTACCCTGCAGTTTGAGACGAAGGAGCTGGAATCAGATGTAACGGCGTTAGAGTTAAATAAAGGTAACTTCAAAGACATGACATAGAACCCTATAGTGCAGGTAGAGGCCCTTTGGCCCATCGAGTCTGCACCTAACACAATCCCACCCAGGCCCTATCCCCATATCCCTACATATTATACCTACTAATCCCTCTAACCTACACATCCCTGGACAGTAAGGGGCAATTTCTTAGCATGGCCAATCAACCTAACCTGCACATCTTTGGACTGTGAGAGGAAACTGGAGTACCCGGAGGAAACCCACACAGACACGAGGAGAATGTGCAAATTCCACATAGACAGTGACCCGCACTGGGAATCGAACCCAGGACCCTAGAGCTGTGAAGCAGCAGTGCTAACCACTGTGCTACCGTGCCACCCAGTTGTTGAGAATTATTCACGAGACACAACAGAAATTCATCCCATGGAGGAAGAAACATGCGAAGGGGAGGATGAAGCATCCATGGCTGATGAGGGAAGTCGGGGCAGCATAAAAGCAAGAGACAGAGTGGCAAGGATTAGTGGGAAGACAGAGGATTGGGAAATCTAAAAAAGCAATAAGGAGGGTGAAGACGAAATGTGTATGTAAGCTCGCTAGTAATATAAAAGAAGTTAGGAAGAGTATTTTTTTCAATATATAAAGGTTAAGAGAGAGGCAAAAAAAGCCACTGGGCTACTGGAAAATTAGGCTGGAGAAGGAATATTGGGAAACAAAGAAATGACTGATGAACTGAATAGTTAATTTGCATCAGTATTAATGGTAGAAGACAGCAGTGGGATGCCAGAGCTCCAGGAGATTCAGTGGGGCACAGGTGAGTGCAGTGACCATTACTGAGGAGAAGGTTCTGGGGTAACTGAAAGGTCTGAAGGTGGATAAATCACCTGGACGGGACGGACTACGCCCCAGGATTTTAAAATAGATACCTGAGGAAATTGTGGAGACATTGATGGTGATCTTTTAGGAATCACTGGAGGCAGGGATGGTATCATGGGACTGGAAAGTAACTAATGTAACATTGCTGGTTAAGAAGGGAGGGAACAGATGGGAAATTGTAGGCCTGTTAACCTGATTCCGGTCAGTGGCAAGATTTTACAGTCCATTATTAAAGATGAGATTGCAGAGTACTTGGAAGTGTGGGAGGAAACCGGTGAAAACCCACACAAACACGGGGAGAATGTGCAGACCCTGCCACAGACAGCTCCTCAAAGTGGGAATGGGGTCCTTGGTGCTGTGAAGTAGCAGTGCCAACCACTGTGCCACCCACCTCCCCCCAGCACCCAACAGGGGCACCACAAACTGGACAATTTCTGAGCTGATTGTCACTGGGAGGGACTGTGGACACAACATGGGGACACATAAGGAGAACTTTCAAGTCTTCTTCACCATTCTATTGGATCAGGGTTGATTTGTGGGTCAGCTCCAACCCTTCCATCTTTGACCCACCACCTTTTAGATTTTTTATGGAAGAGGAATCTATATATTCTGATCTTGGGACATTTCAGTTGAAATTCCAGGAGCAGACACACAGCCTCCCTCCTTTCCCAGTGTCTCTGAGCAGCTGAACTTGGGGATTCTTTGGGGCAGAGACTCTGCTGCTGCTGCTGCTATTTCCCTTCCGGGCCACCAGGTGCTGCTGTAACCCTCCCGGCCGCTGCTGCTGCTGCTGCCGCTGCCAATGTCACCTCTTGGCGGCGCTCTCGGGGGACCGCTCTCCGTTGGAGGAACATCCGGGGCCTGTAGAGAGGGGGCGGGGCCAGCCGCCATGTTGCCGTGACGTTTCATCAGCCCCGCCCCCCCAAAACCCACCGTTTATTTTATGGAAACATAAAGAGAGAGAAAGAGAAACCGACTGCTGAGAAAGTGAGAGAAATTCCGAGGCGGAAATCCCGCGGGAATGATATTAAACTTAAATTAAATATTAAAGATACTTTATAAAGTGGTGGAACTGCGCATGCGCCTTACGATCACCCACAGCACACCGCGCGGGGATGTTTTTTTTTAAACCGGGAATTAAAATTTAAAAGGAAACGGTGCTGCCGAGAACGGAGAAGGAACCGAAAGTCTGACGGTTGAGGAAGTGAATAATAATCATCAAGGTTCAAAATGTAGAAAGATTCAAATCAAGCTGTCTGTGCGCCTGTGCGGGAGCGGCAGTGACGCCGCGTCTCCCCTGGCAACGCAAGATGGCCGCCGGCCAGCCCGTCTCCCCTGGCAACGCAAGATGGCCGCCGCTGTGATTGTGGCGCAGGCGCGGTGAGGTGCTGCCTGCTGCCCCATTGTCCAGACTGCCCCCCAGTGGATGTGGTGGGGAGATGCAGCAACAATCCCAGTTTCAATGGGGGGAGAGAGGCTGCAATCTGCTCCCTGTTGTTCACTCCTCTTCACCCCCAGTCCCAGCATTGCAGAGTGTTTAAACAAGAGAGGGCATGGTCACAGCAGCAGCACCTTGACCTTCAACACCCTCCCCCAGATATCAAACTTCCCCCCACCCCAAACCCCACTTTAAATCATAGGGTCTCCGACAGCGCATCGAGTCTGGGTCAACACAACATCTGACCCTATTCCTGAACTGCACACACTTACCCTCTAACCTGCACATCTTTGGAGAATTCATCCACCTAACCTTTGGGGGAGAAAACCGCAGCACGCGGAGGAAACCCACGCATAAGAACATAAGAAATAGGAGCAGGAGTAGGCCATCTCGCCCTTCGAGCCTGCCCCACCATTCAATGAGATCATGGCTGATCAGAAGTGGCTCAGTTCCACTTTCCCGCTTTCTCCCCATAACCCTTAATTCCCTTGCCTACCAAAAACCTATCTACCCGTGTCTTAAATATATTTAGCGAGGCAGCCTCCACCACTTCAACGGGCAGAGAATTCCAGAGATTCACCACCCTTTGAGTGAAGAAGTTCCTCCTCAACTCCGATCTAAACTGCTTCCCCCCCCCTTATCTTGAGGCTGTGCCCTCTAGTCCTGCTGTCCTTTCTGAGCAGGAAGAATCTTTCTACCTCTACCCTATCCATCCCTTTCATTATCTTATACGTCTCTGTAAGTTCCCCCCTCATCCTTCTAAACTCCAACGAGTACAGACCCAGTCTATTTAGTCTCTCTTCATAGTCCAACCCCCTCATCTCCGGTATCAGCCTAGTGAACCTCCTCTGCACTCCCTCCAAGGCCAAAATGTCCTTGCGCAAGTGCGGCAACCAACACAGTACTCCAGCTGCGGCCTCACCAGTACCCTGTACAGTTGCAGGAAGACCTCCCTGCTTTTATATTCAATCCGCCTTGCTATGAAGGCCAGCATCCCATTCGCCTTCCTGATCACCTGCTGCACCTGCAGGCTGGGTTTTTGCGACTCATAAACAAGGACCCCCAGGTCCCTCTGCACCATAGCATGCTGCAGCTTTTCACCCTTTAAATAGTAGTCCCTCCTACTATTATTTCTGCCAAAGTGGATAACCTCACACTTGCTAACATTATACTCCATCTGCCAGGTCCTCGCCCACTCGCTCAGCCTATCCAGATCCCTCTGCATACTTTCCACACCCTCCATGCAATTTGCTTTTCCACTCATCTTCGTGTCATCAGCAAATTTTGTCACTCTACACTCAGCCCCCTCCTCCAGATCATCTATATAAATGGTAAATAGCTGAGGCCCCAGCACTGATCCCTGTGGCACTCCAGTAGTCACCAAGCGCCAACCAGAATAGCACCCATTATAGCGAGGCACCAAGTAGCGAGGCATCTTGTGAATTGTTTGATAGAGCAGACGCAGCACGGATTCGTTAAGGGGAAGTTGTGTCTTACGAACTTATTTGGAATTCATTTGAATTCATTTGGAGTACTGTGCGCAGTTCTGGTCGCCTCACTATAGGAAAGACGTAAAAGCTATTGAAAGGGTACAGAGGAGATTTACAAGGATGTTGCCTGGACTGGGAGGCATGCCTTATGAAGTTAGGTTGAGGGAGCTGGGACTCTTTTCCCTGGAGAGACGAAGGTTGAGAGGCGACCTGATAGAGGTTTATAAAATGTTGAGAGGAATAGATAGGGTGGATTCTCAGAGGCTATTTCCCTGGGTTGAAATGGTCACTATGAAAGGACACAGATTTAAAGTGCGGGGAGGAAAGTACAGAAGTGATGTTAGGGGTAAGTTTTTCACTCAGAGGGTGGTGAGTGAGTGGAATCGGCTGCCGTCAGTGGTGGTGGAGGCGAACTCACTGGGGTCTTTTAAAAGACTTCTGGATGAGTATATGGGATTTAATGGGATTGGGGGTTATAGATAGGTCTATGGATTGGTAGGTGTTGATGTGATTGGCGCAACTCGTGGGCCGAAGGGCCTGTTTGTGCTGTAGTGTTCTATGTTCTATTGGAATTCTATGAGGATGTGACTAGTGCGGTGGACGGAAGGGAACTGGTGGATGTGGTGTTTCTCGATATTCAGAAGGCATTTGATAAGGTGCCGCACAAAAGGTTGTTACAGAAGTTTAGGGGGCACGGAGTTGGGGGTAAGGTGTTAGCATGGATAGAGAATTGGCTGTCTAATAGGAGGCAGAGAGTTGGTATCAGTGGGTGCTATTCTGATTGGCGGTTGATGACTAGTGGAGTGCCCCAGGGATCGGTGCTGGGGCCTCGGCTATTTACCATTTATATAGATGATCTGGAGGAGGGGGCTGAGTGTAGGGTGTTGAAATTTGCTGATGACACAAAGATAAGTGGAAAAGCAAATTATGCGGAGGGTGTGGAAAGTCTGCAGGGGGATCTAGATAGGCTGAGCGAGTGGGCGAGGACCTGGCAGATGGAATACAATGTTAGCAAGTGTGAGGTTATCCACTTTGGCAGGAATAATAGTAGGAGGGATTATTATTTAAAGGGTGAAAAGCTGCAGCATGCTACTGTGCAGAGGGACCTGGGGGTCCTTGTGTATGAGTCACAAAAACCCAGTCTGCAGGTGCAGCAGGTGATCAAGAAGGCGAATGGGATGCTGGTCTTTATAGCGAGGGGGATTGAATATAAAAGCAGGGAAGTCTTGCTGCAACTGTACAGGGCACTGGTGAGGCTGCAGCTGGAGTACTGTGTGCAGTTTTGGTCGCCGCACTTGCGCAAGGATATTTTGGCCTTGGAGGGAGTACAGAGGAGGTTCACTAGGCTGATACTGGAGATGAGGGGGTTGGACTATGAAGAGAGATTGAATAGACTGGGTCTGTACTCATTGGAGTTTAGAAGGATGAGGGGAGATCTTATAGAGACGTATAAGATAATGAAGGGGTTGGATAGGGTAGAGGTAGAGAGATTCTTCCCGCTCAGAAAGGACAGCAGGACTAGAGGGCACAGCCTCAAGATAAGGGGGGAGCAGTTTAGATCAGAGTTGAGGAGGAACTTCTTCACCCAAAGGGTGGTGAATCTCTGGAATTCTCTGCCCGTTGAAGTGGTGGAGGCTACCTCGCTAAATATATTTAAGTCACGGGTAGATAGGTTTTTGACAGACAAGGGAATTAAGGGATATGGGGAGAAAGCGGGAAAGTGGAACTGAGCCACTTCAGATCAGCCATGATCTTATTGAATGGTGGGGCAGGCTCGAAGAGCTAGATGGCCTACTCCTGCTCCTATTTCTTATGTTCTTATGTTCCTCCTAAATTCTCATCCAAATCAATAACATAAATGCCAAATAACAGTGGACCTAGTACCGATCCCTGAGACACACCGCTGGTCACAGGCCCCCAGCTTGATAAACAATCCTCTTCAACCACGTTCTGTCATCTTTCATCGAGCCAATTCTGTATCCATTTGGTTACCTCTCCCTGGATCCCGCGAGATTTCACTTTATACACCAATCTACCATGAGGTAACTTGCTAAAGAACTTGCTAAACTCCATTTAGACAACATCAATAACATTACCCTCATCTACCTTCTTGGTTACCCCTTCAAAAAACCCAAACAAATTCCTGAAATATGACTTTCCACTTTTAAAGTCATACTGACTGTCCCTAATCTGTTCTTGCCTCTTTAAATGCCCGTACATCCCATCGCTCAGAATACCTTCTGACAACTTACCCAGTACAGATGTTAGGCTCACCAGCCTCTCGCTCTCAGGATTCAACAATACTTCATTTAACACAGACACGATATTTGCCTCCCTTTAATACTCAGGTATATCACCTGTGGCTCTCAATGTTTCAAATATCTTTCCACAGGGCCCACAATTTCCTCCCTAGCCTCCCAGAACGTCATGGGATACAGCACATCAGATCCGGAGATTTATCTATCTTGATGTGATTTAAGATTTCCAACAACTACTTATCTGTAATATGTAAACTCCTCAAAACCTCACTACATCTGTCCACAGGTTCTGTGAATGCATGCCAATTCAACAATAATTAGTGATAACAAATATTCATTTATCATCTCACCCATCTCTTGTGGATTCGCACATCGATGACGTTGCTGACACATACTCGGCCCTATTCTCTCACGGGTTACTATTTTGTCCTTTCCGTATTTGAAGAATCTCTTTAGATTCTCCTTTGCCTTGTCTGCCTAAACAATCTTGCACCCTGCTTTTTGCACTCCTGGTTTCTCTCTAAACTTTCCTCCTTCATGTTGTTTTTCATTGTTAAATGTAAATATTGTTCACAGATTATTGTGAATTTGCCATTCCTGTTGTTTGTTTTACAATTTAACAACAGTTTCCTTTTTTTAAATAACTTCCAACAGATCAGACCACTGTTCCTCCCTGGGTTTCATCGATTTCCTCATATTTCTTCCAAATCGCGACAATGAATAATTTAAATCCAACATTCCAGGTTTTCCTCTGCGATGGGATATGTGCTCATGAGGTTTACAACTGTGGTTTTATAGTAATGGCAAAATCAATTAATCAATTGTGGGAATAGGAGCCTCGAAAGAATGATGCTAACAAGAGACAGGAACATCACAGGGGTTGGTGTAAAAAGTGGGACTTCAGTTTATGGTGTGTAGCTGATAGATCTCGAACAGTGCAGCCTATGTTGATGTTGGACGAGTAAAAACTCGTGTTCTGAGACAGTCAGAGAGGAGTAGAGTGTGAGATTTGACATAGCAGCAGCAGGGCACTGTGTGTTAATGTTGCTGCGGTGCTCCTGATTATTTAATAAGATTTTTAAACATTAGGCATTGAGGCACAGGCGTAACAAGGAGCATAGAGTTAAATTATTCTTTCAACAAGATCATAAGCTAGCAGAGAATCGTTTACACATATAAATGCAATAAGAGATATAGACAAGTAGTTATTATTTAAAACATATATTCTCATATTTGATATGTAGTGTACAAATCCTTTTTTTCACTTTAGCCAAAGGCAAATTATCACAAGGTGTAATGGTAAAGACAAATAGTTCAGAACCTAAACCCTGGGAAGTTTAGTGTCCGCAAAACTCATCAGAAAGTTTCATATTGTAACTTCATGACTTGCTTCTTCATTGTCCAGACCTAGGAGGGAAGCTTGCCCAGATGCGGGTCCACATGGCTCTAAAGTTTGGCAATTTTCCAGGAGGAATATTCACTTTGACCCCGATAGTGAGTGTCTCGGGTGTCCTGCCAATAGGAAAGTGATAGGCGTTCATACAAGCATTTAAAGGACAAAAATATACCTCATTATACTGGATGGTAAACTAGAATTGGCTGAAGTGCATGTCAGGGATTATTGTTGATAAGTATATACTAAAGATGGTTGTTGCTAACCCCATACAAGGCAGGAATAATAACATTATTTTCCATCTGTTCTGAATTGTAAAGATCAGATTTATTCAGTGTGGTCCTGCTGCTCCATTTGAGAGCTGCCTCGACCTTTCGATGATCACTTGGCAGCTGCTGGTTAAATAAAGTTTGGTCATTTGTTCGTAAACTCTGGCTTTGTGAATGTTCTATGGTCTGAGATTTCCTGACAGTTCTGGTCAACACGGCTACCCCATCAATAGGCAATCAGGAGGATATAAGATCTGAATTTGCATAATCAAAAACCTTCAGGAAAAGTTTGTAACATGTGAACTGTCTAAAGGTGTTCAGTGTTTTAAATGCTATAGGCTTTTCGTTTTTATTAACCTGTGATCGTTAATATATAACAGATTGTCATTGACTTTATGAAGTGTAAAGGAGAATATGTCCCTGTCTACATCAAGGAGGATGAAGGGGAAAGGGTCGAGATCTTTATGTTTTTAGGTGCCCAGATCACCAACAACCTGTCCTGGTCTCTCTCTCTCTCTCTCTCTGTTCCCCACCGCCACCAACCTCCCCCCCCCCCCCCCCCACCCACCGCCCACAATGTCCACACGATAGTTAAGAAAGCCCACCAACACTTCTCCTTTCTCAGGAGAAGAAGGAAATTTGGCATATCAGCTACAGCTCTCACAAACTTTTACAGATGTTCCATAGAAAACATTTTTTCTGCTTGTATCACAGCTTGCTATTGTTCCTGCTTTGGCCAAGACCACACGGAACTACAATAGGTGGTGAGTGTAACCCAACCCATCCCACAGTCTCCAATCCATTGGCTCTGTCCACACTTCCTGTTGCCTCAGCAAAGTAGCCAGCATTATTAAGGAGCACAAACACCCTGGACATTCTCTCTTCCACCTTCTTCCATCGGGAAAAAAACATACAAAGACATGAGGCCATGTACGAATCGACTCAAGGCCAGTTTCTCCCCTGTTACTTTCAGACTTTTGAATAGACTTACCTTGTTTTTAGTTGATCTTTCTCCACATTTTAGCTATGACGGTAACTCTACACTCTACACTCTCTCATTTCCTCTCTATGAACGGCACTTTTTTGTCTTTATAGCGCAAGAAACAATACTTTTCCAGCGTACGATAGTACATGTGACAATAATGAATCAAATCAAATCATCATCATAATCGTTCTGAAATATATTTATCACAATTTTAGATGACTCAATGTTTTGTACAGAGTGCAAACCTTTTATGGCAGCTGATTCAAGTTTCCCTTTGGGATTAATGATACCCTGTCATTTACCCAGCTGAATTCTGTAAAGGATGCAGCTCTTTGTTTCGGGTGGGACAAACAATTCAAGTGTTAATCAGATTGATATTCTGTTTAACATAGAAACATAGAACAGTACAGCACAGCACAGGCCATCTGGCCCCCAATACGCCGAGCTATGTCCAATCCCAAGATCAAGCTATCCCACTCCCTATCATTCTGGAGTGCTCCATGTGCCTATCCATAACTGCTTGAAAGTTCCTAAAGTGTCCGACTCCACTAGCACAGCAGGCAGTGTATTTCACACCCCAACCACTCTCTGAGTGAAGAATCTACCCCGGACTTCCCTCCTATATCTCCCACCATGAACCTTACAGTTCTGCCCCCCTAGTAACAGCGATACCAACCCGAGGAAATAGTCTTTGCATGTCCAATCTATGTATCCCACTCAGTGAACTGTGTGACAAGTACAAGGGGCAGAGAGTGGGTTTAATTTGAACAAAAGTGATTCCAGCCACCATCCCCCTACACCTCCAACCCGCAACATGTACCCATTTTTTGTTCAGTTCTGAATTCACCTCTTGTTTGCGTTCGTCCATTTTCACAGCCCATCAGTTTGCACTGATCTAATTCGATATGGGATTTCCCGCAGAAAAATAGGGACCAGGAAACATAAGAGGCTTTGATTATTTTCCATATTCAGCAAACACATCACGAGTTTAGACAACTCGTGCTTTTATCTTTGCATTGAAACAAACAGAGATGATAACAGAAATAAAGTTGTACAGAGCAAGAATACAATAACAAAAAAAAACATAATGATTATAGCTTTCTTGTGAGCCTGGAGTCCATAATCATAAATCCACTGGTGTGTGCCTTCACAACTCAGAAGGCTGAAGTTGAGATGGGGCGGGGGGTGGAGGAGGATTCTCTTTTTCAGAGATAAATTCTGTTATTTGATGTATCTCTTTGACAGCAAATTCTGTGATCAATTCACAATTAATTCTAACATTGGACCATGTACAGATGTAGGTAGTATGAGATTATCTATCATTTCGACCTGGTAACACTGTGTTAGTTTATCTTTTGTTGCAATGAATTTAAAAGCAGTTTAATAGCCAATGCAGAGGTGAAGAAATCTGTGTTCCAATAGAGAAACGTAATTCTCAGTGGCAAAATGAAATACGCGTTATCAGGATATGTAAAACTTTCTAAGCACACAGAGTTGAATAAACTTTCAGGTTATTTCTACAGCGTGCATGAGTGATGCATACATGAGCATGTTTTAGCAATTAATTGTGTTACTGAGCTCGAGATTATTGCCTGGGGTCCATGTTGGTGTTTGTTTTGATACCTTGCTGGATAATGATGCACATTGCATTTTTATTCAGTTGTTTTCAGATACCTGCCAAGGGAGATCAGTCTCACTCCCTCAGTCATTCTCACTTATTCACTCAGTCGGTCAGTCGGTCTTTCTTGTTCAGTTAGCCTCACTCTCTCAGTCAGTCTCCATTTATCTTTTGGCCTGTCTGCCTTATTCATTTGGTCGGGTAGTCGGCCTCACTGGCTTTCTTGGACATTAGTTTATGTGTTTATTCGTCACAAGTCACATTAACGCAGCAACAAAGTTACTGTGAAACTCCCTTAGTCGCCGCAGCCTGGTGCCTGTTCGGGTCAATGTGCCAAACCAACACGTCTCTCAGAATGTGCGAGTAAACCCTCACAGACATGGGAAGAAGGGGAAAACTCCACACAAACTGTGACCAAAGCCAGGATTCGAACCCGGGTCCCTGGCTCTGTGATGAGCAGTGCTGAGTATTTTGCTACTGTGCCACCCAGTAAGGTTCACTCAGCTGGATGGTCAGACAGTCTCACTCCTCATTCAGTTTGTATTACTCTCTCAGTCACTCAGTCAGACTCACATTCTCACTCAGCGAGTAGGAGTCACTCGCCATTCAGTACCTCACTCACTCAGCCGGTCAGCCTATCTCTATGCTCAGTTGGTCAGTTGACCTGTCTACTTGGTCACTCAGCCTCGATCGGTCACTCTGTCTTACCCGTTCTGTCAGTCAGCCTCGATCGCTCGGATGGTCAGTTGGTCTTGCTCACACAGTCAATCAACCTCGTTCCATCAGTCAGTCAGCCTCGCTTGTGAAGACAGTTGCCCTTTCTCACGTGGTGAGTCTCCATTGCTTGTTTGGTCAGTTGGTGTTGCTCATTCACTCAGTAAGTTGGCCTTGTTTGATCAGACAGTCAGTTCGCTTCACTCAGTTGGTTGGTCATTCGGACTCACTCAGCTGGTCGGTTTCTCAGCATTTCTTGTTCGGTTAGTTCGTCAGCCTCACTCCCTCAGATGATCAGTCAGCCTCACTCACTCACTCACTCACTCAGCCTCACTCACTCAGTCAGCCTCACTCCCTCAGATGATCAGTGAACCTCACTCACTCACTCAGTCAGCCTCACTCCCTCAGATGATCAATGCACCTCACTCACTCACTCACTCGGTCAGCCTCACTCCCTCAGATGATCAGTGAACCTCACTCACTCACTCAGTCAGCCTCACTCCCTCAGATGATCAGTGCACCTCACTCACTCAGCCTCACTCCCTCAGATGATCAATGCACCTCACTCACTCACTCACTCGGTCAGCCTCACTCCCTCAGATGATCAATGCACCTCACTCACTCACTCACTCGGTCAGCCTCACTCCCTCAGATGATCAATGCACCTCACTCACTCACTCACTCGGTCAGCCTCACTCCCTCAGATGATCAGTGCACCTCACTCACTCACTCAGTCAGCCTCACTCCCTCAGATGATCAGTGCACCTCACTCACTCAGTCAGCCTCACTCCCTCAGATGATCAGTGCACCTCACTCACTCAGTCAGCCTCACTCCCTCAGATGATCAGTGCACCTCACTCACTCACTCAGTCAGCCTCACTCCCTCAGATGATCAGTGCACCTCACTCACTCACTCAGTCAGCCTCACTCCCTCAGATGATCAGTCAGCCTCACTCCCTCAGATGATCAGTGAACCTCACTCACTCACAGCCTCACTCACTCACTCAGTCAGTCAGCCTCACTCCCTCAGATGATCAGTCAGCCTCACTCACTCACTCATTCAGTCAGCCTCACTCCCTCAGATGATCAGTCAGCCTCACTCACTCACTCAGTCAGCCTCACTCCCTCAGATGATCAGTGCACCTCACTCAGTCAGTCAGTCAGCCTCACTCCCTCAGATGATCAGTCAGCCTCACTCCCTCAGATGATCAGTCAGCCTCACTCACTCAGTCAGCCTCACTCCCTCGATAAATAAGTTAGCCTCGTTGTCTCGATCAGTCAGCCAGTGTCACTCAGTCAGTTGGTCAGTTGGCCTCGCTCCTCAATATGTCTGTTTTCCTCAATTGCTAAGTCCGTCATTCATTCAGACCATCTTGGTCAGTCAGCCTCTCTCGCTCGGTAAGTTGATAACTCGGACCTCTCACTTGCGAGCTTACATAAGAACTAGGAGAAGGCGGAGGCCGATTGGCCCCCTCGAACCTGCTCCTCCGTTCAATAAGTTCATGACTAATCTTCCCGTGGACTCAGCTCCAGTTACCAGTCCCCTCACCATAAACCTTAATTCCTTTAATGTTGAGAAATGTATCTATCCTTGCCTTAAAAAACACCCAATCAGGAAGCCTCAACCGCTTCACTGGACAGGGAACTCCACAGGTTCACAACACTTTGTGTGAAGAAGTTCCTCCTCAACTCAGTCTCAAATCTGTTTCCCCGTTTTTGAGGCCATGCCACTGGAATTAACTTCCCTGTTTCTAGTTTATCTATTCTCCTTATAATCCTATATGTTTCTATAAGATCTCCCCTCATTCTCATTCTCATTGTCATTCCAATGAATATTGCCCCTGTTCACTCAATCTCTCCTCATAAGCCAATCCCTTCAACTCCAAAATGAACCCAGTAAATCTCCTCTGCAGCCCATCAAATGCAAGTGTAACCTTTCTCATTTAAAGAGACCAAAACTGTAGAGCTGGCCTCACCAACACCTTCTAAAGCTGCATCATAAGCTCACTGTTTTTAAGCTTCACCCTTCCAGCAATGAAGGACAACATTCAATCTGTCTTCTTAATTATCTGCTGCACCTGCAAGCCAAGTCCTTGTGATATTTGCACAAGGACACCCAGATCCCTCTGCGCATCAGAATGCTGCAATCTTTTACCATTTAAATAATAGTTCACATTGCTGTTATTCCTACCAAAATGGATGATCTCATGTTTATCAATATTGTACCCCATCTTCCAGACCCTTGCCCACTCATTTAGACTATCCAGATCACTTTGAAGACTTCCAGTATCCTCTGCACACTTTGCTCAAACACTCATCTTAGTGTCACCTGTGAATGCTGACACATTGCATTTGGTTCCCAAATCTAAATCATCTATATAAATCATAACCGATTGCAGTCCTAACACTGATCCCTAAGGCACATCACGAGCCACTGATCGTCAACCAGGAAAAAAACACACATTTACCCCCAGTCTTTGCTTTCTGTTAGTTAACCAATCAACTGCCCATGATCATACATTACACTTTTATCTTATTTAACAGTTGTCAGTGCAGCAGCTTGTCAAATACCTTCTGTACATCCAGATACACCACATCCACAGGTTCCCCATTGTCCAGTATATATGGAGTATTCTTAAATAATTCCACCAAATTAGTTAAACATGAACTTTCCTTCAAGAACCCAAGATACATCTTACCAATGGGACAATTTATATCCAGATGACTCGCTGTTTTTTCCTTGATGAAATATGCAAGCATTTTCCCTATTACATACGTTAAGTTGACTGACCTATAGTTACCTGCCTTTTGTCTGCCTTCTTCTTTAAACAGTGGCATCACATTTGCTGTTTTCCAATCTGTGGGAACAACCCCAGGGTCCAGCGAATTTTGGAAAATTACCATGAGTGAATTGCTAATTCTCTCACAATTTCCTTTATTACCCTGGGATGCATTCCATCAGGACCAGAAGACTTGTCTACCTTTAGCCCTATTCATTTGCCCAACACTACCTCTTTTGTGATAATGGTAGTTTCTCGATCCTCAACTGCCACAGATGTTTTATCATCATTTTTTGGCATGTATTTTGTGTGCTTCACCTTTTATGCGTTTTCTTTCAGTTTGATACCCTCCTTCATTTCCTTAGATACCCCTGGCCGATTATCTCTTTTTCTACAGTCCTTCCTGATCGCAGGTATATAAGTTTACTGAGCACTATGAAGGATTGCTTTGAAAGTCTTACACTCTTCCTCAATTGTCCAAACATAAAGTTTTTGCTCCCAGTTTCCCTTAGCCAATGCCTCCCTCATCCATTTGTAGTCACATTTGTTGAATCACAAGGCACTGGTGTTAGATTTTACCTTCACATGCTCCATCTGTATTTCAAATTCAACCATACTGTCATCGCGGTTTCCGAGAGAATCCCTCACTGCAAGATCATTAATTATTCCTGTCTCATTACACAGGACCAGATCCAGGACAGTTTCCTCCCTCATAAGTTCAATTACATACTATTCAAGGAAGCTATCGTGGATACATTCTATGAACTCCTCCTCAAGGCTGCCTTGGCCAACTTGGTTTGTAAATAGAAATCCCCCATGATAATTGCTGTAACATTTTTACATGAAAATATCTGTTATTTATTTGTTTATTTCTCGCCCCACTATTTTATCATTATTTAGTGGCCTATACACTATGCTTATCAGTGACTTTTTCATCTTACTATTTCTAATTTCCACCCTAATGGATTCAACCATTTTTTCCAAAGAAAATATGTCATCTATCACTATCACCCTGATGTCATCCTTAAATATCAGAGCTACACCACCTCCCTCACATTCCTGTCCGTCCCTCCAAACAGTCCGATCCCCCTGGATATTTAACTCCCAATCTGGATATTTAACTCCCAACCTTGACCATCCTGCAACCATGTCTCTGTAATGACCATCAAAACATTGTCGGTCACAATGATCTCTGCCATCAATTCATTTCCCTTGTTTCGAATGCTTTGAGCATTCAGATAAAGTGTCCTGATGTTTTTTTTTAACCTTCATTTTGAATTCTAACACTTCCTGAGTTATCCTTCCTTTTAAAATATTCCCTGATTTTTGGTGTTGTTGGCCTCACTTGCTCAGTCAGTCAGCTGGCCTTGCTCAGCTTGTGGTTGATGGTGCTGTACTGCATCTGTCTGTACAAACTCAGTTACCTCACATTCTAGGTACCTCCCTCCGCTCCCCCTTCCCCCCACTCCCCCCACTCCCCCTTCCCCCCACCCCCCACCCCCACCATGAACCACTATACCTGATAGAGGATTGCTACCCAATCTGTGTAAGGGATGAAGATGATGAACATGGTGACTGGCTAATGCAGTGGCAGAAACCTCAGGAGGCTGGTGAGGGGTTTTGGAAGGAATAATGTAGAGGGGAGTTACATGATAAAGGGTAGACCAATTAAGAGTATAGAAATGTAGACGGACCTGGGAGTACAAGTGCTCAAATCTCTGAAGGTGGCAACTCAGGTGGAGAAGGTTGCGAAGAAAGCCTATGGTATGCTAGCCTTTATAGGAAGGGGTATAGAGTATAAGAGCTGGAGTCTAATGCTACAATTGTACAGAACGTTGGTTAGACCGCATTTGGAGTACTGCGTCCAGTTCTGGTCACCTTACTACTGGAAGGACATGGAGACTCTGGAGAGAGTGCAGAGGACGTTTACCAGGATGCTGCCTGGTATGGAAGGACTGGTTAAGAGGAAAGATTGGGCAAATTGGGGCTCTTTTCCTTAGAAAGACAGAGATTAAGGGGGGACCTGATAGAGGTGTATAAAATAATGAAGGGTATAGATAGAGTCAACAGTGGCAGGCTTTTTCCTAGATTGGAGACAAATATCACGAGGGGCCACGAGCTTAGGGTGAGGGGGGAGAGGTATAATTTGGATGCTAGAGGGAGGTTTTTCACACAGAGGGTCGTGGGAGTATGGAATGTACTACCAAGTAAGGTGGTGGAGGCAGGCACGCTGGACTTGTTTAAGGTTTACTTAGATAGGCACATGAGCGAAATAGGGATGGAGTGTTATAGGAGACGGTTTTAAATAAGGGTCAGAGCCTCGGGACGTTACTGGAAATCTAATGTTACATGTGTTGATGCTTTGTCTCTTTTACTCTGCAGGTGCGTCAGTCCACCTTGTTGTCTAACGAGAGGCATGCACACGGTGGGTCGCGTGTGGGCTGCTCTTGGATGTTTCGAGAGTGGCCTAGTACTTCACATCGATTGTGAGTGCTTCAAACTGGACCAGCAGATGGGCACCACAACAGCTCAGTGACTATCACTGCTGGCTGTGCAGATACATGGATTTGGGCCGGTGTCTGGGAGTTTGCGCATTCTCCCTGTGGTTGCGTGGGTTTTCTCCGGGTGCTCCGGTTTCCTCCCACACCCCAAAGATGTGCTCTTAGGCTGATTAGTGTAACAAATTGTCCCTAAATTATTTTCCCCTGAATCTGGTTTCCAATGGGAGTACCATAAGCATAGATGCGGGTCAAGGGTGGTGTAGGAAAAATACATTGTTAAGATGGCGGCGCAGGCTAGTTGGGCTGAAGGGCCTGTTTCCAGTGCTGTGTTGTTCTTTGTTCTAGATGGCAAATGTCCCATTTCTGTCCAGAACCACAATGATGGATAGGTGAAGTGATCAGTTGCAGAGGAGAGCTGATGACAATGTTCCATCTGTCCAATGAGTATAAGGATGTTTGTTGTCATATTGTTTGAATGTCCAATAGGAAAATATGGAGGCTGTGGGGGTGTGTGTCTCTCTCAGCCTTAAATGAATTGAAGAATTTTAGTGAAGGGAAATTTCAAGACGTTTTTCATCTGCTGTCTGAACTGAGTCTGTGCCACAGCATAAATTGCAGTGTTTGTGCAGCAACTCAGGAGCTGCATCATGAAGCCAAATTCCCTAAAGCAAGAGGCAAAAGGTTCAGTGTGGTACTCCAACCACGAAAGCCGTTCAGAGGTTGTATAAACCATGGTTATTGACCATAACAGAATGAAATTGCCTGATATTAGAAGCAGTAAAATGATGGAGTTCCTTTGACTCTCCATCTCGGGGTCACTGGGATTCTCCCCACTGCTATGAGCTCGGAGTCTCCTGCGGGCTCTGCTGCTCAGTAAAATATGTGTGATGGTGAAGCCATTGAGCAGCAAAATCAGGACAAATGGAACACATGGGTTCAAAATGTTGTGGAGGAACACGGTTGCTACCCAGGCCAGAGATTCCTCAACATAATTTGTAAATCTACAAAACCAGGGTAAGTTCTTCAGCCAATAATCACTGGTTAACATAAAATACCAGAAAATGTTCTTTAAAAAGCTGAGCACACTCACTGTTCCCAGAACCACAGCTGCCGTTCTCTCACTGCAATATTTAATTTTCAGCTTGGGACAGCAAATGGCCACAAATCGATCAAAGGTGAAAGTGATGGTGAACCAGACAGAACAGTCAGTGGCTGCAAAAAGCAGGACAGCGTGGATATTACACACGGGGATGGACAACAGGAATTTAAAATGTTCCCCATAAACAATGGGAATGTGTCTCAATATCAGGTCCAGAGAAACGACCAGTAGATCCCCCAGTGACATGGCGACCAGGTACCGAGTGACACATTTGGACAGACCACAGTTCCGGGTACTCAGCGTTACAATTGTGAGTATGTTCACTAGAAGGCAAAGAAATAAAAAGTAAAATCATACAGCAGGCTGGGGAATAAATAAGGCACAAAATAAACACTGTCCCAGACAAATACAGTGCCGGCGATTCTCCGAGCCTCTCCACTATTTTAGCAGCACAGCTGGCTGACAGACTCAATTGGAGCTTATCTAGTGGGGTCCCCACTGGGTGCTTAATCCTTCATGACTCTCCAGCAGCTGGATATCCAGCACCATCAGCTCCACGCCAGAACTCGGTGTGGAGCTGCATGAAATACTTAAATAGCGATGATCGTATGTTTAATACAAAAGCCGGAGGTCACATACCAAACGACTCAAGAACAGCTTCTTCCCTGCTGCTGTCAGACTTTTAAATGAACCTAAGTTGCATTAAGTCAGTTTTTCTCGGCACCCCAGTTATGACTGTGACAGTACATCCTTCACTTTCTCCTTTCCTTCTCCAGGAACGGTATGCTCTGTCTGCATAGCGCAAGAAAGACACCTTGACAAGGATTTCTACCATATTGTGTTCACTTGTCCCCTAGGATTGTCTCATAATTACATTGTCAACTAAACATTTCTCATTGCACAACACCCAGCCATGATCGTATTAAATATAGGAGTCAGCTCGAGGCACTGAAAGACCTACCCCTTTCCCTCATTTCTGTGATTCCTATGATTAACCTTTTTGTTCCAAATTGTTTTATTTATTGAATTCAAATCCCATCAGCCAGTGTGATAGGACTCAGGTCTGTGTCTCATGTGAAAAGATACATTTTCTCTGGAATACACATTCGTGGGATGCAAGAGAGAATTGAAAGACAGAAGTGTATAATGGAAATGTGGGATTGACAATAGGTTAGTTACCCAGTGACTCAGGGCAATGCTGTTGGACCAGGAATCTAATCACAGAATATCAGATTTGTTTGACCGTCACATTCCCTCTAGCGGGGCATAACAGGGCAAGTAGGAATGGACAACTCATAGTGGCCTTGCCAGTGATACCCGTGAATGAATGAAAGAAAGGTTGGTCACAATTCCATAGTGATTGGGAACACCAGGGTGGGCATGACAAACCCCCATCCTCCTCACTCTTTACAGAGCTTCCCCTCTCTGCGGCCAGTGCTCGGTTTCCTGGTCACACCACACAGCCAGACACACAGTAAATGTGATCCCTTTACCTTGCCCAGAGTTCAGTCCTCAGAGCAATTCCTCTGTCCTCCCTGAGTGTCTGCAACAGCTCACAACACCACTTCCAGACCCAGCCACAACACAGCCACTAACTTTCCAATCACAAGAGTCAGCCAGTAGCCCCTCAGCTGCATGTTCAATTCATGGAATATTTAAATTACAGTAAAGTTTATTTATTAGTAAGGCTGACATTAACACTGTAATGCATTTACTGTGAAATTCCCCCAGACGCCACAGTCCAGCGCGTGTTTGGGTCAATGCAACTAACCAGCACGCCTTTCAGATTGTGGGAAGAAAGTGGAAAGCCAGGGGAAACCCACGCAGACACGATGAGAATGTGCTAACTCCACACAGACAGTGGCCAGAGCCGGGAATCGAACCCGGGCCCCTGGCGCTGTGAATCAGCATTGCTAATCACTGTGCTACCGTGCTAGTTTCATCGTAAGAACATAAGAAATAGGAGCAGGAGTAGGTCATCTAGCCCATCGAGCCTGCCCCACCATTCAATAAGATCATGGCTGATCTGAGGTGAATCAGTTCCACTTTCCCGCTTTCTCCCCATAACCCTTAATTCCCTTGTCTATCAGAAACGTATCTACCCGCGTCTTAAATATATTTAGCAAGGTAGCCTCCACCACTTCAACGGGCAGAGAATTCCAGGGATTCACCACCCTTTGAGTGAAGAAGTTCCTCCTCAACTCTGATCTAAACTGTCCCCCCCCCTTATCTTGAGGCTGTGCCCTCTAGTTCTGCTGTCTTTCTGAGCGGGAAGAATCTCTCTACCTCTACACTATCTCGCTCCTTCATTATCTTGTAAAGTCCCTTCATTATCTTATCGTGTTGCTGAATACACGTTGAGCTGAGAGTGACTAACATATGTGTTCAATGGACAGACCATTTTCAAGTTTTGCAGACATGTGTCAGAGCTGCTGAAACCCCCTGTCCAACATGAAGCTTCACACGGGAGATAACAGGGACAAAACACAGAGGATTTCCTTTTTTCCAGAACTCTGTCACATTGGCACCAATGATTCTCCAGAGCACAAAATACAAACCCGAGATTCAGAGGGACAAACATTCATTTTAATCAGGGAATTTCAAAGGTACTTGAATGGAACTCCTCTGGAGAACTGGAACAAAAAATGGTGGCAACACACTCGAGAAGACATTTAAACATAAGAATGTGAATATTAAATTTGGGTACTGTTAGATTGATTGAACTGGCTTGTTAATGTCACATTTGGAGCTTGCTTTCCATTCCCAGCCCAAGCTGTCACGGTATCTTCCTAACATGGAGAGATTGATTGCACACAATGGATCAGATCAGCGGTGTGGTTGCTCTATCTGTGGATCTAGATTTCCATACCATGGGTACAAGAGGGGCTGTAACAAAGAACATTGTTGTCAGGGAGAGATATGGTGTGGGACTGGGGAAGGGGAGAAGTGAAGTGGGTATTTTCATGTACTGTATGAATGTGAATGAACAGAGACAATGGATAGAGAATGGGGGAATCAGATGAAGAATCATGGAGAAATTTGATCAGGTGAGTGAATAACTTGACACTGTTCCAGAGCAGCTGGTAACTGAAGTGAGTGAGCACACGAATGATGGGTAAATGGGATTTGGTGAGAGCTGGGACATGATGTGCTTTGGTTCAGCAGCTTTGTAACTGGACAGCTGGTCATCAGAGAATTGGGATGGTTGTGTCTGGAATTCACAATGACAGCTGGGAGGGCCAGAGTATAGTATCCCGAAGGTTACAGTAACAGGATTAATGATGGAGAAGATGGGAGCCAGATATCAGCTCAGGGTAAAATAGTTAACAGAGGTTGCAATCAGTCTGAACTAGCCTTAGGTTGGTGTCAGTAGATATGGAAAAGAGATGGGGAGAGTCATTGAAGTCAGTGTCCATGTTTCCATAACTCAAATAACAAAGACAGTAATACATTGAAAGATAGTTACATATTTAATCGCTGATATAGAAGCTTACCAGTTACCACAATGGGAGAAATTCAGATAACCTGAGCTATCAAATACACTGAAACAGTTTTAACTGTTGTGTCGTATTCACTAAAGAATATAGAGACACAACAGCAATGGTATCAATAACAGCAGTGCAGAACAAATGACAAGATCAGAAATAAAAGTAAAGTAGGTTTTACAGAAGTAATTACTGGACTTGACGCTTACCGGGGACACCAACCAGAGCCAGGATGGGATAAGAAAATCCTTGAACAACATAGAGCACATCGAGAATCCGCCACGTCAATGGTTGCCATTCAAATCCATCACTTGTCATGAAATAAAGACCCATGGTGAAAGTGCCACTTGTAAAGAAATCCACAGGTGGGGGTGGGGGTGGAATGTTCCGATGCATTGTTCCCAGATTCTGATCCATTGTTGAAACGTTCCAGTCCATTGTTCCCAGATTCTGATCCATTGTTGAAACGTTCCAGTCCATTGTTCCCAGATTCTGATCCATTGTTGAAACGTTCCAGTCCATTGTTCCCAGATTCTGATCCATTGTTGAAATGTTCCAGTCCATTGTTCCCAGATTCTGATCTCTTCTCCCACTGTCTCTACAAATGACAATCTCTGTTAGTCTCGGAGTTATCGCTCCTGCTGACTTTATGGAATAACACACTGAACGGAATCCATTATTAATAGAAGAAGGAAAACCTCCAGTGACACTGCCCAGATCCGTGGAGACTGAAAACTTCCAGTGACACTGCCCGGATCCGTGGAGACATATTAGTCACAGTCACTAAATGAACAGCGTCAGTTAACCCCGTTCAATCCAGCACTTTTTGTGTCACAATTACAAGAGTAACCCGGTCTGCATGAGATGGAAAGGGTCAGGGAGGGATGGAAAAACAGAAATAACAGGGCGTCCCACCATAAACTTTCAATTTTCACTGGATGTGGGAGTGGGCTCTGAGTTATCATGTTGTGTGTTTTAGATAAGGCTATGATTTGTCAGGATTGATAAAGATTGCTGAAATCTACTCTGCTTTTAGTGCATCCAGTCTAGCACCCAAACTTATTTTAAATAAGCAGAAACAAAATCAAAAGGAAGAATGAAATTAAAAAACGTTTGGTGGTATAAAAACGAGAACTGTGATCTTTTTGTAACCTAATTGAGAGATCGGAATTAGAAATGTGCACAGTGATATTGTTTATATGAATCAATACATATGGACACAATACTATACACAGTGAGATAAGGGGGTTAACAGAGTCATCCTATTGTGGCCCTTTCTGTAATACAACGATTTGTTACTTTCCATATATTTACTCATCTGTTAATAATTTGCCTCCAACCTGGAGATGATCAATTACCAGGTGTCACCCTGTCTCACAAATGTGACCATAGATTAAGGACATGGAATTATTGATCCAACCCAGGATAGGATCTAGCAGCACAATGATGCCTCTGTGGAACATGCACAGGCTACTATTCAACAAGTTTGCAAACAACTTGTGCACACAGAATCCAGTTGTCCACCTTTGTGCATCAACCTGAAGACCTTAGTGTAACATAAGTGCATTAAATTTGCTATTAAACAAACACAGAGATCAGGAATTAATTGTTGTCCCCAGACAACTAAACATTTTACCATCCACTGTGTGTAACAGCGTTTGATAAATTTCCTAATACAATACATGGCTAGTCTTCTTAAACTATTCTCTACAGTTAGAGTTCTTAACAGGCGAATATAATTTCCCTTTTCACCCTTTTCTGATCTGTTATCACTCTGAATGTTTTATTCTATTCACTATTGAACACTGTCATTCCACAAACACAACAGGTGTTTCTCCAATTTCTACTTGTGAGTTTGGACTTGTAGTCCCGGGAACATTTCTATTCAGATCACATTGCAATCCAGTTATATCTCTCTGACATAGCGGAGTAATATGAAATGTTTTCCAGTCAAAAATTATGGTCCACGAATCAAAAATACTTTGGACAGTCCTTCCATTGTTGGGATAGAAACAATCAGAACCTTCCAGAGTTGGATGCTTTAAGTCCCATTATTGCCTCTGTGTCTGTAAATCTTCTTGTTCTATGTATGGGTGGTACGGTGGCACACCGGTTAGCAAGGCTCAAGTTGAATTCTGACCTTTGTTGACTTTCTGTGTGGAGTTTGCACGTTCTCCCCGTATCTGTGTGGGTTTCCTCCAGTTTCCTCCAAAAGTTGAATGACTTGCAAGTTAGGTGGATTGACCATTACAAATATCCCTATTATGGGCCAAATTTAAAGATGTATAAAGATTAGCCATGATTGATATTTGGGTTTAAGGGATAGGACTGCGGAAAGGCTGCTAAGTCTCAGGCCAGAAACTCCGTGATGTTTTGTGAGTTCAACTACATGCTAAGGCTTACATTTTATAGTGTCTCTGATGAGCATAAGTTGAATCACTTGGAAGCTTTTATCAAACAACTTTCATTTGAGAAAGCAGTTTGATGATAGCAAAATGGATTATCATTTTATCTTTACCACTTACAAAACTTACACATCACACAGTAAAATTCTTAAGAACTAGCTATCTATATTGTTCCAGTTGAAGTACAATCCCTCAGGCATACACACATCTTCAGATTTAGGTAGCATTGAAACAAGTATGCTCAGGTCATATTAGATTTCCAGCTTTTTAACATCTATGGACAGAAATCCAAACAACACCTTACAGAGAATGATATGTCGCTAAGACAGGGAGGGATATTAAGACCAGAACTGTGCATAATGCACCCAGTGTTGCCCAAATGGTGCATGAGGAGAACAGAACTGAACACAATTCTTCAGATTTTGTCTCAATTAAATATATGGACATTGGGAACTCTGCAGAATGCATTAGGTGGGAATGAAATGAGGGGCATGGACACTATTTGCAATGTCAAAATTGCTGACTGGATGAAGGAAGTAGGGAACAGAAGTGTGCACCGTCCTCAAGTGCAGCGAAAATGAGGGATATTCAGAACTGAGTGTATGCAGGCCTTGAGTTTGTTGTGTAAATGAGGGATATGGATAACACAACTGTACAATCTACATGTTTCCTAAACGAGGAGAATAACTGTGCAAAATGTTCCAGTGTGACCGAAATGAGGGACACGGAGAGGGAATCATACATAACATTCAAAGTGTCGTCCAAATGAAGGATATGAAGAGCAGAACCATCGACCGTGTTTCACATTTGTTCCACAATATGAATACGGGGACCAGAACTGGGCACAAAATCCCAAGTGAACTCTGAAAATTTAATACATCATCAACAACCTTACAAGGGGTCATTCTGCAGTCCAAGCCCCACATACAAAACCGAAGTTTTCCATGGTGTTTCATATGGTTCAGAACCAATTCCTAAATAGGTCAGAAAAGTGTACATTTCTGCGAGTGTTTTGTAATCCAGGGGAATGGAGTTTATTTCTTTAAGCAATGCTCACAATCTTGTCAAAATTGGTGATCTGTATGTCGGAGAAGTCCACATTTCTCAGATTGTTCTCTAACTGAATGTGTCGTTTTGTTTTCTGTCCCTTTCCCTTTCTTATTTTTGTCCATCTTGTTTACTGTTTTGCACTTCCTGCCTTTACCTCTCTCTGTCTCCTGAAACAATTTTGAGTTTTACAGAATTGTTTTGTTTTACAATCATCTGTTAATTTATAAAATTGCGAGTTTTAGATTGTAAACCTCATTTAAGATAAATAAAAGTGTGTGATGTCACTCCTACCATAGTCTGCCTATCTTAAAAAAACATACTTCTGGTTGCAAAGAGCAATCTTTGGCACGCTTTAGTTATTTGTTTGTGGAGAAGGAACATGTGTATACACTAGGGGATAATGACATTCATTTAACATCCACAATGAACAGGCACAAGTCTCCCCGAGACTCAAAAATATGCTGTCGGTTTCAAGTTGATAAACAATGTTCAGAAATAAGAACATAAGAAATAGGAGCAGGAGTAGGCCATCTAGCCCTTCGAGCCTGCCCCACCATTCAATAAGATCATGGCTGATCTGTCGTGTCTCAGTTCCACATTCCTGCCCTCTCCCCATAACCCTTAATCCCCTCGCTTATAAAAAACCCATCAACCCGCGTCTTAAATATATTTAGCGAGGCAGCCTCCACAACTTCAACGGGCAGAGAATTCCAGAGATTCACCACCCTTTGAGTGAAGAAGTTCCTCCTCAACTCCGTTGATGCATTTTTTTTCATTCATTCATGGGACATAAGCATCAGTATCTGGACCAGCATTTGCTGTCCATCCAAAGTTGCCCTTTTACTGAGTGATTTCTCCTCTTTGCCTGTCCTTTCCTTTTGTGGACAATGCAGTAAGCGGGGTAGAGGGGTTGATGGGTGCAGGGCAGGAAAGGGGAGTGTTTGGACATATGGATTGTACATTTTAAAAGCTGATTGTCCAATAGCAGGAATTGCCAGGCGATCTCGAACTGCCCTTGGGCCACCTCGATCTCAGGATTCTCCATCAGACTCCACATTGTTCTCATCCAGCTCCTCCATCTCTGTCAGCAAGCAATGGTCTAGGTGAATGGTCAGTCCATGCTGGAGGGCAGTGTTATATTTCCAGGAGCTGTTGTGATGGTCAGAGATAACATTAACTCTGAAGAACGAATGAGTCATGCCTCTGTCGCTGGTTGTTTGCCTTTACAGTGAGGATCCTCATTTTTGCAGCCTACGCTGCCATAACATTTACAAAATGGAATCCCTTCCTGCTGATAAAAAGAGGCAGCGTCAACTTTTATTGCCTTCAGTTCAATATCCGTTCCATCAACCGCACCAATGACATTTGGAAAATCAGTGAAACTATGGAGTGTGATCTATCTCACCTTCATCTTTGCAGGGGATGTATCAAAATTAATTAACTGAAAAAACCTACAAAACATCACATTAAATGCCTGGTGAATGCAGATCCTCGTAGCAGTTTGGTGAAATGTTAGAAACGCCACTGATGCCAAGCTAAAAGGACCCAGATGCTGAATAATCAGTGCAGAGTGACTTCCATCTCCAGTGTTGAGGCAGTGCGGCGGATAGATTTATATTTCAGGTCTTCTGCCAACACTTTTCAGTGGCGTCCCATTGTCTCCTTACTGAATCACAGTCTCCTGGCACATATCTCCCTGACACCATTTCACATGATGTCCTTTGCCTGAACACTCTCACGGGTGGATAACTAATCTGCCTCCTGATCAGGGACAGATGGAGCCTGACTCTTTATCCACGAGATCTGCACCTACACTGATATCACAGAAGGGGAACAACAATTCTTAAAGCCATTGCTAATAGTGCCAGGCTTGTGGGACATGGATTTCCAGTCAGCTCAGGATTCTAACTTCCTGTCAGATAGATAGTTCACATCAGCCTACAGAATACTTGCACACATTAACTAAACATTAAACTTTCCTGAGGCATTTAAAGTAAATATTTCGGCATGAAAGAAGCAGCACACACTACATTATTAAATTATTTATGCATTTCCTTGCTCAGGTTTATATAAAAAAATCAGAGCATTTTTAAATTATTTATGTATTTCGTTACTGAGGCTTGTAAAAATCAACATGGATTACATTTTTAGATCATTGATATATTTCATTATTGGGGCTTGTAAGAATCAGAATAAACTGCAGCATTAAAATGTTGATGTATTTCGGAAGTGAGGCTTGTAATATCACACAACAGAACTTAAAATAAATTATTTTCCTTATCTGTAAGGATTAAAGTAAACTGCAGCATTTAAAATACTTTCAAATATACTAACCTCAAAACTACTCCGAGAGAGATCTCCTGCTCCGTTTCTCACAGATTCTAGACCAGAAGGAAAGGTGCAAATTTTAACGTAATACTTACCGTAACATCTGGCCAAGCAGACGAAGTTCGTGCTGTCTCGTTAAATTATATTCTGCTGCTTCAGCGCAGCACTGCCCATCAGAACCCACATCCGAGGTGTTAAAATGCACATTTTCAGCGCAAATGTGCATGTAGTGCTTTGTCTGTGACATCCCACCGGCATGTCTGGCACTCAATAAGTTCAACAAAGCATTTTGGGCCGGAAGTTACAAGTTGTTAGAAGGGGGAGTTAGTGATGATGTGGCTGTTGTGTTGGAGGAGGAACACAGTAGAGTCATCTCTTTCATGTCTGCTAGTCCGCCTCTGGTCAGCGAGTGGCTCTGGACATTATGTGCAATTTTTTTTGCCCGCAAAAATAAAATTAAATGCCTTTAAAAATTGTCATCAACTGTCGGTAAAATCAATTGGCCCTCGAACAGTGTTCACAATCTCCAAGCATTCTGTGACCATCTTCAGGTTAGTAAGGAAACGGTACCATTTAGACAACTTCAGCGATCCCCATTGTTTTTCAATTTTATGACCTTTCTGCAAATCTGTGAGCTATTTACCCAAAACACACTGTAATCCTTACTGTGAGAGTTATGTTTCAATTGTATCTTTTCATCAAAATCTGCTGCTGACCCTGGATTAATGCATCAAATCAGTGTGTTTGTCCTGATACTGGTTCACAGTCATCGGCACTTCACAATTTGCAGAGACAAAGTTTGGAATTTCCCTCCAGGCCATAGCTTGTATTTTCCTTCCTCCCTAAAATTTGAACTTCCTTCGGTTCCACTTGATGCATGAAGTTTTCCAAATCATGTTCAGCAAAAATCAGAGTTCTTTATTCCAGTGGCAATATTCTGAATTAAAACACAGCAAGTGGGCCACGCACACTCAAGGTTTATATCCTGCAGATTTAAGGAAACACACTGGCACAGTGATTAGCAAGGTTGCTTCTCAGTCCCAGGCTTCAGGTCAATGTCTGTGTGGAGTTTGCATGTTCTCTCCATGTCTGTGCGGGTTTCCTCTGCGGGCTCTGGTTTTGTCCCAAACTCCAAAAATATGTGCATCAGATTGATTGGCCAAGCAAAATGGACCCTTAGTGACAGCAGATTAACACGGTAAATTCATGGAGTTACACGGATAGGGCCTGGGTGGGATTGCTGTCGGTGCAGCCTCAATGGGCTGAATGGCCTCCTTCTGCACGGTCGGGATTCTATAGACGGGATTTTCCAGCCGCTTTCGCTCAGAAAATTGGACAAAAAAACCGCCTGAGGTTAACAGACCTCTCCACAATCCACCCTTGATGTTACGACTGTAAATAGCACTTTGGCAAATTTAAAACAGTGAAAATATTTGTTTTATGGATATTAAATAATCCTCTTGTTCAATAATTAAAATGATTTTAAAAAGTACAGTTTGTGTAAGCCAATAACAGTAGTATTAACTACTTAAAGTAAATAACAACAAGTGTGAAATGCATAACTCTTATAAGAGCAAGCGTCCCATTTCCACTGCAAAGAAGCCTTTGGAACTTGGATATCAATGAAGGCTGCCTCATACGGGAATTAACAATCTCTTGCGATGCGCTGGAGGCTGGTCAGATGGTTACGCTTACATTCCAAGGCTGCTGCATACACCAGGAGTTGAGGCACTGGGTTGGGATACTAGGTGACATTATAACATCGCAGCAACCAAATATATCAAAAAGCTTGAACAAACTCTGTGCAGTCCTGGTGCTTCCAAACGAGTGTGTGACGTCGCCTGCTCTTCCCAACGCTTGTGTTTCATACCCCTTCATACCTGTGTTAAAAAAATCACTATTTGAAAGACTTACACAGACACAAGATCTACCACCGAACTGAGTGATGGTGAACAAAGTCTGAGCCACTCCGATTGTGCAGTGTGTATGAATGTGAGATGTGCTACCCCTTCTTTACAATTCTTACTCACCTGGACCATTTTACAATATGCTTCTGCACCTTCTCCAAGATGCTGACACTTGTTCAGATACATACTGGGTGGTGTTTGCTAAGAAATCAGCTACAGCCTGTCTAATAATGCATAAGATTTATAGATGTGTTTATTTTTATAATCCCCATTGCTCTGTTCATTTTTTTTGACATTTGTAACAAACTAAGAGGTATTATCTACATAACGGATGACTTGTATCCATCAACTCCCTTCCCAGAAGCACAATTACATCTAAACCATTTGTTCAATTCAAATGTTATTGTAATTTTTACTGCACGTGTCCTTTCACTTCAGTAACCAGTGTTTACTCACCAACGGCCTTCAACTGTCATCTTCACTGTGTTTTGTTTTACCGCATTGACAAGTGTCTCATTTGCAAGCGTTGGAATTATTCTCTTTATGGGTAAGAATGAACTGTGTATTGAATGAAATGCTTTGTTTTTAATGCGCCAGTAAAACAGCTGGATTCGTTTGGTCTGAGCGATGAACAAGACGCCACTTCTCTGATTTCTGATCAGTATCAGAGCTGATCTGTAATCTGTGGATTCAGTTTCCAGACCACAACTGTTTCCTTGCAGCTGATAACACACCTTTTCTGAGTCCACATCCTTAAAACAACAACACGATGGCCATTAACCGTTTCCATAGTTCATCTGACTTCCTTTCAGTTCGTCTCAGGAATGATTTTTCTATTAATTGAACCATACTGTTACAGTGTCTATCAGACTGTTCTCTCTTCAGTCAGGTCCCATTCCAACATCTTCATTCCTCAAACCCTGGCGTCACTTCAAAACCCAGTAATGATTGACAGATTGAAGCCAGTGTGTGATGCAAAACTTGCTTCATCGGAAAGGGTTAACTGAAGCTGATTTTTCAGAGAATGAGAACGATCCTAATTGTTTCCCCTGAGGGATTCCACCTTCTTTAAAACGAGATTCCTTTCAGTGTATTTTCAGATAGTCTCTGTAAGAGACCTGTGGATATATCTAAAATCAGTGCCTGAAGACGGAGGGAGATTAAAGATCGCAATCTGAGATTGGAGTGGAATATTAAATCAGCAGCTCATTATCTGGGAACAATGGAGTTTAATATTTCAACAATGACTCCCAAAATGAGAACAACAGATTGGAATTTTCCATCAGTGGATCATAATTGGGAAATCATAGATTTGACTGTTCCAGCGATGAGCAGGAGTTTATCTGGAGCTCTTTATGCACTTTCTACATATTATTATTGGCTGTCATTAGACGCACGGATCTGTTTGGTATTGAGGATTATTCAGGCAGGTTACTATCCCATCCTCGCTATTGTTGGCCTTCCTGGTAAGTTTTTATTTAATTCCTCCATTAATCATGCTATATTTTTAACCCCAGTAATGCTCCTGTCAGTTTATTTGGGAAGACCAGATGCATTTTTTTAAGATCCTGTCACGAAGACAGCGCCCTACCCACCAATGTCCTTTCCCCCGAGATGTCCAATGTCTGAACCTCAAGGAAAATAATTTTCTCAACCTTCAAAATTGATTTGACGTTGATTTGTATCCGGAATCCACCTTTTCTTTATTATCAAACAGGTATCTTGCCCCAACTCTGCCTTAAGGGAACTCTGTACAAATCATCATTTGTGTTTTTGTTACAAAAATTCTCGATGATTGGAATATCGTCTGTAGTCGCAAATCTTCACAACCCACAGTCCACTCAGATAATACCTATCTGTAATCAAAATCACAGCAAACCAGTTCAGTCATTGTCCTGATGAGAACTGATTTAGACACCTTTCAATGCCCAGTGTTCATTAAGTTAAGTGGTTTCCCTATTTCTCCAAAATATTTCCATGAATATTGATTTTACGCCCATAAAAATGTGACTTAATCTGTATCTGTCCTTTGTTACCATTTCCGTTCTCTCCCTCTCTTCATTGGAGAAGGTGTTACGGAATTGCGGGTCATTATGGTGCATTCCTGTCCCGTTCGCCTTTGGCTTCACACACCCCCTGCAGGACAATGCAGTCTGCTGTTTCCATCGCCAATGCTCCAGCAGCATGCACTGGGATCTGTGTATAAGACAGGACAGAACAAGGGTGCCGATCATTTTCTTCCACCAATTTCAACTCTGCCAGTCAATGTTTTCTTAACCCTTGTGTTTGTCACTTTCAAATTGACCAGTGATCTGTAGCTTCAGGATCACACTGTGCTGTTATTTAAACACATTAGCCAGCAAATGAGGCAATATAAGACCTAGAAATCCTGCTGGATATTTAGAGGAAGTGTTGTGGATGTTTTCTTGTGGCTGTGTACTGCCTCCCAACACATAATGAGTCTATCTCACCCTGGGCGAGAATCTGATCTCTTTGGAAAGCAATGCTATAAATTCCAGTCTACTATTACCAAGATGCCTATCTTTAACATTCAAGATGATATGATGGCACAGTGATTAGCACTACTGCCTCACAGCGCCATGGACTCGGGTTCAATTCCCAGCTTGGACCACAGACTGTCTGGAGTCTGGAAGTCCTCCCCGTGTCTGTGTCGATTCCTAATGATGCTCTGGTGTTGTCCCAGAGTCAGAAAGATGTGTTGGTTAGATGGATTGGTGATGCTAATATCTCTCCAGTGATCCATACAGGCGCTGGAGTGTGGCGACTAGCAGATTTTCACAACAACTTCGTTGCTGTGTTAATGGAAGCCTGCTTGTGCCACTAAGAGTAATTTAGCAGTTTGAGAATTCCTTCATGAAAGGCATTTTTGAATCAGTGTTAGGCAGTGCAGTGCAGTTCTCTGCTCCCCTTCACCACCATCAGCTGGAGAATGTGGCTCCACTTTTCAAGAAGGGCAGTACATTGATACGATTGGATTACAGGGTTCACGACATTTATAGGGGAATCATTGGAGACAAATCTGTATCAGAAAATTAATCTGCACTTGGAGAGGGAAGTTATGCTCCGGGATAATCTGGATTTTCTGGAGGGAGATTATGCCAAATGAAGAGGAATGAATATTTTGACGGGGTGATTTGGTGTGTAGATGTGGGAACTTTGATGAATTTTGTTCATGTGGATTTCCATGTTGAATTTGTCTGATACACCACTGCTTTCCAACTACCGATCTATGAAATCCTTGACAGTAGACTCTTGCACCTTCCCCATTATCATTGGTAGGCTAACTGGTCTACATTCCCAGCTTTCTCCCTCAATAGTGTTCTTACATTCACAACTCTCCAATCTGTAGGAACTATTCCAGAGTCCAAAACATTTTAAAAATAAGCACTGATAGATCAAATATTTTACTAATCCCAGAGCCACTTCCTGAAGTACTCTGTGATGAAGATTATCAGAACAAATAAATTTATCCGCCTGGAAACCTATCAATTTCCCCAAGACCGTTTATCCACTAGTGCGGATTTTCTTCAGATCATCACTACAACATGTTTCTCTCGGAAGTTCTGGTACATTATTCATGTCTTCCTTTGTGAAGGCTGAAACAAAGTACAAACTTAATTCCTCAACCATTCCTTTGTTTAGCGTAATGAATTTCTCATTTCTGACTGTAAACTTTTTTTGACAATCTTTCTCTGTTTGCATATCTATAGACATTTTTACACTGAGCTTTTTATGCTCTCCACCAATTTACTTTCATGCACTAATTTTCCCTCCTTAATCAATCCATTAGTCCTCCGTTCCTGAATTTTAAACTTCTCCCAACCCTCAGTCTATTGCTTTTCCTTGTCAATTTGTGTCCTCCTTCTTTGAATCTAATGCTCTGTCTAATTTCCCTTGTATACCATGTTTGGCTCCAATTACCATCTCACTCTTGCACCAAACACAAATAAACCACTTCTGGAGTTCACCCATTCATTATTTAAATACCTGCCATTGTCTGCCTGCTATCTTTCATTTCAGTAATGTTTCTGTCTATTATGGCCAATTCCTGCCTCGTGCAATCCTAGTTACCGTTATTGAGATACACTACTCTTATCTCAGAACCAATTACATCAGTATTCACCCTGACAATGAATTCTATCAAATTATGATCACTCATCCCCAAGGGTTCTCTCACAGGACGAGACTGTCAGTAATCTTTCCTTACTGCACAACACAAAGTCCATATGGCCTGAATCCTTTTTGGTTCCTCAATGTAAACCAGCCTTTATGCACTCCAGAAATTCCTCGCTATGTACTGTGACGGATTTGACTCTCCCAATCTATGTGCAGGTTAAATTCACCCAAACATATAGATGCTCCTTTAATACACACATCCTTACTTTCCTGGCCAGTGATTCTCACAACATTGCCACTCCAGCCTGGAGGTATATATAGGACCCCATCAATGTTTTTGTCCCTTGTTTTTCTGCTCCTATTTCTTATGTTCTTATGTTATTTTCATAACTTTACAAATTTACATTCCAGATCATCAATGTTAATATCTTTCATCAATATCGTATCAATATCAAATTTATTCAACAATGTAACTCCTCCAACTTTCCCTTCCTGTCAGCTCAGTAGCCTTTGTGGTCTTACTGGGTGATATTCTCTCTGGTGAGGAAACACTTGCTCCCATGAACAGGGAACGGTTACGTTGCCCTCGCCAGCAGAACCGGAGGCCATTGAAGCCCCCCGGGGAGGCAGACGGCAAGAAGAGAGGATCCGTTAGCCACTACTAGCCTGATACAGTAACCCTGCCGTGATAGCACCTTGAAAATGCCTTCTAGGCACATTTGCAATGCCTGCTGTATCGTGACAGGGGTAGGGTCTGAATGTTATGGGGAAGGGGCCGGGATGGGTTGGGATAATAGGGACAGGGCCATGTCAGAGTGGCACTATCAGGGAGACAGGCGGCACTGTGATTGGTGAGGGGAGGGAGGGGGCCTTGCTGCCGCTCTCTGCATGATCGGTGTGGGGGGTTATGGGTCTGGACCGTGAGTGTTACTCGGCGGGGGTTATATTTATGGTCTTGTGATTGCCTGTGGGCCAACACAATTTATTTGGGTGGTGTGAGGACTGGGTTGACCCTGACTCATCTTTTTCCTAAAGTTCCACCCAGAGTGCGATGTTCAAAGACTGATTGTCTGACAAGAGGCCGGTGGCCATTGGGATCATTGTGTGTCGCACATTGTGACACATGTAAACAATGTAGACCAGAATGGCCTTTGGGGTGGAGACTTGCAGATGACAGAAACATTCTGCAAAAGTGGAGAAGAAGGTTTTGCATTGCTGAAAGATGTGGGTTGGATATCTGGGCAGATGAGGGTCAGATAGAATGTAAAATTGAAAAGTATAGTGTGGTTCACTTTGGAAGGAAAAAACCGACAAGCTTTTACCCAATGAATTATTGGGCGCTCGACACTGAGAACAGAGGGCTGCTTGTCCACCGATACCTGATTGTAACAAGACAGGTTATTTGGTCGTTAGCAAGGAATATGAGTCGTTTACATTTGTCAGTTGTATTTAATTTGATTTGATTTAATTTATTATTGTAACATGTATTCTCATACAGTGAAACATATTCTTTCTTGAGTACTATACAGACAACACACAGAAGGAAAGGAGATTGTGCAGAATGTAACGTTGTAGGCATGGCTAGGCTGCAGAGAAAGATAACCTTAATATAGCTTCAGTCCATTCAAAAGTCTGAAGGCAGCAGAGAATAAGTTGTTATTGAGTCGGTTGGTATCAGACGTTTGTATCTTTATTTCTGATGGAAGATGTTGGACAAGCGAATGTCCAGGAGCAAGAGACTCTTAATTACTGTGGCTCTTTCCAAGGCATTATTTTCAATGGATGGGAGACTGGTGTCCTTGATGTCTGGGTGTTCCAGAGTGGAGAGTAGGGCCAGGGTGATGGTGTTGACTGTGGACCTTTTGTGGTGAGAGACGACCTGTAGTGGAATGTGCCATAGGTTATAGGAGCAGCAAAGTTCATGCTGGAACTGTCCATACATTGGTTAGGGCACAAGTGGAGTTCAGGTTACCTCACTACCAGAAAGATTTCTTCATACTCGAGAGGGTGCAGACGATATTGACATGTATGTTTTCGGATGGTTGATTACGCTCATTCTGCATTCTTTAGAGTAGAGAAGGTTGAGGGGAACCTTGTTGTAATGTAGACCATTATGAGGGTTAGAGATAGTGTGGATCTGAATCTGCTTCCCCTTAGCTGGAATGTCAGTAACGAAAGGACATCATTTTGAAGTATTAAGCAGGGTGTTTAGAGGTAATTGGAGGTTAAATATGTTAACCCAGAGGGTATCAGTTGCTCTCCCTGGGAGCGTCATAGAGGCCGGCAACACTACCACCGCTGATAAGTACATAGATGAGCAATTGACATGGCAGAACACTCAGGGCTTTGGGCCAGGTTCTGGAATGTGGTATTGGAGTAGGTTTAGTGTAGTTTTATTGGTGTAGATTCAATGGGCTGAATGACTTCTACAGAAATGGATAAATCAATTACTAAGACTTCTGAACATGTAACTGCCTTTTCCAATGCTGTTTTATTGCCTTTCACATGATCTGAAAACTTCAAAGTTTTACAAAGGAAACACCGTGCACTAGAATAATAGAATACCCTGTCTTCACCCAAACCATTCCACTAAAATGAAAAAAAAGCCAATTTTGCATTTCCACTATTTTTTGCAACACCAATTTTCAAGCCACGATGCAGGAGAAATTTACTCACACAGTTTTCACAATGGCAGTAATTATTTTGAATTGTACTTAATCAAACACTTTTTAGAAAGACTCTGACACAGGAAAGTTGTAAGGCAGCAACTTTCATACAACCAGGTAATAATCAGCATGCAAATACAGTCAGGATCTTTACCGTCTCGCTCTTTCCTATATCTCTGCATTGTTTATCTTCAATTGTTTTACCAATTCAAAATTTCACTCCATCAACAGAGCTGATTCTAGCAACTGATCAGTAATTCCATTCCAAATCCGCTATTTCAGCAATTGGCAATATTTACTCTTCATTCGATTTTACATCTTGAAAATGTTACTCCCTGTATTAAATGTCCCACTGATCTCTACTGCTTAAAGCAGGAAAGCCCCAGATACTGAAATTACCCCACCTAAACTTCCATCTGACAAATTCATACCCAGGAAAGTCTGTCCCTTTTGTTCATCGAACAGGATACACGATCTGCATTCAAAATGATGCAAGGGAAAATTTTGCTTCACAAATCTATGAAAATGTTTTGAGGATGTGTCTAATACACTTGATGAGCAGGGGAAGTGGTTTGTTTTGGCTTACAGAAGACTTTCGTTGGAGTCCCACACACACAAGATTAGTATGTTAACTTAAAGCACATGCAATGGAAGGTAGTGCATTTAGATCAATAGAAAGTGGATAACAGACAGGAAAAAAATAGGAATAAAAGGCTGGTATTATTTTTACTAAATGGCAGGCAGTGACGAGTGGGGCACCACAGGAGCCTGGTTTGGGGAGGGTGGGGGGTGAAATGGCGGATCAGGATCTTTAGTTGATGTTCCACAATGAGCCTAATGAATGCTGGAGAGGATTCAATTGACTGATTAACCTCCTCCTTTCTTAGCTTCTCCCTGAAACTCTTCTGGATATTGTATTGTGTTAATGTTGCCCTAATATTATGTGGGATTCGAAAACTCTGAACTGGAATGCCAGAACAGTCAGAAGATGAGCAGAATTCAGGGCTTATTCTTGCGGCCAATCAGTGGGAACTCTGCAAATTTTGAGGATTGAATAGTGGGTCACCTGTTCTTCTGGTGACCAACATAAAGACACATCTGGAAATTGCAGTCAGCTGGATTCCATGGTATTTGTTACACTGGGATTTGTCAGTCGGGAAATTGGACTGGATTCCAAGATGAACACAATGTTGTGCTTTGTGGAATGAGAACATTCCCTTATCGTTCCAAAGGCGGCTGTAACCACATCATCTATCAAGCAACAGGACTTTCCAATCGGCAGGGAATATTGTGAGGTTACCCTTAATCCAATGATTCCTCCAGAGTGGCCAAACAGTGTGACTGTTATGTTGGCTGCATGAACTCATCAATGGCACGGCTGTTCATGTACTAAGAACAAAGAACAAAGTACAACCCAGCACGGGAAACAGGCCCTTCGGCCCAACGAGCCCGTGCTGCCATCTTAACAAAGCATTTTCCTACACCTCCCTTGACCCGTGTTTATGCGTATGGGACCCCCATTGGAAACCAGATTCGGGGAGGATAATTTAGGGACAATTTGTTACACCAATCAGCCTAAGAGGACATCTTTGGGGTGTGGGAGGAAACCGGAGCGCCCGGAGGAAACCCACACAACCACAGGGAGAATGTGCAAACTCCCACAGACAGTGGCCCAAATCCATGTATCTGCACAGCTAGCAGTGATAGTCACTGAGCTGTCGTGGTGCCCATCTGCTGGTCCAGTTTGAGGCACACACAAACGACGTGAAGTACTAGACCACTCTTGAAACATCCAAGAGCAGCCCACGCACGACCCACTGTGTGCATGCCCCTCGGTAGACAACAAGGTGGACACTACTTCAATTTCTGATAACCAGACCCCATTTCCAGCATGTACCCCACGGTGTTCTCATAGCAGCATCTTACCAAGCGTAACCCACTCACTTTTTACAATACACGGCACCTGTAAAAGGCCATCCCAGTCAAACTGAACTCCTGCTCAACAGCAGCACCTAGGGTTCCACACGTGTCATTACATGCTCTCTGCACCCTCCATCCCAGACTCGTCAGCCAAAGACTCCGAGGTTTCATCCCCAACTACAATACTTACCTCTGTCTGTCACTGACTGCCACTGCTGTAGTAACCATCCCAGACTCATTTAACACTGACTTGTTCATTGTTGATTTGACATAACCACATAACAACACTCCCCTGTCACACACACACACACACACACACACACAGTCTCACACACACACATAGTCTCACACACACACACATACACTCACTCACACACACACACACACACACAAACACACATGCACACACACACACACACACACACACTCACACACTCACACACACACACATACACTCACTCACTCACTCACACACACACACACACATACAGTCTCACACACACACACACAGACACACACACACACAGACACACACACACACACACACACCCTGCATCATTCACTTCTGGGTATCTCCCCGAGAGCTCAAATACAAAGTTTTGATCAATGCTTTTAAATCACCACTGAATGATAGAGATTCTTCAAAGCTGCTCTGATGTCTCAGCGCCTCCCCGGTACCCCCACCTAACTTCACACCATCAAAGAGCTGCAGTACCCCCGGGTCAAAGGCTCTTTCTCTCTCCAACCACCCCCCCCGACCATGAAATCAAACACCACCTGATATGTATACTAGAAACCTGTCCAACACTCCTGTCTCTGCTTTCTTCATGCTTCAACCCACCCTATCGAGAACCTCAACAGAAAACACTGCCTCCATTGACAACTGCATAATCAAACAACACACCCACACCCACTGCTTCTCAGCTCTGTCACAATTACCAGTTTGCTTTGTGTACAGTTGAGAGTTGGCACATGAAGGCTCGAGGGAACTAAGAATAAAAAACAAATCCTGGACTGTGGCGATGAGACCATTGTATGTGTCACTTTGGGTGAGCCAGATGTAGTAAGCCAATAAGGAACCTGTGTGAGAAGTATCGAGGAAATATCAGAGGTGAATGATTTTCATTAAAAATGAGTGAAATTACACGTTGTAGAGAATCAAGAAAATTCGCCAGTACTTTACCATGATGCAAATATCCAAAACGTACTTAGCTCAAAATATTAAATGGGGAAGTAGCTTCGCCTATCACTTTCCAAACAGAACCATGCTGCAACAGGTGTAGCAAGATACTGCTGTAAACGGGAGGTGGGGGGAGGGAGAGGAGATGGGAGTGGGAGGAAATGTGGGAGCGGGGGTGGTAAAGTGATTCTCTTCATGAAACGGTCATTGGCCAATAGCGGTTGATGAAGACACAACCATTCAGGAATTGGAACTCGATGAGTTCCGGGAGGGAACCAATTTAAACAAAACATGGAAGGAACAGAATGGACAATGATGTTTGACATCAAGTTCAACTACTTCAATACCTTCCACTTTGCCGATCAATCCGACCTGAATTCTCCCACGTAACTGACTTTTCAGTTCATTCAATGTAAAATGCCATTATGTTACTGGGTTAGGGAATGTATTTGAAGAAAGTGAATAAGTCTTTGGACAACCTCACGCACATCACATCCTTATGTATAATCTCTCTGGTTTTTTGTTTCCTGCAGCTAACTTATCCACGATTGCGATCTTAGCTTTTCGAAAATGTGGTCTCTCTAATTGTGTCACACGCTACCTGCTGGCCATGGCAACAGCAGATCTACTCATCATTATTATCGATTTGATATTGAGACATATTCCGATTCTTTACTGGGAATATTTTAACTTTCTGTGGCCCATGCGTGTGTGTAATATCCATGCAGTTCTCCTGTATGCAGCCACCGACTGTTCTGTTTGGTTCACTGTTGCTTTCACCTTCGATCGATGTGTTGCAATTTGTTGCCAGGAGCTGAAAAATAAATATTGTACAGAGAAAACGGCTGCTGTGGTTCTGGGAACTGTTGCTGTGCTGAGCTGTTTCAAGAACATCTTCTGGTATTTTATGTTGTCAAGCATGTACTTGATGAGGAACAGACCATGGTTCTGTTTACTAACATTTGGTGTTCAGATGACTCCAGTCTGGATAATTGTCGAGTTTCTGCATCATATTCTAACCCCATGTTTACCATTTGCCCTGATTTTGTCGTTCAATCTTGTCACCATCCGACACATTGTAGTGAATAGCAGAGCCCGTAGAAGACTTCGAGCTGTGAGAAGTGGGAATAATTCCAAAGACCCAGAGATAGAGATCCGACGAAAATCTATAATTTTATTATTTGTTATCTCTTTGAATTTCATTTTGTTGTGGGCTGTTATAATGGTGTATTCCATATGCAGGCGGATGTTTTATTTATTGGATAATTCTGTACTGATAAGTGATTTTGTGCAGGAAATGGGGTTCATGTTGCAGCTCCTGAGCTGCTGCACAAACACTTGCATTTATGCTGTGACCCAGACTATCTTCAGGGAACAATTGAAAATTGTGCTCAAGTATCCGTTTATTTCTGTTGTTCAATGCATTCAAAGATATAAAGAAATGAATCACTGATCAATCGATAATTTTGTCATCATATGTTGATTTTCTAATGGAGTCACAAGCTACCACGTCATGACAGAGCAGGAAGTGAGGTGCCCATATGGTTAAAAAAATGTGGACCAGTCTGCCACTGCAACAACAGACTTCTGTGTAAATCTCACTGTGAGGACAGGGAGAATGACTGACTCTGTAGCTATTATTAGAGAATGTGAAATTGGTGCAATTCAGAGAGACAAGAAAATAAATATTGGCCAAGCATATAGCGAGAAAGGGGGCAGGTGGAGAGAGGAATGGAGTTATTTGATATGCATGGGGGAGGGAGAGAGAGAGAGAGAGAGAAATAGACAGAAATGGAAAAGAGAAATAGAGAGAGAGAGAGAAAGAGAAATAGACAGAAAGGGAAGAGAGAAATAGAGAGAGAGAGTGAGAAAGGAACAGAGGAAAACTAAAGAAAGAGAAGAGAAAATTGAGAAAAAAAAATACCCTTACATATAGTGAATTAAATTCTTGATTTTCTTTATAGCTTCAGAGAATCTCCCTCCCCTCTCCTGTCACAAACCAATCCCTGAGCACAGGCACTGAACTTTTATTGAATTATAACTATTGTTAGAAACCCCAACATCAGTTATTGGTATAAACTCGAATGAGCAATGACAGATTGGCCGGTGAATACTTGTTACTGATATCTGTTATAGATAAAATTCTATCAGACCACGAGGGAGAACATTCCAACTCCTCTTCAGATATCATTTTGAAAAGTTTGATCCTGGGATGCTCAGTTACAGCTCTGCTAACCACAGGGACGGTAGTGTTTTGGGAGTTTCAGTATATGAGTTATCCAGGGATCCCGGCTCATGTTCCCGGGATGTGATTGAAAATCCACCGTCACTGCTGGAATTAAAAGTCAATAGATACAAACCTCAATTAAAATTTATTCTCAGGAATGCTGAGCACCAACATATTATTGTTTTGATGAAAAAAAAACAATTGAGCTGAAATATCCCCTTTGTGGAGAAAGAACGATGACAACAAAGATAAAAAATAATAAAACAGTAACTTTAAAATGCTGTTTCTGGCTGAGAGATAAGCATGCTGGGAATTTTGGTCAACATACAGATTAAAGCCAATTGCAGGTCCTAAAGAGGGTCTGGTCTGGAAGCTGTGACCTGAAGCTTCCTGTGTGGGTCAGATCAGAGATGTTTACGTTAACTGAGGCAGTGCGTCTCCGACTTTCATTGCTGCTATAAATGGGACATGAAAAATGAGGTAAGCATCATGGCATCATTCAGAAGAAATTTCATTGTGTGTTCCTGCCATGTGATCAGTTAACTGGATGCACAGTTGGCTGATTGATAGATAATCTGTGGGTGCTGAACTATGGATAAAATGTATGCTTAACTTTTGTTTGGTGGTGATAATTCAAAGTGGCCAACCATCTCAAGTAGAAGCCTGTATGCTAAAAGATGCTTTAGAGAGAAGAGAATTCATTCCACATCGAGGATGTTTCTTGGCAAGGTTTTCCTAAACTCGATAGTATCTATATTTCAGTTAAATAGTTAAAGTTGTTGTTTAGTTAGAGTCGCAATGCAATTTAAAAGCTAAGCTTCATTCGAGTTAATGAGTTGTAACTGTTTATGTTTGAGTTGGTGCTGGAAGTGTTCAATAAATAAATTATTGATGTGCTGTCCTTGTTTGTCTCATTAAACTGCAATGTTTGGAAGCTGTTGAGATTAAAAGTTGTATGACACCTCAATGGGCTGAATTGTGTCCAGCTGGCTCAGCTGGTTTACATGCGATTCGGGTCACACATCAATCTGGTTCACACTCAAACTCCCTCTGAAATGGCCAAACCAGTCTCTCAGATCAGCGCTATTGTTAGACCACACATTCTGGCTCCTTCAGCCACGTCCAGCTCCCATGAAATAATGAAAACTCTGTATAACCATGCCGAAAATAACTCACTGGCAGTAACCCATCTTAGGAAACTGTTTTTATTGTGAGTTGGACTTGTTGGCTGTAAGGATGAAGGAAGAGATTTGTCTGTATAGCATGTATGATTTCTCTGTATAGCATATATGATTTGTCTGTATAGCATGTATGTTTTGTCTGTATAACATGTATCTTTTGTCTGTATAGCATGTATGTTTTGTCTGTATAGCATGTATGTTTTGTCTGTATAGCATGCAAGAAACAAAACTTTTCACTATATCCCAATAAATGTGACAATATCAAATGAGATAATTGACCAATCGTTTAATGCTTCATTTGGAGCTAATTCCAACAGCCTCAACCACTACATTCAGATAAAGTATTTTCTGTTCATCTCTGTTTCGCTATGTTTTCCTATCACTCACATCTGTCCCCATTGACGTTTGATCCTTCCCCCAACGGGAAAAAGTTATCTCCATCTGTCCATGTCCCTTGTGACAATCGCAATTTCCTCCCTTCCTCCTTCAGAACACTCAAAACTATCTTCATAGCTAAAGATTCTCAATGTTGGATCGAATTTCTCCAACGAATCTCAAGACAATTTCTAACACCTTCCCATTCTTCCTAAAATGTGGTCACCAGCACTGTGCGCAGCAGTCCAGCTGATACCTGGAAATGTCTCAAACAAGATCAAAGTCACCTTCTTGTTGTTGCGAATATGCCCAAGACATGGTATACTTCATGATCAGTTCCCTGGGCCTCTCCTGCAACTTTCAATAGTTTGTAAACACAAGTACCAATTGTTCTTTTCCCTTGTCTCCATATGTTTCAACCCACTTTTTTATTTTATCTTCTTCATTTTATTGCTAGAACAATATCGTTTCCACATTAAACTTCATCTTCATTGTCACATTAGTGTCAATTCCAGCAACGTGTTTCCTTTGCTGTTTGAAGTTTCTCACTGTCTTCCTCCCAGCATCCGTATATTCTGTTTTTTTTTATTTGATTCTTTGTTTTAGTTACTTAGACAAATGTATATTCATGATGTTCATTTCAGTACAAGTGCTCATTTATTTTTCCAATTGAGCTTATTGAGCTTAAATCTCAAATGCATTTTGTACTCCCGAATCGCTCAGTTAATAACATTAATGGAATGTCCCCCAAATGGAAACCGAGCAAGTTATTCCAACATGATTATTCCAGAAACAATCCAGGCTATCCAGGTTAGCGGACCCACATTTGTAGATATGAATACCAGCTCCGTTGCGAAGTATAAATTGTTGAGATGGCAAAAGAACTGATTTCTCAGCCCTGGAATATCCTTAGAACAGTTTTGAACGGTGTAAATGTATTCAAGAATGTAATGATTAAAATAAGAACATAAGAAATAGGAACAGGAGTAGGCCATTCAGCCCTTCAAGCCTGCCCCGCCATTCAATAAGATCATGGCTGATCTGAAGTGGCTCAGTTCCACTTTCCACTTTCCCCCCATAACTCCCAATCCCCTTGCCTACCAAAAACCCATCTACCCGCGTCCCAAACATATTCAGCGAGGTAGCCTCCACCACCTCAACGGGCAGAGAACTCCAGAGATTCACCACCCCCCGAGCGAAGAAGTTCCTCCCCAACTTCGCTCCAAACTGTACCCCCCCCATCTCGAGGCTGTGCCCTCCAGTACATAAGTACATAAGAAATAGGAGCAGGAGTAGGCCAACCAGCCCCCCGAGCCTGCTCTGCCATTCAAGATCATGGCTGATCTCAGTTCCACATTACCGCCTTCTCCCCATAACCCTTAATCCCCTCTCTCATCAAAAAATCATCAACCCGAGTCTTAAAAATATTTAGCGAGGCAGCCTCCACCACTTTAACGGGCAGAGAATTCCAGAGATTCACCACCCTTTGAGTGAAGAAGTTCCTCCTCAACTCTGTCCTGAACCGCCCCCCCTTTATCTTGAGGCTATGCCCCCTAGTCCTACTGTCCTTTCTGAGCGGGAAGAGTCTCTCCACCTCTGTCCTATCCATCCCATTTATCATCTTATACGTCTCAATGAGATCTCCCCTCATTCTTCTAAACTCTAACGAGTACAAGCCTAATCTAGTTAGCCTCTCCTCATAACTCAACCCCTTCAACTCTGGAATCAGCCTAGTAAACCTCCTCTGCACTCCCTCCAAGGCTAAAATATCCTTGCGCAAGTACGGCGCCCAAAACTGTACACAGTACTCCAGCTGCGGCCTCACCAACGCCCTATACAGCCGCAGCAAGACCTCCCTACTTTTATATTCAATCCCCTTCGCGATGAAAGCCAGCATCCCTTTCGCCTTCCTGACCACCTGCTGCACCTGCAGGCTGGGTTTTTGCGACTCATGCACAAGGACCCCGAGGTCCCTCTGCACCGTCGCCTGCTGCAGTTTTTCTCCACGTAAGTAATAATCCTTCCTATCATTATTCCTACCAAAGTGAACCACCTCGCACTTACCAACATTAAATTCCATTTGCCATTTCTTGGCCCATTCGCCCAGCCTATCCAGATCCTCTGTAAACTCTCCCTACCCTCCACACAATTTGCCTTTCCACCAATTTTGGTGTCATCAGCAAATTTAGACACCCTACATTCAGTTCCTTCCTCCAGATCATCTATATAAATGGTAAATAGCTGAGGCCCCAGCACCGACCCCTGGGGCACCCCACTAGTCACCAACCGCCAATCCGAATAGCACCCATTGACCCCCACTCTCTGCCTCCTATTTGACAACCAGTTCTCTATCCACGCTAACACCCTACCCCCAACTCCATGCCCCCTGATCTTCTGCAATAAACTCTTGTGAGGTACCTTGTCAAACGCCTTCTGAAAATCCAGGAAGACCACATCCATCGGCTCTCCTCCATCCACCGCCCTAGACACATCCTCATAGAACTCCAGTAAATTTGTCAGACACGACTTCCTTTTAAAGAAACCGTGCTGTGTCTGTTCTATCAAGCAGTTCTCCTCAAGATGCTTCGCTATTTCCTCCTTGATGACGGATTCTAACATTTTACCTACAACAGACGTTAAACTAACTGGCCTATAATTTCCCGCCTTTTGCCTGGTACCTTTCTTAAACAACGGCGTAACATTAGCCGTTTTCCAATCTTCCGGCACTTCCCCGGAATCCAGCGATGTCTGGAAAATAACCACCAAGGCATCCACTATCACTTCCGCCATTTCTTTCAGGACCCTCGGATGCATTCCATCCGGTCCTGGGGACTTGTCCACAATCAGTTCCTTCAGTCTGTCAAGCACCACCTCTCTAGTAACAGTAATGTCATCAAGACCCTCTAGTCCTACCACCTTTCCATTTCTAACATCCGGCAAATTATTCACATCTTCCTCCATAAAGACCGAAACAAAAAAGTTATTCAAGACCTCCGCCATATCCCCATCCCCTACCACTAAGTCCCCTTTTTCATCCTCTAAGGGTCCAACGTTCACCCTAGCCAGCCTCTTCCTTTTTATATATTTATAAAAACTCTTGCTATCCTTTTTTATATTAAGCGCTAGCCCAGCTTCATAGTTTATCCTACTCTTCTTTATCAACTTCTTTGTCAATCTTTGTTGACATTTAAACCTCTCCCAATCCTCTTCTCGCCGACTACTCTTAGCTACTCTAAACGCCTCCGCTTTTAATTTAACACTTTCCTTCACCTCCTTCGTTATCCACGGCTTATTACCTCTCCTCCTACGGTCCTTTTTGACCATCGGAATAAATTTCTGCTGAGCACCAAGAAAGATCTCCTTAAAGATCCTCCGCTGCTCCTCAGCAGACCTACCTTCCAACGCGCTCCCCCAGTCCACATTCGCCAATTCTTCTCTCATCCTACCGTACTCCCCTCTGTTCAAACAAAGGACGCGTGTCCGGGAACCCACTTTCTCCTCCTCCATCTGCACCAGAAACTCCACCATACAATGATCACTCTCCCCAAGAGGATCCTTCACCGCAAGGTCCCTAATTCTACCCGCCTCGTTACATAGCACCAGATCCAAGATAGCTCGCTCCCTCGTCGGCTCCAACACACACTGTTCCAGGAAACTATCCCGGCAGCATTCAAAGAACTCCTCCTCGAGCCCACCGCGTCCAACATGGGTCGACCAATCAATATGCAGATTGAAATCCCCCATAATTACGACCGTCCCATTCCTGCACGCCGCATTTATTTGCACGTTAACAGCCCGCCCCACCTCCAGGTCATTATTCGGGGGCCTATAGACGACACCCACCAGCGTCTTCCTCCCTTTGCTGTTCCTAATCTCTACCCACAACGATTCCACGTTCTGCTCCTTGGCTCCAATATCATCCCTTGCTACCATCCTGAGCAAAACTTCTCTGTTCTCCCTCCAAAGCCTCCACAATCTTCAGGCATGTGGCGACCAGAACATTATATTCCAAGTGTGGCCTAACTAACATTCTATAAAGCTGTGACATGTCTTTCGATTTTCAAACTTAATGCCCACTGAAAGCAAGCATGCTGTATAGTTTCTTGATTAACTTCCACACCTTTGTTCCCACTTTCAGAGACCTGTGTACCTGTACACCCAGATCCCTCTGCATACCAATGTTCTTAAGGATTCTGTCATTTACTGCATATTTCACATCTCTATGAGACCTTCTAAAATGCATAACCTCACTTTTGTCTGGATTAAATTCCACCTGCCATCTCACCGCCCAAGTCTCTAATAAATCTATATCCGGCTGTATCCTCTGACTATCCTCCTCACTATCCATAATTCCACCAAACTTTAGTTGTCTGCAAACTTACTAATCAAACCAATTACATTTTTCCTTCAAATCATTTATATATCACGCATTTACCATGTAAATTGACTAGCATACACATCCATGGATAATAAATGGCGATTAAACATTGCCAATCCACCTAATCTGCACATATTTGGACTGTGGGGGTTGGGGGGAGGTGGGGAAACAGCAGCACGGAGTGGAAACCCAAGGAGTTTTCTCTTTGTCATCAATATCATTCGACAAACACTTTCCCAATTTCTCTGCCCAAATGTCCCTCATCGTGTTACTACCCCCCCCCCCCCGCCCATCTCCTCAATCTGTTCCACCTCTCTCACATTTCCACTCACCATTCTTCACTCCCTCATTTTCATTCTGCTCATTCACATATCAAATTGCCTCCAGTACAGCTCCAGTTCTGCTCACCATCATTATCAATCATTTCAGTTGTTTTTTGATTTCTCTTCCACATTGTCATCGCCCTTACTGCTCGTCTCCTTGTTCTCACTTCCTGATTCCTATTAATAATCTGCCCAACGTTTTTGATATGGATCGAAGTTCAGGAGTCCATTTCACTATTTGCATTCAATGTGGTTAGAACACAATTACGTCATGAAAATCCTACAGTGCTAAAGGAGATCCTTTGGCCCATTGAGTATGCACTGAGTGCCTGACAATGCGAACTGCATAATTCAAATCCCTATCCTATCTCTGTAACTCCATGTATTTACTCCCTAGTCTCCATCACCTACGTAGTTATGGACACTAATGGACAATTTACTATGTTAAATTAGCCTGAGTTAGCAAGTAGATTATCCATTTCAATGATTTCAAAGATTTGTCAATCTTTGATCAATTCGATTCTCTCTACATGGTATCTTGGAAAGGCTGGAAACTGTTGGTCACAACATGCAGGCAGTAGAGCTGATGACAGATATTGTCCATGAGGACACACATTGGATGTTGTTTCATGTTCATGGACATTGATTTGCTCATTCCCTGAAAGCAAAGTCACATCAAGTTTTCTTTTTTCCCCTAAATATTCACACAGCCTTTCCCCCAAATTTGAGAAACGTGTGTGATAGTGCAGTGGCTGACCACATTGAAAATCAAGCTGTTTTTACCAGGTTTAAATTTAAACTGAAATTAAAAGATAATCTGCCCTGAACTGGGGCTTGAACCTGGAGCATACAACTAAGACACAGAAACACTATCCGTTGAATCACAACCTCCTTGAGACAGGATGGTGACTGGTGTTGGGCCAACTCTGCTTCAAAGGGAAATAGTTAAGGAAGCAACTATAGCCTAAACTGAGGAATAGTGAACCCTCTGTGCAGATGGATCAGGCAGAGAGAAACAGATGGGTTTACATCATGATCAGAGGATGGAGATGGACAGGAAAGGCGGGTAGAACAACAGGTAGCTTCCATTAAGGGGATTGGCAAAGATGAATAAGCAAAAGTGAGGAAAAGGTATGTTTCAATGTGGGAAGAAACTGGAATTACTTATTGGATAAGTGGTAGGTTCCATTGTGCCTTCAAAAGTGGAAGTGACCAGTCTCTGAAGACTAAACATTCGCAGAGCCAGGGTTACAGAGTGCATTTGGTCCAACACTGAGTCAGCGGTGATGTGCGGGTGGATACGGTCTCCTTCTCCACTGTAGCCATTCTCTGAGCCTATGACAAAGATGGAGTGCGCTTGATGAGCGAGATGGGGAGAAAAGAGATGGAGAGAGAGAGAGAGAAAGAGAGAGAGACAGAGAGAGAGGATATTGAGAGATGGAGCAGCACTAAATCATGAAATCGCAGACAGAGAGGGTAAGGGTTACAGTGAGCGTGGGGAGAGATCGAGAAATAGCTTCAAAAGGTGAGAGATAAAGGAGAGATTGAGAAGGGAGAAATGTTGTGACAGCGTGAGAATGCTAAGAACTCGAAACAGTCTGATACCGACTCAACAGATTTCAAGTCCACCTAATGCATTCTGCACAGTTCATATCTTCATCGGCTTAGTTTGTACCACGCGTGGATAATTTTGCTCCTTTCTGATCTCCTTATCCCTCATTTGTTAACACTTCGAGCATGATACACAGTGCTGGACTTAATTACCCTCATTTAGAAATCACTGGGTAAAAGAAACATAAACTTGTCCCCACATCCATAATTTACACACACAGAAAACATTATGAACAGTGCCGCTCACCATTTATCTCATTTGGGCTAAGTTGGGAGCACGGTTTACAGGTATGATCTCCTTATCCCTCCGTTAAAACACAGGAGGAACATTATGCACAGATCTGGTTTTTGGATTTCTCATTTAGAATTCACACACTGGATTCCTCATTTAGAGATCACGTGGAGCACTATGTAGATCTGCAAGTCACATCTCTCATTTCCACCAAACTGGGAGCTACAGCACAGCGATTTAGTCAGTTACCGTGTTGAGATCATACTCAGGTATTCAATACTCGTGAAAGTTGTCTTCAATAAAGTCTCCCCTCCTCTTTCCTAGAATATCTCACAGAAAGTCACTAATATCGAGGAAGCTGCAGAATTGAACCGTTTCTGGTCAATAGGCATTAGACGGAGGAACACTGCTACTATTTTGAGCAGGAATGTAGAATTTATTGGATGACTGAAAATCAATGGCCCAACCGGGGGTCCATACTTTCCTTTATTGAAGCAAACAACAATTTTTGCAGCTCAGGATGTGTTAAATTATATGGATCCTGACATACTGCTTTCCGAATCATGTGATGTGATCGCTGCAAAGTTCAGAGTCTCTTTTCCCTTTCACACTTCGCTCTCTGTTGGCCAGGAGAGGGATAGTCTGAATTTAACATGGTCAGTGTTGTAGGTAAAAGATATCTCTGAGACCAATTGTGAGTCAAAGTATTGAGAATGTGCATAAGGTAGATTGAGAAGGGGAAAAGGGTTAAAATTGGGATGCGGAACTAGAAATCAGTTGAGGGATAAACTGGTTATGGAAAGGGCCTGAGGCGAGGGCGACAAGGCTCACCGAAACTAATGATCGCGTTAAAGAAACTGCGAATAGGTAATTGTGGCTCAGGCTTCCGAGGGCAGGGCCGAATCGATTCTGTTCTTGGAAGTAATCTAATCAGAAACTTTAATAGCCATGTCCTTACCTGGCTATCGCCTTTTGTTCCTGAAAGTAATCTAATCAAAATGTAACAATACAGCGATGCCCTTATTGGCTAACAGAAGTATGTGGATCTATTTCCGCCGTGTATAACTGAAACTGTTTTGTAAGCCAGACAGAGACTCACAAACCCATACTTGATGCATATGGTCTAGCGATCTCTCCTCCAGAGCAACAAAGAAGGATTGCAGAGAAACCTGTGTCTCATCAGTTATAGATCCCACTCCGAAAGTGAATTCCACAATTGGTGAGCCAACCAGGAGCCCAAATGTACATTACTGGTCTACCAGCGTCAGCGATTGAGATGGAGCGAGGGAGGACAGGGACAGACGGTGCCACAAGGTAAGAGTAAAGTTTGTCTCTCTCTACCATCCTGTGCCTCTATCTCAATCCGTTCAGCGAACTAGTAACTATCTTACAGGCTCCTTGAATCTGGACGTAAGACATACGGACACTCACCTTGGAAAGGAGGGAATGTGCAGACTCCTTCTAAGGACATGGTGGAGTCTGCAACTCAATGAGGCGGCAGAACATCAAGGAAAATAAACTGTCTTATCTGCTCCAAAGTCAACCCCGGCAAATCTATTGGCTGTAACAAAGGGAGTTTACAAATTCCAGCCAGTCCCTTTGATACTTTGCAGATGGACTTTATCGAACTACCCAGAGTGCATTGTTAGAAGTATTACTGGGTAATTGTTAATGTGTTTAGCAAATGGATCGAAACATTCCCAACAACGAACAACAAGGCTCCCACAGTACTGCAGATCCGACTAAAGGATATAACCCCTAGGTTTGGGATTCCACAAAGACTTTTTTCCAACAATGGGCCACACTTTATTGGAAAGATCAACCAAGAACTATGGTCTGTGCTTAAAATGAACCAACAATTCCACTGCTCCCATCACCCAAAGACCGCGGGGTGGTAGAACTCGCAAATGGAATCCTTAAGGATAATCTAACCAAACTCACCCTCGAGACAGGACTGAATTAGGTAAAGTTCCTCTCATTGACACTCGATCATCTGTGCGTTACTCCCCACCCCCCAATATCGGTACCGGTTTTAATGCCGCTGAGATAATTTATGGGCGCCCACTTAGACCCCCACGGGATGGAGTTACACCTCCTCCTCACCAGATAGATCCACATGTCATGTCTGACCAACTCCAGCAATATTTTAAACAATTGACTTTGTCTCTTAAGTTTTTTACACACTCAGGTGAAGGGAACTACCAGGCCCACCCAATAGGGACGGAGATTGGGAAGGAGTCGAAACCAGGGACTGGGTGCTGATTCGTGACTGGGAACGACCCAAACTAGGACCTCGCTGGAGAGGACCCTTCCAAGCTCTGCTAGAGCCCCCCACCGCAGTGAAGGTGAAAGGGCAGGAAAGGTGGATACATCTGAGTGACTGTAAGCTTTGGACAGCTTGGTCACACCTAATCCAGACAGACTAATGAAGAAAGACCTGTCAACTTCAAACTCCAGGATCTCAGACTTTTTCCGGACTTTCTAACTGTTCCTCCCCAATGCTTTTAGATTGTTATAAAGTGTGACCTTATCATTGCTCTCGCCCTCGCTGCAGTAACAGTTGAAGGAAATTGGAGTTAGTTTTCAGAGAATGACCTTATGGGTAAAGGTGTTAGTTGGCTCCAGTCTATGAGTCAGAAGCTAGAACCATTATTTACAAGGCTAATCAATCCAACCAGGTACATTGTTTGTGCTCATGGGGTGTTCTTGTTTGGAACGACTCCCGTGAACATAGAACATAGAACATTACAGCGCGGAACAGGCCCTTCGGCCCACAATGTTGCGCCGACCAGTCTTATTTTTAAAAAAAAACATTCACCCACTAATCTAAACCAATCCCTTTTCGTCCATAAACCTATCCACCAATCTCTTAAACGCCCCCAAACTAGGCGCATTTACAACTGCAGCAGGCAGGGCATTCCAGTCCCTCACCACCCTCTGGGTAAAGAACCTGCCCCTGACATCCGTCCTATAACTACCCCCCATTAATTTAAAGCCATGCCCCCTCGTGCTAGATTTCTCCATCCGAGGAAACAGGCTATCACCATCCACCCTATCTAAACCTCTAATCATCTTATATGTTTCTATAAGATCCCCTCTTAGCTGCCTTCTTTCCAGTGAAAACAACCCCAAATCCCTCAGTCTCTCCTCATAGGACCTCCCCTGCATACCAGGCAACATCCTGGTAAACCTCCTCTGCACCCTCTCCAAAGCCTCCACATCCTTCCTGTAATGTGGGGACCAGAACTGCACACAGTACTCCAAGTGCGGCCACACCAGAGTTGTGTACAGTTGCAACATGACGCTGCGACTCCTAAATTCAATCCCCCTACCAATAAACGCCAAGACACCGTACGCCTTCTTAACAACCTTATCTACTTGATTCCCAACTTTCAGGGATCTATGTACACATACACCTAGATCCCTCTGCTCCTCCACTCTATTCAAAGTCCTCCCGTTAGCCCTATACTCAACACATCTGTTATTCCTACCGATATGGATTACCTCACACTTCTCCGCATTAAACTCCATCCGCCACCTCGCGGCCCAGCTCTGCAACCTGTCCAAGTCACCCTGCAAACTTCGACACCCTTCCTCACAATCTACCACACCTCCGACTTTGGTGTCATCAGCAAACTTACTAATCCACCCAACTATACCCTCATCCAGATCATTAATAAAGATTACAAACAGCAGTGGCCCCAAAACAGATCCCTGAGGCACACCACTCGTAACCGAACTCCATGATGAATAATTACCATCAACCACCACCCTCTGTCTCCTATCTGCTAACCAATTCCTGATCCAAGTACCTAAATTACCACCAATCCCATACATCTGCATTTTCTGCAGAAGCATACCATGGTGAACCTTATCAAACGCCTTACTAAAATCCATATATACCACATCTACTGCCTTACCCCTATCCACCTCTTTGGTCACCTTCTCAAAGAACTCAATAAGGTTAGTAAGGCACGACCTTCCCGCTACAAAACCATGCTGACTATCTCTAATCAATTCATTACTCTCCAAATAACTATAAATCCTATCCCTAATAATTCTTTCTAAAACCTTGCCCACTACAGAAGTAAGACTCACTGGTCTATAATTCCCAGGGAAGTCTCTGCTCCCCTTCTTAAACAATGGGACAACATTCGCTGTCCTCCAATCTTCCGGTACTATACCAGAGACCAACGACGACCTGAAGATCAGAGCCAGTGGCTCTGCAATCACCTCTCTTGCCTCCCATAGAATCCTAGGGTAAATCCCGTCTGGACCAGGGGACTTATCTATTTTCAACCCATCTAGAATATCCAACACATCCTCTGTATCAACTACAATACTTTCTATTTTACACCCCTTCACCCCAGTGACCTCCTCAGCTACATTCATATCGTCCTGCGTGAACACCGAAGAGAAATAATGGTTCAATGCCTCTCCAATCTCTTCCGGTTCCACACACAACTTCCCCCTACTGTCTGTAACTGGCCCTAATCTTGCCCTGACCAACCTTCTGTTCTTGACATACCTATAGAACGCCTTAGGATTCTCCTTAATCCTATCAGCCAAAGTCATCTCATGCCCTCTTCTAGCCCTTCTTAACTCCCTCTTCAACTCCCTCCTAGCCAATCTAAAGCTTTCTACTGCACTACCCGAGCCCTCAAGCCTCATCCGAACATAAGCCTCCTTCTTCTTCCTAACCAACAAATCAACTTTTTTTGTGAAGGCTTATTTGGATCGAGGAATGTCATTAAAGTAGATTTCTGTAACGTGTACCTAGTCCAGGCAAATAGAACATTGGTTTTAGACAAACACAATCTTTGGACTTTACCATGTTGGTACTGGGGATGCAATTCGAATTTACCTGTAAAAGAGAACCCGCGGAGGGAAAATACCATCATTTTCTCTATAACAGAAAATGCTTCAGGGAAACCTTAGTGGGTGATCGCCTCCTGCAGGAAAGAGTGGAAGACAGCTCCCTTGTCCGACAGAAATGAGGGTTCCCTGACCTGGATATTCTGGACCTTCCCCATCCCCAGAACCACATCTGCAATCTACGTGGGGATGGTGGTCATGGGAATATTTATGGGGATTGCTGTCTTTAAGTGCATTCTACAACGTATGATGGCTTCTATGGAGGATCTGTTACCTGGAAAACGGGCCTTGTTCGTTAACATAACCGAATGTGATTCCCTAACCCCTGTCCTTGACCCATTCATGGACACTCAGGATTGTCATGAAATGACAAAAGGAGGGAATGAGAATGTGTATAAAGTAGATTGAGAAGAGGAAAGGGTTAACATTGGGATGTGTAACTATAAATCTGTTGAGAGATAAACTGGTTATGGAAAGGACCTGAGGCGAGGGCGACAAAGCTCACCGAAACTAATGATCACGTTAAAGAAACTGCTAAAAGGTAATTGTGGTTCTGGATTCGGAGGACGGGGCCTTTATCGATTGGCCTTTTGTTTGTGAAAGTAATCTAATCAGACAATTTAATAGCCATGTCCTTACATGGCCATCGCCTTTTGTTCTTGAAAATAATCTAATCAAGTTAACAATACAGTGACGCCCTTATTGGCTAACAGAAGGAGATGGATGCATCTCCATCGTGTATAAGTGAGACTCATGAACCCAAGCTTGATGCGCATGGTCTAGCGATCTCTCCTCTGATGTAATAAAAAAAAGGTCTGTGGAGAAATCTGTGTCTCATCAGTTTCTGACCCGACTTCCGAAAGCAAATTCCACAGAACAACCTCTCTTGGGAAAGCAGCGACACAGCCACACTCCTTGTGTCACGGTTGGTTCTGCTGCAAAGGGAAGGATTTAAAATTGTGCCAGTCCAATCGTTATAGGGGATCCAATTGCAAGGGGAATAAACAGCTTTCCTGTGGCAGCAAAGGAGCCGCCGGGATTGTGTGTTACCTTCCTGGTGCCAGGGATAAAGATGTCTCTGAGTGTCTGCAGGACATTCTGAAGGGGGAGATCGAATAGTCAGTGGTCATAGTGCACGTTGGTAAAAATGACATAGATAAAAAAAAAGGATGAGGCCCTAAAAGCAGAATACATGGAGCTAGGAAGAAAGTTCAGAAATCAGACTTCAATGTAATGGTCTCAGGATTACAACCGGTGTCACATGCTGGTCAGAGTAGAACAGAGAGGATCTATCCAATAAATACCTATCTGAAGAGATGGTATCAGGGGGAGAGTTTCAGATTTCTGGGGATTTCGGGCTAGTTCTGGGGGAGGTGGGACCTGTACACATTGGGCAGGTTAAACATGGAGCTGGAGTGGGACTGATATCCTGGGGGGAATGTTTACCAAAATGGTTGGGGAGATTTTAAATTAAGATGCCAGGGGGATGGAAACATATCTAAGGAGTCAGAGAAGAAGGGGGCAAGGGCAAACTATTGGGAGAAGTTTCCAACTGCACCAAATATCAGAACAAATTTTAAAAGCAAGGAGAAGTCAGGAGATGTTATTAATGAAGAGTTAGAATTCAAAACAAAGGCACAGATTTGAGAATAAAGGCACTTTGTCTGAAGTTCATAGCATTCGAAACAAGGCAAATGAGTTGACACCATGAATCATTGTGAATGTGTATGATTTGATGGCCATTACAGAGACATTGTTGCAGGATAGTCACGACTGGGAGTTAAATATCCAGGGTTATCAGACTTTTCAGAGGGAGCGGCAGGAATGAGTGGGAGGTGGTGTAGCTCTGAAATTTAAGGATGACATCAGGATGGTAGTGAGAGATGATGTAGATTCTATGGGGAAAAAAGGTTGAATCCATTGAGGTGGAAATTAGAAATAATAAGGAGAAAAAGTCACTGATGGGCGTCATCTATAGGTCACCAAAGAGTAACATCACGGTGGGGCGAGAAAAAATAATGATGAATATGGAACTGACACAGCAATTATTATGAGGGTATTCTAACCTACATGTCAAGTGGACAAACCAGGTCTGTCAAGGCAGACTAGAGGATCAGTTCATAGAATGTATCCGCAATAGATTTTTGAACAGTATGTATGGAACATACGTGGGAACAAGCTATCCTAGATCTGGTCCTGTTTAATGAGACAGGAATAAATAATAACCTTACAGTTGTGGATCCTCTCGGAAGAAATAATCACAGTATGGTTGAATTTAATATACAGATGGAGCATGGGAAGGTAAAATCCAACACCAGTGTCTTGTGCTGAAACAAATGAGACGACAATAGGATGAGGGAGGAGAAGGCTGAGGGAGGCTGGGAGCAGAAAGTTTATTCTGTAACAATTGAGAAACAGTGAATGACTTTCATAGCGAGTCTTCACCATTCTCAGCAAGAGTATATACCGGTGATAAGGAAGGATTACAGAAAAAAGAGAATCAGCCATGGATACCTGAGGAAATAAAGGAGGTTATCAAATTGAAATAAAATGCATACAAAGTGGCAAAAATCAGTGGGAAACTAGATGATTGGGAAATCTATAAAGGTCAACAGAAAGCCATGAAAAATGCTACAAAGAAACGTACGATGGATCAGGAAAGTATTCTAGCTCAGAATATTAAAACAGATAGCAAACACATCAAACAAAAGAGTGACTAAAGTAAACATTGACCTTTTAGAGGATAAGAAGGGGGATGTAATAATTGGAAATAAGGATATAGCTGAACAGTTATTTTGTGTCAGTCTTCACGGTGGAAAAAGAAAGAAAATGCCAAAACTTGATAACAAGAAAGCTTTGGCAGGTGTGGACCGAGAAACTATCATTATCACGAAAGAGGTAGTGCTGGGAGAACTAATGGGGCTAAAGGTGGGCAGGTCTCCAGGCCCTGATGGAATGCATCCCAGGGTACTAAAAGGCAGGAGAAAATTCAAATGCACCAGGAGTAATTTATCAAAATTCGCTGGACTCTGTGTGCTTCCCACAGATTGGAAAACAACAAGGATGACGCCAATGTTAGAAAAAACAAGAGGGGAGCAAAAAGGGGATATCTATAGACCCGTTAGCTTAACTTCTGCGGGAGGGAAAATACTTGAATGTATCATCAAGGATGGAATGGCGAGACAGTTTATATACATTGTCCCACTGGGAAGGCAAAGCAGCCTTGGTTCCTAAAGGGCAGGCCACGTTTGACTCATTTGGTGGAATTCTGAGAAAACATTACAGATGCAGTGGACAGTGGGGACCCTGTGGATAGGGTGTATCTGGATTTCCAGAATGCATTTGACAGGATGCTGCACCAAGGGTAGCCGTATAAAAGTCCCCCGTGCTACGGCTAATGTATTAGCATGGATGTAGGAATGGGTAACTGACAAAAAGCAAAACGTGGGAGGTGGGGGAGGGAAATGGATTTCTGGTTGGCGATCAGTGACAAAGAACAAAGAACAACCCAGCACGGGAAACAGGCCCTTCGGCCCAACGAGCCCGCGCCGCCATCTTAACAAAGCATTTTCCTACACCTCCCTTGACCCGTGTGTATGTGTATGGGACCTCCATTGGAAACCAGATTCAGGGGAGAATAGTTTAGGGACAATTTGTGACTCCAATCAGCCGAAGAGCACATCTTTGGGGTGTGGGAGGAAACTGGAGCACCCGGAGAAAACCCACACAACCACAGGGAGAATGCGCAAACTCCCACAGACACTGTCCCAAATCCATGTATCTGCACAGCTAGCAGTGATAGTCACTGAGCTGTCGTGGTGCCCATCTGTTGGTCCAGTTTGAAGCACACACAAACGACGTGAAGTACTAGGCCACTCTCGAAACATCCAAGAGCAGCCCACGCACGACCCACCGTGTGCATGCCCCTCGTTAGACAACAAGGTGGACCGACGCACCTGCGGAGTAAAAGGGACAAAACATCAACACGTGTAGCATTAGATTTCCTGGAACGTCCCGAGGTTCTGACCCTTATTTAAAACCGTCTCCTATAACCCTCCATCCCTGTTTCACTCATGTGCCTATTTAAGTAAACCTTAAACAAGTCCAGCGTGCCTGCCTCCACCACCTTACTTGGTAGTGCATTCCATACCCCCACGACCCTCTGTGTGAAAAACCTCCCTCTAGCATCCAAATTATACCTCTCCCCCCTCACCCTAAGCTCGTGACCCCTCGTGATATTTGTCTCCAATCTAGGAAAAAGCCTGCCACTGTTTACTCTATCTATACCCTTCATTATTTTATACACCTCTATCAGATCCCCCCTTAATCTCCGTCTCTCTAAGGGAAAGAGCCCCAATTTACCCAATCTTTCCTCATCACCCAGTCCTTCCATACCAGGCAGCATCCTGGTAAACCTCCTCTGCACTCTCTCCAAGATCTCCACGTCCTTCTGGTAGTAAGGTGACCAGAACTGGACGCAGTACTCCAAATGCGGCCTAACCAACGTTCTGTACAACTGTAGCATTAGACGCCAGCTCTTGTACTCTATACCCCTTCCTATAAAGGCTAGCATACCATAGGCTTTCTTCACAACCTTCTCCACTTGTGTTGCCACCTTCAGAGACTTGTGCACTTGCACTCCCAGGTCCCTCTGCATTTCTATACTCTTAATAGGTCTACCCTTTATCATGTAACTCCTCTCTACATTATTCCTTCCAAAATGCATCACCTCACATTTATCAGGATTAAATTCCATCCGCCATTTATCTGCCCAGTATACCAGCCTATCTATATCCTGCTGTGTCACCTGACACTCCTCCTCACTATCCGCCAATCCTGCCATCTTTGTGTCATCTGCAAACTTGCTGATCACACCACATACGCCCTCTTCCAAGTCATTTATATATATTACGAATAGAAGAGGTCCCAGTACTGAGCCCTGCGGCACACCACTGGTGACAGACCTCCAGCTAGAAAAGGACCCTCCCACTACTACTCTCTGTCTCCTCTTACCTAGCCAGTTTTCAACCCAACTAGATACCTGGCCTTGTATCCCATTAGCCTTAATCTTTTCTACCAACCTACCATGAGGGACTTTGTCAAACGCCTTACTGAAATCCATATGGACGACATCAACAGCTCATCCTTCATCGACCGTTTTTGTCACCTCCTCAAAAAATTCTACCAGATTCGGAAGGCAAGACCTCCCCTGAACAAAGCCATGCTGTGTATCCTTAATCAGATTGCAACACTCCAAATGCGTATACATCCTATCCCTAAGAATTTTTTGCAACAACTTTCCTACCACTGACGTCAAACTCACCGGCCTATAATTACCAGGGTTATCCCTACTCGAGATCCCTCATCTCGGTGCAAAACTGTTGTCCTTTTATTCTGAGGCTGTGCCCTCGGATCATAGTCTCTCCTACAAATGGAAGCATCTTCCTCATGTCCACTCTATCCAGACCTTTCAGTATTTTGTATGTTTCAATGAGGACCCCCTCATCTTTCTAAACTCCAAGTACAGACCCAGAGTCCTCAAACACTCCTCCAATCTCCAGCTTTTCATTCCCGGGATCATTCTTGTGAACCTCTTCTGGATCTTCTCCAGGACCAGCACATTCTTTCTTTAATACAGGCCCAAATGTGCTCTCAATATTCCAAAGGTAGTCTGACCAGAGCCTTATAAACCTTCAGCAGTACATCCCTGGTTTTGGTGGCACAAAATATGTTAATTTCTAAATGTGGCAAAGACCTTGAGGTTAACAAATAAAACTCAGCTGATAAAGTCATTTATTACATGTCAATGTCCCAGATTAGTCTGTCATGGTTGACCTAACAACAGGAGATTCAGATGCAGTTTCCAGTCGTTTTCTCATCTGCTGGGATTTTAACTGATTTATCTTTTGATTCGATTTATTATTGTCACATATATTAACATTCATTGTAAAATATTGTTTCTTACGCACTAGACAAGCAGAGCATGACATTCATAGAGAAGGAGAGAGTGCAAAATGTAGTGTTGCAGTCACAGTTCGGGTGTAGCAATGCACTACAGAGTACTATTGCAAGACAGATCCATTCAAAAAGTTGACGGCAGCTGGGAAGAAGCTGTTCCTGAATTGGTTGTAACGGAACCTCAGACGTAGAGGCTGAGCCGTGCCAAACTGTGAGACAATCAGAAAGAATGTTTTCTATGGTGCATTTGTAAAAGTTGCTGAGAGTCGTAGTGGGCTTGCCAAATTTCCTTAGTCTGTCTGTGATCGCCTTGGACAGATATGAAATTGGAGAGATGATAATGTTTGAATTGTAATATCTAATGGTGTAAAGTATCTGGGAGCAGAGTGGATTTGATAAAGGCTGGAATACAGACTGGGGGAATGAGCGGGAAGATGTTGTGCTGAATGAATGGTTCTTCTTGTAGGACAGGGATGGATGGAGAGAGGGAAGGAGGGTGAGGTGGACAGAGGGAGGGTGAGATGATGGATGTTGAATTTGAGAAGCTGCAGTTTCCATTTGAAGAGGTTCCCAGTGCCTCTGAGCAGCTGAACTGGGGAAGCCTTTGGGCAGAGATGGTGCTGCTGCTATTTCCCCTCCCGGCCACCAGGGGCCGCTGTAACCCTCCCGGCCGGTGCTGCAGCTGCTGCTCCTCCCAGTGTCACCTCCTGCCGCTTCTGGCCCAGCCGCTGCTCATTGGCAGAACATCCGGGGCCTGTGGAGGGGCGGAGCCTCCGCCATGTTGCCGTGATGTCACGGTGAGGCCCCTCCCCCTCCCCCGCCGTTTGTTTTTAAATAAAAAGGAAGAAGTGAGTGTTGAGCAATGGGGAAAGTGAGAGAAATTCCGAGCCGGAAACCCCGCCAGGAACCGAATCAAAATTAAATCAAATCCATATTTATATCCAGAGGCCGGGGCGGGACCGCGCCTGCGCGCTGTGTTCTCCCAGACTGCACCGCGCAGATCAGGATTAAAAAAAATTAAAAAACAAGAAGCGCCCTTCCCGAATCGAGCAGGAACAGAAATTCTGCCGGGAGCGGATAAGGAATAAAAATCATCAACATTTAAAAAAGATTAACATCTACCTGCCGGTGCGCATGTGCGGGAGGGGGATTCTCCCAGAGGGCCGCGTGGGGGCCGCCGCCGCATTCAAACCCCTAGCAACGGCAAGATGGCGGAGGGCCGTCTCCCCTGGCAACGGCAAGATGGCGGCCAGCCGTCTCCCCGGCAAGACTTCTGTAAATCCAAATGTTTATCCAATTCCATTAAACTGTCCATTTAACACTGTCCCATCGCCAAATGTGAACAAACCAACAGAGACACAAACCAGAGGCAGAGACGCTGCAAATGTCCCAGTGTTTATTTATAAAACAGTGGGACATTTACTGACATGTTCAGGTCAATCTCAGTGATGGTCAGTGACCAGGTCTACATTAAAACAACGGGTGCAGTCCAAGGTTAAACATCATTGGAACAAAGTTCTCCTGAAATTGGACATTGCCGGTGAGTCCCAATGTGATGGAGAGATCCAAACTCAGCCCCACACCCTGATGTGGTGAAGGGGACACCAGGCCCAGCTACAGAGTTGGATGTAAAGAACAGCGGCGTGTGTTTGATTCTGGTGATGTACACACTCCGAGCCGAGTATTGAATCATTCTGAGGCAGAGAGACATCAGATTGAGACCATACGACACATTGGGGGCCTTTTCATCTCCCATAACAATCCCTCCCCCTCCCTCTAATATCAGAGAATCATCGAAACCCTACAGCACAGAAAGAGGCCATTCGGCCCATCGAGTCTGCACCGACCGCAATCCCACCCAGGCCCTACCCCCTTATCCCTACACATTTACCCACTAATCCCTCTAACCTACACATCTCAGGACACTAAGGGGTGATTTTTAACATGGCCAATGAACCTAACCCACACATCTTTGGACTGCGGGAAGAAACCGGAGCAGGGCCCAGACTGAAATAATGGGGAAAAATCTGGTGCTGTGTTTATTCATACAAGTGCTTGATTGTAGTGACTGAGATGGTGCAGCACAGTGTTTACACAAACAAGGACTAGATTGTAATAACAGATCTTTCTATGAAATCTCCAGTTCCTGCAGGGCAGGAGGAGGCCATTCAGTCCATCCAGACAGATCCTATCCCCCTGACCCTGAGCAGTAACTGATCCTGCCCAGTCTCCCTATGCTGCTGATGTTTGGAGAGTGTGAGGAAAGGCTCCCCCCGCAGACACGGGGACAATGTACAGACTCCACACAGACACTGAGCCCAAGGCCGCCAATTGAAGCCGGGGCCTCCCTGACGCTGTGAGAGCGCAGCACCAACCACTGAGCCCCCACCGTGCCGCCTCACAGTGTAACTGACCATCCCCCCGGCTCTGTTAATATTATACAGAGACACGCTGTATTTACACAGTAAATCACCATTTTAATCCTGAAGCTGAATGTTGAACCTTTTTCTGGGCCGTTAATTCCTTACCGTTATTCACAAATCCGCGCGCTCCGCTCGACGCCGGTCAGTTCCCGCCGAAGAAGAAGATTCCCGCTTCTCCGCTCACGTGACACCAGTCCGCCCCGCCCCCGCCGCGCGCAGAAACCGTTTAACGGCCGCTTCCCGACACGTCAGAGTGGGCGGGACCGCACGGCGTTCGCATTCTTCATTGGTCCATGGCGCTGTCCATCAGATGGAGACAGCCAATAGGAGCCCGCTCCAGCAGAATGATTGACAGCTGGTCTGGGTGGACTCGGGCAGATTGTGATGAGTCAGTGTCCTGGCTGGAGATAACAGCACAGCCTCTGTAAGCTGCTGCTCAAACCCTCTCTCCACTCACACTGTCTGCACCTTTAACACTTGGAAAGACCCACATTCCAACCATTATCCTGGAAATGGAGTCTGTGCCTATATACACCCTGTTTGTGAACACATCTCCCGCTCACCTGAAGAAGGAGCCACACTCCGAAAGCTCGTGCTGCCAAATAAACCTGTTGGGCTGTAACCTGGTGTTGTGAGACATCTTACTGTGTCCACCCCAGTCCAACACCGGCATCTCCACATCAAGATTGTGATGAAGCAGCGACTCGCCGTGGATTCGCTGCCATTGGGGACAATCCCAGCCAGCGAGAGGCAGCACCTCCCGTCCCCAAGAGCAGCATTCGCACCGTCCCACTTTCTCCTCCATTTGGGCAGCACCACAAACAGCTTCTTGTTATTTCTTCCATTGGCAGCACCCACGGGTGCTCTTGGTGCTCCCGTTCCAGCACCTTCCCTCTTAATGATGGGGGAATGAGGCTCTCATCGCCCAGAATAAACATCCAGCAACACCGACAACTCCCAGCTTCCACACACTTATCGCCGTAACTCCGGGTGCTTTCTACTCATCCTCCCTCTCTGGACAAGTTCCACTCCCTCCCTCATAACCGGATCATTCCGGGTGACTTTCCGTACCTGGTTAGCGGTTACCAGAACTTTATCTTCTTGTGTGAAATACATTATCTTCACATTCCAGCAGGAACATCTTTATCTCCAGGCAAAGGCAGCTTGGACAGAGCATCCACATTGCCGTGTTTCTCTGACTGACAGCACCAACACCCAACTCTACAATCAAACTGCTGCCATGGACGCTATCCCAGTGTATGGTCCAAGGATGGAAGATAAAACATACGAATTATGAGTGGGAGACGGCAATTCAGCCCTTCGAGCTCGCTCCGTCATACAACATCATCATGGCAGAGCTTTTAATTTCTTGACATAAAGACGATGCCGAAGCCGCTTTCTTCCACCCGAGCAGACTTTTCCTCAGCTTTCGTCAACAATCTAGAAGTGAATACTCTGGATCTTCCTCTCCGTTTGACATAACGTGAGACAGGATGACACCAATCCCATTGGGTGAGGAGTAACGTGTAAGCTGCAGCAGTAACTTTTTTAAGTTGAACTAGTATTTCCAATCTCTTCAAAGCCTGCTTTACCGCTAGGGAAGCCTCCTTTTGTTTTGTTCACTTCCACGCTGTCCTTTCACCAGCAGCTGGAGCATCAGTTTCAACGCTGTCACCAGATCCAGAATGAGCTTGTCATATTAATTGATTAGACCCAAAAACAACCTTAATTGGGAAGCATTGTCTGGTTTTGGGGCCTTCATGATGACGCCTTGTGTAATCCATTGCCATCAATTTCATGACCCAGGCATTCAATGGGGTCCTCGAAGAACTCATATTACTCTCTTGACTTGCTGGCACTGCTCCTGCAACCTCTTTAAGAGATTCTCCAAGTACTTGGAAAATATGAATCCATGACCAAGATATCATCCAGGTAAGGCTGGACTCCTGTCATTCCACTCATGATTTGGTCCATGGCCCTCTAATCGAGATAAGGGCACACATAATCAAGATGGGGGCTCTCCAACACAAAATGGGGGGCATTCCAACTCAAAATAGGGGGCACTCCAACTCGAAATAGGGAGCATTCCTAATTGACGGGGCACTTGTAATTAACAGGGGGCACTCCTAATTCACCTGGGCACTCCTAATTGACAGGAGCACTGCTGGCAGATGTGCAGGCACTCATAATTGAAACTGTTGTTGCCCTAAATCTGAATGGAAGCACATCTAATCCAGATAGAAGTCTCTTATTCAAGACAGGGGGTGCTCCCAGTCAAGACAGGGAGAGCTCCCAATCGAATTTGGGGTACTCCTAATGGCGACGGGGGGACACTCCTAATTGAATTAGTTGCTGCTCCAAATCTAAATACCCCAAACTGATAGAGAAGGCTTCATTATTCGAGATGCAGGGCACTCCTAATCCAGGGAGATGCAGACCAAATCGAGGTAGGCAGCATTCCTAATGGACCGGGGACACTCAGAAGTGATTGCTTTGGGGGGGGCACCCTAACTGAAATAGCCACTGGTCCAAATCTAAACAGGGGGGCATTCCTAATTGAGATAGAAGGCTCTCTTATTGCAGATAGAGACACTCCAAAATCGAGATGGGCTACTCCTAATCGTTAGAGGGGCATTCACAATCAAGGTAGGGGGCTCTCCAAATTGAGATAGTTGGGACTTCAAATCGAGATATAGGGCACTACTATGAACCTGGCAGTGAACCCAGCCAGGCCTGTGACACTGAATCTCAAAGGACAGAGTGAACCCAGCCAGGCCTGTGACACTGAATCTCAAAGGACAGAGTGAACCCAGCCAGGCCTGTGACACTGAATCTCAAAGGACACAGTGAACCCAGCCAGGCCTGTGACACTGAATCTCAAAGGACAGAGTGAACCCAGCCAGGCCTGTGACACTGAATCCCCAAAGGACACAGTGAACCCAGCCAGGCCTGTGACACTGAATCTCAAAGGACAGAATGAACCCAGCCAGGCCTGTGACACTGAATCTCAAAGGACAGAGACTTGTTTCTATGAGACAGCCAGTTACTTATTCAATCGGCCAAATTTCCTTCTATCCCCCACCTCCTTACTTTCTTCATGAGCCTACCATGGGGGAACCTTATCAAATGCCTTACTAAAATCCATGTATATGACACCAACTGCTCTACCTTTGTCTACACACTTAGTTACTTCCTCAAAGAATTCAATCAAACTTGCGAGGTAGGACTTACCCCTCACAAAACCTCCCTGATTAAACTGCATCTTTCCAAATGATCATAAATTCTATCCCTCAGGACCCTTTCCATTAAATTACCAACCACCGAAGTGAGACTAACTGGCCTATAATTACCAGGGTCATTCCCATTTCCTTTCTTGAAGAGAGGAACAACATTCACCACTCTCCAGTCCCCTGACATAATCCACGTGGTCAGTGAGGACCCAAAGATCAAAGCTAAAGGTTCCACAACCTCATCCCTTGCCTCTCAAAGTATCCTAGGAGTATCCCATCTTGCCCAGGGGACTTATTGACCCTCAGGTTTTTCAAAATTGCTAATACATCTTCCATCAGAACATCTACCTCCCCATTAAAGGGAAGTCGTGTCTGACAAATTTACTGGAGTTCTATGAGGATGTGTCTAGGGCAGTGGATAGAGGAGAGCCGGTGGATGTGGTCTTTCTGGATTTTCAGAAGGCGTTTGACAAAGTGCCTCACAAGAGGTTATTGCAGAAGGTCGAGGGACATGGAGTTGGGGGTAGGGTGTTAGCGTGTATAGAGGATTGGTTGTCAAATAGGAGGCAGAGAGTGGGGGTCAACGGGTGCTATTCGGATTGGCGGATGGTGACTAGTGGAGTGCCCCAGGGGTCGGTGCTGGGGCCTCAGCTTTTTACCATTTATATAGATGATCTGGAGGAGGGAACCGAGTGTAGGGTGTCGAAATTTGCTGATGACACCAAGATTGGGGGAACGGCAAATTGTGCGGGGGGTGTGGAGAGTCTGCAGAAGGATCTAGATAGGCTGGGCGAATGGGCCAGGAAATGGCAAATGGAATTTAATGTTGGCAAGTGTGAGGTGGTCCACTTTGGTAGGAATAATGGTCGGAAAGATTATTACTTACGTGGCGAAAAACTGCAGCAGGCGACGGTGCAGAGGGACGTCGGGGTCCTTGTGCATGAGTCGCAAAAACCCAGCTTGCAGGTGCAGCAGGTGGTCAGGAAGGCGAATGGGATGCTGGCCTTCATAGCGAGGGGGATTGAATATAAAAGTAGGGAGGTCTTGCTGCAGCTGTATAGGGCATTGGTGAGGCCGCAGCTGGAGTACTGTGTGCAGTTTTGGGCGCCGCACCTGCGCAAAGATATTTTGGCCTTGGAGTGAGTGCAGAGGAGGTTCACTAGGCTGATACCGGAGTTGAGGGGGTTGAGCTATGAGGAGAGGCTGAATAAACTAGGCTTGTACTCGTTAGAGTTTAGAAGAATGAGGGGAGATCTCATTGAGACGTATAAGATAATGAATGGGATGGATAGGATAGAGGTGGAGAGACTCTTCCCACTCAAAAAGGACAGTAGGACTAGAGGGCACAGCCTCAAGATAAAGGGGGAGCGGTTTAGAACGGAGTTGAGGAGGAACTTCTTCACTCAAAGGGTGGTGAATCTCTGGAATTCTCTGCCCTTTGAAGTGGTGGAGGCTGCCTTGCTAAATATTTTTAAGACGCGGGTTGATGGGTTTTTGGTAAGAGAGGGGATTAAGGGTTATGGGGAGAGGGCCGGAATGTGGAACTGAGCCACGACAGATCAGCCATGATCTTATTGAATGGCGGGGCAGGCTCGAAGGGCTAGATGGCCTACTCCTGCTCCTATTTCTTATGTTCTTATGTTCTTATTCTATCAGTCTGTGTCACACACTCATCCTTACAAACATGGCCTGCTCCTTCGTGAGCACTGAAGAAAAGTATTCATTCAACGCCTCTCCTATCTCTTTGGACTCCATGCGTGAGTTCCCACTACTATCCTTGACTGGCCCTAATCTCACCCTGGTCATTCTTTTATTTCTCACTTAAGAGTAAAAAGCCTTGGGTTTTTTTTTTATCCGACTCACCAAGGACTTCTCATGCCTCCTCCTAGCTCTCCTAAGCCCTTTTTTTAACTCATTCCTAGCTACCTTGTAACTCTCAAGTGACCCAACTGAACCCATTGTCCACTGCACATGTAATGTTCTCAAAGAATTCCACCAAATTAGTCAAACATGACCTGCCCTTCATGAATCCATGCTGCGTCTTACCAATGGGACAATTTATATCCAGATGTCTCACTATTTCTTCCTTGATAGATTCAAGCATTTTCCCTACTACAGAAGTTAAGCTAACTGGCCTATAGTTACCCATCTTTTGTCTAACTCCTTTTTTAAACATTTAGTTTTCCAATCTGCGGGAACCACGCCAAAGTCCAGTGAATTTTGGTAAATTACCACTAGTGCATTTGCTATTTCCCCCACCATCTCTTTTAGTACCCTGGGATGCATTCCATCAGGACCAGGAGACTTTAGCCCCATTAACTTGCTCAACACTACCTCTTTCATAATAATGATAGTTTCTCGGTTCTCACCTGCCATAGGCTTCCTGTCGTCAATTATTGGCATGTTATTTGTGTCTTCCACTGTGCAGACTGACGGAAAATACCTGTTCAATGCATCAGCCATTTTCTCATTTCCAGTTATTACACTCCCCTTCTCATCATCTAAACAACCAATGTTTACTTTAGCCATTCTTTTTCATTTTATATGCTTGTAGAAACTTTTGCTATCTTTATTTTATTCTGAGCTGGTTTACTTTCATAATCCATCTTACCTTTCTTTATAGCTTTTTCGTGGCTTTCTGTTGACCTTTAAAGATTTCCCAAACCTCTAGGTTCCCACTAATCTTTGCCACTTTGCATGCATTTTCTTTCAATTCGATACCCTCCTTTATTTTCTTAGATATCCATGGCTGATTATCTTTTTCTACAGTCCTTCCTTATCACTGGTATATACTTTTGCTGAGCACTGTGAAAGATCACTTTGAAAGTCCACCACTGTTTCTCAATTGTCCCACCATAAAGTTTTTGCTCCCTGAGCCAACTCCTCCCCCATCCCGTTATAGTCTCCTTTGTTTAATCACAAGACACTGGGATTGGATTTTACCTTCTCATACTCCATCTGTATTTTAAATTCAAACATACTGTGATTGCTTCTTCCAAGAGGATCCCTAACTGTAAGATCATTAATTATTCCTGTCTCATTACACAGGAACCCATCTAGGATAGCTTGCTCCCTTGCAGGGTTCCACTACATATTGTTCAAGGAAGATATCGCAGATACATTCTATGATCTCCTCCTCATGGCTGATCATCAAATTCAATATCCTGATCCCCCTTTCCCTCCATAATCCCTCGACCCCTTTAGCCCCAGAAGTTATACAAACAAACAAGAACAAAGAACTACCCAGCGTGGGAAACAGGCCCTTCGGCCCAACGAGCCCGCGCCGCCGCATCCTCCTACACCTACCCTGCCCTGCGTGTATGCGAGTGGAACCCCTAACTTAGCCAGATTCAGGGAGAATAGTGTCAATTTGGTAAACTAATCAGCCTAAGAGCTATCTAATTTCTTCTTGAAATCACATGTGAACATGTGCGAATTCCTGGCCTGTATGTGTGAGTACATGTGTTTGTAAGTCTGCACCAACCACAACCCCACCAAGGCCTTATCCCAATAACACCCACATATTTACCCTGCTAATCCCCTGACACTAGAGTCAACTGATCCACCTAACCTGCACATAACAAAGAACAACACAGCACGGGAAACAGGCCCTTCGGCCCAACGAGCCCGCGCCGCCATCTTAACAATGTGCTTTTCCTCCTCCACTCTTGACCCGTGTCTATGCTTATGGTACCCCCATTGGAAACCAGATTAAGGGGAGAATAATTTAGGGACAATTTGTTACACCAATCAGCCTAAGAGCACATCTTTGGACTGTTGGAGGAAACCGGAGCACCCGGAGGAAATCCACGCAGACAGGGGGAGAATATTCAACAGCTTGTATCTGCAGCTAGATGTGGGAGAGAGTTCCACACTTCCACCATCCTTTGTGTGAGCAAGTGTTTCCTAAATTTATCTCCTGAATCTGATAATGAGATATTTGTCCCCTTGTCCGGGGCTCTCACACCAGTGAGTAAAATTTCTGTCAACTGATAATTCCATTCAAAACCCTAAAATCCTCAGAGCAGACAGTTGGAGGGGGATGTTACTTGTGGGCTCACTTTTTCAGATAGTTCTTTCCAGATTAGAACTTGCTGTTTAAAAACAGCTCATTTCTCTTCTGACTTCTTTGCCAATTACAGATCACAATAAATCTGTCCTTATCTGATTCTGACCCTTCTGCCAGTGGAAACACTTCTCATTAACAAAACCTCCTCATTTTGAACCCCCCCTGTTCAGACTCTCTTTATTCTTTGCCCTTGGAGAATAGTGCCAGTTTCTCCATGGTCTAAAAACAACTGAAATTTTTATTCTCTGTCAATGGAGTCGGGACATCACTGGCATTTGTTGCTGATCCCTAATTGTCGATAAGGTGGCGATGAGTCACCTTCATGAACCTTTTCATTCATTTGGTAAAGATCCTGATTCTTGCTCCTGTGCTGGTAATGCTGCTTTACATTCTTTCCAGAGACCTCAAATTGGATGTATTGCTGTAATTGAGGCTGAACTGATGAATGATAAACAAAACCTCTCGCCTTTTGTAGTCCAGGGGGGCGATTCCCCCAGTCCACTAGCAGCACAGTGAGCCAAGAGACACAAGCAAAGGCTGTGTGACAGGCTTCCCACTGGGTGCCATGGCCTCCCTGTATCCCTGGCCAGATTTTTGGCGCAGTCAACTTTATGCCAGAAACCAGTGTGGAGCTGTATAAATTATACTGATGACCATCTGCATAGCCGACCTGGGACTGAAACTTTTGGGCCTGCAAGCATCTCCCCCTCAACCTCTCCCTAGTCCCCCTTCGGCCTGGTGAAGTGGGGTTGGGGGGGGCGGTAGAAAGAGGTCATGGCTGGCCCAGACGTGTCTGTGAGACCAGAGATGACAGTGCATGGGGGGAGGGCTGGGAGGTGGCACGGTCAGCAATGTGTGCGTGGGATCATGGGGCTGGACAGCAATCGGGAGGCTGGCAGTGTTGTCTATTGCACCAGTGCCAGTCTCTGCTCTGACAAATCAGTGCCTGCACAGGGGCCCTCTCAGTGCTGTGCCACCGGTCTCTCCAGCTGGGTTAGGGTCCACCCTGGATTTTTAAGGAGATTCACGCGAGTGCATCCTGCAGTGCGCAGAGTATGGGAGGTTTGAAAATCCCACTAAAATAAACCCCAGCGGGAATTCCTCCAGTTTTTACACGAATTCGGCACTTGGAATTATTCCCAGCTTTTTCAAAATCTGCTCGTTTTCCCAAGTCTCTCTGTTTTTGGGCTCCCTTTCAAATTGCACCACAAATTATCATGAAGGATTTCAATTGAAAGTGAAGCTGGGAGCTGCAATTGAATAAGTGGAGAGTAACAGGCAGATACTTTCTTCATTTTTATTTTGGGAAATGGAGAAGCTGGTGATTACAGATTCAGAGAAGCTGATGGTTTTTAAGACTGTCCATGCTCCATTGTAAGGTCTGTCTCTTTTCGATTCCAGCCATTCCTAATTGGCTAAATGTGTGAACTTGACTGTCACTTTGACCCTGACTACTTCTCCATGGACAGTAATATCTTATTTTTCCTGTCTGCCAGGCAGTGAACTTTAAGTGGTAATTTGTAACAGATGGAAAATGTCTGGCTTTTAATTGAAAAGCATCAGGAATAGTGCCAGTTGTAGACTCCATGGCCCCTTGCTCCTGCTCAGCATTGAATACAATCGTGGTTGTAAGAGATATAAGAGATTCTTCCCGCTTAGAAAGGATAGCAGGACTAGAGGGCACAGCCTCAAGATAACGGGGGGGCGGGGGTGCAGTTTAGATCAGAGTTGAGGAGGAACTTCTTCACTCAAAGGGTGATGAATCTCTGGAATTCTCTGCCCGTTGAAGTGGTGGAGGCTACCTCGCTGAATATATTTAAGTCACAGGTAGATAGGTTTCTGATAGACAAGGGAATTAAGGGTTATTGGGAGACAGCGGGAAAGTGGAACTGATCCACTTCAGATCAGCCATGATCTTATTGAATGGCGGGGCAGGCTCGAAGGGCTAGATGGCCTACTCCTGCTCCTACTTCTTATGTTCTTATTGCTCTCCTGTGTCTAATCCACTTTCCCAGCTGCTCCTCATATCCCTTCACTCTATAAGAGATCAGAAATCTCAGTCCTGGGGTTTGTCAGATTGTTGTTTTTCATCCATCTGCAGTTGCAGATGTCAGCGCTGAAAAGTGGAGAGATATTCTATACCATTAAAAACATCACATTAATTCATAGTCTTTGAAGAATTTTCCTGATTCAATCACTTTCAAATTAGTATCATTTCTTCAGAACAAACTATTCATATCATCTATTATTTTAATTTAAACTAACTTTATTGTGTTGTCTGGTCTGTGCTAGTTTTAACTGAACACTGCTCAGTATGTGACATGATCTATGTTATTGAGTTTTGAAAGAGAAAGGGTTAATGTTGCTGCTCTATAATTGTAATGGATATTCCTAATTTTATCATCTGTATCACTGTAGGTATTTGAAATCAAATGCTAGTTGGTTAATTCGTTAAATTCTAATTGGAAACCATTGGAATGCGGAAACTAATATGTACACAAGCTAATAAAGAGTGGGGGACTAGTATAAATACTGTAACTAACAGTGAGCATGAAACTGAAAAGACCATGAGATACAGGAGCAGAATTCAGCTATTCTGCTCATCGAGTCCATTCCGCCATTTAATCATGGCTGATAAGTTTCTCAATCCCATTCTCCTGTCTTTCTCCCATACCATTTGATCCCCTTACCAATCAGGAACCTATCTATCTCTGTCTTAAATACACTCAATGAACTGGCCATGCACAGCCTTCTATGGCAATGAATTCCACAGATTCACCAACCTCTGGCTGAAGAAAGTCATCTTCATCTCGGTGCAAAACGGTCGTCCTTTTATTCTGAGGCTGTGCCCTCGGATCATAGTCTCTCCTACAAATGGAAGCATCTTCCTCAATTCCATTCTATCCAGGTCTTTCAGTATTCTGTAAGTTTCAATGAGGACCCCCTCATCTTTCTAAACTCCGAGTACAGACCCAGAGTCCTCAAACGCTCCTCCAATCTCCAGCTTTTCATTCCCGGGATCATTCTTGTGAACCTCTTCTGGATCGTCTTCAGGGACAGCACATTCTTTCTTTAATACAGGCCCAAATTTGCTCACAATAATCCAAAGGTAGTCTGACCAGAGCCTTATAAAGCTTCAGCAGTACAACCCTGGTTTTGGTGGCACAAAATATTTTAATTTCTAAATGTGGCAAAGACCTTGAGGTTAACAAATAAAACTCAGCTGATAAAGTCATTTATTACATGTCAATGTCCCAGATTGGTCTGTCATGGTTGACCTAACAACAGGAGATTCAGATGCAACTTCCAGTCGCTTTCTCATCTGCTGGGGTTTTAATTGTTTTATCTTTTGATTCGATTTATTATTGTCACATATATTAACATTCATTGTAAAGTATTGTTTCTTACGCACTAGACAAGCAGAGCATGACATTCATAGAGAAGGAGAGAGTTCAAAATGTAGTGTTGCAGTCACAGTTCGGGTGTAGCAATGCACTGCAGAGTACTATTGCAAGACAGATCCATTCAAAAAGTTGACGGCAGCTGGGAAGAAGCTGTTCCTGAATTGGTTGTAACGGAACCTCAGACGTAGAGGCTGAGCCGCGCCAAACTGTGAGACAATCAGAAAGAATGCTTTCCATGGTGCATTCGTAAAAGTTGCTGAGAGTCACAGGGAGCATGTCAAATTTCCTTTGTCTGTCTGTGATCGCCTTGGACAAATATGAAATTGGAGAGATGATAATGTTTGAATTGTAATATCTAATGGTGTAAAGTATCTGGGAGCAGAGTGGATTTGATAAAGGCTGGAATACAGACTGGGGGAATGAGCGGGAAGATGTTGTGCTGAATGAATGGTTCTTCTTGTCGGACAGGGATAGATGGAGAGAGGGAAGGAGGGTGAGATGGATAGAGGGAGGGTGAGGTGGGCGCAGGGAGGGTGAGGTGGATAGATGGAGAATTTGAGAAGCTGCAGTTGAAGAGGTTCTCAGTGCCTCTGAGCAGCTGAACTGGGTAAAAAGTCTGACAACACCAGGTTTTAGTCCAACAGATTTATTTGATAGTAAACTCACTAGCTTTCGAGAAGTTTCCCTCTTCTTCAAGAAGACTTTTTACTGTGTTTACTCCAGTCCAACGCCGGCATATCCACATCATCAGCTGAACTACAGAAGCCTTTGGGCAGAGACTGTGCTGCTGCTGTTTCCCCTCCTGGCCACCAGGAACCACTGTAACCCTCCTGGCTGGCGCTGCTCCTCCCAGTGTCGCCTCCTGCCGCCTCTGGTCCAGATGCTTGTCGTTGGCGGAACATCCGGGGCCTGTGGAGGGGCGGGGCCACCGCCATGTTGTCGTGACGTTGCGACGAGTCGCATTTCTCCCCCCTCCCCCGCCGTTTGTTTTTAAATAAAAAGGAAGAAGTGAGTGTTGAGCAATGGGGAAAGTGAGAGAAATTCCGAGCCGGAAACCCCGCCAGGAACCGAATCAAAATTAAATCAAATCCATATTTATATCCAGAGGCCGGGGCAGGACCGCGCCTGCGCGCTGTGTTCTCCCAGACTGCACCGCGCGGATCAGGATTAAAAAAAAATTAAAAAACAAGAAGCGACCTTCCCGAATCGAGCAGGAACAGAAATTCTGCCGGGAGCGGATAAGGAATAAAAACCATCAACATTTAAAAAAAAATTAACATCTACCTGCCTGTGCGCATGTGCGGGAGGGGGATTCTCCCAGAGGGCCACGCGTGGGCCGCCGCCGCATTGAAACCCCTGGCAACGGCAAGATGGCGGAGGGCCGTCTCCCCTGGCAACGGCAAGATGGCGGAGGGCCGTCTCCCCTGGCAACGGCAAGATGGCGGAGGGCCGTCTCCCCTGGCAACGGCAAGATGGCGGAGGGCCGTCTCCCCTGGCAACGGCAAGATGGCGGAGGGCCGTCTCCCCTTTTTAACACGGCCAATCAATGTAACCTGCACATTTTTGGACTGTGGGAGGAAACCGGAGCACCGAGAGGAAACCCATGCAGACACAAGGAGAATGTGCAAACTCCACAGAGAGTGTGGAATATGATGTCCCTGTGTATGAATGGGGGATCTTTGCGAGTCCACTGATTCCTGAGGGTAACAGGACAGCTCGATAAGGTGGTTTCAACCAGCAGACGGAATACTTTACTGGCTAATGTGTAGAATGCAGTAAGGAGTCTCAATACAGCAGATTAAAGTCTAACAGGTTTCCCTGAGCAGGGAGATTTGAATCATCAATAGTCACAGGTGAGGTGCCTGAAGATCGGAGTGACAAATGTTGTGCCTTCGTTTAAAAAGGTCTACAGGGAAAAGCTTGGGAACTACAGGCCAGTGAGCCTCACATCTGTGGTGGGTAAATTGTTGGAAGGTATTTTGAGAGGTAGGATCTACAGGAATTTAGAGGTGCAAGGACTGATTAGGGACAGTCAGCATGGCTTTGTGAGTGGAAAATCATGTCTCACAAATTTAATTGAGGCTTTTTGAAGGGGTGAACAAGAAGGTAGATGAGGGCAGGGGAGTTGATGTTGCCTACATGGACTTTAGCAAGGCCTTTGACAAGGTACCGCATGGTAGATTGTTGCATAAATTTAAATCTCACGGGATCCAGGGTGCAGTATCTAAATGGATACAAAATTGGCTTCTTGACAGAAGCCAGAGAGTGGTTGTAGAGAGTGGTTTTTCAAACTGGAGGCTTGTGACCAGCAGTGTGCCTCAGGGATCAGTGCTGGGCCCACTGTTATTTGTCATTTATATTAATGATTTGCTTGAGAATATAGGAGGCATGGTTAGTAAGTTTGCAGATGACACTAAGATTGGTGGCATAATGGACAGTGAAGAAAGTTATCTCCAATTGCAATGGGATCTTGATCAATTGGGCCAGTGGGCTGATGAGTGGCAGATGGAGTTTAATTTAGACAAATGGGAGATTGAACCAGGGCAGGACTTACTCAGTTAATGGTAGGGCATTGGGGAGAGTTACAGAACAGAGCGATCTAGGGCTATATGTTCATAGCTCCTTGAAAGTGGAGTCACATGTGGACAGAGTGGTGAAGAAGGCATTTAGCGCGCTTGGTTTCATCGGTCAGAACATTGAATACAGGAGTTGGAATGTTTTGAAGTTGTACAAGACATTGGTAAGGCCACACTTGGAATACTGTGTGCAATTCTGGTTTCCCTATTATAGAAAGGATATTAGTAAACTAGAAAGAGTGCAGAAAAGATTTACTAGGATGCTACCAGGACTTGATGGATTGAGATACAAGGAGAGGCTGGATAGACCAGGACTTTTTCCTCTGGAGCACAGGAGGCTTAGGGGGGATCTTATAGAGGTCTATAAAATAATGATGGGCACAGATCAGCTCGATAGTCAATATCTTTACCCAAATGTAGGGGAGTCTAAAACTTAAGGGCAAAGGTTTAACAGGCACATGACATGCAGAGGCATCTGGGATTAAGTGAATCCCTTGAAGAGTATAGGAGGTGTAGGAATAGAGTAAAGAGAGAAATCAGGAGGGCAAAAAAGAGATACGGAAGGCAAAAAAGAGACAAGAAAGTGGGGCAATTTTTTCACACAAAGGGTGGTGAGTGTCTGGAACAAGCTGCCAGAGGTAATAGTAGAGTGGGTACAATTTTGTCTTTTAAAAAGCACCCAGGTAGTTAAATGGACATGGAGGGATATGGTTCAAATGTGGGCAATTGGGATTAGCTTAGGGGTTTTAAAACAAAAAGGGCAGCATGGACAAGTTGGGCTGAAGGGTGTGCTACCATGCTGTGAATCTCTATGATTCTATAATTTGGCAGCAATAGTCACGAGCTTTCTGAGTGCTGTTCCTTCATCAAGTGAGTGGGATTCCAGTTCACAATCCAGGCATATAAAGACACTCATAAAAACAGGGCAGATAAAGTGTAGACCAGTTTGTAATCAGCTCCATCAACAAACAGCATCAACCAGCTCCATCAACAAACAGCATCAACCAGCTCCATCAACAAACAGCATCAACCAGCTCCACCAAGAAACAACATCAAGCAGCTCCATCAACAAACAGCATCAACCAGCTCCATCAGCAAACAGCATCAACCAGCTCCATCAACAAACAGCATCAACCAGCTCCATCAACAAACAGCATCAACCAGCTCCATCAACAAACAACATCAACCAGCTCCATCAACAAACAGCATCAACCAGCTCCATCAACAAACAGCATCAACCAGCTCCATCAACAAACAACATCAACCAGCTCCATCAACAAACAGCATCAACCAGCTCCATCAACAAACAGCATCAACCAGCTCCATCAACAAACAACATCAACCAGCTCCATCAACAAACAGCATCAACCAGCTCCATCAACAAACAGCATCAACCAGCTCCATCAACAAACAACATCAACCAGCTCCATCAACAAACAACATCAACCAGCTCCATCAGCAAACACCATCAACCAGCTCCATCAACAAACAGCATCAACCAGCTCCATCAACAAACAACATCAACCAGCTCCATCAACAAACAACATCAACCAGCTCCATCAACAAACAGCATCAACCAGCTCCATCAACAAACAGCATCAACCAGCTCCATCAACAAACAGCATCAACCAGCTTCACCAAGAAACAACATCAAGCAGCTCCATCAACAAACAGCATCAACCAGCTCCATCAGCAAACAGCATCAACCAGCTCCATCAACAAACAGCATCAACCAGCTCCATCAACAAACAGCATCAACCAGCTCCATCAACAAACAACATCAACCAGCTCCATCAACAAACAGCATCAACCAGCTCCATCAACAAACAGCATCAACCAGCTCCATCAACAAACAACATCAACCAGCTCCATCAACAAACAGCATCAACCAGCTCCATCAACAAACAGCATCAACCAGCTCCATCAACAAACAACATCAACCAGCTCCATCAACAAACAACATCAACCAGCTCCATCAGCAAACACCATCAACCAGCTCCATCAACAAACAGCATCAACCAGCTCCATCAACAAACAACATCAACCAGCTCCATCAACAAACAACATCAACCAGCTCCATCAACAAACAGCATCAACCAGCTCCATCAACAAACAGCATCAACCAGCTCCATCAACAAACAGCATCAACCAGCTTCACCAAGAAACAACATCAAGCAGCTCCATCAACAAACAGCATCAACCAGCTCCATCAGCAAACAGCATCAACCAGCTCCATCAACAAACAGCATCAACCAGCTCCATCAACAAACAGCATCAACCAGCTCCATCAACAAACAACATCAACCAGCTCCATCAACAAACAGCATCAACCAGCTCCATCAACAAACAGCATCAACCAGCTCCATCAACAAACAACATCAACCAGCTCCATCAACAAACAGCATCAACCAGCTCCATCAACAAACAGCATCAACCAGCTCCATCAACAAACAACATCAACCAGCTCCATCAACAAACAGCATCAACCAGCTCCATCAACAAACAGCATCAACCAGCTCCATCAACAAACAGCATCAACCAGCTCCATCAACAAACAGCATCAACCAGCTCCATCAACAAACAGCATCAACCAGCTCCATCAACAAACAGCATCAACCAGCTCCATCAGCAAACAGCATCAACCAGCTCCATCAACAAACAGCATCAACCAGCTCCATCAGCAAACAGCATCAACCAGCTCCATCAACAAACAGCATCAACCAGCTCCATCAGCAAACAACATCAACCAGCTCCATCAACAAACAGCATCAACCAGCTCCATCAACAAACAACATCAACCAGCTCCATCAGCAAACAGCATCAACCAGCTCCATCAACAAACAGCATCAACCAGCTCCATCAACAAACAGCATCAACCAGCTCCATCAACAAACAGCATCAACCAGCTCCATCAACAAACAGCATCAACCAGCTCCATCAACAAACAGCATCAACCAGCTCCATCAACAAACAACATCAACCAGCTCCATCAGCAAACAACATCAACCAGCTCCATCAGCAAACAACATCAACCAGCTCCATCAGCAAACAACATCGACCAGCTCCATCAACAAACAGCATCGACCAGCTCCATCAACATACAGCATCAACCAGCTCCATCAGCAAACAGCATCAACCAGCTCGGTGCATCTTGTAATTGGATGTCATCGATATGCGCAGCAATTGTGGCCCCAGAAACAAAGGTCGGGTGTCTCAATCATTTCCGATGCACAGTAACCTCTGTAGCAAAAACCACCAATGGAGGCGTATCCAAAGTTATCACCTGTAATCAAGCAAGGAGCATTCATTTGGTCAATAATTCTAGGGGTGGAGTGAAGGTGGTGATCTTTGAAATATCCCCACGTTATACCTGTCAATATCACACTCAAGGTGAAGTACTGACTCACGTCCTTATCCAGATTCACCTTAAATGTATTCATCAAGTCATCTGAAACCCTCCTCTTGGGTAGGAGATTGAATATTCTCGCCACTCTCTGGTCAAAGACATTCCTCCTAATTCCTTCACGGCACTGTGATTCCGATAGCACCTAGATTTTAATTCTAGACCACAAGTGGAAAACTTTCACAACTTCCAGCACATGAGAATTTTCCACATCTTAGTCACAAAACAAACAATTAGTGTCGAAACCGAATACAATTCACCACGGTGATTTTTGATGAGAATTGTCACATTAATTCACTCATTCCCCGACCTTAGCAAATACCAGGGCAGGTGGCCAGAAGCCTCCTGCTTTATCACATAACTTCAGAACAAATCAAACAGGGACAGGCTGAAGAGGTTTTAGGGAAATAATTCATTGGTCTTTTTCACTGGGGTTTTAACGCCATGGCAAATGATGCTTTGGTTAGTATGAGCTGGACTCTAATGGCCCGAATTGGAGGAGTTGAGAGAACTTGGCGAACAGTTAGACTGAATAAGATTGCAGAGATAGTGAATTGGCGAGGCCATGGTTAATTTGAAAACAAGCATGACACTTTGAATGCTAAATAATTAAATGGACTCGAACCAAGGTAGCTCGGTGGATAAGGAGTCCGTGCGTGAACAGGACTTGGTGAGGGTAAAGACATTTCCGCAGTTATTTGGAAGGTGTATCTTTACAGAGCCAGGTGTGCATTGGGATTGTGGTGTATACAGGTAACCAAGGGCTGGGTTTGGATTGCAGCGGTTGATGAGATAAGACAAGAATATTATCGAGTGATGCTGTACAGCTTGTAGTAGGCAGTACCAGAGGTACGCGATTGCATTTGCATGTTGGAATTCATAACACACCTATGCTACGGAGAGTTTGCTCCAGCACTTACCTCCAGTTTTAGCTGAATCGTCTCTCTTATTCAGGACGTTGCTGTGGGCCAGTGACGTGACACCAAGCATCAAGAGCAGTGTTTTCATCATCTTCGGTTCAGTTTGTCACCTTACTTTGCAAGCGGACTGGAGTTATATCACTTCAGAAAGCATTATCTAGTTAATGATCATACACCCCCTCTGCGGATTGGCTAGAACTTGGGCAAATTATATTGTCAGTTGAGTAACTGACAGCGATAATAAGTCCAATCATTGACTCAATATTTCTCCAAGGAAAGCCTTTGATTAATAACCAAAGCAAAACCTGAGGGAATAGAGCTGATTTATAGAAACAAAGTGCTTTGATTAAATTGACTCCTTTCAGCAGGACAAGAGGTCATCGGAGAACAGTATTTCCAAATTTTCATGAAAAACACAATCCAAATGTATCCAAACATCCTCCACCCATGGCGCACACTCCCCACCCAGCTCCCCAATGGCCCGGCGCAATTTCATTGTCTATATGTTGATGCTTTTCACATTTTGATTTTTTTAAATAATGAATGTGTTTCCACCACCCTTTAAGAGAACGCAGTGTAGATCATTGATGCATCAAAATAAATTATCTACAACTTTGATATGGCCCTGATCTCCCAACAGCAACCTTTGAAATATTCCAGCTCCATCCATTGATGAAGAGTTTGGAACAATTCCTTTGCAGCCTGAAGCCAATGGCTCAGAAAACAACACACAAAACTAACAAAGCTCATCAGGACTTGCTGTTGGCAAGATATTTCGGCGTACACTTTGTCTGTCGCGTTACTTATGCTACGATATTGACTACAAATCAAGGTCATTTCATTGGATGTAGGAACCTTCTAATCATCAATTTGATGGTAACAACATGATAGTAATACAAATCTTTACCATTTCTACATTGGATCTAAAGCCCATTGAACATCATGGAATCACAGAATGACTGATCAGATATCTGTTGCAGCGCTAATGGAGTCCATTCTGCCTTTTGCAACTATAACAGGGAAAATTGTGTTTCTGGTTCAGTGTTTTTGGCCTTTTTTGTGTGAGTATTCCTGCATAGTGCTTTTATTCAAATAATGCACCAGTTTCCTCTTGCATGCCTCGAGTAATCCTACCACCACCACCACCACATTCTCTGACTGTGCATTCTGGACCTCAATCATTGGTTTTGTGGTTTTGTTTAATTCAGTTTAATTCCCAGATTTCTTTATGTTTGTGTCATGTTAGTGTAGTAACTGAGAGCAGTATTAAGTCATTCATCATGGGACCCTGTTTCTCCCATTCAATATGGAATCCTCCCTGCATCTGAAGTGGCTGCTGCACATTTTATTGAACCATCGAATCCAGGCAGTTAAGCCCTGTTGGGGAATTAAACAAACACAAAAGTTCTCCTGAGATTTAGGCCTTGGAATGTGGCCTAGTCACAGAGGCCATGTTATAACTCAGGTAGAAAGAACTCATCTCCATGTTAAACAATCTTCTCCATCCACACACACAAATCCCAACACCCTGCCTGAAAACACAAGCAGGACTCTGGGATGGGGAACAAGCCTTTCCCCCAGGCTCAAGAATTTGAATTTCTGCCCCCTCTCCCTCCCGAGTGCTTTACAGAGAGACAGAGACTGAGAATGTTACAATCCGGATCCTACAGGGAGTCCCACACTGCAGGAGGACACCCCCACCCCCACAGCCTCTGTCTCTTTCCCCCTTACCCCCCCTCCACTGAGCCCCTGACCTTGCCCACCCCTTCTCTGTTTACCCTGTTTCTCTCTCTCTCTACCCCACCCTGCTTCCCCGCCATCTTTTCATGTTTAATGTGTGGGGTACTGTCACGGTGTGCGGAATATGGGGCTGGGAGGAGGGCACAGCAAGATCACACACACAGACACACACACACACACACACACACACACACAGTGTGAACAGGGTCAGATGCAAAGTGATTTTTAAGTGAGGATTGGGCTAAAGTAAGTGGGCAATGGGGGAACCACACATCCCCCTCTCTCTCTCTCCCTCTGCTCCATCTCTTCTCCGCCTCAAATAAAAATAATGACAATTCACTCCAGGATTGGTGTTGTTTGTACATTCGATATGAACAGGGAACCTTCCAGTTTTAGCACAGTCAGTCCTCTCTCTCCGATTCCCCCTGTCTCCCGCTGTTTCTCTCTGTCTGTTTCTCTGCCTCTATCTCTGAACATATACAGCCCCCTCTGTGTGCCTTTTGCTATACCCCCAGATCCAATATCCCACCTCTGCCCCTGTCTCTCTCTGGCTCTGGATAATCTGTCGTGATCTCTGCTCTGTTTCTCCATCTGGTGATGAATGGGGATTAAGATGCTCTCTCTGAGAAGTCTCTGTCTGACCGTGTAGAATAATGCTGTGTTCTGGGCCACGCTTGCTATTTCTCAGTGATTTCCATTGGAGAATGGGGAGGGAAGCTCCTTCTGCCAAGCCAGATCCCCCACACACTGCAATGTGGGAGCAAAGAGATTCTAATACCTTTCAGACACTTCAGATATTGGGGAAAAACAATCATTTCAAACACAACAGCACAGATACAGCCTCAGTCACACAGTAACTGTTTACAAATCCCACCTTCTGGGAGGGTGTGGGTGAGGGTCTTTTCCACAGAGACTGGGGAGCTGGGCTGTGAGTGTACAGCAGAGAACTGCCCCCCCCCAACCCAATCCACCCCCCCCCCCCACAATTATCTCTCCTCTCCCTGCCCCTCTACCTTCACTCTCCCTTTCTCCTCCCGTTCTCTCTCTCCCTGATAACTCACAATCAGGAAAACCCACAATCACATCCCAAATCCAATGGGTTAAATAGGCTGCTGCAGGTTTTATTCCTCTCTCTCTCTCTCTCTTTCTCTCTCCCTGTCTTTTTCTCCCTCCCTCTCTGTCTTTCTTTTTCTCTCTCTCTGTATTTCTCTTGCTCTGTCTTTTTCTCCCTCCCTCCCTCCCTCTTTCTCCCTGTGTTTTTCCCTCTCTGTCTTTCCCTCCCTGAAATTAAACTAACAACAGTTTGCACTGGTGTTTTCTTTAACATTTTATTGAAAGATGAAATATAGAAGGGAATATCTGGGGAGAGAGAGAGGGGTGGGGGTGCAGGGATTGGTAAGAATGCTGGAGATACAGAGACAGGGAAATCCTAACCCCCCCCCCCCCAATCCAAATCTAAATTCCTGGGGAAAGGGAGAAAGAATATGGAGCCACACAGCACAGGAACAGGCCCTTCAGCCCACCAGGTCTGTGCTGGCCATCAAATCCCAATCTACCCCCCTCCCATTCCCCAGCACTTGCTGTCTCGGTGATTCTGGTGTTTGAATTTACCTGACCCTGTTTCCACTTTCTTTCCTTCGAACCCACTTTGTGGTCTGTGAGCGGGATTTTGTTTATTAAAGTGTGTTCGCTGTTGCAGTGCGGGCAAAGGGCACAGGCCCGGTGTGTGCACAGCAAGATCCCACATGAGTAGCAGCAATTTGAACCTTAATCAGACAGGGCACAGTCCTCCCAACACACCCCCAAACTCTTGCCTGCTGTGAGCCTCCTTCCCCACTCACTATCCTGTGAGTGTCTGTGTTTTTTTTAATTTGGGAAAGGTTTATACAGAGAGATAGAGAGAGACAGAGAAAGTGAAATCCAATCCCCCCTCCCACCAGGATCCTCAGAATTGAATCAGAACATGTAGGGCGGCACAGAGGCACAGTGGTTAGTGCTGCTGCCTCATAGCTCCAGGGATCCAGGTTCAATTCCTGGTTTGGGTCACTGTGATCCTGTGTCTCCTCCCACAAACTCACTGCACCCCCACAGACCTCAGCTTCCCCTGTTTCCCCCTCTCTCTCCCTCCCTCTGTGTCTTTTTTTCTCTCTCTCTCCTCTCTGTCTTTCTCTCTTTGCACCCCTCCATCTTTGTCATTCTTTCTCTCTCCACTTGTCTTTAACTTTCCCTCCTGTCTTTCTCTCTCTTTCTCTCGCTCCTTCCTCCCTCCATATCAGCCTTTCTTTCTCTCTCTCGCTCTCTCTCTCTCTGCCTCTCCCTATCTGCCTCTCTCCCTCTCCCTCGTTCTCTGCCTTTCTCTCTCCTTCCTCTCCATCCCCGCCATTCTCTCTCTCTGTCTCTCACACACACACACACCCTCTCTCACTCCCTCCTCCCTGTCCTCTCTGTCTCTCCCTCCTTCCCTGTCTCTCTGCCTTTCTCTCTCCTTCTTCTCCATCCCCGCCGTTCTCTCTCTCTGTCTCTCACACACACACATACCCTCTCTCACTCCCTCCTCCCTGTCCTCTCTCCCTCTCTCTCCCTCCCTGTCTATTTCTCTCCATCTGCCTTATATAACAGGAAAATCCCATCCCCGATCCGATGGATGGAAGTGTCTGCTGCAGGTTTTATTTGACCGTGGAGTCCATCGAGTTAAACACGGGCACTGTTCGGGAATGGAGCAAATGCCAGAGCCTTCCTGGAATTGGGGTTGCATTCTTTCCCTCTCCCTCTCTCCCCCTCCCTGTCTGGCTGTCTGTCTTTCTCTCTCTCTCTACCTCCCTGTCTGGCTGTCTTTCTCCCACTCTCTCTCCATCTTTCTCTGCTTTCTCTCTCTCCCACTCTTTCTATCTTTCTGCCTTTCTCTCTCTGTCTTTCTCTCTCGCTCTCTTCCACTACCCCCGTCACAGTCCGCCCCAACACACCCCCATTCTTGCCTGCTGTGAGCCCCCTTCCCCACTCATTACCCTGAGACTGTGTGTGTGTGTGCATGTGTGTGTGTGTGTGTGTGTGTGTGTGCATGTGCCATCTCAGATTTCCAGACAAGGTTGAACTCCCTCTTAAACCTAAGCCAAAACCTTCCTAAAACAACATCCTTATGGTGCATAGGAAGATCCCAGAAGGTATAGTCATCTATGTTGAGTGTTTTTATTTAATTTGATAAATGATTATACAGAGCGAGAGTAAGGCAGAGAGGGGCTGAGACAGTGAAATCCATTCCCCTATCTTTTTTTCTCTCTCTCTCCCTCCCTGTCTGTCTTTTTCCGTCTTTCTCCCTCCCACTCCATTCACCTTTCTGTCTTTCTCTTTCCATCTCACTCCCTCCATCTTTCTCAGCCTTTCTCTCTCTGCCTTTCTCTCTCTCTCCGTCTTCTCTCCCTCCCTCCCTGTCTTGATCTTTCTTTCTCTCTCCCTGTCTTTTTTCCTCTCTGTCTCTCTCTTTCTCTTCCACCCTGTTTGTCTGTTTTTCTCTCTCTCCGACTCCTTCCATCATTCCTTGTCTCTCTCTCTCTTCCACTCCCTCCATCTTTCTCTCTCTCCCTTTTTGTCTTTCTTTCTCCCTCCCTCCATCTTTCTCTGTCTTTCTCTCTCCACCAGACTCTCTCTCTCTCTCTCTCTATTTCTCTCTCCCTCTCTCTCCCCGTGTCTGTCTTTCTTTCTCCATCTCCCTTATGTAACAGGAAAACACCCAATCACATCCCCAATCCAATGGATTAAATTGCCTCCTGCAGGTTTTATTCGAACGTCGAGTCAGAGAAACACAGAAACATAGAACAGTACAGTACAGGCCCTTTGGCCCTCAATGTTGTGCCGAGCTTTGTCCGAAACCAAGATCAAGCTATCCCACTCCCTATCATTCTGGTGCGCTCCATGTGCCTATCCAATAACCGCTTGAAATTTCCTAAAGTGTCCGAATCCACTATCACAGCAGGCAGTGTATTCCACACCCCAACCACTCTCTGAGTGAAGAATCTACCTCGGACATCCCTCCTATATCTCCCACCATGAACCGAATAGTTATGCCCCCGAGTGACAGTTACATCCACCTGAGAAAATAATCTCTGAACGTCCACTCTATCTGTCCCCCTCATCATCTTATAAACCTCTACTAAGTCGCCTCTCATCCTCCTCTGCTCTAAGGTGAAAAGCCCCAGCTCCCTCAACCTTTCCTCATAAGACCTACCCTCCAAACCAGGCAGCATCCTGGTAAATCTCCTCTGCACTCTCTCCAATGCTTCCACATCCTTCTTATAGTGAGGTGACCAGAACTGAACACAATATTCCAAATGTGGTCTCACCAATGTCCGATATAGTCTCAGTATAACCCCATAGCCCTTAACCTGAAGCCCCCGTTAATAAACGCTAACACACTATAGGCCTTCTTCACGGCTCTATCCATTTGAGTGACAACCTTCAGAGATCTGTGGATATGAACCCCAAGATCTCTCTGTTCCTTCACATTCCTCAGTGCCGTTGACCCTGTAAAACACATTCAAATTTATCCTACCAAAATGAATCCCCTCACACTTATCAGGGTTAAACTCCACCTGCCATTTCTCCGGCCCAGCTCTGCATCCTATCAATGTCTCTTTGCAGCCTTCCACCTCATCCACTACTCCACCAATCTTGGTGTCATCAGTAAATTTACTCACCCACCCTTCAGTGCCCTCCTCCAAGTCATTGATAAAAATCACAAATTGCAGAGGACTCAGAACTGATTCCCATGTTAAACCGCTGGTAGCCGGTCTCCAGTTGAACATTTTCCCTCCACCACCACCCTCTGTCTTCTATGAGACAACCAGTTGCTTATCCAATCGTTCCTATCCATCAGGACATTTTCCATTACCTTACCAACCACTGAAGAAAGACTGACTGGTCTGTAATTACCAGGGTCATTCCTTTTTCCTTTCTTGAAGAGAGGAACAACATTTGCCACTCTCCAGTCCTCTGGCACAATCCCTGTGGACAGTGAGGACCCAAAGATCAAAGCTAAAGGCTCCACAATCTCATCCCTTGCCTCCCAAAGTATCCTACGATATATCCCATCTGGCCCAGGGGACTTATCGACCCTCATTTTCTTTTTAACAATTGCTAATCCATCTTCCCTCAGAACATTTACCTCCTCCATCCTATCAGCCTGTTTCATGAACTTATCCTCCAAAAACATAGCCCATCTCCTTAATGAACACTGAAGAAAGTTATTCATTCAACCTTCGCCTATCTCTTCTGACTCCATGCACAAGTTCCCACTGCAACCCCTAATTGGCCCTAACCTCAATACAGCCCTGATATCGTCCTTAAACATCAGAGTTACACCACCTCCCTTATCCTCCTGTATGTCTTTCCAAAAAGTCTTATGTGCCTGGACATTTACCTCCCAATCTTCAGCATCCTGCAACTATGTCTCTGAAATGGCCACCAAATCACACTCATTCACAATGATTTACCTTGTTTCAAATGCTACAAGCATTCAGATAAAGTGCCCTCACACATTTCTTCTCTCTTTTTGGCTTCTAACACTTCCTGAGTTCTTCTTTTTGACTTTTTTTCCCTAATTTTTGGTGCAGTTGGCCTCACTTCCATGGTCAATCAGTTGGCCTTTCTCAGCGTGTGGCTGGTGCTGCTGCACTGTACCAGCCTGTGCAAACCCAATTACCTCACATCCCAGGTACTCCCATGCCCCAAGTCCCCATCATGAACCAGTACTCTTGATTGGAGGATTGGTATCAAATCTGTGTAAGGGATGAAGATTATGAATGTGTTTACTGGCCAATGAAGTAACAGAATCACTGGGAGGCTGATGAGGGGTTGTGACAATGGTCAATTTGGCTGACCAGTGTAAGAGGAGAAATGGCGAATGACCCATTACTATCCAGTCAGTCTCAAGAATCACAATGATGGATAGGCAGAGTGATCAGAGCAGAGCTGATGGTGATGTTTCATCTTTCCAATCTGTATGTGGTTGGTTGGTGTGATACAATTTGAATGTCCAATAGGAAAATACAGAGGCTGTGTGGGCGGGTTTCCTCTCAGCGATAAATGAATTGAAGGATTGTAGTGAAAGGAAATTTCAGCACATTTTTCATCTGCTGTCTGAACTGAGTCTGTGTCACGGCGTAAATTGCTGTGTTTGTGCAGCAGCTCAAGAGCTGCAGCATGAAGCCGAATTCCCTCAAGTAATAATGAAAACTTACAGTACGAAACTCCAACCAAGAGATCTGTTCAGAAGTTGTATAAACCATAGTAATTGACCATAACAAAATGAAATTTGCTGATATTAAAATCAGTAAAACAATGGATTTCTTTCGACTCTCCATCTCGGGGTCTCTGGGATTCTCCCTATTATTATGAGCTCGGAGTCTCCTGCGGGCTCTGCTGCTCACTAAAATATGTCTGATGGTGAAGACATTAAGCAGCAAAATCAGGACAAATGGAACACATGGGTTCAGGACGTTGTGGAGGAATGTAATTGCTACCCAGGCTGGAGATTCCTGAACATATGATGTAAGTCTACAAAACCAGGGTAAGTTCCTCAGCCAATAATCACTGGTTAACATAAAATACCAGAAAATGTTCTTTAAAAAGCTGAACACACCCACTGTTCCCAGAACCACAGCTGCCGTTTTCTCACTACAATATTTAATTTTCAGCTTGGGACAGCAAATGGCCACAAATCGATCAAAGGTGAAAGTGACGGTGAACCAGACAGAACAGTCAGTGGCTGCATAAAGCAGGACGGCATGGATATTACACACGGGTATGGACAACAGGAATTTAAAATGTTCTGCATAAACAATGGGAATGTGTCTCAGTATCAGGTCAAGAAAAACGACCAGTAGATCCCCCAATGACATGGCGACCAGATACCGAGTGACACATTTGGACAGACCACAGTTCCGGCTCTTCAATGTTACAATTGTGAGTATGTTCACTAGAAGGGAAAGAAATAGAAAGTAAAATCATACAACAGGCTGGAGAAGAAATCAACAATTTCACTGACATGGTGTGTATGTACACACACACACAAACACACACACCAACACACACACACGCACACACAAACACACACGCACACACACACACACACACACACACACAAACACACACATATACACACACACACACACAAACACACCCACACAAACACAAACACACCCACACAAACACAAACACACAAACTTTCCTAGAGCTACCATAATGCAAAACCAAAAACAATATCTCCTAGATCCACAGGAATGGAAACCTAAACACAAACTCTCTGAGAGGCACAAGAATGCACACCCCAACACAATCTATTCTAGAAACAGAGGAACACAAACACACGTACACAAACATTCAGAGAGACACAAGGAGGCAAACAGAAATCTAAAACCTTCTAGAAGCAGGGGAACACTATTCCACACATGAAAACTCTCTTGGAGACATTAGTACAGAAGCACACAAGGGAGCCGAGGGGCCTGTGGTATTATCGCTCAATTATTAAGCCCCAAACCCAGACACTGTTCATGGGACCTGGGTTCGAATCCCGCCACGGAAGATGGTGGAATTTGAATTCAGTAAAATAATCTGGAATTATGGGTGTTCATGAAACCACTGGTGATTGTCAGAAAAATCCATTTGGTCACTCATGTCCTTTTGTGCCGTCCTCTCCTGGTCTAGCCTACATGTGACACCAGAGCCACGTTGATGAGTTGGACTCTCAACTGCCTGTGAAACTTCCGAGCAAGCCTCTCATTTGTAAGAATTGCTACAAAGTCTCCACAAAAAAATGGAAATGGACGGACGAACTGGCATCGACCGAGACACTGGGAAATACAATGTCAAATCGAACAGCCCTGTTGACCCTGGAATATCCTCCTTACGAACATCTGGGTCGAGTGCCAAATTTGGGAGAGCTGTCCTACAGACTAAACAAGCAACAGCCAGACATAGTCATTCTCACAGAATCATAGCTTACAGGTAGCACTCCCTAAATCACCATTACCATCCCTCAATTTGTCCCTGTCCCATCACCAGGACAGACCGAGCAGAGGTGGTGGCACAGCGGGACACATTTGGGTGGCAGTTGCCCTGGGAGTCCTTAACATCGACTCTGGACCCATCAATTCTCAAGTCTTCACTTAAACATAGGCAAGGAAAACTCTTGTTTGTTACCATTTAACACATTCAACTGGCTGAGGGGTCAGTATTCCACCATATTCAACAACTCTTGGAGGTTGCGCTGAAGGCAGCAAGGATGCAGAATATACTCTGGGTGGGGAATTTCAATGTCCACCACCAAGAATGGCAGCCACGCTCACACCTGTAGCAGACATTGAAGGAACCAACAAGAGGACATAACATACCTGACCTCATGCTTTGCAATCTGCCGGCTGCAGATCCATCTGTTCAGAATGAAATCGATAAATGTGACAATCCTTGTGGAGATGAAGTCCCGATTCACATTAAGAATAATCTCTATTTTGTGTAGTGCGATGTGTGATGAATGGCGTAGACTTTGAAGTGATATAGCCAATCAAAACAGATTCGGTATGTACTCTTGTCCCATGTGTAGTTTGTACCGCAATGTGTTGGCTGAGAGGAACACAGTCCAGTCTCGGAACCTGTCGGTGTCTGACTCGTAACACTGCTGTGACAAATGTAATTGGGACAAGTTCTGACTTTCCTAATGTAATTCGGAGCTCTGTGTATCGAACCCCGTGCTGTACCTGTCCTGGGAGTGTTTGATGGGGGGACAGTGTAGAGGGAGATTTAATCTGTATCTCACCCCGTGGTGTACCTGTCCTGGGAGTGTTTGATGGGGACAGTGTAGAGGGAGCTTTACTCTGTACCTAACCCCGTGCTGTACCTGTCCTGGGAGTGTTTGATGGGGACAGTGTAGAGGGAGCTTTACTCTGTATCTAACCCCATGCTGTACCTGTCCTGGGAGTGTTTGATGGGGACAGTGCAGAGGGAGCTTTACTCTGTATCTCACCCCGTGCTGTACCTGTCCTGGGAGTGTTTGATGGGGACAGTGTAGAGGGAGCTTTACTCTGTACCTAACCCCGTGCTGTACCTGTCCTGGGAGTGTTTGATGGGGGACAGTGTAGAGGGAGATTTACTCTGTATCTAACCCCATGCTGTACCTGTCCTGGGAGTGTTTGATGGGGGACAGTGTAGAGGGAGCTTTACTCTGTATCTAACCCCGTGCTGTACCTGTCCTGGGAGTGTTTGATGGGGGGGACAGTGTAGAGGGAGCTTTACTCTGTATCTAACCCTGTGCTGTACCTGTCCTGGGAGTGTTTGATGGGGGGGACAGTGTAGAGGGAGCTTTACTCTGTATCTAACCCCGTGCTGTACCTGTCCTGGGAGTGTTTGATGGGGGGACAGTGTAGAGGGAGCTTTACTCTGTATCTAACCCCGTGCTGTACCTGTCCTGGGAGTGTTTGATGGGGGGGACAGTGTAGAGGGAGCTTTACTCTGTATCTAACCCCGTGCTGTACCTGTCCTGGGAGTGTTTGATGGGGGGACAGTGTAGAGGGAGCTTTACTCTGTATCTAACCCCGTGCTGTACCTGTCCTGGGAGTGTTTGATGGGGGGACAGTGTAGAGGGAGCTTTACTCTGTACCTAACCCCGTGCTGTACCTGTCCTGGGAGTGTTTGATGGGGGGACAGTGTCGAGGGAGCTTTACTCTGTACCTAACCCCGTGCTGTACCTGTCCTGGGAGTGTTTGATGGGGACAGTGTAGAGGGAGCTTTACTCTGTATCTAACCCCGCGCTGTATCTGTCATAAGAACATAAGAAATAGGAGCAGGAGTAGGCCATCTAGCCCTTCGAGCCTGCCCCGCCATTCAATAAGATCATGGCTGATCTGTCGTGTCCCAGTTCCACATTCCCGCCCTCTCCCCATAACCCTTAATCCCCTCTCTTATCAAAAACCCATCAACCCGCTTCTTAAAAATATTTAGCGAGGCAGCCTCCACCACCTCAACGGGCCTGGGAGTGTTTGATGGGGGGACAGTGTAGAGGGAGCTTTACTCTGTATCTAACCTCGTGCTGTACCTGTCCTGGGAGTGTTTGATGGGGGGACAGTGTAGAGGGAGCTTTACTCTGTATCTAACCCCGTGCTGTACCTGTCCTGGGAGTGTTTGATGGGGAGACAGTGTAGAGGGAGCTTTACTCTGTATCTAACCCCGTGCTGTACCTGTCCTGGGAGTGTTTGATGGGGGGACAGTGTAGAGGGAGCTTTACTCTGTATCTAACCCCGTGCTATACCTGTCCTGGGAGTGTTTGATGGGGGGACAGTGTAGAGGGAGCTTTACTCTGTATCTAACCCCGTGCTGTCCCTGTCCTGGGAGTGTTTGATGGGGACAGTGTAGAGGGAGCTTTATTCTGAATCTAAAGTCATGCTGTGCCTGTTCTGTGTGTGTTTGATTGGGGGACTGTGTGGAGAGAGCTATACACTGCATTAAAAGAAAGTCAATATCTTTTCCCAAAGGTCAGGGAGTCTAAAACTAGAGGGTATAGGTTAAAGGTGAGATTGGAGAGAAACAAAAGTGTCCAGAGGGGCATTTTTTTCACACACAGGGTGGTGAGGGTCTGTAGCAAACTGCCGGAGGTAGAAGTAGAGACAGGTACAATTTCGTCTTTTGAAAAACATTTAGTCAGTTACTTGGTTAAAATGAGTATAGAGAGATAGGGTCAAATGTGGGCGATAGGGTCTAGCTTCGGGGTTTGAAGAAAAGAGGTGGCATGGACATGTTGGAGCAAAAGGAACTGTTTCCATTCCGTAAACACAACTGACTCTAGCTGATTCTAAAACTTGGCATCAATGAGAGGCTGTGGCCATCAAAAGCAGTGGAATTGTACTGCACAATCTGCAATGTCACGGCCCGGCATATCCCCCACTAACCATCACCATCAGGGGATCAACGCTGGTTCAATGGAGAGTGTGGAATGGGATTCCAGAAACAGACCAGGCAAACCTAAATATATCTAGTGAAGCTCCCAGACAGACTGTTTCCGTGCCAAATGGCAACAAAAAACAAAACAAGTGACAGACCTCGGTGATCCCACAGCCAACGGATCTGATCTAAGGTCTGCAGTCCTTCCACGTCCAGTCGAGAATGATAGCAACTCACTGGAGGAGGAGACTCCACAAATACCCTCACCCTCAATTACAGAGGAACTTAACACATCAGTAAAAAAGATACGGCTGAAGTATTCACAGTAATCTTCAGCCAGATGTGACGGTGGGATGAACCATCTCTGACTCTCCAGTGTTCCCCAACATCTCCGATGGCAGTTTCCAGCCAATTCGATTCACAGCACGTGATATCAAGAAACAGCTGAAGACACTGGATAGTGAAAAGGCAATGGGCAGTGCCAGCATTCTGGCAATAGTATTGAAGAATTGTGTGGTATAACATGCCGCTCCCCTGGCCAAGCTCCTCCAATACAGTTACAGCTAAATAACACTGGCATCTACCCAACAATTGCCCAGGTATGTCCTGTACACAAAAAGCAGGACAAATCCGAACCAGCCAGTTACCGCCCAATCAGTCTGCACTTGATCATCAGTAAAAGTGATGGAAGAGGCCATTGACAGCGCTACCAAGCAGCATCTGCTCAGCACTAACCTGATCAGTTACACCCAGTTTGTGGTTCACCAGTTTCACTCAGCTCCTGAGCTCATTACAACCTTCATTAAAACATGGACGAAAGAGCTGAAATCCAGTGGTGAGGTGAGAGTGACGGCCCTTGACATCAAGGTCAGCAGAGTGTGGCATCGATGAACCCCAGCAAAACTGGAACGAATGGGTTTCAGAGGGCAAACTCCCAGGTTTGAGTCATACCTGATACATAGGAAGATGGTTGTGGTTGTGGATGGTCAGTCATCTCAGTTCCAAGATATCTCTGCAGGAGTCCCTCATGGCAGTCCCTACGTCTCACAATATTCAGCTACTTCATCAATAGTTTTCCCTCCGCCATTAGGTCAAAAATGATGCTCCCTGATGATTGCACAATGTTTAGCATCATTTGTGAGGCTTCAGAAACTGAAAGAATGCGCGTTCAAATGCAACATGATCTGGATAATATCCAGGCTTGACTGACACGTGGCATTTTCACCACACAAATGCCAGGCAATGGCCATCACCAATAAGAGACAGTCTAACAACTGCCCGTTTAAATTCAACAGTAGAACCATCACTGAATCCCCCACTGTCAACATCATTCAGGTTATCATTGTCCAGAAACTCAGCTGGACTCACCGCAACAACACAGTGGTGACAAGAGCAAGTCAGAGGCTAGGAATACTGCAGTGAGTAATTCACCTCCTGAATCCCCACTTTCTATCCACCTTCCACAAGGCAAACAAAATTCCTTGATCCCAATCCTGTGGATACTCTTGGTAATAAGTCTTTAAAGTTTGAAGTGGTGGAGGCTACCTCGCTGAATATATTTAAGTCAAGGGTAGACAGGTTTTTGACAAACGGGAATTAAGGGTTATGGGGAGAAAGCGGGAAAGTGGAACTGCTCCACTTCAGATCAGCCATGATCTTATTGAATGGCGGGGCAGGCTCGAAGGGCTAGATGGCCTACTCCTGCTCCTATTTCTGATGTTCTTATTATGAGAGTATGCTATCTCAGAATGTAAAAAACAGATAGCAAAAGAAAACAAATATTTAAAATGAAAAAGTGTGGCCCAAGTAAACATTGGCCTTTTAGAGATGAGAAGAGGGATGTAATAAGTGGAAATGAGAAAAAGGCTGAGGCATTGAACAAGTATTTTGTGGTGGTCTTCACAGTGGAAGAGACAAATAACATGACAAAAAGTGATGACAGGAAGGCCCTTGCAGCTGAGGAACTAGAAGCTATCATTATCAAGAAAGAGGTACAGTTGGGATAGCTAATGGGGCCAAAGGTAGACAAGTCTCCAGGTCCTGATGGAATGCATCCAGGATATTAAATGGATGGCAGGGGAAATAGCAAATGCACTGTTATAATCTACCAAAATTCATTGGCACTAGGGTGGTTCCTGCAGATTGGAAAACAGCAAATGTGACACCACTGTTTGCAAAGGGAAATAGAGAAAAGGCCTTAACTATAGGCTAATTAGCTTAACTACTGTATAGGTAAAATGCTTGAATCTATCATCAGGGAAGAAATAGCGAGACAAATGGATATAAATGGTCCCATTGGTAAAAAACAGCATATGTTCATGTAGGGCATGTCATGTTTGACTGATGTGATACAATTCTTTGACAACATTACATGCACAGTGGGAAATGGAGAGCCTGTGGGTGTGGTATATCTGGATTTCCAGAAGGCATTTGACATTGTGCCACACCAAAGACTGATGCATCAGATAAAGGTACATTGTATTAAGGTTAATGTATCAGCATGGTCAAAGGATTAGTTCATTAACAGAAAGCAAAGCGTGGGGGTAAATTTTGTTGTTTTTTCTGGCGGGCGATCAGTGACTAGTGGTGTGCCTCAGGGATCAGTGTTGGGTTCACAGTGGTTTACGATTTACATGGATGATTTGGAGTTGGGGACCAAGTGAAGTGATGTCACTAAGATGTGTAGCTGGGCAAAGTGTGCAGAGGATGGTGAAAATCTGCAAAGGAATATAAATAGTCTAAATGAGGGAGCGAGGGTCTGGCAGATGGAATGTTGGTAAATGTGAGGTCATCCATTCTAGTAGGAATAATGGCAAAATGGGCTATTATTTAAATGGTAAATAATTGCAGTTTGATGCTGTGCAGAGAGACTTGAGTGTCCTCGTGCAGTAATGACAAGGAATTGGTTAACAGATGCAGCAGGTAATTAAGAAGGTAAATGGAATTATGTCCTTCATTGCAGGGGAATAGACTTCGATAACACTGAGGTTATGTTGTAGCTGTAAAAGTGCTGGTGATGCCTTGAGTACTGTGTACAGTTTTGGCCTTCTTACTTGAGAAAGGATATCCTGGCACTGGAGGGGGGTACAGAGGAGATTCACTGGTTTGATTCTGGAGTTGAAAGGGGAGGCTGAGTAGACCTGGGCTATACTCATTGGAATTCAGAAGAATGAGGTGAGATCTTATAGAAACATACAGGATTTTGAAGTTGTTTCCACTCGCGAGTGAAACTAGAATTAGGGGCATGTCCTCAAGTAAGGGGAAGCAGATTTAGAACTGCGTTGAAAATGAACATCTTCACACAAACCCTTGTGAATCTGTGGAATTCCCAGTCCTGTAAAAAAACCTGAGTTTCCTTCATTGAATGGTTTTAGACAAAGATAGATACATTTTTGAAGAGTAAAGGAATTATGGTGAGCGGGCGGGTAAGTGGAGCTGAGTTCACAGAAAGATCAGCCATGATCTTATTGAATGGCGGAGCAGGCTTGAGGGAGGAGATGGCCCACTCCTGCTCCTAATTCTTATGATCTATTGTTCTTATGTTATGAATTCTGCAGTTTCTGACGGTAAGGGAACTACATTCGTTTTTGTCAATCTTTTTCTTTTCTCATAGCAAATCTACAGACATTTTTATAGCCAGTTTTTCTTGTTCCCTGCAGGCTCGCTTACATGCTTTATTTTGCCCCTTTTTATGAATCCCTTGATCCTCCTTTGTTGAATTTTAAACAGCGTGCAAACCTCAGGCCTGTTGCTTTTTCTTGACAACTTATACACATCTTCCTTAAATCTGATACTTCCCTGTCCGTCTTGGAGATTTCATGCTTTTTACCATCATAATTATCATTACTGGGATTCAGGACCATTCTCTCAGATTCAAGTACATCATTATACACCTTGACAAGGAATTCTACCATTTAACGTTTACTCGTCCCCTCGGATTGTCTCAAAACTAAATTGTCAACTCGACTTTTCTCATTGCCCATGGTTGCATTAAATGGATGAGGCTCTGAAAAACCAATCCCTGTAACTCATTCCTGTGATTCTTATGATTCGACTTTTAGTTCCAAATTGTGCTATTTATTGAATTCAAATCCCCACTGTGGTAGGATTCAGGCGTGTATCTGCTGTGAAAAATACATTTTCTCTGTATTACACATTCGCGGGATGGAAGAGAGAATTGAAAGACAGAAGTGTATAATAGAAATGTGGTGCAGTGGGATTGTCAATGGACTAGTTATCCAGTGATTCTGGACACTGCTGTGGGACCTGGGTTCGAATCGCACCATATCAGATTTGTTTGAACATTGTATTCCCTCCAGCTCATTCCTACTTATCCTACAGGATAAGTAGGAATGAGCAACTCACAGTTACCCAACCAGTGATACCCGTGACCGAATGAAAGAAAGGTTGGCCACAAATCCACAGTGATTGGGAACCCCAGGGTGGGCATGACAAACTCACAGCATCCTCACCCTTTACAGAGCTTCCCCTCTCTGCGGTCTGCGCTGTTTTCTGGTCATGGCACACAGCCAGACACACAGTAAATTCAGTCCCTTTACCCTGCCCAGAGTTCACTCAGCAAATCCTCTGTCCTCCCTGAGTGTATGCAATAGCTCACAATTTCCAGAGACCTACCCACATCACCTCCACTAACTTCCCAGTCACAAGCGTCAGTCACTAGCCCTTCAGCTGCAAGGTGGATTCATGGAATATTTAAAGTTCTGTAAAGTTTATTTATCAGTCAGAAGTAAGGCTGACATTAACACTGCAATTAAGTTATTGTGAGATTCCTTGAGAAGCCACGGTTCAGCGCTTGTTCTGATCAATGCATCTAACCAGCAAACCGGAGCAGATGGAGGAAACCCACGGAGGAATGGGGAGAACGTGCAGACTCCACACATACAGTGGCTACAGCCGGGAATCGAACCCGGATCCTGGTGCTTTGAAGCAGAGGTGTTAACAACTGTGCTACCGTGCCAGGTTCACGGTGTTGCAGAAGACATGTTAAGCTGAGACTGATTAACAGATACGTTCAGTGGAAAACTATGTCCAAGTTTTGCACACATATGTCAGAGCTGCTGAAACACCCTGACCAACTTGGAGGTCCACATGGGAGACAACAGGAACAAAACCCATCGGATTTCCTTTCTCCAGAACTCTGTCACATTGTCACCAATGATTCTACAGCGCACCAATTACAATCCCGAGACACAGAGGGACATACATTCACTTTAATCAGGGAATCACAAAAAAAACTTGAACAGAACGACTCCAAAGAACTGGAAAAAAATGTTGCAACACATTAGAAAAGGCATTCAAAGATAAACATGGGAATATTAAATTCGGGATTGTCCTGGCTTATTGATGACACATTTGGAGTTTGTTTTACACTCCCAGCCCAAGCTGTATACAGCCCTTACACTATCCTTTCCCAGCACGGGGAGATGTGCTGGACAAACTGGAGCAGACTGGCAATGTAGCTGCTCTCTATGTGGATCTGGATTTCCAAGGGTACAAGACGGGTTGCAGCAGAGAACATTGCTCTCAGGGAGATATATGTTGTGAGACTGGGGAAGGAGAGATTGAGTGGAGTGTGTATTTTCAGGAACTGTACGGATGTGAACAAATACATTTCATTAAATGGATAGAAAATGGGGGAATCAGATGACCAGATCGTGGGGAGATTTGACCAGGTGGGTGAGGAGCCTGAGGCTTTTCCAGAGCAGCTGGTGACAGAAGTCAGTGAGCAACACGAATGATGGGTAAATGGAATTTGGTGAGAGTTGGTACATGTATAACAGATGAGTTTTGGATTCAGCAGCTTTATAACTGGGAGTCTGGTCACCAGAGGATTGCAATACTTGTGTCCGATATTCAGAGTGAAAGCTGGGGGTGCCAGGGTATAATATTCCCGAGGCAACAGTAACTGATCAATGCTGGAGATGATATGGAGACAGCTTTCAGCTCAGGGTAAAAGTGTTAACAGAGTTGCAATCGCAGTGAACTAGCCTTAGATACAGGAATGTTGTAAGTAGAAAGGGAAAAGAGATTGAGAGAGCCGTTGTAGTCAAAGTTCATGTACACATAACTCAAATAACAAAGACAGTAATACATTGAAAGGTAGTTCATAAACATAATCGCTGATATAGAGGCTTACCCGATACCACAATGGGAGAAATTTAGGTAATCTGACCTATCAAATACACTGAGACAGTTTTCACTGTTTTGTCCGGTTCATTAATGGACATGGAGACACAACAGCAACGGTAACAACAGAGGCAGTGCAGAACAAATGACAAAATCAGGAATAAAGTTAAATAGATTTTACAGAAGTAATTACTGGACTTGACACTTACCGGGGGCACCAATCATAGCCAGGATGGGATAATAAAATCCTTGAACAAAGTAGAGTACATATTGAATCCTTTGTGATAATGATAGCCTATAAAATCCATCACCTGTCATGTAATAAAGACCCTGGACGAAAGTGCCACTTGTAACAAAATCCAAAGTCGGTAGGGGTGGCGGGGGTGGCGGGGGTGGAGGTGGTGGTGGTGGTGGTGGTGGTAGGGGTGGGGGTGGAATGTTCCGATGCATTGTTCCCAGATTCTGATCCATTGTTGAAACGTTCCAGTCCATTGTTCCCAGATTCTGATCCACTGTTGAAACGTTCCAGTCCATTGTTCCCAGATTCTGATCCATTGTTGAAACGTTCCAGTCCATTGTTCCCAGATTCTGATCCATTGTTGAAACGTTCCAGTCCATTGTTCCCAGATTCTGATCCATTGTTGAAACGTTCCAGTCCATTGTTCCCAGATTCTGATCTCTTCTCCCACTGTGTCTACAACTGCTGATCTCTGTTAGTCTCGGAGTTATCGCTCCCACTGATTCTATGGAATAACACACTGAACAGATCCATTATTAATAGAAGAAGGAAAACCCCCAGTGACACTGCCCCGATCCGTGGAGACTGAAAACCTCCAGTGACACTGCCCAGATCCGTGGAGACTGAAAACCCCCAGTGACACTGCCCAGATCCATGGAGACTGATATTAATCACAGCCACTGAACAAACAGGTTCAGTTAACCTCGTTCAACCCAGCACTTTTTTATGTCACAAAATACAACAGTAAGCCGATCAGCTTGGGGTGGCAGAGTCAGGGAGGGACGGAAAGATGGAAATAACAGAGGATCCGATCACACTCTTTGAATCTTCATTGGAAATTGAATCGGGTCCTGAGTAAAGCTGTTAAGTCGGTTTTGAAACATGTTGCCAAGTCACTGCTGCAGCTCTCATTTTGTGGAGTGATGAGATTGTTGCAATGCGGACTGTTGTACTGCAGAATTAAACGACACTAGTCTTCACTTTGGTGGCCAAGTGTGGATCCCGTGCTTTGATTAGAATGTGGTGTTGCATGTACATACCTGGCACTTCAGAGAAGAAAACAAATTTGGTCACACACCGGTCGAGAAACTTAAACGACCAACAAAATTCTCCGTGTGGAACTGGGCAACTGGCTGGAAGGGTTATTTGGGGTCAAATATAATTCAAGGGCTAGTGTTTTTTTTCATTGCTATCTTAATATTCATTGTAATTTGACAGTTTTTTTTGAATGCTGCTGTTATTTAGCAGCAAAATCCATAGGGGGTGCAACAGCAGAGGCGCGATCCAGGTGGACAAGGAACAGCCCTTATTACCAAGGGATCCTCCAGCATATGAGAATATGTATTAACAGGCATCTATCTAAAGGACGACATGATATAATACTGTTTTCGTTAGTATTTTTAGTATTAGTGAGGATTATGCTTTAAATGCAGTTATATACAACTTATATAACATTTGAAATGACTGTCAAGTTTAAGAAAGAAGAAATCAAGAACCAATCACTTCTTCAGTATTAGGTTATTTTATTGACTGGTCTGGTATCCGGCTCACCAATGATCAGATGGATGTGTCTGGGACACTCCTCATAGGTTAACACGATTTTTAAACATTAGATATTAAGACACTGACAGGACAACCAGCAAAGTGTTAAATGATTCTCAAATATATATACATACGTATATAGGCTAATAAGAGAACAGTTTACACGCACGTAAATACAGCAAGAGCTTCAAACAAGTCATTATGATTTAAAACATTTATGCTGACATTTCAAATGGACCTGAAATATTGAACAACGATCAGAGAACAATGAACAGAGAAAATTACAGCACAGGAACAGGCCCTTAGGGCCTCCAAGCCTGCACCGACCATGTTGTCCAAATGAACCAAAGCCACCCACTCTTCTGTGGACCATATAGAACATAGAACATAGAACACTACAGCGCAAACAGGCCCTTCGGCCCACAACTTATGCCGGTCACATCTATACCTACCAAGCCATAGAACTACCTGTAACTCCCAATCCCATTAGACCCCATATACTCATCCAGAAGTCTTTTAAAAGACCCCAGGGAGTTCGCCTCTACCACCACCGACAGCAGCCAATTCCACTCACCCTACTTTCTCATCCTTTTCATGTATTTGTCAGGGTGGCCCTTAAAAGTCACTATCATATCTGCTTCCCCTACCTCCCCCGGCAGCGAGTTCCAAACTCTTTGTAAAAAAAACTGGCCTGGTACACCTCATTTAAATCTTACCCCTCGCACAATCGCCGTACACTCCCGAGTAATTGAATTCCACCCTGTGAAAAAAGCTTCTGACTATTCACTCTGTCCATGCCTGTCATAATTTTGTAAAATGCTTTCAGGTCGCCCCCCCCCCCCCCGCCACTAACCTTCGTCGCTCCAGTGAGAACAAATCAAGTTTCTCCAACCTCTCCTCATAGCTAATAGAACATAGAACAGTGCAGTACAGGCCCTTCGCCCCTCGAGGTTGCACCGACCAGTGCAACCAACCTAATGACCCTCTAACCGAAACTATTCCAATGTTATCCATATGCCTATCCACTGACCATTTGAACACCCTTAAAGTTGGTGAGTCCACAACTGCTGCAGGCAGGGCATTCCACGCCCTTACTACCCTTATTACCTTACTAATGCCTTCCATACCGGGCAACATCCTGGTAAATCTTTTCTGTACCCTCCCCAAAGCCTCCACATCCTTCTGGCGGTGTGGTGACCAGAAACGAAGACTATATTCCAAGTGTAGTCTCACTAAGTTTCTATAAATCTGCAGCATGACTTATTAATTTTGAAACTCGATGCTCCTGCCTGTGAAGGGAAGCATGCCATATGCCTTCTTGACCACCTTCTCCAGTGTGTTGCTACTTTCAGTGAGCTGTGTGTCTGTCTAACCAGATCCCTCTGCCATCAATACTCTTAAAGGTTCTGTCATTTACTGTTTATTTCCTATCTTTATTAGGTCTTCCAAAATGCATTACCTCACACTTGTCTGGATTAATCTCCAGCTGCCATCTCTCCACCAAACTCTCCAACTGATCTACATGAGGCTGTATCCTCTGACGGTCCTCATCGCTACCCACAACTCCATCAAACTTTGTGACGCCTGCACACTTATTAATCAAACCAATTACATTTTTCGTCCAAATTATTTATATATTTTTAAAACAGCAAGGGTCCCAGCACTGATCCCCGAGGAATACTGCATGTCACAGCCCTCCATTCAGAACTGCAGACTTCCACTGTTACATACTGTCATCTGTGACTGGGTAAGAAATCTCACAACAGCAGGTTAAAGTCCAACAGGTTTATTTGTTTGCAAACACCACTAGCTTTCGGGGCTCTGCCCCTTCGTCAGGTGAGTGAGCCAATGCTGGATACAGCGTTGGTTAGACCACACCTGGAATGATGTGTCTAGCGTTAGTCGCCAAATATGATGAAGAATGTGCTAAAACTAAAGCATTTGGAGGAATTCAGAGAGAGTAGGAGAGGACTCAAAAGGGCAAAAAGGAGGAATGAAATGGTCTTGGCAGGCAAGATTATCGAAACTCAAAAGACATTTTACTCATATATTAGGAACAAAAGGATGGTCAGAGGAAAAATCGGTCCTCTCAGGGACAGAGGAGGGGAACTATGTTTAGAGCCCGAGGGAATGGGGGAGATCCTGAATGAATACTTTGCGTCAGTATTCACGAAGGAGAGGGACTTGTTGTCTGGAAGTGTCCTGGAGGGAATTGTCGATCCATTGGAGAAAATCTCCATTACAAGGGAGGAAGTGTTAGGGTTTTTAGCTCTTTGTATTCTGTAAAGCAAATATTAAATACACAAGTTATTCAATGATCAATTCTGTGTCCACAGCGCGTTGTATAATATATGTTGTGTCAGTTTAGTTCTCGATTTCCCTGGAATAATTTCGCAAAGGTCGCAGAAAAAAACAGATGAAGCCAAATGATAAATTGAAGAATGAGGAACATTTAATTCCAATTGACACAGTTACATGATGGAGATTTTTGAATAATTTGGAAAGGTTGCAGGAATGGGAGGCGGGACAATGTTTTAACTTCAGTTTGTGTGGATTATAAGTTCAGAGAATGGAAAAGGGGGATCTGTAGAAAATAGGATAGAAAAATGGCTGTAAAATATTCTGTTACTTAAATAGCTCAAGTTCCGGTGTGGGTTATACTATTGTATTAAGTCCAGCTAAATTAAAACCTGCATTTTCATAGCCGTTGACAGATAAATGAATTTATGCATTGGAACATCTGTTTGATGAGACGATTTTTATTTTAAAATCGGGTGTAGAAGCATTGTAGGTATTCCTAACACGCACTCCATCGATTGCAACTGACACGTTCTCTGTTGCTGCCTTACTTTGTCATAAATTGTGTAATTGTGGTAATTAGTAGTTCCATACAGAATATTTTAAGCAGATATTTTATACTTTGTTTTTCATTGCATGTTTTTGCCATGCATATTTCCTCAGGTATCACAATATTTCAGTAAGTTAAGATGTCAAATCCACCTAAACAGTACATCTTTAGACTGTGGGAGGAAACCGGAACACCTGGAGATAAGCCACGAAAGGCGAAGAAAGAATGTTGAAACGCCAGACAGACAGTCACCCAAAGCTAATATAGAACCCGGGTCCATTGCGTGGTGAGGCAGCAATGCGAACCACTGTGAAACCCTGCACTGCTGTTCTGCCGCCGTCAGGGGTCATGTCAATACGCACTCCAAAATCAAACTGTTCATTTGAGTTTCCCGGTTTCCTGTCTTTCATTAAACACTCGCAGTTGTCTGTTGTGTCAGTGTTGCAGTTCAGTATTTAGCTAAAACAGGGACTGTTCCTCATTCCCAGCACTTTGTGCATTTCCATAATGTTTGTTTCTGTACAGATTGGACAACCCATGTCATGGAAGACCTGATTGGAACATGTATCCAAGAGTAACAGATTATCATTCAGCATTTCCAAAGTTTCCAGCATCCAATTTTACACAAGAACACAAGAAATGGAGCAATGATAGACTAAGTTGCCAGTGCAGTGTAATGGTGAATAATGTTGGCCTATTGCTGAATTTCCGGCTCAATTCCCATTCGGTTAAGCTGCCTACAAGCTAAAAATAAATGTGCACTCAGCATTACATTTATTCAATGATGGAACACGCTCAGATTTCTGGGACAGTGATTTCTATGTATTTGTAAAACTAAGTGTTCAAACATTTCACATAATCTTTCTCCAAATTGATCGGCACTTCTGTGGCCTTTGATGTCAGCCTTTGAATTAATCATATCTTCACCCTCATGTAACCAGAGCAAGCAACGGAATATTCTTAAACAGCTATCTCAATCAAGCTATTGCTCGAATCATGGTCATTCAAAAGCAGTGCTGGTAACAAGACAGAACCCAGAATTCAGAACAAGCTTCTATAATTTCAAATTTGATGACATTATTCTCAGTTAGAGTTTCACATTGAATTACATCATTCACATTGTTACAGGTATTGAAGCCATTCGCAATCATTTTCCATTTTCTTAACTATAATATTCACTCAGTGTGAAGATTTAATCATTTTTGCTGACCTTATACGTCATTGTAACAAGTTATCACTTTCCCAGCCTGTGCTGGTCTCTGCGGATATCACTCCTTGTTTCCAGTTCCAGATGTCTGACTCACCAACTTTTCCGAGGCGAATGGTTTGTTGTGTTCCTGTGAAGGTTTCAATAAGGTGACCTTTTGTTCTCGTTGCTGATTCCGAGATTTGTAAACTCTTGTGTTTATTAATGCTTTCAATCCCCTCTTTAGCCATTGAGTGGCCAGGCTATAAGGACAATATAATGTTGAGAATGTTTCGCCGAATTCTTCAGATGTCCAGCCGTCCAAAATTATCCGAAAGACTCCAGTCTAGTACTATTCATCCCACCAAGCAACAAACACATGTCCTGAGACTTTGCCTGGTAAGTGGATTTGTCCCACAGACAATGACTCAATGAATAACAGACAAAAAAAATGTGATTACTTTCACAAAGTAAACTTCCAAAGATTATCTCTGTCTCCAGTGCAATTGTGCACCATTGTGCGGGGCCAACTGTTCCACTTTGAAAGCCTCTTTCAATGGTAATATATCAATATTTATCTTGCTATTGCTCCCTCGGGGCTCGAGGATCCGACAGTATGCAATGCTCTGATTCTGAACAGCATTTCGTCTTTCGTATGCCAGACAATTCAGCCGTTCCAGCCCGCTCCGTCATTCTATTGGATCATGGGTCATCTCCATTCACCCTAACTTCACTTCCCTGCCTTTTCCCCATAGCTCTTTGTGCCGCTTTTGATCAAACATGACTCTATACCATTCTTGAATACGCTGATTGATCCTGTACCCAGTACAATTTGGGACAGTGAATTCCATGGATTCGCAACCGTTTGTGCTAAGTAGCTGCTCCTTATGTCTGTCTTGTACCTCCCCCCTCTTACTCTACAACGTTGCCTCGCATCCAAGTTTCTTCTAGAAGAGGGAACATTGGGTTAATAGTTATCTTCTGATAACCGTTGAGTATTTTATCTCACTGAGTCAAATTCCACCTCATTCTTTTGTACTTCTGTGAATAGTCCAAGCGACTCAACTTCTCCTCTTACAACAACCCTCTCAAACATCGAGCCAATCCAGTGAACCTCTTCTGAACCACATCCAGTGCCAGAATATCAGTTTTCAACAACGGTTCCCAAACCTGGACATAATACACCAAGTGTGGTCTCACCCACATTTTATACAATTAAAACACTTCACTACTTTTGTATCCTAGACCGTTTGCAAGAAGGCCAAAATTCCATTTGCCACATTAATAACGTTCTGCACCTGCCTGCCCACTTTCTGAGACTCATGCACAAGGGTATCCTGATCCCTCTGTACAAATAGCTTTTGAATCTGTTTCCCATTAAAATAGCAATTGTTCCTTTTTTTTTGGCCAAAACAGATAACCTCGCACTTATCCACATTACACTTCATCTGCCAGATTCTCGTCGACTTCCCTAGCCTGCCAATATCCCTTTCTAAAACATTTATCTCCTTATTACAGCCTGCTTTCCCAGCTATTTTTGGATGGTAAGCACATTTTGCTATGTCCCTGCTTGTAGATTATTGATCTTGTTTGTAAATAGATGTTTTTCAATGCTGATGATTCATTCGGTACTTCTCAATATTGAGCTTGTTCATATTGTTAGCGTTTTTCAATGTCCTGGTTTTTGTTGAATTTGTTGGACTTTTTTTCAATGTTGAAGTCTCTGAATTTGTTGTTGTTTTCAATATTGATTTTGTTTATGAAATTAGTTTTGAATTTTTTGTTTTCAATATTGTGGTTGTTGATTATTTTTATTGTGAAAATTGTGATTGTTGTTGGAGTTGTTTTGGTTCTTAATGTTGAGGTTGTTGTTGAATTTGATGTTGAGATTGCTGATTTTTCAGTGTTGAGGCTTTTGAACTTGTTGATGTTTCTCGATATTGAGGTTGAAGTTGATTTTTTTTGGTCTTTTTCAATGTTACCTTGTTGTTGCAGGTGTTGGTTTTAGTAGTTTTACAGGTAAATTGAGGTTAAAAGGATAATGCTAAGAGGAGGGCCCATTAAGGATCCCAGTGATAGTTTGTTTGGTGCCAGAGGACGTAGGCAGTGATCTAATTGAAAACATTTTTTGGTATGCATTAGTGAGAGAGCCGATGTGGGTATTTACATCGAGGAGAAAGACTGTGAGAAAATAAAACAATAGAACGAGAAAGGTTTTTGAGTGGTCGGCTTAAATGTAAATACATCTCCAAAGTTCTATGACATGGATGTGAGGAAGTGCAGTGAGGTAAGGGAGGAAATATCACAGGCCACTAACAAAGATTAGCAATAATCTTCCAGACATCAGAGAGGTTCTGGAGAAAATCCAGTGAGGTACCAGTATTCAAGGTGTGAGAATGGGATGAAGGAGCATGTTACCGGCTAATCAGTCCAGACTCAGGGTGAGGAAAGCCATGGAAGAATCTTTAAACACACAATTCATCCGCATTTGATGAAACAGAGATTCATCAAGAACAATTACACTGTTTTATTTTTAAAGGGACATTTCAGATCAACCTCGTTGAATTTTCCAAAGAGGTGGTCACATGTGCAGCTGAGGGAATTACATTTGATGTCGTTGCCTTGCCTTCAGCAAATATCTTGCCAAGAGTCTGTAATGGGAGATCGATACAGAGGTTAAGTGCCCCTGAGGTCCGTGGAAATCTGGCAAATGACATCTAGCTTTTTACGAAGTGCCAAAAAGTAGCCATAGATTTAAGACAATAACGTGTATATAAACACAGATCATAAATCTCTGTGAATATTCGAGTGGGTTTATTTGGAAGAACACACTGAGTCACATTTGCTGTCCTCAGAGAGCTCACACTTCTACCTCTTTCTGTATACCATCCTGGAGTCGATGTTTCTCCCACTTTTTGGAATTGAGTACAGTCTCTGCAGTGAACATTGCTCTTGTATGCCTGGGTGTGGGTCAGTAAGTGTGTAAGTGAGGACCTACGTTCAAATTGGTCGCACGGAATTACATGGAAAACAAATAGGGAATTCCATTCAGGAGCTAAAGAAAGATCATTGTGCTCCAGCATGGAATAATATGCATAGAACATAGAACACTACAGCACAAACAGGCCCTTTGGCCCACGAGCTGCGCCGATCACATCAACACCTACCAATCTATAGACCTATCTATAACCCCCAATCCCATTAAATCCCATATACTCATCCAGAAGTCTTTTAAAAGACCCCAGCGAGTTTGCGTCCACCACCACTGACGGCAGCCGATTCCATTCACTCACCACCCTCTGAGTGAAAAACTTACCCCTAACATCACTTCTGTACTTTCCTCCCCGCACTTTAAATCTGTGTCCTCTCGTAGCGACCATTTCAACCCGGGGAAATAGCCTCTGAGAATCCACCCTATCTATTCCTCTCAACATTTTATAAACTTCTATCAGGTCGCCTCTCAACCTACGTCTCTCCAGGGAGAAGAGTCCCAGCTCCCTCAACCTAACTTCATAAGGCATGCCTCCCAGTCCAGGCAACATCCTTGTAAATCTCCTCTGTACCCTTTCAATAGCTTCTACGTCCTTCCTATAGTGAGGCGACCAGAACTGCAGTACTCCAAATGAGGCCTGACAAGGGTCTTATAAAGTTGCAGCATTACCTCCCGATTCCTAAACTCAATCCCTCGATTAATGAAGGCCAGTACACCATACACCTTCTTGACCACCTCCTCCACCTGCGAGGCCGATTTAAGAGTCCTGTGGACCCGGACCCCAAGATCCTTCTGCTCTTCAACACTACTCAGACTTCTGCCCTTGATAGTGTACTCGTTCATCCCACTGGTTCTGCCAAAATGGACCACTACACATTTATCCGCGTTGAAGTCCATCTGCCACTTCTCCGCCCAGTCCTGCATCCTATTTATGTCCTGCTGCAACTTTTGACATCCTTCCAGACCATCACAACACCACCGACCTTCGTGTCATCAGCGAACTTACTTACCCATCCCTCCACTTCCTCATCTAGGTCATTTATGAAAATGACAAACAGCAAGGGTCCTAGAACAGATCCCTGGGGCACTCCACTGGTGACTGACCTCCATTCAGAAAAAGACCCATCCACAACCACTCTCTGTCTTCTGCAGGCAAGCCAGTTCTGGATCCACAAGGCTAAAGCCCCTTGGATCCCATGCCCTCTCACCTTCTCAAGAAGTCTTGCATGGGGGACCTTATCAAACGCCTTGCTGAAGTCCATGTACACCACGTCCACTGCACTTCCTTTGTCAATGTGTTCAGTCACATTTTCGAAGAACTCAACTAGGCTCGTAAGGCACAACCTGCCCTTAACAAAACCATGCTGACTATTTCTGATCAGGTCAAACCTCTCCAAATGCTCGTAAAATTGACTGGGTTTTTTTGCCAGCGAAGGCTTTGAAGTAGAAAGTTTAAACCCCCTTTCAAAAACAGACATCCACAAAACGAGTGAGTGCTGCACCACTGGGGGATATTGAATTCCTTTTTCTAATCGAAAAGAGAAACTAATTTATTGATAATTCAAACCGTGGTTAAAAAACACGAACGTCACTTTGGTGTGGAAATGTGGGAGTGGGCTCTGAGGCCAGCCAGAATACTGCCATTTACCTGAGGAAGGTACAGAGATTTTCAAGATGATGTACCATAATAAACTTCGATGTGGGAAAAATTGGAAATGAAAACAATGATCTTTACCGTTATAATTTTTTGTCACTAAGATAAACGATGGTGAATGTGCCAGTGTGCGATCATCTGGGATTCTGAGAAACATTGTGAGTTTGAATCAAAGTAACCAGACATGTCCGAGCTTGTGTGAGATAGTGTTTCACACATGTTCATACATGATCACACATTTGTGTCAGTATCTCAATGAATTTGTTAAGGACAGAGTTTGTGAATGAGAGAGAGAAAGACTGAGTCACAGATAATACGCATGTGTATCTATTTGTATATGTCTGCATTTGAAACTGAGACATGTGCGAGGAGGTGCAGTCGATATCTTTATGTGTGTATGTGTGTAAATGCAATGGTTCTGTTTGCACAGAGTATAATTGTGAAGATTCTGTTTGTGTGTGTGTGTGTGTGTGTGTATGTGTGAGTGTGTGTGTGTGTGTCCATGTGTATATGAGGGAGTATTTGAGTGTGACAGGGAATGTGTGCCTGCGTGTGAATGGTGGGTGTATGTGTGTCAAAGTGAAATAATGCAAATTGGGCATGTATATCTGTGAGAAATGTAGAAAATGTGTTTGGCAAACATATGCGTCTGTGTGTGTGCGCATGTGTGTGCAAGAGTGTTTGATTGTGTCTGTACATGTTTCTAAGTCCATGCCTGTGTGTTTGAAAGAGAGTATGTGCTTGTGAGTATTTCTAAGTGTAACACTGTTGGCAACACTGTGTGAGATTGTGAGGATGAGAATGTGTGTCCAGGCCCCTGTGTTTCTGCGCTGTTGAGTTTGATGGTGTGTGTGTGTGTGTGTGTGTGTACGTGCCCATTAGCGGGAACATGAGGTGAAAGAATAGCTTTGGGTTCAGTTAACAGGCTTTTGCTCGAGAAACATTGCTGCTGACGGCCCATTCATTCACCTTACTGATGTGGGGATACCCAGGAGGGTTGAATTTGTTCTACTTCTTCCTGCACAGACAGCCCTTGTGAAAATCAACATTACAATTTGATTCTTGATTTTCATTTTCATCGCCGAGGGGGATTTCAAATTTCTTTCTTTGAATAACTGCCCCATTTCTGATACACTGTGCTACCGTTCCCACACAGGGCTGTTTTACACTCCATTCATATTTTCTGCTCATATCTGTTACCGTGTGTACAAAATTGATGAAATGCTACATATACTGAAGCGTGTTGTTAACAGAATCGGAGACTGGCAGTGAGATGGCCTTTCATTTCCAATATAGCGGAAATATATTTCAATATATACAGCTTGCCAATGTAGAATCAGACAGGACGTGACCTGTGACAGCGCACCTCCGGTTCACAGGCTAATATTTAACAAACTCTCAAAGACTTTATGTTGGAAATATTTAACCAGCTGAGCTGCTGGTTAGAGCATGGAGACAGGCAGAGAGAAAGATAAAATGATAGGAAGATATAAAAATAGGGGGAAAGAAGAGCACATTGAAGTAGTGTGAACCAGAGCAAGAAAATAATTATTGGCCAAGCATGAAGTGAGAAAGTAGGGAGGTAGAACCAGGGGTGGAATTATGTAAGAACGGAAACAAGTTATAGTGGAGAGAGAGAGAGAAATAGACGGAAAGGGAAGGGGCAAATGGAGAGAGGGAGAGAAAGGAAAAGAGAGAGATGAAGGAACGAGAAAAGGAAATTGAGAAAAAGAAAGATGCTCTAACATATAATGAATTCAATTCTTGATTTTCTTTATAGCTTTAGAAAATCTTCCTCCCCTCTCTCACCACAACCCAACCCCTGAGCTCAGGCACTGAACTTTTATTGAATTATAACTATTGTTAGAAAGTACAATTTCAGTTATTGGTATAAATTCTAATGACCAATGACAGATTGACCGGCGAATACTTGTTACTGATATCCGTTGATAGATAGATCTTCTATCAGGGAAAACACTACAACTCTTTTTTTGATATCTTTTTGAAAAGTTTGAACCTGGGGTGGTCTGTTTCAGCTCTGCTAACCACAAGGACGGTGGTGTTTTGGCAGTTTTAGTCTTTGAGCCATCCAGGGATCTAGACTCATGTTCCCGGGATGTGATTGAAAATCCACCGTCACTGGTGGAATGAAAAGTCAGTCTGTACAAACCACAATTGACAGTTATTCTCAGTAATACTGACCATGAACATATTATTGCTTTCATGAAAAAGGAACCGAGCTGAATAATACCCTTTGTGTAGAAAGGACGACTACAACAATGATTTAACAACAATAATGATAATAGTGTTTTAAAATGGTGATTCTGGCTGAGAGCTAAGCATACTGGGAATTATAGTCAACCTATAGATTAAAACCAGGTGTAGATCCTAAAGTGGCTGTGGTTTGGAAGCTGTGAATTGAAGCTTCCCGTGTTGGTCAGATCAGAGATTTTATTTTACACTAACTGAGGCAGCGTGGTCCGATTTGTATTAGTGCTATGTGTGGGACATGTAAAATGAGACAAACATCAATGGCATCATTCAAAGGTAATTCCATTGAATGTTCGTGCCATGTGATCAGTTTCTGGTTGCACAGTTGGCTGGTTGATAGATAATCTTTGGGTGGTGAATTAGGGATAAATATACACGGTTAGCCTTTGTTTGGCGGTGATAATTCAAAGAGACCAACCATCACAAGAAGAAGTCTGTACGCTGAAGGATGTTTCAGAGAGAAGAAGATACATTCTGCATCGAGAATATTCCTGGCAAAGTTTTCCTAAACTCGATAGTATCTATATTTCAATTAAACATTTAACGTTGTTGTTTAATTAAAGTCATAGTGCAATTTAAAAGCTAAGCTTCATTCGAGTTAATGAGTTGTAACTGTTTATGTTTGAGTTGGTTCTGGAAGTGTCCAATAAATAAATTATTGATGTGCTGTCCTTGTTTGTCTCATTAAACTGCAATGTTTGGAAGTTGTTGAGATTAAAAGTTGTATGACACCTCAATGGGCTGAATTGTGTCCAGTTGGCTCAGCTGGCTTACATGCGATTCGGGTCACACATCAATCTGGTTCACACTCAAACTCCCTCTGAAATGGCCAAGACAGTCTCTCAGATCAGGGCCATTAGAACCATAGAAAATTACAGCTCAGAAACAGGCCTTTTGGCCCTTCTTGTCTGTGCCGAACCATTCTTAGACTCGTCCCACTGACCTGCACTTGAACCATATCCCTCCACACCCCTCTCATCCATGAACCCGTCCAAGTTTTTCTTAAATGTTAAAAGTGACCCGCATTTACCACTTTATCCGGCAGCTCATTCCACACTCCCAGCACTCTCTGCATGAAGAAGCCCCTCCTAATATTCCCTTTAAACTTTTCTCCTTTCACCCTTAACCCATGCCCTCTGTTTTTTATTCTCCCCTAGACTCAGTGGAAAAAAGCCTGCTTGCATTCACTCTATCTATACCCATCAAAATCTTACACACCTCTATCAAATCTCCCCTCATTCTTCTACGCTCCAGGGAATAAAGTCCTAACCTATTCAATTTCTCTCTGTAACTCAGCTTCTCAAGTCCCAGCAACATCCTTGTGAACCTTCTCTGCACTCTTTCAACCTTATTTACATCCTTCCTGTAACTAGGTGACCAAAACTGTGCACAATACTTGAAATTCGGCCTCAGCAATGCCTTATATAACCTTACCATAACACTCCAACTTTTATACTCCATACTCCGATTTATAAAGGCCAATGTACCAAAAGCACTCTTTACGACCCTATCCACCTGTGATGTCACTTTTAGGGAATTCTGTACCTGTATTTCCAGATCCCTCTGTTCAACTGCACTCTTCAGAGTCCTACCATTTACCCTGTACGGTCCACTTTGGTTTGTCCTTCCAAAGTGAAACACCTCACCATTGTCAGTGTTAAATTTCATTTGCCATTTTTCTAGTTGGCCCAAGTCCCTCTGCAGGCTGTGAAAACCTTCCCCACTGTCCACTACACCTCCAATCTTTGTATCATCAGCAAATTTGCTAATCCAATTCACCACATTATCATCCAGATCATTGATATAGATGCCAAACAAAAATGGACCCAACACCGATCCCTGCAGCACTCCACTGGTCACAGGCCTCCACTCAGAGAAGCAATCCTGAACAACCACTCCCTGGCTTGTTCTATTGAGCCAGTGTCCAATCCAATTTTCTACCTTTCCTTGTATACCTAGCGACTGAACCTTCCTAACTAACCTCCCATGAGAGACCTTGTCAAAGTCGTTGCTAAAATCGAGGTAGACAACATCCAGCACCTTCCCTTCGTCCACTTTCCAGGTAACCTCCACAAATAACTCTAATAGATTGGTCAAACATGACCTACCATACACAAAGCCATGTTCAGTCTCTGTAATGAGTCCCTGTCCATCCAAATATTTTCAAGATCCAAAGGATCTTTAAGATCCAAAGGATCTTATCCTTTATCACACCTTGCAACAACTTGCCCACCACTGATCTCAAACTTACTGGCCTATAATTTCCCGGATTTCTTTTGGAACCTTTTTTTTAAACAATGGAACAACATGAGCCACCCTCCAATCATCCGGCACCTCCCCCGTGAATACTGACATTTCAAATATGTCTGCCAGGGCCCCTGCAAGTTCAACACTAACCTCCCTCAGGGTCCGTGGGAATACCCTGTCCGGTCCGGGGGATTTATCCACTCTGACTTGCCTCATGACAGCCAGCACCTCCTCCTCTTTAATCTGTAAAGTTTGTGTGACCTCCCTACTTGTTTGCTCTATTTTTGTAGACCCCACGCCTGTTTCCTCAGTAAATACGAATGCAAAATACCCATTTAGTATCTCCCTTATCTCTCTTGGTTCCATACACAGTCTACCACTCTGGTCTTCAAGAGGACCAATTTTATCCCTCACTATCCTTTTGCTCCTAACATACCTATAGAAACTCTTTGGATTTTCCTTCACTCAGTCTGCCAAAGCAACCTCATGTCTTCTTTTAGCCCTCCTGATTTCCCTCTTAACTTGCACTTTTTATACTCCTCGAGCATCTGACCTATTCCTTGCTGCCTGTACATTTCATACAACTCTCTCTTCCTCTTAATCAGGGTTACCATTTCCCTCAAGAAACAAGGTTCCTTATTCCTATTTACTTTGCCTTTAATCCTGACAGGAACATACAAACTCTGCACTCTCAAAATTTCTCCTTTGAAGGCCTCCCACTTTCCATTTCCATCCTTACCAGAGAACAGCCTGTGCCAATCCACACTTCCCAGATCCCTTCTCATTTCATCAAATTTGGTCTTTTTCCAGTTCAGAACTTCAACCCGAGGACCAGATCTATCCTTATCCAAGATCAGGTTGAAACTAATGGCATTATGATCAGTAGATGCAAAGTGTTCCCTCACACTCACATCCATCACCTGCCCTAACTCATTTCCCAATAGAACATATAAGAACATATATATAAGAACATATAAGAAATAGGAGCAGGAGTAGGCCATCTAGCCCTTCAACCCTGCCCCACCATTCAATAAGATCATGGCTGATCTGTTGTGGCTCAGTTCCACATTCCTGCCCTCTCTCCATAACCCTTAATCCCCTCTCTTATCAAAAACCCATCAACCCGCGTCTTAAAAATATTTAGCAAGACAGCCTCCACCACTTCAACGGGCAGAGAATTCCAGAGATTCACCACCCTTTGAGTGAAGAAGTTCCTCCTCAACTCCGTTCTAAACCACCCCACCCCTTTATCTTGAGGCTGTGCCCCCTAGTCCTACTGTCCTTTCTGAGCGGGAAGAGTCTCTCCACCTCGATCCTATCCATCCCATTCATCATCTTATATGTCTCAAAGAGATCTCCCCTCATTCTTCTAAACTCTAACGAGTAGAAGCCTAGTTTATTCAGCCTCTCCTCATAGCTCAACCCCCTCAACTCCGGTATCAGCCTAGTAAACCTCCTCTGCACTCCCTCCAAGGCCAAAATATCCTTGCACAGGTGCAGCGACCAAAACTGCACACAGTACTCCAGCTGCGGCCTCACCAATGCCCTATACAGCTGCAGCAAGACCTCAGTACTTTTATATTCAATCCCCCTCGCTATGAAGGCCATCCAATAGGAGATCCAATATTGCATCCTCTCTAGTTGGCACCTCTATATACTGATGTAGAAAATTCTCCTGAACACATTTTACAAACTCTACCCTGTCTAAACCTTTAACAGTATGCGAGTCCCAATCTATATGTGGAAAATTAAAATCCCCTACTATCACAACTTTGTGTTTCTTGCAGTTGTCAGCCATCTCTCCTCGAATTCTCACTGACTATTGGGTGGTCTATAATACAACCCCATTAATGTGGTCATACCTTTCCTGTTTCTCAGCTCCACCCATATGGCCTCTGTAGACAAGCTCCCTAATCTATCCTGCCTGAGTACCGCTGTAACATCCCCCCGACCAACAATGTTGGACAACAAGTTCTGCCTCCTTCAGCCATGCCCACATCCCATGAAATAATGAACATTCTGCATAATCATGCCGAAAATAACTCAGTGCCGGAGACCTGCCTTTAGAAAAGTACAGTTATTTTGCTGTTTGTACGTGTTGCCTGCAAGGATGGAGGAAGAGATTCAATAGTAACATTCATAATGGGATTGACACCAACAAACCAAACACACCGTAATGAAGAACCCGTGGGAAAGTGAACATAAATGTAAGCAGGCACAGTAAATATGGAGGCTGCAAGCTCACGATGGGCCGAATGTGCCTCTTGCCCTCAAAATTAAAACGAAAGTCGTGCTTTAAAGATGTGAACAATTTCTCTGAACTGTCACTGGTTCAATGATTACACAGATCACTCTGTCATGGATTAATGAACAACTGGCGATAAAGAAACTTTTAGTTCTTGATTCCTTTCATTTTGTCTCAGTTCAGAACCAGGATCTTTCCCATGCCCAATTAAACATGCCCATGTTTGAACCAACCCTCAGTGTGTGTGTGTGATTATTAACTACATGATACTCTGTGCTATTATATAAATAGCATCAATGTTCCAGTAATCTCAGTGTGACTCAGAGAAGTTCAGGGGGAATGAGGAAACCACTGATTGTGTTGTTTGTCTGCATGGTGCTGGTCCAGCCCATCATTAACCGGGGAGGTATCAGCGAGATAAATCCGAAAGACTGTGAGTAACTTTCTCAGTAAGTAATATCCAGATTCGATGAGTTGAACAAGAAAAGACCATTCTTCCCCTGAAATCTGTACTGCCATTCCATTTGAACATGCAATCGTCTTAACTATTTCTACCCATCTTGTTTCTGTAACCCACTTGAATAATTCCCTGAACCCTCACCGGTATGTTTGGAACTGATGTTTTTTTCTCTGATCTAATGTTCTCAGTGTCTGTAATATATTATCAAACATTTGTTCTGCTTGTTGATTGTTCCACAGCCTTGGTTTAACTGTTTGATCATATCAGCCCAAAATGTATTCGGAACATGTTTTCTCCTGCAAATTCAGCCTCCTGTGCACTCTAAGAGTTTAACAGATCTATAATTTCCTACTTTTAAAACACTCTCCACAAAGATTTGAACTTCATCTTGCTTTATTGCTAAACAATTTGCTTTATTGCAAATGATTTGCAATTGGCAAAATAAATAATTTGCTTCATCTTGCTTTATTGCTAAATAAATCGGTAACAATGCATTTTAGCAAAGCGTTTGATAAGGTTCCCCATGGTAAGCTACTGCAGAAAATGCAGATGCATGGGATTGAGGGTGATTTAGCAGTTTGGATCAGGAATTGGCTAGCTGATAGAAGACAGAGGGTGGTGGTTGATGGCAAATATTCAATGTTCAGTTACTAGTGGTGTACCGCAGGGATCTGTTTTAGGGCAACTGCTGTTTGTCATTTTTATAAATGACCTAGATGAGGGTGTAGAAGGATGGGTTAGTAAATTTCCTGACGACACCAAAGTCGGAGGAGTCATAGACAGTGAGGATGGATGTTACAGTTTGCAGAGGGACATAGATAAGCTGCAGAGCTGGGCTGAGAGGTGGCAGATGGAGTTTAATACGGAAAAGTGTGAGGTGATTCACTTTGGTAAGAGTAACAGGAGTACAGAATATAGGGCTAATGGAAGGACTCTTGGTCGACGAGCAGAGAGATCTCAGTGTACGTGTGCATAGATCCCTGAAAGTTGGCACCCAGGTTGATAAGGTTGTTAAGAAGGCGTACGGTGTGTTAGCTTTTATTGGTAGAGGGATTGAATTTCGGACCTCTGAGGTCATGTTACAACTGTACAAAACTCTGGTGCAGCCGCACTGGGAGTATTGCGTACAGTTCTGGTCACCGCATTATTAGAAAGATGTGGAGGCATTGGAAAGGGTGCAGAGGAGGATTACCAGGATGTTGCCTGGTATGGTGGGAAGGTCTTATGAGGAAAGGCTGAGGGACTTGACGTGGTTTTCGTTAGAGAGAAGAGGTTAAGAGGTGACTTAATTGAGGCATACAAGATGATCAGAGGATAGACAGTGAGAACATTTTTCTTCGGATGGTGACAGCTAACACGAGGGGACATAGCTTTAAATTGGTGGGTGATAAATATAGGACGGATGTCAGAGGTAGGTTCTTTACTCAGAGGGTAGTAAGGGCGTGGGATGCCCTGCCTGCAGCAGTTGTGGACACACCAACTTTAAGGGCGTTCAAATGGTCAGTGGATAGGCATATGGATAACATTGGAATAGTTTAGGTTAGAGGGTCATTAGATTGGTTCCACTGGTCGGCGCAACATTGAGGGCCGAAGGGCCTGTACTGTGCTGTAATGTTCTATGTTCTATGTCATCTTCAGACGATTTTTAAGATAAAACTCTTTCAGATTTATTCCTCTTGTCTGGAAGATCCCCTCGTGTAAGTCAGTGCATGTTCCATCCGATTCCTCATCTCCCTTCAAGCCACTGTGTCATTTTTATCGTATGGCTACTAACAGTTCTTCTGCACATAAGAAGTTGCATGAGCACAATCGGAAACTGTGAAAAAATGGTTTTGTTATTCCTCATTTAGGATTCACTGAGTAAACGTTAAACAGTTCAGTGTATTGTATTCTGAAATTGGAACATTTTTCATCGTTGTTGAATGTGCATTTGCCTGGCTTGGAATACACTTTATGAAATCTGGACAGTTAAGCTCTCCATCAGGTCCAGTAAAACAATAATAAGAACAATGTGTACAGCTCAATGCTTCATATTCCCGTTCAAAACAGACCTGGTCTGCCGAGGGTAGCGGCTGATACAATCAATGAACTCCCTCTTGTTTCATTCTTTCCAGTCTGTATCCGGAAAGGTGGGAACTGCAGAGTAGACGAATGCTTGGATAATGAGAAGATGATATCTGGAATATGTCTATCTTCAATATTGTGCTGCAAAGCTGACTGAGATATGCAAATGAGATATGCATCCTGCAGAACCAGTCTGAGGAGAAGACTGAAGCGGTTTGAAATTTGTGTAACTCAAGTTATGTTACCATGTGTGATTTCAATGTCACCTGTAACACTTCTTCCTGAGTCATTCCAATAAAATACATTTCACTGCATTAAACTGTGCATTTTGATTGTATATTTTCTGCATTTCATTTGCATGTCACACTCTTGTGTCGCCACTTTGTGCTTAACACTTTGCAAAGTAACTCCATTTGCATAATGTTTGGTATTGTATTACGCCTTGAATATTTGCAGTTATCTCTCTGCTTTATGTTATCGCTTCCGAGGGCACTCGTTCACTTGTTAACCTGTTGACAGTTTACACATTGTGATTATACTGAACTGCTTAGATGTATCCGTTAATACTCGTGATTCTGGGAAATGAATTGTTATTCAGCTGCCCTTTAATGCACTGCACTTTCTGCCCATATCCTTGACATGTTTGATTCCCTGTGTATGTCATTCTATCATTAATCTGCCCACATGTTCTGTGCGGGTGCACCTCTGTCCACTTCACATGACAAAGAAACAGTGCTCCGAAAACTTGAGATTCCAAATAAACTTGTTGGACTATAACCTGATGTCCCGTGACCTCACATCTTGTCCACCCCAGTCCAGCATTGGAATCTCCACATCATGACTATTTTGTACGTGCAAAGGGGTGAACTGTCACTGGTTTTGAAGCAATGTCTCAGTGACAATCTGTGATTCAATGAAATAAGCTCCTCAAGATTTAGTGTCTCCCTACCTTCAAATCAGTATAGTAACGATGGAAAAAGATATGAACAGAGAAAGACAGCACTTGTTGGAGCTGCTAGCCCAGTGGTATCACTGCTCGATCAGTCATTCAAAGGGCCTTAGTTTGAAACGCATCTTTCCGATAAAAATTGCAAAACAAGAATCGAATTATAACCTTGATTGTTGTAAAGTGAATCTCCACAGAAGAAAATAGAAATGTCATCCTCCCAGCTACTATGGCATCAGTAAAGTGAAGGAACGAGTTCTCAACGGAAATAATTATTTGAGGGTCTGGACATCTTGGCTGCTCTGAATCGAAATCATTATTTGTTTGGTTTGAATGGTCTGTAGCGGGTGGGAGCGGAGTGAGGGGATGTTTTTGAAAGGAAACTCTGTGTTGGTGGGGTGACCTGCAATTGATTTTGAACTGTTACAACTGGAACATTTCCATCTGTTTCAAAACCTGTCCATATTTGTGAGTGTGCATCTGTTGGATCAATTGTGTCTAATCCAGATTCTTCTTTCGTTATAAGAAAGGGGAGGCTAACTGTTAGCTGCAGAATATTTATCTTTTGTTTCTGCATCGAATATGCGCTCTGTACCAGTTGGAGGATTTGTACCCAATGGGGAATTTGTATTTTTAATGATCTGATTCTATTTGATGATGTATGTTCAATGTAAAGTATTTCATGCCGCATGGTTTTTATCTGTCGGGAAATTCTTATCAGTTGACTGGTCTGCACCGAATACGGAGGTTTTTATTCCCTGGCGATGTTATCGGTTTGAGGGTATGGATTAATTGGAAAGTCTGTAACAAGTGGCGCATTTTTTATTAGCGATTGTATCCTTACATGTTTAGTGCCTGCACCAATTGGAACTTCTGTTTTCCTGTATAACGGCTATATATAATAAAGAATTTTCATTGCTTGAAGGGTCTGTATTAAATTTATATGGTATGTAGGGTTCTGGGCATCTTGGCTGTTCTGCATCGATATATATATATATATATATATATACAGATGTATCAATTCTTCCAACGTCGTTGTTTAAAAATTCCTGTAATCTGCTGATGGGTCTGGGTACCTGAGGGTTTCATGGGTAGAAATTTGTGAGTTGTTTGATATTCTGTAATAGATTAAGTGTTGATACATTTTGCTTTCGTTATAATATGCTTTATTATTTGATTTCTACATTAAACAGTGACCATCAATGTTTCTTAATGTCTGCAGTCAACGTGTAAAGAGGGCAGCTTCACTGGGAGAAACAGCAGATCGATCTGAATGCAGGCAGCGTGAAACGGAGAATTCAAATAGTAAACACTCACACTGTCGTGATCGAATTCTCAGAAACATATTGTAAATAGAAATGAGATGTGTTTGACTGGACAGTGCTGTTGCTGAGAGTACACAATCCAATTCCATCGGGTAATTCATATGATCAGCAGCCTCCAGTGGAGGGAAAGTCTAACTGAGTCTGTGATGTAAACACGGTATTTAAATAAGCACGAAGTCATAACCTGTTCAATTTGAAAGTAAAAACTCTTGAACGCCGTTGCAACATCAAAATGGTGCAGGTGAACCCACCTCATATAAACAACTTGTGGAATATATCATCTCAGAGATTACTGCAACACCAGTGGATGCAAAGCTTCACTCTGAGAACGCTGGCACAACTGTATGTGGCCGAGAACTTATTGTACCCAATCCTTGTCGATATTAGAGTCTCTGGGAGTGAATATTCCTGTTAATGTTGTGCAAATCTGTGTGTCAGCTAACCTTTTCTTTGTTTCTTAGTGAGTTACAAAGATAACGATTGATCATGTTTTCTCTTTTATAAAGACACTCGATGTGTGAGGTTATTTTCTGATGTCTTTTAGAATCAGTGTGGTTCTTCTCGAGCTACTCAATTATAACACATTAGTTCTTGTAACCCGCAGTCTCTATGGACTATCGGGTGATTTTTTTTGAGTTAGATGTAGTGCAAAATCAAATCAGACCTCAGTAAATGTAAACATTCAATGGGAGTAAATCACACATAGTGAGAGTTAATCACACATAGTGAGAGTTAATCACACAGAGTGAGAGCCACAAACAAGAGTGGAATGTTTATCCATGTTGTTCTGTATTGTGGTCAATGTAGAATTTTGTGCAGTGTCTGTCACAAACTAGAATATCTGATGCGAATGATTACATATTCCTGGAGTTTGCCATTGTCGAGTTGTAGTCTGTAACTAACCAGAGCAGATTAGTTCTGTTCGGATTTGAAATCGAACAGTTTTGTCGAGTGATCTTCCTTTGAATGGAGCTACCTCTGTTTTTCACAATGGAAGAGATTGCAAACAGAAAGAATTTGCTGTTTGAAGATGTTTGGCAATGTGTTTACAATGTAAGGTCTGAACATTTTTAATTGAATTTACAAAGCAGAAACAGATGCAATCTTCTTCCTGACATTTAAACAGCACAGCGGCATGATGACAGCATTCCAATTATAAATGTTTTTTATTCACTTCCCTTACTTTCACAATTAACACAAATAATGTGTGGGACTGGATTGCTCTTATTAATCTATCTTTCTAATCAAAGTGATTTTTCAATATCTTATCATGAAATCCTCAGAGGCTCGGGCCCATTCAGAGATTCAGTTCTGATGGAATATTGAGTTAATCATCGTTCAAAATAAAAACAACAGCTTACATTCAGCTGCAGTGAATTTAATAAACCACGAATATTTTCACTGTGCAAATACATTCATTCTCACCACTCCTCCCGTCCGTGGGTTCCTCCTCGCTCCTATAGCGATGAGACAGTTTCCATGTCTTCGCCTGGCATCTCATCACCATTGTTTCTCCTGTTTGGTTGGGGACCCGAATGTGACAGTCAGGCGAATGTCTCTTCCACGATGAAGCACAACAGGGTACTTACTCATCTTTGGTGACCAACTCTGACTGGGTGTCCGCCACCACTGCTCATATCCGACCCAGAATCTTCATCAACCAGAGGAATCTCTCTCTGAGTTTTGTGAAGGCAGAATTTCCCATCCACAGGCCGGTCTGCAGGATGCCAACTGTGGATCTTCCAAAGTATCAGTTGGCCGTATTGAGGGTTTTGTGTGATGCAGATCACCTGCGTGCTTACCGAGGCTCTTCTCGCTGTATTTTTAGGTTATAAGATACAAGTCCTTTCTCCTCGCAAATAGCACTCAGTGTCCATGGACAGCCATCACCGGAGTTCCTCACCTGCACCATATCTACTGGTTTGAAGTTTTCATTCAGTCTCTGACCATTTATCAGGGTTACTTGTTACCTGTAAAATTTGTAGACCTGAGGCTAAACCTTATCCGAAGTCATTGGCCCATGAATAGCTGCACCAGGGCTATCCTCATTGTTATATGTGGAACGGTGCTATAGGAAATAAGGAAATGTGGGAACGCTGTTTCTCGGGAAACTGTTTTGTTTCTTTCTGCAATTTTGCAGTGTGTGGACCATTCACTCAGCCAAGCTGTTTGTGAGTGAATGACAGCCTGTCATGTGGATGTGCCTTACTCCATTTGTTCTTGTGAAGGTCTTGGTAACAATATTGTTGGAGTTTGTGTCTATGACACTGTTTTTGGCATATTTCCAATGAAAATACAACGTTTTTGGATGAACTTGAAGGATTGTTGCATCTCCTTCCTATTCCATGAGTTCCACATTCACAATGTTTTCCTCCTCACTTTTCACCTTCTCCTCTTACCAAATGTTTCCTTTTTCTCCTGGCGCTTTGTTGTATGGACCACTCCTTGTGCTCGCAGATTTTTTACAACTGATATCGAGGCATCTCCAGGCACTCCTTTCACCTGATCTCCAGTGGGCTCAGATTATACTCTTCAAACAAGCTGCTGATTTTCAACAGTCCGCGTTTGACAGGAGAATAAACAGAGAATCCTCGTCAAACTGATGTCATGTCCCAGACAACGAGAGCTAATGACATTCCTGTCGGTAATTTTCTGGCGATGTTTAGTTTTTTAGCTTTTTACATACAGACTTTTTATGCTTCAAGTAACCAGTATTTCGAACGTTAAAATCAGCTGCTTTATTTACTGAGCTATAGCAAGAGATATAGTCTGCCAGCTAATGGTCAGTCAGAGATTTGGTACAGAAATTAGACAAACAAATATATTTTCATAATCAAATACAAGTATAGAACCAATAAGAGATGCACATTTGTATAAACGTTACGTATATGAATTTACATTTATTATATATGTAATATGTATATAATATCAATCCTAATCTATATATCTATATATAGATTAATATTGAGTATTGTTGTCCAATGGCAAAGTGTGCACGTCTACATAACTATACTGCCTGGGTGTCTCCCAAAAAGAAATGCAGGCACAACAGGCAGGAAAACTGGAGCTGCTCCTTCAATCATTTTGAGCGTTCCTATTTTTTTGTGTTCCACAGATTCGCTCAGAGGGAATCACATTGGGGGGGAAGGGGGGAGGTGGCGGGAAGTGGGGGGTGCAGTCTCATCCCACTGGAGAAGCCGGAATCAGTGCGCTAAACAGGAGACTGTCCAGCTGACAATCTGGGAATGTGAAGGTGGGCAGACATGCATTGGCTCTCTGCATCGCCAGCCTCCCAATTGCTGGCCTACCAATTGTTTCCCAACACAACAGTTCAATCAGAGGCATACTGAACGGCCTGCCGGGGAAATATGCCTATGGATGGCTTACCAGACACCCCCAATGCAGAACCCAAATCTCCCCTTCCACCCACACCACCACCCCCTCCGCCCCACCCCCCCACCCCCCACCACCACCACTACCAATTTGCTCCCCGGAAAAGCCGCCAAATATGTTGCCTTGATAGCCTCCCACCGACCCAATTTGAGATTGTGCAGCATATCTCATTACCAACACCACTGATGGGCCCCCCAGCACCCTCCACCCCCAGTAGGTCAGGCCTCCTCTGGTCCCAACCCCCTCACCACTGCGTGGTGCCCGTTGGGAAGTGTCAAAGTGGCCAGCAGAAGTGCCAGGGTGTAAGGCAGAGAGTGCTGGGCTGGCACTGACTGAGTGGCACCCCCTGCCCTTGCCTATCCCAGGGAAGGGGCTCAATGGTCTCTGTCCCCACCAACATTGTGCTAATGCCCAGTCCCCGCTGATGGGAACATTTGTAAGATTCCATTCACGGGTCTCACTCCAGCCCCCGCACTGATGTCTCAGCTCGCTGTTATAATCCAGCAGGGCAGCCGCCTGGAGAATCGCCCCAAATATCATCAATTAATGAGAACTTGGACAGAATTCTCCAGATGTTCTCACCGGCGGGATTCTCCGGTCCTGCCGGTAACATATCCCTGGTGCTGGGATATGGGCTGAAAGGTGACCGGATTGAGGTGTATAAAATTATGAGGGATAGGGCAGAGTAAAATGAAGCAATTCTTCATCACGAGGGGCTAAAGTTTTGATAAGGGACAGGAAATTCAAAGTGGATTTGAGAGAGAGAAAAAAAATCACTCAGATGGTGGTGGGAACCCGGAATGCACTGACTGGGAAGGGAGTGGAAACCGGAAGCCTTACACCCTTCAAAAATAATTACATGAGCACTTGAAACATCCCAACATTCAAGGATATTGAACAAGTGCTGGAACACGGAATTAGCGTAAATTTAGGGGTAGTTATTGTGGGTGTCCTCTCTCTGGGTCAAAGGCCTCTCTTGCACTGTTTGACTCTGTGGTTCCATGAAACAAGGAATACACACACACACACACCCACACACACACATACACACACCCACACACACATACACACCCACACACATACACACACACACATGAGGCAGAGAGTGGGGGTTAATGGGTGCTATTCGGATTGGCGGTTGGTGACTAGTGGAGTGCCCCAGGGGTCAGTGCTAGGGCCTCAGCTATTTACCATTTATATAGATGATCTGGAGGAGGGAACCGAGTGTAGGGTGTCGAAATTTGCTGATGACACCAAGATTGGTGGAACGGCAAATTGCGTGGAGGGTGTGGAGAGTCTGCAGAAGGATCTAGATAGGCTGGATGAATGGGCCAGGAACTGGCAAATGGAATTTAATGTTGGCAAGTGCAAGGTGGTCCACTTTGGTAGGAATAATGGTAGGAAGAACTATTACTTATGTGGCGAAAAACTGCACCATGCGACGGTACAGAGGGACCTCGGGGTCCTTGTGCATGAGTCGCAAAAACCCAGCCTGCAGGTGCAGCAGGTGGTCAGGAAGGCAAATGGGATGCTGGCCTTCATAGCGAGGGGGATTGAATATAAAAGTAGGGGGGTCTTGCTGCAGCTGTATAGGGCATTGGTGAGGCCGCAGCTGGAGTACTGTGTGCAGTTTTGGTCGCCGCACTTACGCAAGGATATTTTGGCCTTGGAGGGAGTGCAGAGGAGGTTTACTAGGCTGATGCCGGAGTTGAGGGGGTTGAGCTATGAGGAGAGGTTGAATAAACTAGGCTTGTACTCGTTAGAGTTTAGAAGAATGAGGGGAGATCTCATTGAGACATATAAGATGATGAATGGGATGGATAGGATAGAGGTGGAGAGACTCTTCCTGCTCAGAAAGGACAGTAGGACTAGAGGGCACAGCCTCAAGATAAAGGGGGTGCGGTTTAGAACGGAGTTGAGGAGGAACTTCTTCACTCAAAGGGTGGTGAATCTCTGGAATTCTCTGCCTGTTGAAGTGGTGGAGGCTGCCTCGCTAAATATTTTCAAGAAGCGGGTTGATGTGTTTTTGATAAGAGAGGGGATTAAGGGTTATGGGGAGAGGGCGGGAATGTGGAACTGAGCCACGACAGATCAGCCATGATCTTATTGAATGGCGGGGCAGGCTCGAGGGGCTAGATGGCCTCTTCCTGCTCCTATTTCTTATGTTCTTATGTTCTTATGTTCTTATCCCATTCCTCATCCTTCCAGACTCTATCAACTACAGATCCAGATTCTCAGATGCTGCTCATGTATCAAGTATTTCCCTGCTTTGTATTCTAGTCCTTTCAAAATGAATCCGAGCAGAGGGTCCTCTGTTATATAGAATGAATATTGAAATATTTACAGTCTGACCCTCCATTATTTCCAATTCCCGGACCTCAACACCCCATCTAGGCTGGAAATGTTCTATTTTGTTTATAAGAAGTGTTGGACTGAAGGGGGTTAAGTGAAGCTGTTTGTTTAGTGACTGGAATTGATGTGAGTCTCCATGGATCTGATTAGTGTGTCTAGAGGGTTTTCCCTCTTCCATTAATAAGGGATTCCGTTCAATGTGCTGTCCCATTGAGTCAGCGGGAGAGACAACTCCAACACTAACAGAAATCAGCGGCTGTGGAGAGAGAGAGAGGAGAGATCAGAACCTGGGAACAATGGATTGGAATGTTCCAACAATGGATCAGAACCTGGGAACAATGGATTGGAATGTTCCAACAATGGATCAGAATCTGGGAACAATGGATTGGAATGTTTCAACAATGGATCAGAATCTGGGAACAATGGACTGGAATTTTCCAACCAAGGATCGGAGTTTATCCTATTGGATGTATTTGTACACTGCTGATATGTGGATAACACCAGATGATCAGATTGAATTTCTACTGCGCATGATTCAATGCTTTTACTATCCCCTCCTGGTGATTGTTGGTGTTCCAGGTAAGGCCCTGGCTGGAATTGTTCCGGTCTGACTGTCACGGGAATCGAAGCAGGCGAGGGGTGGAGCATGGGAAGGCCTGTTGAACACAGTGGGATTTTGCAGTTTCAGGAAGAGTGAGGCTGTAAAATCCCATTCCCTGTGCCCAATTCCTAACTCTAGGAAGGCTGTTTAATTTTCTTGTCATTTACTGAACTGGGTTTGCTGCTCTTGTTGTTTCTGTTGAATCTTTGTATCCAGTTATTAATTCTTTCAGCAACTGACAAATGTCCCCCAGGACCTATGGACGAAGATGCCTTCTGTATCCTGTGACTTTCATAGACCTGTGGCCTCAAACACTATTCTTTTGTAAGAAAAAGTTTGAGACCAAATCCTTTAACTCCCTACATCTAAAACCAATTCACTGCTAATCACCCACCCAGTCAGCAGGCCACATAATCCATCCACAGAACTCTTTTTACCCTTTGCATAAACATCGCTACACTGCTAATAACCCATGCAGTCACCAGGCTGCAGCATCCATTGTATTTGTCACATCTGCACAGCAAGATCTCACAGAGAGATCTTTCATGTTTGAAGTTTATTCATTCATGTCACAAGTCAGCAAATGTCAACATTGCAATGAAGTTAAGATCAGAGACTGATAACCAAGTTCCGTACACATGAGGACGGTTTCAACAGGGATTTTGCGTTCATGTCACACTATCTGTAACCACTGTGACTTGCCTGGGTTTGCAAAGCCTCACTTACTGTACTGTCTGGAGACAATACACATCTCTGTAACCTGTGATCAGTGCTCCTTCCACTCACATTATCAGCCACTTTAGGACTTGAACAGCAGGTTAGGTGGAAAGATTCGCATTCTAATCAGTAATCTGTAAACTGTCTGTGCTTTATGTGCTCTGTCTGAGGCCAGAACTCTCCATTCACCTGACGCAGAGGAAAACATTGAAAGCTTGTAAGTTTACTATCAGATAAATCGTTTGGGCTTAAACCTGGTGTTGTGAGATTTCTTACTGTGTTGACCCCAGACCAACACCAGCATCTCCACATCATTCATGTTCTCTGCCAGTCGAGTGTGAGATTACTATTTCTTCCTGTGTGGTTCTAACGCTGACCACAATGCTATGATCTCCTCTCCAGGGTACAGTTCTGTGTAAATATAATAGAGTCAGAACTGTTGAGGCATCAGGATCTGCCTCTGCCAACTGTTAGTAGTGTCCAGAGGAAAGGGTGAAGCCAGCACTGTTTGGTACCAGCTCTGCTGCAGGGGTTGTCTGTGACCTCTCTGAGAGACAACAGATTACCACCAATAGGAGTGCACTCTGGATTTTCTGTCAGGCTTTACTCTCTCATCCTACTGACTCTCCAAGTCTCCGACAAGGTAGATGGTCTATTTACCTGTAGCTGAGTGAGGGTGAATGTTGAGGATTCCCTGGAAAACTCTCTCCCAAATACATGCCATTGTGTCGCTATCATGGAGCAGCACGGTGGCACAGTGGTTAGCACTGCTGACTCACAGCATCAGGGATCTGGGTTCAATTCCAGGCTTGGGTCACTGTCTGTATGGAGTTTGGACCTTCTCCCCATGTCTGCGTGGGTTTCCTCCGGATGCTCCACTGTCCTCTCACACTCCAAAAGACATGCTGGATTAAAAAAAGTAATTCTTCTGTGTGTGTGTGTGTATACATTTTTTAAATTTTAATCCGTCCTCAGTCTAAATGGTAATTTCTTCCCCTGAATCGTGTCTAATTTTATTCTTTATTTCCCTTCCTGACAGTGAACATAATCACAATTGCGACACTGATGAACAGAAACTGTGGTCTGTCCAAATGTGTCACTCGTTACCTGGTGGCCATGTCAGTGGGGGATCTGCTGGTCGTTATCCTCGACCTGATATTGAGACACATTCCCATTCTTTATTGGGAACAGTTTTATTCCCTGCTGTCACTCCCTGTGTGTAATATCCACGCCGTCCTGCTTTATGCAGCCACTGACTGTTCTGTCTGGTTCACCGTCACTTTCACCTTTGATCGATTTGTGGCCATTTGCTGCCCCAAGCTGAAAAGTAAATATTGCAGTGAGAAATCGGCGGCTGTGGTTCTGGGAACAGTGACGGTGCTGAGCTGTTTACAGAACAGTTTCTGGTATTTTATATTATTAAATATATATCGGGTGGGGAACCTCCCCTGGTTTTGTGAAATCAGAATGAACATTATGTTCTCTCCGGTCTGGGTAATAATCGAGTTCCTCCACAATATTCTAACCTCGGCTGTCCCATTCGCCCTGATTCTGCTGTTCAATGCTCTCACTGTCAGATACATTTTAGTGAGCAGCAGAGCCCGCAAGAGACTCCGGACTCACAACAGTGGGGAGAATCCCAGAGATCCAGAAATGGAGAGTCGAAGGAAATCCATCATTTTACTATTTGTTATCTCAGCCAATTTCATCCTGTTATGGTCGACATTAATTGTTTATTCTATATGGACTCGGATGAATAATTTGCTCCATCAGTCGTTATGGTTTGATCTTTCTGTTATGGAATTGGGCTTCATTCTGCAACTGACAAGCTGCTGCACAAACACTGCCATTTATGCAGTGACACAGACTCACTTCAGGCAGCAGGTAAAAGATCTGCTGAAAATCCCCTTACTGCAATTCTTCATTTCAATACACCCTGAGAGGAAACTACAACTGCAAGACCCCTGACTCTTCCTGATTGGCATTCATACGGTAAACAACAAAACAGCCTCACAGAGACAGAGGACATGACAGTAGAGAGAGTGCGCAGAGTCATTAACATTGAAAGTGATAGACAGACAGAGACTGACAGAGAGAGGGAAGGGCACAAAGACCTGGAGAGAGACAGATTTTGAAAGAGTTTCTATCAGATACAGTGAAAAAAACAGAGAGAGAAAGAGAGAGAGAGAAAGGACAAGGACAGAGAGAAATCCTCACAGAGTGAGAGAAACGGGGATAGAGAGTGGAAGAAATTGTGAGGGAGATGAACATGGAGTGAGAAAGGGAGACAAAGGAAGACAGATGGGAGGACATAATAAGAAAGGGAGAGGGAGATTAAGAGAGAAAGGGAGGCAGGGGGAAATAGTCAAAAGCAGAACAAAACAGAGATACAGACACAGAGAGCATCAGCGAATGGGAAAGAGTGAAACTGAACGAATACAATGGACACAGCAAGAGCAAAAACATTGTGAGGTGGTGGGAGAAAGAGAAATAAGAAAAGGGGAGCAGAGACAGTGAAGGACAGAGAAATGGAGACGGCATGGGGCAAGGAGAGTGAGACTGAGAGGGGGCAGGGGAGACCAAGGAGGAGGATAGAGAGAGGGAGACGGAGGGAGAGGCAGAGAGACAGTAAGAGAGAAAGAGCAACTTACAGAGAGAGAGAGAAAGGCACGGATACATTTGTGATCTTCCACAATGTATTTGAAAGAACATTTGTGAATTTGCTTCTTCTCCTGACTGTAAGGAATAGAAGGGGTACATGATTGAGAACTCATGGTGAATAACATTAGTTCCAGTCTTTACCACTTTTTAACCTGAATCTGTTTCTACATGTTAGATATGCAGCTCATATGTATATTTTAAATCCTTTGTGATCTTGCGATTCGATTGGTCTGTGGGAATAAAGTGCAGTGGAACTTGATTCATTCACACTTTTCTATCTATTTCCATGATCCAAAGTTCTCCTTTCACTCCACGGAAATTCTGTCCTCTCTCCGGGAATTGCAAACAAAATAATTAAAACTTGCTGAATTACAGGCAAAAGAAATAAAGGAGGCAAGGGAAAGGGAGAAGGAAAAACAGAGAGACTTGTTTCTCATCGGAAACTGGCCTTCAAATGTAAACGTCGGATACTGTTGGCGGAGGTAAAGGGCAAAGTCCAGTCTGAGGGTAGTGATGAGGATTGTGAGAGAATGAGGGGCAGAAAATAAATCAGGAGATAGAAAAGGCAATGTTACAATAATCATGGGGGATTTCAATATGCAGGTGGACAAGCAAAATCAGGTAGGTTGTGGATCCAAAGAGAAGGAATTTGTGGAATGTCTAAGGTGTTTTTAGAGCAGCTTGTGACAGAACCTAATAGGGAACAGGCAATTCTGGATTTGGTGATGTGTAATGAGGCAGACTTGATTAGGGAACTGAAGGTTAAGGAACCCTGAGTGAGCAGTGACCACAATATGATAGAATTTACCCTGTAGTTTGAGACGAAGGAGCTGGAATCAGATGTAACGGCGTTAGAGTTAAATAAAGGTAACTTCAAAGATATGAGGGAGGAACTGACCCGAGTTGATTGGAAAGGGAGCCAAGTAGGGAAGGCAGTGGAACTGCAACTGCAGGAGTCCATAGATCACAGATCATAGACCCCTACAGTGCAGAAAGAGGCCCTTCAGCCCATCGAGTCTGCACCGAACACAATCCCACCCAGGCCCTACCCCCATATCCCTACATATTATACCCACTAATCCCTCTAACCTACACATCCCTGGACAGTAAGGGGCAATTTCTTAGTATGGCCAATCCACCTAACCCGCACATCTTTGGACTGTGGGAGGAAACTGAGTACCCGGAGGAAACCCACGCAGACACGAGGAGAATGTGCAAATTCCACATAGACAGTGACCCGAGCTGGGAATCGAACCCAGGACCTGTGAAGCAGCAGTGCTAACCACTGTGCTACCGTGCTGCCCAGCTGTTGGGAATTATTCGCGAGGCACAACAGAAATTCATCCCATGGAGGAAGAAACATGCGAAGGGGAGGATGAAGCATCCATGGCTGATGAGGGAAGTCAGGGGCAGCATAAAAGCAAAAGGAAAAGCAAACAAAGTGGCAAGGATTAGTGGGAAGACAGAGGATTGGGAAATCTAAAAAAGCAATAAGGAGGGTGAAGATGAAATGTGTATGTAAGCTCGCTAGTAATATAAAAGAAGTTAGGAAGAGTATTTTTTTCAATATATAAAGGGTGAGAGAGGCAAAAAAAGCCACCGGACTACTGGAAAATTAAGCTGGAGAAGGAATATTGGGAAACAAAGAAATGACTGATGAACTGAATAGTTAATTTGCATCAGTATTAATGGTGGAAGAGAGCAGTGGAATGCCAGAGCTCCAGGAGATTCAGTGGGGCACAGGTGAGTGCAGTGACCATTACTGAGGAGAAGGTTCTGGGGTAACTGAAAGGTTTGAAGGTGGATAAATCACCTGGATGGGACGGACTACACCCCAGGATTTTAAAATAGATACCTGAGGAAATTGTGGAGAGATTGATGGTGATCTTTTAGGACTCACTGCAGGCAGGGATGGTACCATGGGACTGGAAAGTAGCTAATGTAACATTGCTGGTTAAGAAGGGAGGGAGGGAACAGATGGGAAATTGTAGGCCTGTTAACCTGATTCCGTAAAAAGTCTGACAACACCAGGTTTTAATCCAACCGATTTATTTGATAGTAAACGCACAAGCTTTTGGGGTTAGTCCCTTCGTCAGGTGAATGGAGAGTTCTGGCCTCAGACAGAGCATATAAAGCACAGACTGTTTAGAGATTACTGTTTAGAGATAGAGTCTGTGCTTTATATGCTCTGTCTGAGGCCAGAACTCTCCATTCACCTGACGAAGGGACTAACCCCAAAAGCTTGTGCGTTTACTATCAAATAAATCGGTTGGATTAAAACCTGGTGTTGTCAGACTTTTTACTGTGTTTACGCCAGTCCAACGCTGGCATACCCACATCATAATCTGATTCCGGTCAGTGGCAAGATTTTACAGTCCATTATTAAAGATGAGATTGCAGAGTACTTGGAAATGTGGGAGGAAACTGGTGAAAACCCACGCAAACACGGGGAGAATGTACAGACCCTGCCACAGACAGCTCCTCAAAGTGGGAATGGGGTCCTTGGCGCTGTGAAGTAGCAGTGCCAACCACTGTGCCACCCACCTCCCCCCAGCACCCTACAGGGGCACCACAAACTGGACAATTTCTGAGCTCACTGTCACTGGGAGGGACTGTGGACACAACATGGGGACACATAACTTTCAAGTCTTCTTCACCATTCTATTGGATCAGGGTTGATTTGTGGGTCAGCTCCAACCCTTCCATCTTTGACCCACCACCTTTTAGATTTTTTTATGGAAGAGGAATCTATAAATTCTGATCTTGGGACATTTCAGTTGAAATTCCAGGAGCAGACACACAGCCTTCCTCCTTCCCAGTGTCTCTGAGCAGCTGAACTTGGGGATTCTTTGGGGCAGAGACTCTGCTGCTGCTGCTGCTATTTCCCTTCCGGGCCACCAGGTGCTGCTGTAACCCTCCCGGCCGCTGCTGCTGCTGCTGCTGTTCCCCTTCCGGGCCACCAGGTGCTGCTGTAACCCTCCCGGCCGCTGCCGCTGCTGCTGCTCCTGCCAATGTCACCTCTTGGCGGCGCTCCCGGGCAGGGCTTCCTTTGGAGGAACATCCGGGGCCTGTAGGGAGGGGGCGGGGCCAGCCGCCATGGTGCCGTGACGTTTCACCAGCCCCGCCCCCCCCAAACCACCGTTTATTTTATGAAAACATAAAGAGTGAGAAAGAGAAACCGACTGCTGAGAAAGTGAGAGAAATTCCGAGGCGGAAATCCCGCGGGAATGGAATTAAAATTAAATTAAATATTAAAGATACTTTATAAAGTGACGGAACCGCGCATGCGCCATAGGATCACCCAAAACACACCGCGTGGGGTTGATTCTTTTTTAAACCGTGAATTAAAATTTAAAAGGAAACGGTGCTGCCGAGAACGGAGAAGGAACCGAAAGTCTGACGGTTGAGGAAGTGAATAATAATCATCAAGGTTCAAAATGTTAAAAGATTCAAATCAAGCTGTCTGTGCGCCTGTGCGGGAGGGGCATTGACGCCGCGTCTCCCCTGGCAACGCAAGATGGCCGCCGGCCAGCCCGTCTCCCCTGGCAACGCAAGATGGCCGCCGCTGTGATTGTGGCGCAGGCGCGGTGAGGTGCTGCCTGCTGCCCCATTGTCCAGACTGCCCCCAGTGGATGTGGTGGGGAGGTGCAGCAACAATCCCAGTTTCAATGGGGGGAGAGAGGCTGCAATCTGCTCCCTGTTGTTCACTCCTCTTCACCCCCAGTCCCAGCATTGCAGAGTGTTTAAACAAGAGAGGGCATTGTCACAGCAGCAGCACCTTGACCTTCAACACCCTCCCCCAGATATCAAACTTCCCCCCACCCCAAACCCCACTTTAAATCATAGGGTCTCCGACAGCGCATCGAGTCTGGGTCAACACAACATCTGACCCTATTCCTGAACTGCACACACTTACCCTCTAAGCTGCACATCTTTGGAGAATTGATCCACCTAACCTTTGGGGGAGAAAACCGCAGCACGCGGAGGAAACCCACGCATAAGAACATAAGAAATAGGAGCAGGAGTAGGCCATCTAGCCCTTCGAGCCTGCCCCGCATTCAATAAGATCATGGCTGATCTGAAGTGGATAGTTCCACTTTCCCGCCCTCTCCCCATAACCTTTAATCCCCTCGCTTATCAAAAACCCATCAACCCGCATCTTAAATATATTTAGCGAGGCAGCCTCCACCACATCAATGGGCACAGAATTCCAGAGATTCACCACCCTTTGAGTGAAGAAGTTCCTCCTCAACTCCGTTCTAAACTACACCTCCCCTTATCTTGAGGCTGTGTCTCCTAGTCTTGCTATCCTTTCGAAGCGCAAAGAATCTCTCTACCTCTACCCTATCCAACCCGTTCATTATCTTATACGTCTCTATAAGATCCCCCCTCATCCTTCTAAACACCAACGAATACAGGCCCAGTCTATTTAGTCTCTCTTCATAGTCCAACCCCCTCATCTCCATTATCAGCCTAGTGAACCTTCTCTGCACTCCCTCCAAGGCCAAAATATCCTTGCGCAAGTGCGGCGACCAAAACTGCACACAGTACTCCAGCTGCGGCCTCACCAATGCCCTGTACAGTTGCAGCAAGACCTCCCTGCTTTTATATTCTGTCAATAGGAAAGTGATAGATGTTCATACAAGCATTTAAAGGACAAAAATATACCTCATTATACTGGATGGTAAACTAGAATTGGCTGAAGTGCATGTCAGGGATTATTGTTGATAAGTATATACTAAAGATGGTTGTTGCTAACCCCATACAAGGCAGGAATAATAAGAACATTATTTTTCATCTGTTCTGAATTGTAAAGATCAGATTTATTCAGTGTGGTCCTGCTGCTCCATTTGAGAGTTGCCTCGACCTTTCGATGATCACCTGGCAGGTCCTGGTTAAATAAAGTTTGGTCACCGGTTCGGAAACTCTGGCTTTGTGAATGTTCTATGGTCTGAGATTTCCTGACAGTTCTGGTCAACACGGCTACCCCACCAATAGGCAATCAGGAGGATATAAGATCTGAATTTGCATAATCAAAACCCTTCAGGAAAAGTTTGTAACATGTGAACTGTCTAAAGGTGTTCAGTGTTTTAAATGCTATAGGCTTTTCCTTTTATTAACCTGTGATCTTTAATATATAACAGATTGTCATTGACTTTATGAAGTGTAGAGGAGAAGATGCCCCTGTCTACATCAAGGGGGGTGAAGGAGAAAGGGTCGAGATCTTTACGTTTTTAGGTGACCAGATCACCAACAACCTGTCCTGGTCTCTCTCTCTCTCTCTCTCTCTCCCTCCCCCCGCCCCCCCCCTCCCCCCCCACCCCCCATGTCCACACAATGGTTAAGAAAGCCCACCAACGCTTCTCCTTTCTCAGGAGAAGAAGGAAATTTGGCATATCAGATACAGCTCTCACAAACTTTTACAGATGTTCCATAGAAAACATTTTTTCTGCTTGTATCACAGCTTGCTATTGTTCCTGCTTTGGCCAAGACCACACGGAACTACAATAGGTGGTGAATGTAACCCAACCCATCCCACAGTCTCCAATCCATTGGCTCTGTCCACACTTCCCATTGCCTCAGCAAAGTAGCCAGCATTATTAAGGAGCACAAACACCCTGAACATTCTCCCTTCCACCTTCTTCCATCAGAAAAAAAACATACAAAGACCTGAGGCCATGTCCGAATCGACTCAAGGTCAGTTTCTCCCCTGTTACTTTCAGACTTCTGAATTGTTTTTAGTTGATCTTTCTCCACATTTTAGCTATGACGGTAACTCTACACTCTGCACTCTCTCATTTCCTCTGTATGAACGGTATTTTTTTGTCTTTATAGCGCAAGAAACAATACTTTTCCAGCGTACGATAGCACATGTGACAATAATGAATCAAATCAAATCATCATCATAATTGTTCTGAAATGTATTTATCGCAATTTTAGATGACTCAATGTTTTATACAGACTGCAAACCTTTTATGGCAGCTGATTCAAGTTTCCCTTTGGGATTAATGATACCCTGTCATTTACCCAGCTGAATTCCCTAAAGGATGCAGCTCTTTGTTTCGGGTGGGACAACCAATTCAAGTGTTAATCAGATTGATATTCTGTTTAACATAGAAACATAGAACAGTACAGCACAGCACAGGCCATCTGGCCCCCAATACGCCGAGCTATGTCCAATCCCAAGATCAGTCTATCCCACTCCCTATCATTCTGGTGTACTCCAAGTGCCTATCCATAACCGCTTGAAAGTTCCTAAAGTGTCCGACTCCACTATCACAGCAGGCAGTGTATTCCACACCCCAACCACTCTCTGAATGAAGAATCTACCTCGGACATCCCTCCTATATCTCCTACCATGAACCTTACAGTTATGCCCCCCTAGTAACAGCGACATCAACCCGAGGAAATAGTCTTTGCACGTCCAATCTATGTATCCCACTCAGTGAACTGTGTGACAAGTACAAGGGGCAGAGAGTCGGTTTAATTTGAACAGAAGTGATTCCAGCCACCACCCCGCTACACCTTCAACCCACAACATGTACCCATTTTTTATTTTCATTTCTGAATTCACCTCTTGTTTGTGTTCGTCCATTTTCACAGCCCATCTGTTTGCACTGATCTAATTCTATACGGAATTCCTGCAGTAAAATCGGGACCAGGAAACATAAGAGGCTTTGATTATTTTCCATATTCAGCAAACACATCATGAGTTTGGATAACTCGTGATTTTATCTCTGCATTGAAACAAACAGAGATGATAACAGAAATAAAGTTGTACAGAGCAAGAATACAATAACAAAAAAACATAATGATTATAGCTTTCTTGTGAGCCTGGAATCCATAATCATAAATCCACTGGTGTATGCCTTCATAACTCAGAAGGCTGGAGGTGAGATGGGGTGGGGGACGGAGGAGGATTCTCTTTTTCAGAGATAAATTCTGTTATTTGATGTACCTCTTTGACAGCAAATTCTGTGATCAATTCACAATTAATTCTCACATTGGACCATGTACAGATGTAGGTAGTATGAGATTATCTATCATTTCGACCTGGTAACACTGTGTTAGTTTATCTTTTGTTGCAATGAATTTAAAAGCAGTTTAATAGCCAATGTAGAGGAGAAGAAATCTGTGTTCCAATAGAGAAACGTAATTCTAAGTGGCAAAATGAAATACGCGTTATCAGGATATGTAAAACTTTCTAAGCACACAGAGTTGAATAAACTTTCAGGTTATTTCTACAGCGTGCATGAGTGATGTGTACGTGAGCATGTTTTAGCAATTAATTGCGTTACTGAGCTTGAGATTATTGCCTGGGGTCCATGTTGGTGTTTGTTTTGATACCTTGCTGGATAATGATGCACATTGCATTTTTATTCAGTTGTTTTCAGATACCTGCCGAGGGAGATCAGCCTCACTTCCTCAGTCATTCTGACTTATTCACTCAGTCAGTCAGTCGGTCTTTCTTGTTCAGTTAGCCTCACTCTCTCAGTCAGTCTCCATTTATCTTTTGGCCTGTCTGCCTTATTCATTTGGTCGGGTAGTCGGCCTCACTGGCTTTCTTGGACATGAGTTTATGTGTTTATTCGTCACAAGTCACATTAACGCAGCAACAAAGTTGCTGTGAAATCCCCTTAATCGCCGCAGCCTGGTGCCTGTTCGGGTCAATGTGCCAAACCAACACGTCTCTCAGAATGTGCGAGTAAACCCTCACAGACACGGGAAGAAGGTGGAAACTCCACACAAACTGTGACCAAAGCCAGGATTCGAACCCGGGTCCCTGGCTCTGTGATGAACAGTGCTGAGTATTTTGCTACTGTGCCACCCAGTAAGGTTGACTCAGCTGGATGGTCAGACAGTCTCACTCCTCATTCAGTTTGTATTACTCTCTCAGTCACTCAGTCAGACTCACATTCTCACTCAGCGAGTAGGAGTCACTCACCATTCAGTACCTTACTCACTCTGCCGGTCAGCCTATCTCTATGCTCAGTTGGTCAGTTGACCTGTCTACTTGGTCACTCAGCCTCGATCGGTCACTCTGTCTTACCCGTTCTGTCAGTCAGCCTCGATCGCTCGGATGGTCAGTTGGTCTTGCTCACACAGTCAATCAACCTCGTTCCATCAGTCAGTCAGCCTCGCTTGTGAAGACAGTTGCCCTTTCTCACGTGGTGAGTCTCCATTGCTTGTTTGGTCAGTTGGTGTTGCTCATTCACTCAGTAAGTTGGCCTTGTTTGATCACACAGTCAGTTCGCTTCACTCAGTTGGTTGGTCATTCGGACTCGCTCAGCTGGTTGGTTTCTCAGCATTTCTTGTTCGGTTAGTTCGTCAGCCTCACTCCCTCAGATGATCAGTGCACCTCACTCACTCACTCACTCACTCACTCACTCAGTCAGCCTCACTCCCTCAGATGATCAGTCAGCCTCACTCACTCAGTCAGCCTCACTCCCTCAGATGATCAGTCAGCCTCACTCACTCAGTCAGCCTCACTCCCTCAGATGATCAGTCAGCCTCACTCACTCAGTCAGCCTCACTCCCTCAGATGATCAATGCACCTCACTCATTCACTCAGTCAGTCAGTCACTCACTCACTCAGTCAGCCTCACTCCCTCAGATGATCAGTGCATGTCACTCACTCACTCACTCAGCCTCACTCCCTCAGATGATCAGTGCACCTCACTCACTCACTCAGTCAGCCTCACTCCCTCAGATGATCAGTGCACCTCACTCACTCACTCAGTCAGCCTCACTCCCTCAGATGATCAGTGCACCTCACTCACTCACTCAGTCAGCCTCACTCCCTCGATAAATAAGTTAGCCTTGTTGTCTCGATCAGTCAGCCAGTGTCACTCAGTCAGTTGGTCAGTTTGCCTCGCTCACTCACACGTCAGTCGGCCTCGCTCCTCAATATGTCTGTTTTCCTCAATTGCTAATTCCGTCATTCATTCAGACCATCTTGGTCAGTCAGCCTCTCTCGCTCGGTAAGTTGATAACTCGGACTCTCTCACTTGCCAGCTTACATAAGAACTAGGAGAAGGCGTAGGCCGATTGGCCCCCTCGAACCTCCTCCGCCGTTCAATAAGTTCATGACTAATCTTCCCGTGGACTCAGCTCCAGTTACCAGCCCCCTCACCATAAACCTTAATTCCTTTAATGTTGAGAAATGTATCTATCCTTGCCTTAAAAAACACCCAATCAGGAAGCCTCAACCGCTTCACTGGACAGGGAACTCCACAGGTTCACAACACTTTGTGTGAAGAAGTTCCTCCTCAACTCAGTCTTAAATCTGTTTCCCCGTTTTTGAGGCCGTGCCACTAGAAACAACTTCTCTGTTTCTATCTTATCTATTCTCCTTATAGTCCTATATGTTTCTATAAGATCTCCCCTCAGTCTCATTCTCATTGTCATTCCAATGAATATTGCCCCTGTTCACTCAATCTCTCCTCATAAGCCAATCCCTTCAACTCCAAAATGAACCCAGTAAATCTCCTCTGCAGCCCATCAAATGCAAGTCTCACCTTTCTCATTTAAAGAGAAAAACTGTAGAGCTGGCCTCACCAACACCTTCTAAAGCTGCATCATAAGCTCACTGTTTTTAAGCTTCACCCTTCCAGCAATGAAGGACAACATTCAATCTGTCTTCTTAATTATCTGCTGCACCTGCAAGCCAAGTCCTTGTGATATTTGCACAAGGACACCCAGATCCCTCTGCGCATCAGAATGCTGCAATCTTTTACCATTTAAATAATAGTTCACATTGCTGTTATTCCTACCAAAATGGATGACCTCATGTTTACCAATATTGTACCCCATCTTCCAGACCCTTGCCCACTCATTTAGACTATCCAGATCACTTTTTAGACTTCCAGCATCCTCTGCACACTTTGCTCAAACGCTCATCTTAGTGTTCCCTGTAAATTCTGACACATTACACTTGGTTCCCAAATCCAAATCATCTGTATAAATCATAACTGATTGCAGTCCTAACACTGAACCCTAAGGCACACCACGACCAACTGATCGTCAACCAGGAAAAAAAACATACACACTTACCCTCAGTCTTTGCTTTCTGTTAGTTAACCAATCAACTGCCCATGATCAAACATTACACTTTTATCTTATTTAACAGTTGTCGGTGCAGCAGCTTGTCAAATACCTTCTGTACATCCAGATACACCACATCCACAGGTTCCCCATTGTCCAGTATATATGGAGTATTCTTAAATAATTCCACCAAATTAGTTAAACATGAACTTTCCTTCATGAACCCAAGATACATCTTACCAACGGGACAATTTATATCCAGATGACTCGCTGTTTTTTCCTTGATGAAATATTCAAGCATTTTCCCTATTACATACGTTAAGCTGACTGACCTATAGTTACCTGCCTTTTGTCTGCCTTCTGCTTTAAACAGTGGCATCACATTTGCTGTTTTCCAATCATAAGAACATAAGAAATAGGAGCAGGAGTAGGCCATCTGGCCCTTCGAGCCTGCCCCGCCATTCCATAAGATCATTACTGATCTGTCGTGGCTCAGTTCCACTTTCCGGCCCTCTCCCCATAACCCTTAATCCCCTCTCTTATCAAAAACCCATCAACCCGCTTCTTCAAAATATTTAGCGAGGCAGCCTCCACCACTTCAACGGGTAGAGAATTCCAGAGATTCACCACCCTTTGAGTGAAGAAGTTCCTCCTCAACTCCGTTCTAAAACGCCCCCCCTTTATCTTGAGGCTATGCCCCCTAGTCCTACTGTCTTTTTTGAGCGGGAAGAGTCTCTCCACCTCTATCCTATCCAACCCATTCATCATCTTATACGTCTCAATGAGATCTCCCCTCATTCTTCTAAACTCCAACGAGTACAAGCCTAGTTCATTCAGCCTCTCCTCTTGGCTCAACCCCCTCAACTCCGGTATCAGCCTAGTAAACCTCCTCTGCACTCCCTCCAAGGCCAAAATATCTTTGCGCAGGTGCGGCGCCCAAAACTGCACACAGTACTCCAGCTGCGGCCTCACCAATGCCCTATACAGCTGCAGCAAGACCTCCCTACTTTTATATTCAATCCCCTTCGCTATGAAGGCCAGCATCCCATTCGCCTTCCTGACCACCTGCTGCACCTGCAAGCTGGGTTTTTGCGACTCATGCACAAGGACCCCGAGGTCCCTCTGCACCGTCGCCTGCTGCAGTTTTTCGCCACGTAAGTAATAGTCCTTCCTACCATTATTCCTACAAAAGTGGACCACCTCACACTTGCCAACATTAAATTCCATTTGCCATTTCCTGGCCCATTCGACCAGCCTATCTAGATCCTTCTGCAGACTCTCCACACCCTCCGCACAATTTGCCGTTCCCCCAATCTTGGTGTCATCCGCAAATTTCGACACCCTACACTCGGTTCCCTCCTCCAGATCATCTATATAAATGGTAAAAAGCTGAGGCCCCAGCACCGACCCCTGGGGCACTCCACTAGTCACCATCCACCAATCCGAATAGCAATCCGTTGACCCCCACTCTCTGCCTCCTATTTGACAACCAATCCTCTATCCACGCTAACACCCTACCCCCAACTCCAAGTCCCCTGACCTTCTGCAATAACCTCTTATGAGGTACTTTGTCAAACGCCTTCTGAAAATCCAGAAAGACCACATCCACCGGCTCTCCTCTATCCACCGCCCTAGACACATCCTCATAGAACTCCAGCAAATTTGTCAGACACGACTTCCCTTTAATGAAACCGTGTTGCGTCTGCTCTATCAAGTAATTCCCTTCAAGATGCCTCGCAATTTCCTCCTTAATGACGGATTCTAACATTTTACCTACCACAGACGTTAAACTAACCGGCCTATAATTCCCTGCCTTTTGCCTGCCACCCTTCTTAAACAACGGCGTAACATTAGCCGTTTTCCAATCTTCCGGCACTTCCCTGGAATCCAGCGACATCTGGAAAATAACCACCAATGCATCCACTATCACCTCCGCCATTTCTTTCAGAACCCTCGGATGCATTCCATCCGGTCCTGGGGACTTGTCCACAATCAGCCCCTCCAGTCTGTCGAGCACCACCTCTCTAGTAACAGTAATGTCATTAAGACCCTCCAGTCCTACCACCTTTCCATCGCTAACAGCCGGCAAATTATTCACGTCCTCCTCCGTGAAGACAGAAACAAAAAAGTTATTCAATACCTTAGCCATATCCCCATCCCCTACCACTAGGTCACCTTTCACATCCTCTAAAGTACCAACGTTCACCCTAGCCAGCCTCTTCCCTTTTATATATTTATAAAAAATCTTGCTATCCTTTTTTATATTAAGCGCTAGCCCAGCTTCATAGTTTCTCCTACCCTCCTTTATCAACTTCTTTGTCAATCTTTGTTGACATTTAAACCTTTCCCAATCCTCACAACCCCAGGGTCCAGCGAATTTTGGAAAATTACCATGAGTGAATTGCTAATTCTCACACAATTTCCTTTATAACCCTGGGATGCATTCCATCAGGACCAGGAGACTTGTCTACCTTTAGCCCTATTCATTTGCCCAACACTACCTCTTTTGTGATAATGGTAGTTTCTCGATCCTCAACTGCCACAGATGTTTTGTCATCATTTTTTGGCATGTATTTTGTGTGCTTCACCTTTTATGTGTTTTCTTTCAGTTTGATACCCTCCTTCATTTCCTTAGATACCCCTGGCCGATTATCTCTTTTTCTACAGTCCTTCCTTATCACAGGTATGTAAGTTTACTGAGCGCTATGAAGGATTCCTTTGAAAGTCTTACACTCTTCCTCAATTTTCCAAACATAACAACATAAGAACATAAGAACATAAGAATAAAGCATAAACAAAACATAAAGCTTTTGTTCCCAGTTTCCCTTAGCCAATGCCTCCCTCATCCATTTGTAGTCACATTTCTTGACTCACAAGGCACTGGTATTAGATTTTACCTTCACACGCTCCATCTGTATTTCAAATTCAACCATACTGTCATCGCGGTTTCCGAGAGAATCCCTCACTGCAAGATCATTAATTATTCCTGTCTCATTACACAGGACCAGATCCAGGACAGTTTCCTCCCTCATAAGTTCAATTACATACTATTCAAGGAAGCTATCGTGGATACATTCTATGACCTCCTCCTCAAGGCTGCCTTGGCCAACTTGGTTTGTAAATAGAAATCCCCCATGATAATTGCTGTAACATTTTTACACGAAAATATCTGTTATTTATTTGTTTATTTCTCGTGCCACTATTTTATCATTATTTGGTGGCCTATAGACTATGCTTATCAGTGACTTTTTCATCTTACTATTTCTAATTTCCACCCTAATGGATTCAACCATTTTTTCCATGGAAAATATGTCATCTATCACTATCACCCTGATGTCATCCTTACATATCAGAGCTACAGTACCTCCCTCACATTCCTGTTGGTCCCTCCAAACAGTCCGATCCCCCTGGATATTTAACTCCCAATCTGGATATTTAACTCCCAATCTTGACCATCCTGCAACCATGTCTCTGTAATGACCATCGAAACATTGTCGTTCACAATGATCTGTGCCATCAATTCATTTCCCTTGTTTCGAATGCTTTGAACATCCAGATAAAGTGTCCTTATGTTTTTTTTAACCTTCATTTTGAATTCTAACACTTCCTGAGTTATCCTTCCTTTTAAACTATTCCCTGATTTTGGGTGTAGTTGGCCTCACTTGCTCAGTCAGTCAGCTGGCCTTGCTCAGCTTGTGCTTGATGGTGCTGTACTGCATCTGTCTGTACAAACTCAGTTACCTCACATTCTAGGTACCTCCCTCCGCTCCCCCTTCCCCTCACCCCCACCATGACCCACTATACCTGATAGAGGATTGCTATCCAATCTGTGTAAGGGATGAAGATAATGAACATGCTGACTGGCTAATGAAATGGCAGAAACTTCAGGAGGCTAGTGGGGGTTTTGATGATGGACAATTTGGCTGACCAATGGAAGAGGAGAAATGGCAAATGTCCCATTTCTGCCCAGTGTGAAGAACCACAATGATGGATCGGTGAAGTGATCAGTTGCAGGGGAGAGCTGATGGCAATGTACCGTCTGTCCAATCAGTATGAGGATGGTTGGTGTCATATAGTTTGAATGTTCAATAGGAAAATATAGAGGTCGTGTGGGTGGGTGTTCCTCTCAACTTTAAACGAATTGAAGAATTTGAGTGAAGGGAAATATCAACACATTTTTCATCTGCTGTCTGAACTGAGTCTGTGCCACAGCGTAAATTGCAGTGTTTGTGCAGCAACTCAGGACCTGCAACATGAAGCCACATTCCTTGAACCAATAAGGAAAAAGTGCAGTAAGATACCCCAACCACAAAAGACGTTCAGAAGTCATATAAACCATGGTCATTGACCATAACAGAATGAAATTGGCTGATATTAAAAGCAGGAAAATGATGGATTTCCTTCGACCCTCCATCTCGGGGTCACTGGGACTCTCTCCATTACTATGAGCTCGGAGTCTCCTGCGGGCTTTGCTGCTCAGTAAAATATGTCTGATGGTGAAGACATTGAACAGCAAAATCAGGACAAATGGGACACATGGGTTCAGAATGTTGTGGAGGAACACAGTTGTTACCCAGGCCAGAGATTCCTCAACATGTTTTGTAAATCTACAAAACCAGGGTAAGTTCATCAGCCAATAATCACTGGTTAACATAAAATACCAGAAAATGTTCTTTAAAAAGCTGAACATGCTCACTATTCCCAGAACCACAGCTGCCGTTTTCTCACTGCAATATTTAATTTTCAGCTTGGGGCAGCAAATGACCACAAATCGATCAAAGGTGAAAGTGACGGTGAACCAGACAGAACAGTCAGTGGCTGCAAAAAGCAGGACAGCGTGGATGTTACACACGGGGATGGACAACAGGAATTTAAAATGTTCCCCATAAACAATGGGAATGTGTCTCAATATCAGGTCCAGAAAAACGACCAGTAGATCTCCCAATGACATGGCGACCAGATACCGAGTGACACATTTGGACAGACCGCAGTTCCGGGTACTCAGCGTTACAATTGTGAGTAGGTTCACTAGAAGGGAAAGGAATAAAAAAAGTAAAATCATACGGCAGGCTGGAGAATAAATAAGGCACAAAATAAACACTGTCCCAGACAAATACAGTGCTGGCGATTCTCCGAGCCTCTCCACTATTTTAACAGCACAGCTGGCTGAGAGACTCAATCGGAGCTTATCTAGTGGGGTCCCCACTGGGCGCTTAATCCTTCATGACTCTCTGGCAGCTGGATATCCAGCGCCATCAGCTCCATGCCAGAACTCGGTGTGGAGCTGCATGAAATACTTAAATAGCGATGATCGTATGTTTAATACAAAAGCCTGAGGTCACATGCCAAACGACTCAAGAACAGCTTCTTCCCTGCTGCCGTCAGACTTTAAATGAACCTAACTTGCATTAAGTCAGTTTTTCTCGACACCCCAGTTATGACTGTGACAGTACATCCTTCACTTTCTCCTTTCCTTCTCCATGAACGGTATGCTCTGTCTGTATAGCGCAAGAAAGACACCTTGACAAGGATTTCTACCATATTGTGTTCACTTGTCCCCTCGGATTGTCTCATAATTACATTGTCAACTAAACATTTCTCATTGCACAACACCCAGCCATGATCATATTAAATATAGGAGTCGGCACGAGGCGCTGAAAGACCCACCCCTTTCCCTCATTTCTGTGATTCCTATGATTAACCTTTTCATTCCAAATTGTTCTATTTATCAAATTCAAATCCCATCAGCCAGTGTGATAGGACTCAGGTCTGTGTCTCCTGTGAAAAGATACATTTTCTCTGGATTACACATTCGTGGGATGCAAGTGAGAATTGAAAGACAGAAGTGTATAATGGAAATGTGGGATTGACAATAGATTAGTTATCCAGTGACTCAGGGCAATGCTGTTGGACCAGGAATCTAATCACACAATATCAGATTTGTTTGACCGTCACATTCCCTCTAGCGGGACATAACAGGGCAAGTAGGAATGGACAACTCATAGTGGCCTTGTCAGTGATACCCGTGAATGAATGAAAGAAATGTTGGTCACAATTCCATAGTGATTGGGAACACCAGGGTGGGCATGACAAACCCCCATCCTCCTCAGTCTTTACAGAGCTTCCCCTCTCTGCGGCCAGTGCTCGGTTTTCTGGTCACACCACACAGCCAGACACACAGTAAATGTGATCCCTTTACCTTGCCCAGAGTTCAGTCCTCAGAGCAATTCCTCTGTCCTCCCTGAGTGTATGCAACAGCTCACAACACCACTTCCAGACCCAGCCACAACACAGCCACTAACTTTCCAATCACAAGAGTCAGCCAATAGCCCCTCAGCTGCATGTTCGATTCATGGAATATTTAAATTACAGTAAAGTTTATTTATTAGCAAGGCTGACATTAACACTGTAATGCATTTACTGTGAAATTCCCCCAGACGCCACAGTCCAGCGCTTGTTTGGGTCAATGCAACTAACCAGCACGCCTTTCAGATTGTGGGAGGAAACCGGAACGCCAGGGGAAACCCACGCAGACAAGATGAGAATGTGCTAACTCCACACAGACAGTGGCCAGAGCCGGGAATCGAACCTGGGCCCCTGGCACTGTGAATCAGCATTGCTAATCACTGTGCTGCCATGCTAGATTCATCATAAGGACATAAGAAATAGGAGCAGGAGTAGGCCATCTAGCCCATCGAGCCTGCCCCACCATTCAATAAGATCTTGGCTGATCTGAGGTGAATCAGTTCCACTTTCCCGCTTTCTCCCCATAACCCTTAATTCCCTTGTCTATCAGAAACCCATCAACCGCATCTTAAATATATTCAGCAAGGCAGCCTCCACCACTTCAACGGGCAGAGAATTCCAGAGATTCACCACCCTTTGGGTGAAGAAGTTCCTCCTCAACTCCGATCTAAACTGCAACCCCCCCCCCCCACCTTATCTTGAGGCTCTGCCCTCTAGTCCTGCTGTCCTTTCTCAGTGGGAAGAATCTCTTCACCTCTACACTATTGAGCTCCTTCATTATATTGTAAAGTCCCTTCATTATCTTATCGTGTTGCGGAATACACGTTGAGCTGAGAGTGACTAACATATGTGTTCAATGGACAGACCATTTTCAAGTTTTGCAGACATGTGTCAGAGCTGCTGAAACCCCCTGTCCAACATGAAGCTTCACACGGGAGATAACAGGAACGAAGAACATCGGATTTCCTTTTTTCCAGAGCTCTGTCAAATTAACACCAATGATTCTACAGAGCACAAAATACAAACCCGAGACTCAGAGGGACAAACATTCACTTTAATCAGGGAATTTCAAAGGTACTTGAACGGAACTCCTCTGGAGAACTGGAACAAAAAATGGTGGCAACACACTCGAGAAGACATTTAAACATAAGAATGTGAATATTAAATTCGGGTACTGTTAGATTGATTGAACTGACTTGTTAATGTCATATTTGGAGCTTGCCTTCCATTCCCAGCCCAAGCTGTCACGGTATCTTCCTAACATGGAGAGATTGATTGCACACAATGGATCAGATCAGCAGTGTGGTTGCTCTATATGTGGATCTAGATTTCCATACCATGGGTACAAGAGGGGCTGTAACAAAGAACATTGTTGGCAGGGAGAGATATGGTGTGGGACTGGGGAAGGGGAGAAGTGAAGTGGGTATTTTCATGTACTGAATGAATGTGAATGAACAGAGACAATGGATAGAGAATGGGGGAATCAGATGAAGAATCATGGAGAAATTTGATCAGGTGAATGAATAACTCGACGCTGTTCCAGAGCAGCTGGTGACTGAAGTGAGTGAGCACACGAATGATGGGTAAATGGGATTTGGTGAGAGCTGGGGCATGATGTGCTTTGGTTCAGCAGCTTTGTAACTGGGCAGCTGGTCATCAGAGAATTGGGATGGTTGTGTCTGGAATTCACAATGACAGCTGGGAGGACCAGAGTATAGTATCCCGAAGGTTACAGGAACAGGATTAATGATGGAGAAAGCAGGGAGTCAGATATCAGCTCAGGGTAAAATAGTTAACAGAAGTTGCAATCAGTCTGAACTAGCCTTAGGTTAGTGTCAGTAGATATGGAAAAGAGATGGGGAGAGTCATTGAAGTCAGTGTCCATGTTCCCATAACTCAAATAACAAAGACAGTAATACATTGAAAGATAGTTACATATTTAATCACTGATATAGAAGATTACCAGCTAGCACAATGGGAGAAATTCAGCTAACCTGAGCTATGTTATACACTGAAACAGTTTTAACTGTTGTGTTGTATTCACTAAAGAATATAGAGAAACAACAGCAACAGTAACGATAATAGCAGTGCAGAACAAATGACAAGATCAGAAATAAAAGTAAAGTAGGTTTTACAGAAGTAAGTACTGGACTTGACACTTACCGGGAACACCAACCACAGCCAGGACAGGGTAGTAAAATCCTTGAACAAAGTGGAGTACACGGAGAATCCGCCGTGCCAATGGTAGCCTTTCAAATCCATCACTTGTAATGTAATAAAGACCCACGGTGAAAGTGCCACTTGTATAAAAATCCCAAGGCGGCAGTGGTGGGGGTGGGGGTGGAATGTTCCGATGCATTGTTCCCAGATTCTGATCCATTGTTGAAACGTTCCAGTCCATTGTTCCCAGATTCTGATCCATTGTTGAAACGTTCCAGTCCATTGTTCCCAGATTCTGATCTCTTCTCCCAAAGTCTGTACAAATGACAATCTCGGTTAGTCTCGGAGTTATCGCTCCCGCTGACTTTATGGAAAAACACCCTGAACGGAATCCATTATTAATAGAAGAAGGAAAACCTCCAGTGACACTGCCCCGATCCATGGAGACTGAAAACCTCCAGTGACACTGCCCAGATCCATGGAGACTGAAAACCTCCAGTGACACTGCCCCGATCCATGGAGACTGAAAACCTCCAGTGACACTGCCCCGATCCATGGAGACTGAAAACCCCCAGTGACACTGCCCAGATCCATGGAGACTGAAAACCTCCAGTGACACTGCCCAGATCTGTGGAGACATATTAGTCACAGCGACTGAACAGCGTCAGTTAACCCCGTTCAATCCAGCACTTTTTGTGTCACAAATACAAGAGTAACCCGGTCTGCATGGGATGGAAAGGGTCAGGGAGGGATGGAAAAACAGAAATAACAGGGCGTCCCACCATAAACTTTCAATTTTCACTGGATATGAGAGTGGGCTCTGAGTTCTCATGTTGTGTGTTTTAGATAAGGCTATGATTTGTCAGGATTGATAAAGATTGCTGAAATCTACTCCGCTTTTAGCATCCAGTCCAGCCCCCAACCTTATTTTAAATAAGCAGAAACAAAATCAAAACGAATGTTGTTTAAGAAGATTAAAAGAAAGGCATTGGTGTGAATTTGGGCACAAGCAAATGTTAACACTCAGTAGATGTAACTAGCCGTTTTTTTCCCCTGAGTTTATTCAGTCATGATCTGTTCAACAACTTTTCATATTGTTTTCAGGGGAAACACACTTATCTGACCCTCAATGGCACCGATTGAATTTTTGGTTTTGGAACAGGAAGTATCGATAGATATCTATTGGATGGAAATCATTGTGTTTCCTTGGATGTGTAGTCCCATGTTTATATAATCCTTATTGGCTTCTGTATGGACGTGTCCTTGAGAGAAGACACCAATTTGTTGGGGTAATAATGCCCCCGTTTACATATGGAAACATGTTAATTGTTATTGAAGCTGTTAAGTTTGTTTTGAGGCTGGCTGTTAATGACCCTGCTGCAGCTCTCATTGAGTGGAGTGAGGAGATTGCTGCAATGTGGACTGTTGTGTTACAGAACTGAATGACACTAGTCTCCATTTTGGCAGCTAAGGGTTGACCGTGTGTTTTGATTGGAACAAAGTATTGCACATACATATCTGACATTTCAGAGAAGAGAAAGAATTTGTTCACACACATTCGAAATGAGGTCGAAAGAAATTTAAGCAACTAATATAATAGTCCTGGTGGAACAGGGTAACTGGCTGGATGGGACCTTTGGGAGGAAACATAACACAAGGGTTAATGTTCTTCTTCATTGCTAATGCTGCTGTTATTCAGCAGCAAAATCCAGAGGGGGTGCAGCAGCGCTTGGTAATAAGGGCAGTTCCATGGCCGCCTGGATCGATTCAGGTGGACAAGGAACTGTCCTTATTACCAAGCACTCCTCCCCCATATGAGAATATTTATTGTCAAACATCTGTCCAAAGGACAACATGAGATAATATTGTTTTTCTTGGGATTTTCAGTATGAGTGAGGATTATGTTTTAAATGCACTCATATACAATTCATATAACATTCGCAATGACTATCAAGTTTAACAAGGAATAAATCAAGAACCAACCACCTCTTAAGTTTTAGGCTGTTTTATTTACTGGTCTAGTATTGGGCTCGCCAGTGGTCAGAAGGGGAGATGGATGTAGGACATTCCTCACAGGTTAACACCATTTTTAAACATTAGACATTGAGACACTGACAGAGTAACCAGCAAAGTGTGAAATGATTCTCAAAAAAAAGGCTAACAAGAGAACAGTTTACACGCACCTAAACGGAACATAAGCTTTAAACAAGTAATTATGATTTCAAGCATTTCTGCTAACATTTCAAATTTATTTAAAGTATTGAATGAAGAACAAGAACAATGAACAGAGAAAATTACAGCACAGGGACAGCCCTGTTGGCCCTCCAAACCTGCACTGACCATGTTGCTTCAGTGAACTAAAAAGCTCCTACTCTTCCAGGGACCACATCCCTCTATTCCCGTCCTATCCACATCCCTCTATTCCCATCCTATCCACATCCCTCTATTCCCATCCTATCCACATCCCTCTATTCCCATCCTATCCACATCCCTCTATTCCCATTCTATCCACATCCCTCTATTCCAATCCTATCCACATCCCTCTATTCCCATCCCATCCACATCCCTCTATTCCCGTCCTATCCACATCCCTCTATTCCCATCCTATCCACATCCCTCTATTCCTGTCCTATCCACATCCCTCTAATCCCATCCTATCCACATCCCTCTATTCCCGTCCTATCCACATCCCTCTATTCCCGTCCTATCCACATCCCTCTATTCCCGTCCTATCCATATCCCTCTATTCCCAACCTATCCACATCCCACTATTCCCATCCTATCCACATCCCTCTATTCCCATCCTATCCACATCCCTCTATTCCCATCCTATCCACATCCCTCTATTCCCGTCCTATCCACATCCCTCTATTCCCATCCTATCCACATCCCTCTATTCCCGTCCTATCCACATCCCCATATTCACCACCCTTTGAGTGAAGAAGTTCCTCCTCAACTCCATTCTAAACCACCCCCCCTTTATCTTGAGGCTGTGCCCCCTAGTCCTACTGTCCTTTCTGAGCGGGAAGAGTCTCTCCACCTCTATCCTATCCATCCCATTCATCATCTTATATGTCTCAATGAGATCTCCCCTCATTCTTCTAAACTCTAATGAGTACAAGCCTAGTTTATTCAGCCTCTCCTCATTGCTCAACCCCCTCAACTCCGGTATCAGCCTAGTAAACCTCCTCTGCACTCCCTCCAAGGCCAAAATATCCTTGCGTAAGTGCGGTGACCAAAACTGCACACAGTACTCCAGCTGCGGCCTCACCAATGCCCTATACAGCTGCAGCAAGACCTCCCTACTTTTATATTCAATCCCCCTCGCTATGAAGGCCAGCATCCCATTTGCCTTCCTGACCACCTGCTGCACCTGCAGGCTGGGTTTTTGCGACTCATGCACAAGGACCCCGAGGTCCCTCTGCACCGTCGCCTGCTGCAGTTTTTCGCCACGTAAGTAATAGTCCTTCCTACCATTATTCCTACCAAATTGGACAACCTCACATTTGCCAACATTAAATTCCATTTGCCAGTTCCTGGCCCATTCACCCAGCCTATCTAGATCCTTCTGCAGACTCTCCACACCCCCCGCACAATTTGCCGTTCCGCCAATCTTGGTGTCATCAGCAAATTTTGACACCATACACTCGGTTCCCTCCTCCAGATCATCTATATAAATGGTAAATAGCTGAGGCCCCAGCACCGACCCCTGGGGCACTCCACTCGCCACCAACCGCCAATCCGAATAGCACCCATTGACCCCCACTCTCTGCCTCCGATTTGACAACCAATCCTCTATCCACGCTAACACCCTACCCACAACTCCATGCCCCCTGACCTTCTGCAATAACTTCTTGTGAGGCAACTTGTCAAACGCCTTCTGAAAATCAAGAAACACCACATCCACCGGCTCTCCTCTATCCACCGCCCTAGACACATCCTCATAGAACTCCAATAAATTTGACAGACACGACTTCCCCTTAACGAAACTGTGCTGCATCTGCTCTATCAAGCAATTCCCTTCAAGATGCCTCGCTATTTTCTCCTTTCGATATTGATTGTTCTAAACTGTAACCTTTATATTAACCATGATTTGCCTTTCCTATAGGAAATGTACGATTCACGTTCACCATGAAAACTGAGGCAAAGTAGTTGATTTATCATCTCTGCCGTTTTAGTTTTTTTACCCCAATATTACCTCTCCGGTTTCATCTTCTAATGGCCAACTTTCACCTTGGTGATTCTCTTCTTTTTTATATGGACGTTTTTGCTCTCCTTCATGCTATTTTGTGCTGGTCTTCTTTTGTAATTTACCTTAGCTCTTTGTATGACTTTTTTTATCCCTTTCTTTATGGTTGAAAGTTTCCTAACCTTCTTGCCTGTCACTGGTCTTAGCAATAACTTAGTGTTTGCCTTTATGGATTATAGTTAACGATACTGTGCGCACAAGAACCAATATTGTAGATGATATTTAGTATTTCAATTGGACACATTGCTCCCAGTGTTTCAGAATAATTAATTTTGAGATCTAAAATGTGATTAAAGCTCCTGGCAATGCACAACAGAGATATGGCAGCAAAGCATAGTTTTGTAGGCTGTGCCCAATTGAGGGTGGTCGATGGTCGGACTCTGCACAATGAACACAGAGAATTCAAAAGAAGTGGTCTGAATATAAGAACTGTTTGCAGTATTCTAAATGTGTTCAAGAAAAGAGATATGGGGGAAACGAACAGCACTTAATAATCCCAGTGCTTTCAAAAAGATGTTATGGAAACAGAAACTGCACACAATGCTCCCAGTGCTGTCTAAAATAGGTACACTGATCCAGTAACCATACACACATATGTTTGAGTGCTGCTTAAATTAGGGGGGTGGGTTCGGTTGGAACTACACAGTGATCACACTGCTGTGTACATGACAGGGTTGGAGACCAACAATTTGCAGAGTGGTCCATGGTTGGACTATCCGAAGCATGTGAAGATAAAAGGAAAGTTAAAGTTTATTTGTTAGTCACACTTAAGGCTGACATTAACACAGCAATGAAGTTACTGTGACATTCCCCTAGTCGCTACAGTTCAGCTTCTGTTCAGGCCAATGCACCTAACCAGCACATCTTTCACACTGTGGGGAAAAACCGGATCACGCAGAGGAAACCCATGTGGACATGGGGAGACTGTACAAACTTTACACATAGGGTGACCCAAGCTGGCAATCGAACTCTCGTGCTGTGAGGCAGCAGTGATAACCATTGTGCCACCTATCTGTTCATATCGTCCCCTCTGTTGTTTAAATGTACGATATTGATGTCAGGTCAGTTCACAATGATCTCAATCTTGTCTAAGTGTGTGGCATAAAAATGAGAACTGTGATCTTTTTGTAACCTAATTGAGAGATCGGAATTAGAAATGTGCACAGTGATATTGTTTATATGAATCAATACATATGGACACAATACTATACACAGTGAGATAAGGGGGTTAACAGAGTCATCCTATTGTGGCCCTTTCTGTAATACAACGATTTGTTACTTTCCATATGTTTACTCATCTGTTAATTATTGGCCTCCAACTTGGAGATGATCAATTACCAGATGCCACCCTGTCTCACAAAGGTGACCATAGATTAAGGACATGGAATTATTGATCCAACCCAGGATAGGATCCAGCAGCACAATGATGCCTCTGTGGAACATATACAGGCTACTATTCAACAAGTTTGCAAACAACTAGCACACACAGAATCCAGTTGTCCACCTTTGTGCGTCAACCTGAAGACCCCTGTGTAACATAAGTGCATTAAATTTGCTGTTAAAGAAACACAGAGATCAGGAATTGATTGCTGTCCCCAGACAACTCAACATTTTACCACCCACTGTGTGTAACAGCGTTTGATAAATTTCCGAATACAATACATGGTTAGTCTTCTTTGACTATTCTCTACAGTCAGAGTTCTTAACAGGCGAATACAATTTCCCTTTTCACCCTTTTCTGGTCCGTTATCACTCTGAATGTTTCATTCTATTCACTATTGAACACTGTCATTCCACAAACACAACAGGTGTTTCTCCAATTTCTACTTGTGAGTTTGGACTTGTAGTCCCGGGAACATTTCTATTCAGATCACATTGCATTCCAGTTATATCTCTCTGACATAGCGAAGTAATATGAAATGTTTTCCAATCAAAAATTATGGTCCACGAATCAAAAATACTTTGGACAGTCCTTCCATCATTGGGATAGAAACAATCAGAACCTTCCGGAGTTGGATGCTTTAAGTCCCATTATTGTCCCTGTGTCTGTAAATCTTCTTGTTCTATGTATGGGTGGTACGGTGGCACACTGGTTAGCAAGGCTCAAGTTGAATTCTGACCTTTGGTGACTTTCTGTGTGGAGTTTGCACGTTCTCCCCGTGTCTGTGTGGGTTTCCTCCAGTTTCCTCCAAAAGTTGAATGACTTGCAAGTTAGGTGTATTGACCATTACAAATATCCCTATCGTGGGCCAAATTTAAAGGTGTATAAAATTAGCCATGATTGATATTTGGGTTTAAGGGATAGGTCAGGGGAAAGGCTCCAAGTCTCAGGCCAGAAACTCCATGATGTTTTGTGAGTTCACCTACACGCTAAGTCTTACATTTTATAGTGTCTCTGATGAGCATAAGTTGAATCACTTGAAAGCTTTTATCAAACAACTTTCATTTAAGAAAACAGTTAGATCATAGCAAAGTGGGTTATCATTTTATCTTCACCACTTACAAAACTTACACATCACACAGTAAAATTCTTAAGAACTAGCTATCTATATTGTTCCAATTGAAGTACAATCCCTCAGGCATACACATATCTCCAGATTTAGGTAGCATTGAAACAAGTATGCTCAGGTGATACTAGATTTCCAGCTTTTTAACATCTATGGACAGAAATCCAAACAACACCTTACAGAGAATGATATGTCGCTAAGACAGGGAGGGATATTAAGACCAGAACTGTGCATAATGCTCCCAGTGTTGCCCAAATGGTGCATGAGGAGAACAGAACTGAACACAATTCTTCAGATTTTGTCTCAATTAAATACATGGACATTGGGAACTCTGTAGAATGCATTAGGTGGGAATGAAATGAGGGGCATTGACACTATTTGCAATGTCCAAATTGCTGACTGGATGAAGGAAGTAGGGAACAGAAGTGTGCACCGTCCTCAAGTGCAGTGAAAATGAGGGATATTCAGAACTGAGTGTATGCAGGCCTTGAGTTTGTTGTGTAAATGAGGGATATGGATAACACAACTGTACAATCTACATGTTTCCTAAACGAGGAGAATAACTGTGCAAAATGTTCCAGTGTGACCGAAATGAGGGACACGGAGAGGGCATCATACATAATATTCAAAGTGTAGTCCAAATGAAGGATATGAAGAGCAGAACCATCGACCATGTTTCACATTTGTTCCACAATATAAATATGGGGACCAGAACTGGGCACAAAATTCCAAGTGAACTCTGAAAAAAAAATCCATCATCAACAACCTTACAAGAGGTCAATCTGCAGCCCAAGCACCACATACAAAACCAGAGATTTCCATGGTGTTTCATATGGTTCAGAACCAATTCCTAAATAGGTCAGAAAAGTGTACGTTTCTGCGAGTGTTTTGTAATCCAGGGGAATGGAGTCTATTTCTTTAAGCAATGCTCACAATCTTGTCAAAATTGGTGATCTGTATGTCGGAGAAGTCCACACTTCTCAGATTGTTCTCTAACTGAATGTGTCGTTTTGTTTTCTGTCCCTTTACCTTTCTTATTTTTGTCCATCTTGTTTACTGTTAAGCACTTCCTGCCTTTACCTCTCTCTGTCTCCTGGAACAATTTTGAGTTTTACAGAATTGTTTTGTTTTACAATCATCTGTTAATTTATAAAATTGTGAGTTTTAGATTGTAAACCTGATTTAAGATAAATAAAAGTGTGTGATGTCACTGCTACCATAGTCTGCCTATCTTAAAAAAACATATTTTTGGTTGCAAAAAGCAATCTTTGGCACGCTTTAGTTGTTTGTTTGTGGAGAAGGAACATGTGTATACACTAGGGGACAATAACATTCATTCAACGTCCACAATGAACAGACACAAGTTTCCCCCAGACTCAAAAATACGCTGTCGGATTCAAGTTGATAAACGATGTTCAGAAACTCATTTTTTTTCATTCACTCATGGGACATAAGCATCAGAATCTGGACCAGCATTTGCTGTCCATCCAAAGTTGCCTCTTACTGAGTGATTTCTCCTCTTTGCCTGTCCTTTCCTTTTGTGGACAATGCAGTAAGCGGGGTGGAGGGGTTGATGGGAGAAAGGCAGGAAAGGGGAGTGTTTGGACATATGGATTGTACATTTTAAAAGCTGATTGTCCAATAGCAGGAATTGCCAGACGATCTCGAACTGCCCTTGGGCCACCTCGATCTCAGGATTCTCCATCAGACTCCACATTGTTCTCATCCAGCTCCTCCATCTCTATCAGCAAGCAATGGTCTAGGTGAATGGTCAGTCCATGCTGGAGGGCAGTGTTACATTTCCAGGAGCTGTTGTGATGGTCAGAGATAACATTAACTCTGAAGAACGAATGAGTCATGCCTCTGTCGCTGTTTGTTTGCCTTTACAGTGAGGATCCTCATTTTTGCATCCTACGCTGCCATAACATTTACAGAATGGAATCCCTTCCTGCTGGTAAAAAGAGGCAGCGTCAACTTTTATTGCCTTCAGTTCAATGTACGTTCCATCAATCGCACCAATGACATTTGGAAAATCAGTGATCCTGTGGAGTGTGATCCATCTCACCTTCATCTTTGCAGGGGATGTATCAAAATTAATTAACTGAAAAAACCTACGAAACCACATTAAATGCCTGGTGAATGCAGATCCTCGTAGCAGTTTGGTGAAATGTTAGAAACGCCACTGATGCCAAGCTAAAAGAACCCAGATGCTGAATAATCAGTGCTGTGTGACTTCCGTCTCCAGTGTTGAGGCAGTGCGGCAGATAGATTTATATTTCAGGTCTTCCGCCAACACTTTTCAGTGGTGTCCCATTGTCTCCTTGCTGAATCACAGTCTCCAGGCACATATCTCCCTGACACCATTTCACATGATGTCCTTTGTCTGAACACTCTCACGGGTGGATAACTAATCTGCCCCCTGATCAGGGACAGATGGAGCCTGACTCTTTATCCATGAGATCTGTGCCTACACTGATATCACAAAAGGGTAACAATAATTCTTAAAGCCATTGCTAATAGTGTCAGGCTTGTGGGACATGGATTTCCAGTCAGCTCAGGATTCTAACTTCCTGTCAGATAGATAGTTCACATCAGCCTACAGAATACTGGCACACATTAACTAAACATTAAACTTTTCTCAGGCATTTAAAGTAAATACTTTGGCATGAAAGAAACAACACAAACTACACTATTAAATTATTTATGCATTTCCTTGTTCAGGTTTATATAAAAAAAAATCAACATCAGAGCATTTTTAAATTATTTATCTATTTCGTTACTGAGGCTTGTAAAAATCAACATGGATTACATTTTTAGATCATTTATATATTTCATTATTGGGGCTTGTAAGAATCAGAATAAACTGCAGCATTAAAATGTTGATGTATTTTGGAAGTGAGGCTTGTAATGTCACACAACAGAACTTAAAATAAATTATTTTCCTTATCTGTAAGGATTAAAATAAATTGCAGCATTTAAAATGCATTCAAACATGCCAACCTCAAAACTACTCCGAGAGAGATCTCCTGCTCCGTTTCTCACAGATTCTAGACCAGAAAGAAAGGTGCAAATTTTAACGTAATACTTACTGTAACATCTGGCCAAGCAGACGAAGTTCGTGCTGTCTCGTTAAATTATATTCTGCTGCTTCAGCGCAGCACTGCCCATCAGAACCCACATCCGAGGTGTTAAAATGCACATTTTCAGCGCAAATGTGCATGTACCGCTTTGTCTGTGACATCCCACCGGCATGTCTGGCCCTCAATAAGTTCAACAAAGCATTTTGGGCTGGCCTTCATAGCGAGGGGGATTGAATATAAAAGTAGGGAGGTCTTGCTGCAGCTGTATAGGGCATTGGTGAGGCCGCAGCTGGAGTACTGTGTGCAGTTTTGGGCGCCGCACCTGCGCAAGGATATTTTGGCCTTGGAGGGAGTGCAGAGGAGGTTTACTAGGCTGATACCGGAGTTGAGGGGGTTGAGCTATGAGGAGAGGCTGAATAAACTAGGCTTGTACTCGTTAGAGTTTAGAAGAATGAGGGGAGATCTCATTGAGACGTATAAGATGATGAATGGGATGGATAGGATAGAGGTGGAAAGACTCTTCCCGCTCAAAAAAGACAGTAGGACTAGGGGGCACAGCCTCAAGATAAAGGGGGGGCGGTTCAGAACGGAGTTGAGGAGGAACTTCTTCACTCAAAGGGTGGTGAATCTCTGGAATTCTCTGCCCGTTGAAGTGGTGGAGGCTGCCTCGCTAAATATTTTTAAGAAGCGGGTTGATGGGTTTTTGATAAGAGAAGGGATTAAGGGTTATGGGGAGAGGGCGGGAATGTGGAACTGAGCCACGACAGATCAGCCATGATCTTATTGAATGGCGGGGCAGGCTCGAAGGGCCAGATGGCCTACTCCTGCTCCTATTTCTTATGTTCTTATGTTCTTATGTTCTTAAGTTACAAGTTGTTAGAAGGGGGAGTTAGTGATGATGCGGCTGTTGTGTTGGAGGAGGAACACAGTGGAGTCATCTCTTTCATGTCTGCTAGTCCGCCTCTGGTCAGCGAGTGGCTCTGGACATTATGTGCAATTTCTTTTGCCCGCAAAAAATAAAATTAAATGCCTTTAAAAATTGTCATCAACTGTAGGTAAAATCAATTGGCCCTCGAACAGTGATCACAATCTCCAAGCATTTTGTGACCATCTTCAGGTTAGTAAGGAAACGGTACCATTTAGACAACTTCAGCGATTCCCATTGTTTTTCAATTTTATAACCTTTCTGCAAATCTGTGAGCTATTTACCCAAAACACACTGTAATCCTTACTGTGAGAGTTATGTTTCAATTGTATCTTTTCATCAAAATCTGCTGCTGACCCTGGATTAATGCGTCAAATCAGTGTGTTTGTCCTGATACTGGTTCACAGTCATCGGCACTTCACAATTTGCAGAGACCAAGTTTGAAGTTTCCCTCCAGGCCATAGCTTGTATTTTCCTTCCTCCCTAAAATTTGAACTTCCTTCAGTTCCACTTGATGCATGAAGTTTTCCAAATCATGTTCAGCAAAAATCAGAGTTCTTTATTCCAGTGGCAATATTCTGAATTAAAACACAGCGAGTGGGCCACGCACACTCAAGGTTTACATCATGCAGATTTAAGGAAACACGCTGGCACAGTGATTAGCAAGGTTGTTTCTCAGTCCCAGGCTTCAGGTCAATGTCTGTGTGGAGTTTGCACGTTCTCTCCGTGTCTGTGGGGGTTTCCTCTGCGAGCTCTGGTTTTCTCCCAAACTCCAAAACTGTGTGCATTAGATTGATTGGCCAAGCAAAATGGACCCTCAGTGACAGCAGATTAACACGGTAAATTCATGGAGTTACAGGGATAGGGCCTGGGTGGGATTGCTGTCGGTACAGCCTCAATGGGCTGAATAGCCTCCTTCTGCACGGTCGGGATTCTATAGGTGGGATTTTCCAGCCGCTTTCGCTTCGAAACTGGGAAATCCTGCCTGAGGTAAACAGAACTGTTCATGATCCATCCCCGAGGTTCTGAATCTAAGTAGCACCTTCATAAATTTAAAACAATGAAAATATTTGTTGATATGGATATCAAACAATACTCATGTTCAATAATTAAAATGAATTTAAAAAGTACAGTTTGGGTAAGCCAAAACAGTTGTATGAACTAATTAAAATAAATAGTAACAATATTGAAATCAATAACTTTTATAAGAGCAAGGTTCCTGTTTTCACAGCAGGACTGCCTTTTGGAACTTGGATCTCAATGAACATTCCCAGGGTTGGTGCCCTGTAAGGGGACATGGTTAAAAATCTCTTGTGGCACATTTGGGGCTAGTCAGACGGCTGTGCCTACGGTCCACGGCTGCTGCATACATCAGGAGTTTGGGCGGAGCTGCACAGAAAACACAAGGCTGGAATATGATTTCTTTTATTTTTGGAGGACCATATATTTCTGCAGGTGATCGGAGTTTACGATGTACAAGCAACGTTTCTGAGAACCTTCCTGGTACTACGGAGGTGGGAAGCCACTGAAAAGCCAGCTGAGGCACTGAGTTGGGATGTGAGGTTACATTGCAACTTAATAACAACTAAATATATCAAAATGCTTGAACAATATCCTTGCAGTTCTGGTGTGTCCACGCGTGTGTGTGTGTGTGCGCCTATGTGTGTGTTTGTGTGTGTGTATGTGTGTGTGTTTGTATGTGTGTGTTTGTGTCTTCTTTCTCTGTGTATGTGTGTGTCTGTCTGTCTTTCTCTGTGTATGTGTGTGTCTGTCTGTCTTTCTCTGTGTATATGTGTGTATGTGTTTGTGCCTGTCTTTCTCTGTGTATATGTGCGTGTGTGTGTGTATATGTGTGTGTTCTTGTGTCTGTCTTTCTGTGTGTATATGTGCGTGTGTGTGTGCATATATGTGAGACGTCGTTCGCCCTTCACAACACTTGTGTTTCATTTCGCTTCTTCTGACCTGATCAGTTCAGTAAATCTTCACCTACTTGTGTTGAAAAAAAAACTCTTTGAAAGACATTTCAGACAAAAGAACTAGCACTGATTGGAGCGAAGGTGAAGGCCAACAAAGTATGAGCCAATCCAGTTGTGCAGTGTGTATGAATGTGAGATGTGCTACCGCTTTCTGACAAGTCTTCCTCACCTGGACCATTGTAGAATATATTTCTGCATCTTCTCCAAGATGCTGACCCTTGGTCAAACACACGCCAGGCAGTGTTTGCTAAACAAAAAGAGCTACTGCCTGTCTAGTGATTCATAATGTTTACAGATGTGTTTTCTCTCTTTTTGGTTTCCATTGCTCTCTTTGTTTTTGTTTTATGCTTGTAACAAATTAAAGACATTCTCTACGCATTGGAAGACTGGCATCCCTGCACCTCCATTCCCAGAAGAACAATTACATCTCCCATTTGTTCAATTCAAACGTTATTGTAATTTTACTCGAATGTGTCTTTTCATTTCAGTAACCGGTGTTTACTCACCAACCGCCTTCAACTATCGCCCGTGATGTGTTTTTTTTAATCATTTTGGTAAGTGTCTCTTTCACAAGCGTTGGAATTTTTTTTCTTTATGGATAAGAATGGACAGTTTATTGAATGAAATGCTTTGTTTTTAATAGCCAGTAAAAGCGCTGTATGGTTTGGCCGGAGTGATTAACAAGACTCCATTTCTCTGATTTCTGCATCTGATCTGTATGGCACCTGGCCCGTAATCTGTGGGTTTCAGTTTCCAGACACAACTGTTGACTTACAGCTGATAAAACACCTTTTCTGAGTCCAGATCCTTCAAACAACAACATGATGGTCATTACCCATTTCCATTCATTCATTTAACTCCCTTTAATTTTGTCACAAATGATTTTTCTATTAAAGAAACAATACTGCTAGCCATTTATTAATTTATGTTTTTGAGGAAACGAATAAATTTATCCCTCATTTTGATGCCTGGAAACTCAGCAGAATCAGCTACAGAGCCTATCACACTGTATTCTTTTCAATCATTTTCCAACATGTTCATTCCTCAAAACCCTGGCATTACTTCAAAACCCAGGAATGATTGACAGAATGAAGCAAGTGTGTGATCCAAAACTTGCTTCATCGGAAAGGGTTAACAGAACCTGTTTTTTATTTTCAGAGAATGAGAACGATCCTAATTGTTTCCCCTGAGGGATTCCACCTTCTTTAAAACGAGGTACCTTTCAGTGTATTTTCAGATAGTCTCTGTAAGAGACCTGAGGATATATCTAAAATCAATGCCTGTGGACGGAGGGAGATGAGAGATAGCAATCTGAGATTGGAGTGGAATATTAAATCAGCAGCTCATTATCTGGGAACAATGGAGTTTAATATTTCAACAATGAACCCCAAAATGAGAACAACAGATTGGAATTTTCCATCAGTGGATCATAATTGGGAAATCATAGATTTGACTGTTCCAGCGATGAACAGGAGTTTATCTGGAGCTCTTTATGCACTTTCAACATATTATGATTGGCTGTCATTAGACACATTGATCTGTTTGGTATTGCGGATTATTCAGGCAGGTTACTATCCCTTCCTCGCTATTGTTCGCGTTCCTGGTAAGTTTTTTTTATTCCTCCATTAATCATGCTATATTTTTAACCCCAGTAATGCTCTTGTCAGTTTATTTTTTTAAGTTCCTGTCACGAAGACAGCACCCTACCCACCAATGTCCTTTCCCCCGAGCTGTCCAATGTCTGATCCTCAAGGAAAAGAATTTTCTCACCCTTCAAAATTGATTTGACGTTGGTTTGTATCCGGAATCCACCTTTTCTTTATTATCAAACAGGTATCTTGTCTCAGCTCTGCCTTAAGGGAACTCTGCACAAATCATCATTTGTGTTTTTGTTACTAAAATTCTCGATGATTGGAATGTTGTCTGTAGTCACAAATCTTCACAACCCACAGTCCACTCAGATAATACCTATCTGTAATCAAAATCACAGCAAACCAGTTCAGTCACTGTCCTGATGAGAACTGATTTAGACACCTTTCAATGGCAAAGGCTCATTAAGTTAAGTGGTTTCCCTATTTCTCCAAAACATGTCCTTGAATATTGATTTAAAAAATGACTTACTCTGTATCTGCCCTTTCCTATTTCCGCTCCCTCTCTTCATTGGAGAAGATGCTACAGAATTGCGAATGATTATGGTGATGCAAGCCGCATTTCTATCCCGTTCGCCTTCGGCTTCACAGGCCCCCTGCAGGACAACGCAGTCCGCTGTTTCCATCACCAATGCTCCAGCAGCATGCACTGGGATCTGTGTATAAGACAGGGCTGAACAATGGTCCCGATCATTTTCTTGCACCAATTTCAACTCTGCCTGTCAACGTTTTCTTAACCCCTGTGTTTGTCACTTTCAAATTGACCAATGATCTGTAGCTTCAGGAACACACTGTGCTGTTATTTAAACATATTAGCCAGCAAATGAGGCAATATCGGACCTAGAAATCCTGATGCATATTTAGAGGAAGTGTTGTGGATGTTTTCTCGTGGCTGTGTACTGCCTCCCAACACATAATGAGTCTATCTCGCCCTGGGCGTGAATCTGATCTCTTTGGAAAGCAATGCTATAAATTCCAGTCTACTATTACCAAGTTGCCTATCTTTAACATTCAAGATGATATGATGGCACAGTGATTAGCACTACTGCCTCACAGCGCCATGGACTCGGGTTCAATTCCCAGCTTGGACCACAGACTGTCTGGAGTCTGGAAGTCCTCCCCGTGTCTGTGTCGATTCCTACTGATGCTCTGGTGTTGTCCCAGAGTCAGAAAGATGTGTTGGTTAGATGGATTGGTGATGCTAATATCTCTCCAGTGATCCGCACAGGCGCTGGAGTGTGGCGACCAGCGGATTTTCACAACAACTTTGTTGCAGTGTTAATGGAAGCCTGCCTGTGCCACTAAAAATAATTTAGCAGTTTGAGAATTCCTTCATGGAAGGCATTTTTGAATCAGTGTTAGGCAGTGCAATGCAGTTCTCTGCTCCCCTTCACCACCACCAGCTGGAGAATGGGGCTCCACTTTTCAAGAAGGGCAGTACATTGATACGATTGGATTACAGGGTTCACGTCATTTATAGGGGAATCATTGGAGACAAATCTGTATCAGAAAATTAATCTGCACTTGGAGAGGAAAGTTATGATCCGGGATAATCTGGATTTTCTGGAGGGAGATTACGCCAAATGAAGAGGATTGAATATTTTGACAGGGTTTTTTGGTGTGTAGATGTGGGAACTTTGTGGGAAGGAGGGATTGATGAATATCATTCATGTGGATTTCCATGCTGAATCTGTCTGATACACCACTGCCTTCCAAATACCGATTTATGAAATCCTTGACAATAGATTCTTGCACCTTTCCCATTATCATTGATAGGCTAACTGGTCTACATTCCCAGCTTTCTCCCTCAATAGTGGGTTTACATTCACAACTCTCCAATCTGTAGGAACTATTCCAGAGTCCAAAACATTTTAAAAATAAGCACTGATAGATCAAATATTTTACTACTCCCAGAGCCACTTCCTGAAGTACTCTGATGAAGATTACCAGGACAAATACATTTATCCGCCTGGAAACCTATCAATTTCCCCAAGACCGTTTATCCACTAGTGCGGATTTTCTTTAGATCATCACTACAAAATGTTTCTCTCGGAAGTTCTGGTACATTATTCATGTTTTCCTTTGTGAAGGCTGAAACAAAGTACAAACTTAATTCCTCAACCATTCCTTTGTTTTGCGTTATGAATTTCTCATTTCTGACCTTAAACATGTTTTGACAATCTTTCTCTATTTGCATATCTATAGACATTTTTACACTGGGCTTTTTATGCTCTCCACCAATATACTTTCATGCACTAATTTTCCCTCCTTAATCAATCCATTAGTCCTCCATTCCTGAATTTTAAACTGCTCCCAACCCTCAGTCTATTGCTTTTCCTTGTCAATTTGTGTCCTCCTTCTTTGAATATAATGCTCTGTCTAATTTCCCTTGTATACCATGTTTGGCTCCAATTACCATCTCACTCTTGCACCAAACACGAATAAACCACTTCTGGAGTTCACCCATTCATTATTTAAATGCCTGCCATTGTCTGCCTGCTATCTTTCATTTCAGTAATGTTTCTGTCTATTATGGCCAATTCCTGCCTCGTGCAATCCTAGTTACCGTTATTGAGATACACTACTCTTATCTCAGAACCAATTACATCAGTATTCACCCTGACAATGAATTCTATCAAATTATGATCACTCATCCCCAAGGGTTCTCTCACAGGACGAGACTGTCAGTAATCTTTCCTTACTGCACAACACAAAGTCCATATGGTCTGAATCCTTTTTGGTTCCTCAATGTAAACCAGCCTTTATGCACTCCAGAAATTCCTCACTATTGTACTGTGACGGATTTGACTCTCCCAATCTATGTGCAGGTTAAATTCACCCAAACATATAGATGCTCCTTTAATACACGCATCCTTAATTTCGTGTCCAGTGTTTTTCACAACATTGCCACTACAGCCTGGAGGTATATGTAGGACCCCATCAATGTTTTTGTCCCTTGTTATTTTCATAACTTTACAAATTTACTTTCCAGATCATCAATGTTAATATCTTTCATCAATATCGTATCAATATCAAATTTATTCAACAATGTAACTCCACCAACTTTCCCTTCCTGTCAGCTCAGTAGCCTTTGTGGTCTCACTGGGCGATGTTCTCTCTGGTGAGGAAACACTTGCTCCCATGAACAGGGAACGGTTACATTGCCCTCGCCAGCAGAACCGGAGGCCATTGAAGCCCCTTGGGGAGGCAGATGGCAAGAAGGGAGGATCCGTTGGCCACTAGTAGCCTGATATTGTAGGCCTGCCGTGATAGCACCTTGAAAATGCCTTCTAGGCACATTTGCAATGCCTGCTGTATCGTGACAGGGGTAGGGCCTGAATGTTATGGGGAAGGGGCCGGGATGGGTTGGGACAATAGGGACGGGGCCATGTCAGAGTGGCACTATCAGGGAGACAGGCGGCACTGTGATTGGCGAGGAGAGGGAGGGGGCCCTGCTGCTGCTCTCTGCATGATCGGTGTGGGGGGTTATGGGTCTGGACCGTGAGTGTTACTCAGCGGGGGTTATATTTATGGTCTTGTGATTGCCTGTGGGCCACCACAATTTATTTGGGTGGTGTGAGGACTGGGTTGACCCTGACTCATCTTTTTCCTAAAGTTCCGCCCAGAGTGCGGTGTTCAAAGACTGATTGTCTGACAAGAGGCCGGTGGCCATTGGGATCATTGTGTGTCGCACATTGACTGTGACACATGTAAACAATGTAGACCAGAATGGCCTTTGGGGTGGAGACTTGCAGATGACAGAAACATTCTGCAAAAGTGGAGAAGAAGGTTTTGCATTGCTGAAAGGTGTGGGTTGGACATCTGGGCAGATGAGTGTCAGATAGAATGTAAAATTGAAAAGTATAGTGTGGTTCACTTTGGAAGGAACAAAACGACAAGCTTTTACCCAATGAATTATTGGGCACTCGACACTGAGAACAGAGGGCTGCGTGTCCACGGATACCTGATTGTAACAAGACAGGTTATTTGGTCGTTAGCAAGGAATATGAGTCGTTTACATTTGTCAGTTGTATTTAATTTGATTTGATTTAATTTATTATTGTAACATGTATTCTCATACAGTGAAACATATTCTTTCTTGAGTACTATACAGACAACACACAGAAGGAAAGGAGATTGTGCAGAATGTAACATTGTAGGCATGGCTCGGCTGCAGAGAAAGATAACCTTAATATAGCTTCAGTCCATTCAAAAGTCTGAAGGCAGCAGAAAATAAGTTGTTATTGAGTCGGTTGGTATCAGACGTTTGTATCTTTATTTCTGATGGAAGATGTTGGACAAGCGAATGTCCAGGAGCAAGAGACTCTTAATTACTGTGGCTCTTTCCAAGGCATTATTTTCAATGGATGGGAGACTGGTGTCCTTGATGTCTGGGTGTTCCAGAGTGGAGAGTAGGGCCAGGGTGATGGTGTTGACTGTGGACCTTTTGTGGTGAGAGACGACCTGTAGTGGAATGTGCCATAGATTATAGGAGCAGAAAGTTTAATGCTGGAACTGCCCATACATTGGTTAGGGCACAAGTGGAGAACTATGTGCAGTTCAGGTCACCTCACTACCAGAAAGGTTTCTTCATACTCGAGAGGGTGCAGATGATATTGACATGTATGTTTTCAGATGGAACATTTAGAAAGGTTGATTACGCTCATTCTGCATTCTTTAGAGTAGAGAAGATTGAGGGGAACCTTGTTGTAATGTACACCATTATGAGGGTTAGAGATAGTGTGGACCTGAATCTGCTTCCCCTTAGCTGGAATGTCAGTAACGAAAGGACATCATTTTGAAGTATTAAGCAGAATGTTTAGAGGTAATTGGAGGTTAAATATGTTAACCCAGAGGGTATCAGTTGCTCTCCCTGGGAGCGTCATGGAGGCCGGCAACACTACCACCACTGATAAGTACATAGATGAGCAATTGACATGGCAGAACACTCAGAGCTTTGGGCCAGGTTCTGGAATGTGGTATTGGAGTAGGTTTAGTGTAGTTTTATTGGTGTAGATTCAATGGGCTGAATGACTTCTACTGAAAAGGATAAATCATTACTAAGACTTCTGAACATGTAACTGCCTTTTCCAATGCTGTTTTATTGCCTTTCACATGGTCTGAAAACTTCAAAGTTTTACAAAGGAAACACCGTGCACTAGAATAATAGAGCACCCTGTCTTCACCCAAACCATTCCACTAAAATGAAAAAATAACAAGCCAATTTTACATTTCCACTATTTTTTGCAACACCAATTTTCAAGCCATGATGCAAGAGAAATTTACTCACACAGTTTTCACAATGGCAGTAATTATTTTGAATTGTACTTAATCAAATGTTTTTTAGAAAGACTCTGACACTGGAAAGTTGTAAGGCAGCAACTTTCATACAACCAGGTAATAATCAGCATGTAAATACAGTAAGGATCTTTACCATCTCGCTCTTTCCTATATCTCTGCATTGTTTATCTTCAATTGTTTTACCAATTCAAAATTTCACTCCATCAACAGAGCTGATTCTAGTAACTGATCAGTAATTCCATTCCAAATCCGCTATTTCAGCAATTGGTAATATTTACTCTTCATTCGATTTAACATCTTGAAAATGTTACTCCCTTTATCAAATGTCCCACTGATCTCAACTGCTTAAAGCAGGAAAGCCCCAGATACTGAAATTACCCCACCTAAACTTCCATCTGACAAGTCTGTACCCAGGAAAGTCTGTCCCTTTTGTTCATCGAACAGGATACACGATCGGCATTCAAAATGATGCAAGGGAAAATTTTGCTTGACAAATGTATGAAAATGTTTCGAGGATGTATCTATTAGACTTGATGAGCAGGGGACGTGGTTTGTTTTGGCTTACAGAAGACTTTTGTTGGAGTCCCACACACACAAGATTAGTATGTTAGCTTAAAGCACATGCGATGGAGGGTAGTGCATTTAGATCAATAGAAAGTGGACAGTGGACAGGAAAAAGAAAGAATAAAAGGCTGGTATTATTTTTACTAAATGGCAGGCAGTGACGAGTGGGGCACCACAGGAGGCTGGTTTGGGGAGGGTGGGGGAGGGTGGTGAAATGCAGGATCAGGATCTTTAGTTAATGTTCCACAATGAGCCAAATGAATGCTGGAGAGGATTCAACTGACTGATTGACCTCCTCCTTTCTTAGCTTCTCCCTGAAATTCTTCTGGATGTTGTATTGTGTTAATGTTGCCCTAATATTATGTGGGATTTGAAAACTCTGAACTGGAATGCCAGAACAATCAGAAGATGAGCAGAATTCAGGGCTTATTCTTGTGGCTGATCAGTGGGAACTCTGCAAATTTTGAGGATTGAATAGTGGGTCACCTGTTCTTCTGGTGACCAACATAAAGACACATCTGGAAATTGCAGTCAGCTGGATTCCATGGTATTTGTTGCACTGGGATTTGTCAGTCGGGAAATTAGACTGGATTGTGGAATGAGAACATTCCCTTATCGTTCCAAAGGATGCTGTAACCAGATCATTTATCAAGAAACAGGACTTTCCAATCAGCAGGGAATATTGTGAGGTTACTCTTAATCCAATGATTCCTCCAGAGCGGCCACACAGTGTGACGGTTATGTTGGCTGCATAAACTCGTCAATGGCACGGCTACTCACACAATCTCGGCACTACTTCAATTTCTGGTAACCAGACCCCATTTCCGGCATGTATCCCACAGTGTTCTCATAGCAGCATCTTACCAAGCGTAACCCACTCACTTTTTACAATACACATCACCTGTAAAAGGCCGTCCCAGTCAAACTGAACTCCTGCTCAACAGCAGCATCTAGGGTTCCACACGTGTCATTACATGCTCTCTGCACCCTCCATCCCAGACTCGTCAGCCAAACACTCCGAGGTTTCATCCCCAACTACAATACTTACCTCTGTCTGTCACTGACTGCCACCGCTGTAGCAGCCATCCCAGACTCATTTAACACTGACTTCTTCATTGTTGATTTGACATAACCATGTAACAACACTCCCCTGTCTCACACACACACACACACACACACACACACATACACTCACTCACACACACACACACACTCACACACACACACACACACACATACACACCCTGCGTCATTCACTTCTGGGTATCTCCCCGAGAGCTCAAATACAAAGTTTTGATCATTGCTTTTAAATCACCACTGAATGACAGAGATTCTTCAAAGCTGCCCTGATGGCTCAGCGCCTCCCCGGTACCCCCACCTAACTTCACACCATCAAAGAGCTGCAGTACCCCGGGGTCAAAGACTCTTTCTCTCTCACCATGAAATCAAACACCACCTGATATGTATACTAGAAACCCGTCCAACACTCCTGTCTCTGCTTTCTTCATGCTTCAACCCACCCTATCGAGAACCTCAACAGAAAACACTGCCTCCATTGACAACTGTATAATCAAACAACACACCCACACCCACTGCTTCTCAGCTCTGTCACAATTACCAGTTTGCTTTATGTACAGTTGAGAGTTGGCACATGAAGGCTCGAGGGAACTAACAATAAAAAACAAATCCTGGACTGTGGCGATGAGACCATTGTATGTGTCACTTTGGGTGAGCCAGATGTAGTAAGCCAATAAGGAATCTGTGTGAGAAGTATCGAGGAAATATCAGAGGTGAATGATTTTCATTAAAAATGAGTGAAATTACACGTTGTAGAGAATCAAGAAAATTCGCCAGTACTTTACCATGATGCAAATATCCAAAACGTACTTAGCTCAAAATATTAAATGGGGAAGTAGCCTCACCTATCACTTTCCAAACAGAACCATGCTGCAACAGGTGTAGCAAGATACTGCTGTAAATGGGAGGTGGGGGGAGGGAGGGGAGATGAGAGTGGGAGGAAATGTGGGAGCGGGGGTGGTAAAGTAATTCTCTTCATGAAACGGTCACTGGCCAATAGCAGTTGATCAAGACACAACCATTCAGCAATTGGAACTCGATGAGTTCCGGGAGGGAACCAATTTAAACAAAACATGGAAGGAACAGAATGGACAATGATGTTTGACATCAAGTTCAACAACTTCAATACCTTCCACTTTGCCGATCAATCCAGCCTGAATTCTCCCACGTAACTGACTTTTCAGTTCATTCAACGTAAACTGCCATTATGTTACTGGATTAGGGAACATATTTGAAGAAAGCGAATAAGTCTTCGGACAACCTCATGCACATCACATCCTTATGTATAATCTCTCTGTTTTTTGTTTCCTGCAGCTAACTTAGCCACAATTGCGATCTTAGCTTTTCGAAAATGTGGTCTCTCTAATTGTGTCACACGCTACCTGCTGGCCATGGCAACAGCAGATCTACTCATCATTATTATCGATTTGATATTGAGACATATTCCGATTCTTTACTGGGAACATTTTAACTTTCTGTGGCCCATGCGTGTGTGTAATATCCATGCAGTTCTCCTGTATGCAGCCACTGACTTCTGTTTGGTTCACTGTTGCTTTCACCTCCGATCGATGTGTTGCAATTTGTTGCCAGGAGCTGAAAAATAAATATTGTACACAGAAAACGGCTGCTGTGGTTCTGGGAACTGTTGCTGTGCTGAGCTGTTTCAAGAACATCTTCTGGTATTTTATGTTGTCAAGCAGGTACTTGGTGAGGAACACACCATCGTTCTGTTTACTAACATTTGGTGCTCAGGTGTCTCCAGTCTGGATAATTGTCGAGTTTCTGCATCACATTCTAACCCCGTGTTTACCATTTGCCCTGATTTTATTGTTCAATCTTGTCACCATCCGGCACATTGTAGTGAATAGCAGAGCCCGTAGAAGACTTCGAGCTGTGAGAAGTGGGAATAATTCCAAAGACCCAGAGATAGAAATTCGACGAAAATCTATAATTTTACTGTTTGTTATCTCTTTGAATTTCATTTTGTTGTGGGCTGTTATAATGGTGTATTCCATATGCAGGCGGATGTTTTATTTATTGGATAATTTTGTACTGATAAGTGATTTTGTGCAGGAAATGGGTTTCATGTTGTAGCTCCTGAGCTGCTGCACAAACACTTGCATTTATGCTGTGACCCAGACTATGTTCAGGGAACAATTGAAAATTGTGCTCAAGTATCCATTTATTTCTGTTCTTCAATGCATTCAAAGATATAAACAAATGAATCACTGATCAATCGATAATTTTGTCATCATATGTTGATTTTCTAATGGAGTCACGAGTTACCACGTCATGACAGAGCAGGAAGTGAGGTGCCCATATGGTTAAAAAAAATGTGGACCGGTCTGCCACTGCAACAACAGACTTCTGTGTATATCTCACTGACAGGACAGGGAGAATGACCGACACTGTGGCTATCATTGGGGAATGTGAAATTGATACAATTCAGAGAGACTCGAAAATAAATATTGGCCTAGCATATAGCAAGAAAGGGGGCAGGTAGAGTGCGGAATGGAGTTATTTGATATGCATAGGGGGAGGGAGAGAGCAAGAAATAGACAGAAAGGGAAGAGAGAACCAGAGAGAGAGAGAGAAATAGACAGAAAGGGAAGTGAGAAATAGAGAGAGAAAGAGAGTGAGAAAGGAACAGGGAGAAATAAAGGAACGAGAAGAGGAAATTGAGAAAAAAATGCCCTTACATATAGTGAATTAAATTCTTGTATTTTCTTCATAGCTTCAGAGAATCTCCCTCCCCTCTCCCACCACAATCCAGTCCCCGAGCACTGGCACTGACATCTTATTGAATTATAACTATTGTTAGAAACCCCAACATCAGTTATTGGTATAAATTCACACGAACAATGACAGATTGGCCGGTGAATACTTGTTACTGATATCCGTTATAGATAAAATTCTATCAGACCACGAGGGAGAACATTCCAACTCCTCTTCAGATATCATTTTGAAAAGTTTGATCCTGGGATGCTCAGTTACAGCTCTGCTAACCACAGGGATGGTAGTGTTTTGGGAGTTTCAGTATATGAGTTATCCAGGGATCCCGGCTCATGTTCCCGGGATGTGATTGAAAATCCACCATCGCTGCTGGAATTAAAAGTCAATAGATACAAACCTCAATTAAAATTTATTCTCAGGAATGCTGAGCACCAACAAATTATTGTTTTCATGAAAAAAAACAATTGAGCTGAAATATCCCCTTTGCGGAGAAAGAACGATGACAACAAAGATAAAAAATAATGAAACAGTAACTTTAAAACGGTGTTTCTGGCTGAGAGATAAGCATGCTGGGAATTTTGGTTAACATATAGATTAAAGCCAATTGCAGGTCCTAAAGAGGGTCTGGTCTGGAAGCTGTGACCTGAAGCTTCCTGTGTGGGTCAGATCAGAGATGTTTACGTTAACTGAGGCAGTGTGTCTCCGACTTTCATTGCTGCTATAAATGGGACATGAAAAATGAGGTAAGCATCATGGCATCATTCAGAAGAAATTTCATTGTGTGTTCCTGCCATGTGATCAGTTTCTGGATGCACAGTTGGCTGATTGATAGATAATCTGTGGGTGCTGAATTATGGATAAAATATATGTTTAACTTTTGTTTGGTGGTGATAATTCAAAGCGGCCAACCATCTCAAGTAGAAGCCTGTATGCTAAAAGATGCTTTAGAGAGAAGAGGATTCATTCCACATCGAGGATGTTTCTTGGCAAGGTTTTCCTAAACTCGATAGTATCTATATTTCAGTTAAATAGTTAAAGTTGTTGTTTAGTTAGAGTCGCAATGCAATTTAAAAGCTAAGCTTCATTCGAGTTAATGAGTTGTAACTGTTTATGTTTGAGTTGGTGCTGGAAGTGTTCAATAAATAAACTATTGATGTGCTGTCCTTGTTTGTCTCATTAAACTGTAATGTTTGGAAGTTGTTGAGATTAAAAGTTATATGACACCTCACTGGGCTGAATTGTGTCCAGCTGGCTCAGCTGACTTACATGCGATTCGGGTCACACATCAATCTGGTTCACACTCAAAATCCCTCTGAAATGGCCAAGCCAGTCTCTCAGATCAGCGCTATTGTTAGACCACACATTCTGGCTCCTTCAGCCACGTCCAGATCCCATGAAATAATGAAAACTCTGTATAACCATGCCGAAAATAACTCACTGGCAGTAACCCACCTTAGGAAACTGTTTTTATTGTGAGTTGGACTTGTTGGCTGTAAGGATGAAGGAAGAGATTTGTCTGTATAGCATGTATGATTTCTCTGTATAGCATATATGATTTGTCTGTATAGCATGTATGTTTTGTCAGGATAGCATGTATGTTTTGTCTGTATAACATGTATGTTTTGTCTGTATAGCATGTATATTCTGTCTGTTTTGCATGCAAGAAACAAAACTTTTCACTATATCCCAATAAATGTGACAATATTAAATGAGATAATTGACCAATCATTTAATGCTTCATTTGGAGCTAATTCCAACAGCCTCAGCCACTACATTCAGATGAAGTATTTTCTGTTAATTTCTGTTTGGCTATGTTTTCCTATCACTCACATCTGTCCCCATTGACGTTTGATCCTTCCCCCAACGGGAAAAAGTTATCTCCATCTGTCCATGTCCCTTGTGATGATTGCAAATTTCCTCCCTTCCTCCTTCAGAATACTAATACTATCTTCATAGCTAAAGATTCTCAATGTTGGATCGAATTTCTCCAACAAATCTCAAGACAATTTATAACACCTTCCCATTCTTCCTAAAATGTGGTCACCAGCACTGTGCGCAGCAGTCCAGCTGATACCTGGAAATGTCTCAAACAAGATCAAAGTCACCTTCTTGTTGTGAATATGCCCAAGACATGGTATACTTCATGATCAGTTCCCTGGGCCTCTCCTGCAACTTTCAATAGTTTGTAAACACAAGTACCAATTGTTCTTTTCCCTTGTCTCCATATGTTTCAACCCACTTTTCTTTACTTTTTTTCTTCTTCATTTTATTGCTAGAACAATATAGTTTCCGCATTAAACCTCATCTTCATTGTCACATTAGTGTCAATTCCAGCAATGTGTTTCCTTTGCTGTTTGAAGTTTCTCACTGTGTTCCTCCCAGCATCCGTATATTCTGTTCTTTTTGATTTGATTCTTTGTTTTAGTTACTTAGACAAATGTATATTCATGATGTTCATTTCAGTACACGCACTGATTTATTTTTCCAATTGAGTTTATTGAGCTTAAATCTCAAATGCATTTTGAACTCCCGAATCACTCAGTTAATAACATTAATAGAATGTCCCCCAAATGGAAACCGAACAAGTTATTTCAACATGATTATTCCAGAAACAATCCACGCTATCCAGGTTAGTGGACCCACAATTGTCGATATGAATACCAGCTCCGTGGCGAAATATAATTTGTTGAGATGGCAAAACAACTGATTTATAAGCCCTGGAATTATCCTTACAAGAGTTTTGAACGGTGTAAATTTATTCAAGGTGTAATGATTAAAATACTCCGGTACTCTGACACTACATCTGACTCAACTGAGGGAATCATGGCGAGTGTCTCTGCACTTGGAAACTTCCCTTTCTGAACAGAAAGTTCTCTTATCCTGTGTTCTAATCTTGGCTCCATCACAGCTAACTACCAGCAGTCTAATGAGTGTGTCCACCTTATGAAATATTGCTCCTAAATCTCCTTGTTTTCACTGTAGATTGAAGAGAATTTCTTGTTTTTTAACATCTCAGGTAAATGATTATTCAAATTCCCCACTTCACCCTAACCCTGTTCAGGAATAATTCATGCCCTTTTGCTATGAATCACCTCCCCCCTCCGCCCCCATTGCCACTTTTATGTTACTTTTTCAATGCCTACCTTGAAACACAATTTAACATTTCATTTTTAATAGCTTCATATTTGGGGGAACAGAGGAGATTCACTTGATTGATTCTGGAGTTGAAAGGGTTACCTTATGAGGAGAGACTGGGTAGACTGGGGTTATACTCATTGGAATTCGGAAGAATGAGGGAAGATCTTATAGAAACATATAATATCATGAAGAGCATGGGCAAGATAGAAGGAGGAAAGCTGTTTCCACTGGTAGGCAAAACTACAACGAGGGAGGCATGGCTCTGAATCAGGGCGAGCAGATTTAGGACTGAGTTAATGAACGACTTCTTCACACAAAGCATTGTGAATCTGAGGAATTTCCTGCCCAGTGAAGAGGTTGAGAGTACCACATTGAATGTCTTTAAGGCAAGGAGTTTTTTTTTTGAACAGTAAAGCAATTAAAGATCATCTTGAGCAGGCAGGTAAGTGGAGCTGAGTCCAATGAAAAGATCAGCCATGACCTTACAGAATGGTGGAGCAAGTTCGAGGGGACCGATAACCTACTCCTGCTCCTAGTCCTTACGTTCTTATGTTACGTTCTTATTTTCCTCGTATTCTATTCACCCTCTGTTGATGTGTTGCAGATTACCATTTACATCTTTCCCTTAAACTTGCTTTATTTAGCTTGATTGTTAGTGCCACTTTCCAGAAGACATCTGCTGCATTAAAAACAATTCCTTGAACTGAAATGCACCCTCCTTTGCATCCCAGAAGTAATGGGGTTTCACACTCGCTCCCCGTTTTTGGACAATATGCCTCAAATGTTCAGAGTCAAAGTAGAGGAGGAATATTTCTGATCAGCAAAAAAAACCTGCCGACATTTAACACCTATTTTTCATCCCATTGAAATTGTTGTTCACCCAGATAAGTAATCTTACTTGATTTTGTAAATGCTTCATTTATTTCCTTTTCGATCACATATGACACTATGATCACTGGGATTCCCCACTGGGAAATTATCAAACTGACCCACTTCATTTCAAGAATTCAGATCAAAAGTCCATTTTTTATTGAACAAGAAATACACAGCCACAGAAAATGTTCCTGAACACTTTTGGAACTCATGACACTTGTTACTGATTGGACTGTAGATGTCCCAATCCACATTAGATTTTCCCTAATTCCAACCACTGCATATATTCCTGCGCCAATCTATACTTATCTTGTAATTACTTTCCTTTGTAACCTGACCACCAGATGTCATTAATGGACTCCATCGATCACTATAATCGTTGCTGGTTTGTTTAATAGACACAACCAAATTATTTTCCCTCACCACATACACACACACATACACGCACACACACACAAACACACACACACAAACATGCACACACAGACACACGGACTTGCACACACACACACACATGCCCACAAACACACACACACACTCACAAACACACAAACACGCACACACAAACACACACATACGCACAAACAGGCACACAGACTTGCACGCACACACATGCCCACAAACAGACACACACACACACACACACAGAATGATTTCTTCTATTAGCAAAGCTTCGTGAATTAATTAATGACTTACTACAATCATTTTGCTGGATGCCCAGCATTAAAGTGATCAAATCTAATAATACAATGACACTGTCCTGACAGAAAGTATTACGTTTGGAAAGTAATTACTGAATAAGCACAGTGCATTGAAATGTATTATTGAAAGGAAATACATGGACGAATGACCTTTTATGGTGTTTGCTTGGACCGATCCGTTGTTGGGTCAATGCAGCTTTTACGATTAAATTATTTAAATGGTTTTCAGGAGAATGCACCGTTTGTACAGTGGCTGTCCCCTCTCTGAAACAAACATCGTGTAGATCTGAACCTCATGTCGTCATCTGTTTGTTTAATTGAAAACAAATCTCAATGTGGTAACTGCAATACCCAGAGGGGATTCTGTGGGCTATAAATGAATGGCTTTGGGAATGTATCATCACAGGGTTTAAAACATACATATTAACTGGAACTCGAAGGACACATCTCGACATGCTGGAAATAATGGAATCAATTGAATTGATGGAGAGAATATGGTATATCTTCCTTGCTGTACTTGGTGTTCCTGGTAAGTGGTTACAACCATCAATTATATATGAACTGTGTTTTGTAGCTTTACCGTGACTCACGTTGTGTAGTTACACCATCACTGTTGATATCAGTTTCATAAACATGTGAAGTACTGCATTTTGGGAGAACTAATAAAGATAGGAAATATACAGTAAATGATAGAACCCTTCAGAGTATTGATAGGCAAAGGGATCTGGGTGTACAGGTACACAGATCACAGAAAATGACGATACAGGTGGAGAAGGTAGTTAAGAAGTCATAGAGCATGCTTTCCTTCATCGGCTAGAGCACTGAGTTTAAGAATTGGCAAGTCATGCTGCAGCTTTATAGAACCTTAGTTAGGCCACATTTGGAATATAGTGTTCAATTCTGGTTGTCACACTACCAGAAAGAGGTGGAGACTTTGGAGAGGGTACAGAAAAGATTCACCAGGATATTGCCCAGTATGGAGGGCATTAGCTATCAGGCAGCTTGGAGAAGCTTGGTTTGTTTTCAGTGGAACGACGAAGGTTGAGGGGCGACCAGATAGAAATCTACAAGATTCTGAGAGGCACGGCCAAAGTGGATAATCAGAAGTTTTTTCTTCCCAGATTGGAAGAGCCAATTACTAAGGAGCACAGGTTTAAGGTGCAAGTGGAAACGTTTAAGAAACATGTTGGAGGTGGATTTTTTTTACACAGGGAGTATTGAGTGCCTGGAACTTGTTGCCGGGGGAGTAGTGGAAGCGGATACGGTTGTGACTTTTAAGGGGCATCTTGACAAATACACAGATAGGTTGGGAATAGAGGGATGTGGTCTCCAGGAGGGTGGGCAGTTTTAGGTAAGTTGGGCAGCATGGTTGGTGCAGGCTTGGAGGGCTGAAGTACCTGTCCCTGCACTGTAATTTACTTTGTTCTTGTTCATAGGAATGTATTAAATGGTCTCTGCGGTTTTATCCCAATTCCACAACAGCTAAAAACCACATTTTACAATTCACCACTTTTCTAAATTAGTGGTTTATTTCAATTTCTGCATTATTTAGTAAGGGTAACTCTGAACTGAATGAAGTTTTTTTTAACAACAAAAGTAATGAATGTGTCGGAAAAAAAAGTCACAAATTGTGTGTGTCATTAACTTGAGTGGTATTTCTGACTCCAGTGAGTATGTATTCAGGGAACTGCACCGAATTCTACTGAATGTGATTTGTAAACCAGATTGGATGACCACATTCCAGTAACCAGGATTTCTGGTGTATTGTTGAGTATAATCGCAGGCAGTGTCCTTTCCAAAACCGAGTGAAATATCTAACCATAATGATCATGCATATATGGGGTTATGTGTTCATAAAATATTGAACAGACTGTGTGTATTAATCAATGGAATTAAAAACGAGTCTATTTTCTGTTTTGTTCCTTCTTGGTGAGGGATTTTTGTATTCATAGAATTGTGTAAGCTTTTTTTGGGATTGTGAGACAGAAAATGAAATGAAAAGCAAATTTGTTTTCTGTTTTGTTCCTTCTTGGTGAGAGATTTATTTTTTGATCCATGGATTTGTTTAAGCATTTTTAACATTGTGAGACAGAATGCATTTTGCTTTTTTTTGAAGAAATTCTCTATTTATGATGAAAGGCAAAATGTTTGCATACTGTTCTAAATTGTAAATAACTGTTCTATCGCAATCACAGACAAACTAATTCCTGTCATTCAGAAAAGAATTGGTAGGAATAATAGCAAAGTGGACTATTATTTGAATGAGAAAATATTGCAGCACGCTGCTCTGCAGAGGAATCTGTGTGTCCCTGTGCATGAATCACAAAAAACAAACTGTTTGCAAGTGCAGCAGGTAATTTTTAAGGTAAATGGATTTTTGTCCTTCGTTGCTAGAGGGATGGAGATTTCTTTTTTTAAAGAAGGTTATTTTGCAGCTGTATAAGGTGCTTATGAGGCCACAACTAGAGTAACATGTACAGAGTTCCCTCTTACTTGATAAAGGATATACTGTCACTGGAGGGGGTGCATAGGAGATTCACTAGTTTGAACCCGAAGTTGAAAGTGTTGGATTATGAGCAGAGACTGAGAAGACTGGGACTATACTCATGGGAATTCAGAAAAATAAAGGAGATCTTACAGAAACATATAAGATTATGAAGGAAAACGTTAAGATAGAAGCAGGGAAGCTGTTTCCATTGGCAGGCGAATCTAGGAATAGCTGCCATGGCCTCAAAATAAGGGGGGGGGGGTGCATTTAGGACTGATCTGAGGAGGAACTTCTTCACACAATGGGTTACGAATCTGTGGAATTCCCTGCTCAGTGAAACAGTTGAGCCTACCCCAATGAATAGTTTTAAGGCAAGTGCATATTAAATTTTTGAACAGTAAATGAAATAAGGGTTATTGTGCTGAGTGATGGGGCTGAGTCCATGAAAAGATCAGCTATGATCTTTAGAAGGCGGAGCAGGCTCGAGGCTCACTACACCTCCAATTCTAATGTTGTCTTCTTCACATCTGACAACACGCTTGTCCTACGTCAACACAGTTTTGATTTGACTTTCATTCCCCTGCAAAAGACACACAGTGCTTTATCTTTATTGCCGTCAGCTGTGCTTTGTTTTGTGATTTTAACTGATGTGTGAATTTGTACAGCTGAATTTATAATCCCCATTCAGATTCATATTTTTAATAGATTATTCTGAATATATTTCTTCCATTAAGATGCAGCATCTGATTCTTCCTGATGCCTAAATTAACTTACCCTCGATTTGTCAACTGTACACGTTTGTTCATTGTGGCTGTTGGGTGCAGATATAATTCCTCTCTATTCTCTCAACTCGAAATTTGGAAGTTGTCTTTTTACAAACTGATTTCATTTTGCATTTGGACATGATCAAGGGCAGAGAACGTGGCAGTGATGCTTGTGGAAAACCATCTCCCATATTCGGTATATCTGATAAAATTCTCTTTTCATCTATGCTTCCTTTTTTTTTCTCTAACTAGCAGAATATTCATTGTGCTGTTTGCCAGTTAAATGTTTTGAACTGATATTAGAATGGGATTGTTATGTTACAGACTAGATCGGCCTTTGGAAATAAAAGCAAACTTCTTGACATCATTTTTGCAAATCTGATCTACAATGACTGATTATTATTTATCGATAACCACACAGATACTTTTGGAATGTCTGCTGATGCTGTCTATCATGTTCTCAATGTTTATTATATGTTTGTTCTAATTATTCCACCACTGAGACTGATTGACTGTCTTATAATTCTTTCAATTGTTCCAGCTTTTATAAACATGAAGCAGCATTTGCTGCTTTCCAAAGATATGCTGATGATATGGTGGTGTTATGATGTCAAGTGTGGATATGAGGAATGGTCATAGTTCTCAGCGTGGGCTCTTGGAGTACGGGTTCCCCTACTGAGCAAGCAGGGGCTCCCCAATAGGGATGGAGCAGCGGCTGTTTAATAACTGCAGTCTCTGCAAGAACCTCACAGTGTTGTTCTTGGGGATTTGAATTGTAAAGTGGAGCTGCAAATGCAGAAACCCATTCACTGTGTAAATAGAGGGTATTGGTGATGGAAAACTGGCTTCGGTGAAATCATTACATTCAGGAGACAAAAAGTTTTTTTTTCCTATTGACAAACTTCAACATCAAGGTTTGTAATTCTCTTCAGGAATTAATATAAAGTGTCTCTCTTTGTGAAATTAAGCCGATGATATCAGCATAGAATATGATACCCAATAAGCAGAGTGCAGGTAAAGTTTTTCTCTCTTGGTCTTAATATTCAGGGATTTGACACGGAAAATGTGACCATGCTGATGGCATGTGGGGTCTCAGTCACCTGATGAACACTTTGACCTATCCAGATGCCTTTGACTTTAGGACGTTTAAGGATTTGGTAGACTTCACTTTCCCTATGATCTGAAGTCCTATATTTACCCTAAAAATACCGTTTTAACAGAGTATCACTGGATAATCTGTGAATGATTATTTGACTGGATTGCAAAACATTTCAGAGCACTCCGAATTTGTTCACCCATAAACGATATGTTTCTAGATTCATTGGAATTAACAGGGCGATAGCTCAAAACATATTATTGAGAAAACCCAACCTCGATCTAACAAAGGTCTTTCAGATAACTGCATCACTGGAAAACGCAGAGAATATCGCTGGAGAGAGAGAGAGAGAGAGAGAGCTATCTCCAAACATGGTAGAAGAGGTTCCCAACCTAAGACTGAACGTTGAGTCCTGGAATGCATCTCAGATATGAGTTGTGAGGACCAATTCCTGTATTGGCTGAACCGGTGTTTGGGATCGCGCTCATTAAAAGTGCGGGGGATCTCATCCAATTTCAAACTATTGATCTGTAACTCAAGAGTTACTGAGTTGGTTTGATGAAACTGACCTTAAAGGAGGACGGTCTGTTATTGGGTTGCTTCTTGTGTGATGTAATGTCTAAGCTGAACGATTTGCTGATGTTATTGACCATATTGCTTCTGTGATGCCAGGATTACTAACAGCGTATGTTTCAATAATAGAGGTGATTTATGATGAAGGGAGCGTATGATGAGCTGTGCAAACTGATCCTGAGTGAATCCAATTCTTATGTCTTATTTAAACACATGGAGTGTTATGGTAAAGTTATATAAGGCATTGGTGCAGCCTAATTTAGAGTATTGTGTACAGTTTTGGTCACCTAGTTACAGGAAGGATGTAAATAAGTTTGAAAGAGTGCAGAGAAGGTTCACAAGTATGTTGCCGGGACTTAAGAAGCTGAGTTACAGAGAGAGATTGAATAGGTTAGGACTTTATTCCCTGGAGCGTAGAAGAATGAGGGGAGATTTGATAGAGGTGTATAAGATTTTGATGGGTATAGATAGCAGGCTTTTTCCACTGAGGCTCGGGGAGAAACAGAAACAGAGGGCATGGGTTAAGGGTGAAAGGACAAAAGTTGAAAGGGAATATGGCGGGGGGGGGGGGGGGCATCTTCTCGCAGAGAGTGGTGGGAGTGTGAAATGAGCTGCCGGATAAAGTGGTAAATGTGGGGTCACTTTAACATTTAAGAAAATAAATCTTGGACGGATTGATGGGTGAGAGGGGTGTGGAGGGATATGGTCCAAGTGCCGGTCAGTGGGACAAGGCAAAAAAAAATTGGTTCAGCACAGACAAGAAGGGCCAAGAGGCCTGTTTCTGAGCTGTAATTTTCTATGGTTCAATGGAATTTGTTCCTGTAAAAGTGCAGATGCTGAGTGGGAGAGTAGGTGCTGAGTGTCAATCTGTCTCTGATCAGGAATCTGTTGATGCAGCGAGCTCTGACACCAGTGGCTTTTCTTGATCCTGAGGGCTTCTGATTCCATACAGACTTGTAATTCCGTTCAGTGGGATTGATGCTAAGGGGGTTCTGAGTGTGTGTCATTAATCCGGCAGGGAGTGTGCAAGGCAGTTACTGATCCCAGGTGGAGGTCTGACCCTGGGAAAAAAAACAGATTCATCAACATTTATTAGCCCGTTCATTGGATCTGAATCTGGAGAGTAACACTCCTTTCAAAACTCAGGTCCATGCATTGGAACTAATCTTGGGCTGTGTAGCCAAAACAAAGAACAAAGAACAACACAGCATGGGAAACACGCCCTTCGCCCAACGAGCCCGCGCCGCCTTTTCAACATTGTGAATCCCTCCTCCACCCACAGGCATGTTTAGATCCGTGTATGTTCTGATCCTCACCGGGATCAATCATACAGAATGTTGGCACCCACCATCTGCCTGATACTGTGGGTGAAGCTTCTGATAAACGAGCCCCACGGTTTATTCAGAATGTTTAAATCTTCCTGTTTCGTCGGCCCAGTAGAGAATATATCGCCGAGGAGAATGTGTTCTGTGCACCAGCTGTATCCTGTTTTCGTTTCCATCTCTATCTAGTTAAGAACCTGACCACTGATACTGATGATTACAAAGTTTAGTTGCAATAGTAATCCTGCTGGGGAGTCAATGGTGTGAAACTACCCTCTGTGGGATTATGACTGAACGCATCTCAGTCAGAATCCCTCCCAATAGTTATCTGTGTGGATTACAGTCATAGTGATGTGTGTTCCAAATCCATCCATCGTCTAATCCCAGTAACTCAAATAGGATTGGATAACCGGGTGTTCGGATGAATGACGTTTCTGATTGTATGACTTGGTGTCTTCACGTAAGACAAGTTCATTGGTAAAAACGTGACCTTCCAGCGTTAGATCTGTCAAGCGGTTTTAGTCAGATATCCAATATTTTCAAAAAGATTAAGTCATCAAGTTGCCACATGGGAGTGACTGTGTGTGTGATGCTGAAAACAAGCCCCTTAAATTGGCGGTTGAACTAACCGTAAATGTTTGTTTCACGTACAGAGTTTGTAGATTTTTGAATTCTGAGGATGCCGATTCCCCACCCTTTTGCTGTGACAAACCTTTTCCATTATGCATAAGTCAAATAATAAGAACATGTAATTCGTAATTGGGTATATTTTCCCGTTTTTTTTACAGTGAATTTACTCGGAATTCTGATCCTGTCCCGGAGACAGTGCGGCCTCTCATTCTGCACTACTTGTTACCTCATCGCCATGGGAGCGGCAGATCTGCTCGTCATTATCATTGTCAGCATACTGAACTACATCAATCATTATTATTTTCCTGTGAGTTTTCTGTACATCACCCCTGTGTGTTCTTCCCGTGCTGTTTTAATGGGTGCAGCGCTGGACTGTTCTGTCTGGTTCACCGTCGCATTCTCATTTGATCGGTTTGTGGCAATTTGTTGCCAGAACCTGAAGACAAAGTATTGCACTGGGAAAACTGCAGCTGCCATTTTAACAACAGCAAGCATTTTACTCTTCTTAAAAAACGTTCCCTTCTACTTTACAAATAAACCTGTATTTATATTCCAAAACGTGCCCTGGGGCTGCCAACCAATGGTACGCACGTTTTATGATCCTCGATGGGTTGGGTTTCAATGGTTTGATCAAGTTACGAATCCATTGCTGCCATTTGTTTTAATTCTGCTGATCAACACTCTGACAGTCAGATACATATTACGAAGCAGTCAAGTCCGTAAGGGACTGAGGACTCAATTTAACAGAGAAAATAACAAAGACCCAGAGATTGAAAACACAAGGAAGTCTATAATTTTACTCTTCGCCATATCTGGCACCTTCATACTGTTGTGGTCAATCAATGTCATACAATTTGTATATGTTAAAGTTGTAGGAATATTTTCCCTTAGCAATGTTGTATATGTATTAGAAGATGTTGGAAATATGCTGCTCAATTTAAATTGCTGCACCAACACTTTTATTTACATGGTCACTCAGCCCAAGTTCAGAGAACAAACCAAGTTTGCATTGAAAAATCCAATCACATCAATGGCAGCGAGACTCAGGTCATCCCGGAGTTTGTGTTACTGAATGACAGCGGCTCAGTGAATCAGGAAGCTTCATTTACCTCTACCACCCCCTTAAACCAGTCAAGTGATGATCCCAGCAGGAAACATTCACCCTGGACACTCCTTCACTCCCCAGCCTCAGGTTAAAGGCTCCCGAAAGAATGATTGTGGAATCCCTTTTGGAATCTGTCAGGAAATGTTTTACTGGACAGGAGGGGAACTTTCCCTGAAGAGTTTGTCTGCGATGAGAACTGACTGACAAAGTGATTCAAATCATTAATATTGAATTTTCTTGCCGGTTTAACATTCTCACTGCCCTGAAAACCATCATCTGCCTGTGAAATTATATCACCCTGTGAATGGAAAACACCCGAAAATGCTGAACAAGCAGCTCAATGCCCTCAATTTCCCAGTGGCGGGGAGACGGAATTTTTGAATAACGGTAATAAATTAAATAAGAGGAAAAAACATCTGAACTTTACCGGAGCTGCCTCTCGCTGTCTGGGATTGTCCCCAATGGCAGTGAATCCACAGCGAGTCGCTGCTTCATCACAATCTGCCCGGCTCCACCCACACTGCCTGTCAATCACTCTGCTGGAGCCGCTTCCTATTGGCTGTCTTCACTTGACGGACAGCAGGATGGACCAATGGGGAGTGAGGCTGCGGTGAGGTCCCGCCCACTCCGACCCCGGCTCGCGGTCAGGTGGCGCGGCCGTTAAACGGTTTCTGCGCGCGGGCTGGAGAAGAGCGTCTGACGTCCAGGGCGGCCCGCTGGCAGCACGTGACCGGGAGCTGGCCAGTCAGCGAGGCGGAAATCAGACGCCAGCCCGAGTGCGCCTGCGCAGACATCACTCCGGGACGGTGTGCGCAGGCGCGGTGTCGTTGGTCGGTGCGGGGATTTGTGAATAACGGTAAGGAATTAACGGCCCAGAAAAAGTTTCAACATTCAGCTTCAGGATTAAAATGGTGATTTACTGTGTAAATACAGCGTGTCTCTGTATAATATTAACAGAGCCGGGGGGATGGTCAGTTACACTGTGAGGCGGCACGGTGGGGGCTCAGTGGTTGGTGCTGCGCTCTCACAGCGTCAGGGAGGCCCCGGCTTTAATTGGCGGCCTTGGGCTCAGTGTCTGTGTGGAGTCTGTACATTGTCCCCGTGTCTGCGGGGGGAGCCTTTCCTCACACTCTCCAAACATCAGCAGCATAGGGAGACTGGGCAGGATCAGGGGGATAGGATCTGTCTGGATGGACTGAATGGCCTCCTCCTGCCCTGCAGGAACTGGATATTTCATAGAAAGATCTGTTATTACAATCTAGTCCTTGTTTATGTAAACACTGTGCTGCACCATCTCAGTCACTACAATCAAGCACTTGTATGAATAAACACAGCACCAGATTTTTCCCCATTATTTCAGTCTGGGCCCTGCTCCGGTTTCTTCCCGCAGTCCAAAGATGTGTGGGTTAGGTTCATTGGCCATGTTAAAAATCACCCCTTAGTGTCCTGAGATGTGTAGGTTAGACGGATTAGTGGGTAAATGTGTAGTGATAAGAAGAATGAGGGGAGATCTCATTGAGACGTATAAGATGATGAATGGGATGGATAGGATAGAGGTGGAGAGGCCCTTCCTGCTCAGAAAGGACAGTAGGACTAGGGGGCACAGCCTCAAGATAAAGGGGGGACGGTTTAGAATGGAGTTGAGGAGGAACTTCTTCACTCAAAGGGTGGTGAATCTCTGGAATTCTCTGCCCGTTGAAGTGGTGGAGGCTGCCTCGCTAAATATTTTTAAGACGCGGGTTGATGGGTTTTTGATTAGAGAGGGGATTAAGGGTTATGGGGAGAGGGCGGGAATGTGGAACTGAGCCACGACAGATCAGCCATGATCTTGTTGAATGGCAGGGCAGGCTCGAAGGGCTAGATGGCCTACTCCTGCTCCTATTTCTTATGTTCTTATGTCTCAGTGACAATCTGTGATTCAATTAAATAAGCTCTTCAAGATTTAGTGTCTCTCTACCTTCAAATCAGTATAGTAAAGATGGAAAAAGATATGAACGGAGAAAGACAGCACTTGTTGGAGCTGTTAGCCCAGTGGTATTACTGCTGGATCAGTCATTCAAAGAACCTTAGTTTGAAACGCATCTTTCCGATAAAAATTGCAAAACAAGAATCGAATTATAACCTTGATTGTTGTAAAGTGAATCTCCACAGAAGAAAATAGAAATGTCATCCTCCCAGCTACTATGGCATCAGTAAAGTGAAGGAACGAGTTCTCAACGGAAATAATTATTTGAGGGTCTGGACATCTTGGCTGCTCTGAATCGAAATCATTATTTGTTTGGTTTGAATGGTCTGTAGCGGGTGGGAGCGGAGTGAGGGGATGTTTTTGAAAGGAAACTCTGTGTTGGTGGGGTGACCTGCAATTGATTTTGAACTGTTACAACTGGAACATTTCCATCTGTTTCAAAACCTGTCCATATTTGTGAGTGTGCATCTGTTGGATCAATTGTGTCTAATCCAGATTCTTCTTTCGTTATAAGAAAGGGGAGGCTAACTGTTAGCTGCAGAATATTTATCTTTTGTTTCTGCATCGAATATGCGCTCTGTACCAGTTGGAGGATTTGTACCCAATGGGGAATTTGTAATTTTAATGATCTGATTCTATTTGATGATATATGTTCAATGTAAAGTATTTCATGCTGCATGGTTTTTATCTGTCCGGAAATTCTTATCAGTTGACTGGTCTGCACCGAATACGGAGGTTTTTATTACCTGGCGATGTTATCGGTTTGAGGGTATGGATTAATTGGAGAGTCTGTAACAATTGGTGCATTTTTTATTAGCGATAGTATCCCTACATGTTCAGTGCCTGCACCAATTGGAACTTCTGTTTTCCTGTATAACGGCTATATATAATAAAGAATTTTCATTGCTTGAAGGGTCTGTATTAAATTTATATGGTGTGTAGGGGTCTGGGCATCTTGGCTGTTCTGCATCGATATATATATATATATATATATATATATACAGATGTATCAATTCTTCCAACGTCGTTGTTTAAAAATTCCTGTAATCTGCTGATGCGTCTGTGTACCTGAGGGTTTCATGGGTAGAAATTTGTGAGTAGTTTGATATTCTGTAATAGATTAAGTGTTGATAAATTTTGCTTTCATTATAATATGCTTTATTATTTGATTTCTGCATTAAACAGCGACCATCAATGTTTCTTATTGTCTACTGTCAATGTGTAAAGAGGGCAGCTTCACTGGGAGAAACAGCAGATCGATCTGAATGCAGGCAGCATGAAACGAAGAATTCAAATACCAAACACTCACACTGTCGTGATCGAATTCTCAGAAACATATTGTAAATAGAAATGAGATGTGTTTGACTGGACAGTGCTGTTGCTGAGAGTACACAATCCAATTCCATCGGGTAATTCATATGATCAGCAGCCTCCAGTGGAGGGAAAGTCTAACTGAGTCTGTGATGTAAACACGGTATTTAAATGAGCACGAAGTCATAACCTGTTCAATTTGAAAGTAAAAAGTCTTGAACGCCGTTGCAACATCAAAATGGTGCAGGTGAACCCACCTCATATTAATAAACAACTTGTGGAATATATCAACTCAGAGATTACTGCAACACCAGTGGATGCAAAGCTTCACTCTGAGAACGCTGGCACAACTGTATGTGGCCGAGAACTTATTGTACCCAATCCTTGTCGATATTAGAGTCTCTGGGAGTGAATATTCCTGTTAATGTTGTGCAAATCTGTGTGTCAGCTAGCCTTTTGTTTTTTGTTTCTTAGTGAGTTACAAAGATAACGATTGATTTTATTTTCTCTTTTATAAAGACACTCGATGTGTGAGGTTATTTTCTGATGTCTTTTAGAATCAGTGTGGTTCTTCTCGAGCTACTCAATTTATAACACATTAGTTCTTGTAACCCGCAGTCTCTATGGACTATCGGTTGATTTTTTTTTGAGTTAGATGTAGTGCAAAATCAAATCAGACCTCAGTAAATGTAAACATTCAATGGGAGTAAGAGTTAAATCACACATAGTGAGAGTTAATCACACAGAGTGAGAGTCACAAACAAGAGTCGAATGTTTATCTATGTTGTCCTGTATTGTGGTCAATGTAGAATTATTGGCAGTGTCTGTCACAAACTAGAATATCTGATGCGAATGATTACATATTCCTGGAGTTTGCCATTGTCGAGTTGTAGTCTGTAACTAACCAGAGCAGAATAGTTCTGTTAGGTTTTGAAATCGAACAGTTTTGTTGAGCGATCTTCCTGTTTTTCACAATGGAAGAGATCGCAAATAGAAAGAATTTGCTGTTTGAAGATGTTTGGCAATGTGTTTACAATGTAAAGTCTTAACATTTTTAATTGAATTTTCAAAACAGAAACAGATACAATCTTCTTCCTGACATTTAAACAGCACAGCGGCATGATGATAGCATTCCAACTATCACTGTTTTTTATTCACTTCCCTTACTTTCACAATTAACACAAATAATGTGTGGGACTGGATTGCTCTTATTAATATATCTTTCTAATTAAAGTGATTTTTCAATATCTTATGAAATGCTCAAAGGCTCGGGCCCATTCAGAGATTCAGTTCTGATGGAATATTGGGTTAATCATCGTTCAAAAGGAAAACAACAGCTTACATTCAGCTGCAGTGAATTTAATAAACCACGAATATTTTCACTGTGCAAATACATGCATTCTTACCACTCCTCCCGTCCGTGGGTTCCTCCTCGCTCCTTTAGCGATGAGACAGTTTCCATGTCTTCGCCTGGCATCTCATCACCATTGTTTCTCCTGTTTGGTTGGGGACCCGAATGTAACAGTCAGGCGAATGTCTCTTCCACGATGAGGCACAACACACTCATCTTTGGCGACCAGCTCTGACTGGGTGTCTGCCACCACTGCTCATATCCGACCCAGAATCTTCATCAACCAGAGGAATCTCTCTCTGAGTTTTGTGAAGGCAGAATTTCCCATCCACAGGCCGGTCTGCAGGATGCCAACTGCGGTTCTTCCAAAGTATCAGTTGGCCATATTGAGGGTTTTGTGTGATGCAGATCACCTGCGTGCTTACCGAGGCTCTTCTCGCTGTATTTTTAGGTTATAAGATACAAGTCCTTTCTCCTCACAAATACCACTCAGTGTCCATGGACAACCAGCACCGGAGTTCCTCACCTGCACCATATCTACTGGTTTGAAGTTTTCATTCAGTCTCTGACCATTTATCAGGTTTACTTGTTACCTGTAAAATTTGTAGACCTCAGGCTAAACCTTGTCCGAAGTCATTGGCCATGAATAGCTGCACCAGGGCTATCCTCATTGTTATATGTGAAACTGTGCTATAGGAAATAAGGAAATGTGGGAGCGCTGTTTCTCGAGAAACTGTTTTCTTTCTGTAATTTTGCAGTGTGTGGAACATTCACTCAGCCAAGCTGTTTGTGAGTGGATGACAGCCTGTCATGTGGATGTGCCTTACTCCATTTGTTCTCGTGAAGGTCTTGGTAACAATATTGTTGGAGTTTGTGTCTATGACACTGTTTTTGGCATATTTCCAATGAAAATACAACGTTTTTGGATGAACTTGAAGGATTGTTGCATCTCCTTCCTGTTCCATGAGTTCCACATTCACAACTTTTTCCTCCTCACTTTTCACCTTCTCCTCTTACCAAATGTTTCCTTTTTCTCCTGGCGCTTTGTTGTATGGACCACTCCTTGTGTTCGCAGATTTTTTACAACTGATATTGAGGCGTCTCCAGGCACTCCTTTCACCTGATCTCCAGTGGGCTCAGATTATACTCTTCAAACAAGCTGCCGATTTTCAACAGTCCGCGTTTGACAGGAGGATAAACAGAAAATCCTTGTCAATCTGATGTCATGTCCCAGCCAACGAGAGCTAATGACATTGCTATCGGTAATTTTCTGGCGATGTTTAGTTTTTTAGCTTTTTACAAACACACTTTTTATGCTTCAAGTAACCAGGCAATGTATTTCGAATGTTAAAATCAGCTGCTTTATTTACTGAGCTATAGCAAGAGATATAGTCTGCCAACTAATGGTCAGTCAGAGATTTGGTACAGAAATTAGACAAACAAATATACTTTCATATTCGGATACAAGTATAGAACCAATAAGAGATGCGCATTTGTATAAACGTTACGTATATGAATTTACATATACTATATATGTAATATATATAATATCAATCCTAATCTATGTATCAATATATCTATATATAGATTAGGGTTGAGTATGGTTGTCCAATGGCAAATTGTGCACGTCTACATAATTATACTGCCTGGGTGCCTCCCAAAAAGAAATGCAGGCACAACAGGCAGGAAAACTGGAGCTGCTCCTTCAATCATTTTCAGCGTTCCTATTTTTTTGTGTTCCACAGAGTCACTCAGAGGGAATCACATTTGGGGGAGAAGGGGGGAGATGGGGGGAAGTGGGGGGTGCAGTCTCATCCCACTGGAGAAGCCGGAATCAGTGCGCTAAACAGGAGACTGTCCACCTGACAATCTGGGAATGTGAAGGTGGGCAGACATGCATTGGCTCTCTGCATCGCCAGCCTCCCAATTGCTGGCCTACCAATTGTTTCCCAACACAATAGTTCAATCAGAGGCATACTGAACGGCCTGCCCTCAAAATATCCCTATCGATGGCTTACCTGACCACCCACCCCCACCACCACTACCAATTTACCAACCTCCCATCCATTCATTCTGTCTGCACTTCCCACTACCTCGGGAAAGCAGCCGGTATAATCAAAGGTCCCACACACCCCGAACATAATCACTCCCAGCTTCTTTCAATTGGAGAAGGACACACATATCTGAAAGCACGTCCTGACTGATTCAGGAATGATCCTACCAGATACTCAGCTGATCTTTCTCTTCACTCTAGTGGTAACTGGAACACTGCATTCTGCATCTTATCATTTTCCTCTCTCCTATGAACGCTTTGATCGGCATGTTTTGTCTGTGTATCTCGCAAGAAACACACTTTTCACTGTATCACAATACATGTGGTAATGATGATACAAATGATACAGAAGTCTGAGGTCATGGATCTACTCAAAAACAGCTCCTTCCCTTCTGCCACCAGACTTTTGCATGGACTGACCTCGCACTGATTTGTCTTTCTCTGCACCCTAACTAAAATTATAACATTACATTCTGCACTCTGTCCTATCATTGCCTATGGATGATATGCTTTGTCGGTGTAGCACACAAGAAACAAAACTTTTCACTCTATCCCAATACACGTGACAACGTCAAATCAGACAACTGACCAATCATTTAACGCATCAATTGAAGCTAATTCCAACAGCCTCAGCCACTACATTCAGATAAATTATTCTCTGTACATCTCAGTTCCGCTGCTTTTTCCTATCACTCACACCTGTCCCCATTGATGTTTGATCCTTCCCCCAACGGGAGAAAAAAAGTTATCTCCATCTGTCCATGTCCCTAGTGACTTTTCAATAACTATCACAAATTTCCTCCCTTCCTCCTTCAGAATACTAAAACTACCTTCATAGCTCAAGATTCACAATGTTGGATCGAATTTCTCCAACGAATCTCAAGACAATTTCTAACACCTTCCCATTCTTCCTAAAATGTGGTCACCAGCACTGTGCGCAGCAGTCCAGCTGATACCTGGAAATGTCTCAAGCAAGATCAAAGTCACCTTCTTGTTGTTGTTGTGAATACGCCCATGATATGGTATATTTCATGATCATTTCCTGCAACTTTTAATAATTTGTAAACATAAATACCAATCATTCTCTTCCCGCATCTCCATATATTTCTACAAGCTTTTCTCGATTTTATTGCAAGAACAATATAGTTTCCACATTAAACTTCATCTTCATTGTCACATTAGTGTCAATTCCAGCAACATTTCTCCGATGTTGTTTGAAGATTCTCACTGTGTTCCTGGTACTATCCGTATATTCCGAGTGTTTCTTTGCTTTGATTCCCTGTTTTACTCAGACAAATGTCTATTCATGATGTTCATTTCATTACAAACGCTTATTTTTCACAAGTCCATGGAGCTTAAATCTCAAATGCATTTTGAACTCCCGAATCACTCAGTTAATAGCATTAATAGAATGTCCCCCAAATGGAAACCGAGCAAGTTATTTCAATATGATTATTCCAGAAACAATCCACGCTATCCAGGTTAGCGGACCCGCAATTGTCAATCTGAATACCAGTTCCGTGGCGAAATATAATTTGTTGAGATGGCAAAACAACTGATTTATAAGCCCTGGAATTATCCTTACAAGAGTTTTGAACGGTGTAAATTTATTCAAGGTGTAATGATTAAAATACTCCGGTATTCTGACACTACATCTGACTCAACTGAGGGAATCATGGCGAGTGTCTCTGCACTTGGAAACTCCCCTTTCTGAACAGAAAGTTCTCTTATCCTGTGTTCTAATCTTGGCTCCATCACAGCTATGTGCTAGCAGCCTAATGAGTGTGTCCACCTTATAAAGTATTGCTCCTAAATATCCTTGCTTTCACTGTAGATGGAAGAGAATTTCTTGTTTTTTTAACATCTCGGGTAAATTATTATTCAAATTCCCGCTTCCCCCTAGCCCTGTTCAGGAATAATTCATACCCTTTTGCTATGAATCACCTCCCCTCGCACCATTGCCGCTTTTACGTTACTTTTTCAATGCCTACCTTGAAACACAATTTAACATTTCATTTATAATAGCTTCATATTTGGGGGAACAGAGGAGATTCACTTGATTGATTCTGCAGTTGAGGGGTTACCTTTGAAGGAGAGACTGGGTAGATTGGGCCTATACTCACTGGAATTCGGAAGAATGAGGGAAGGTCTGATAGAAACATATAATATCATGAAGAACATGGGCAAGATAGAAGGAGGAAAGCTGTTTCCACTGGTAGGCAAAACTACAACGAGGGAGGCATGGCTCTGAATAAGGGCGAGCAGATTTAGGACTGAGTTAATGAACGACTTCTTCACACAAAGCACTGTGAATCTGAGGAATTTCCTGCCTAGTGAAGAGGTTGAGAGTACCACATTGAATGTCTTTAAGGCAAGGAGTTTTTTTTTTCAACAGTAAAGGAATTAAAGATCATCTTGAGCAGGCAGGTAAGTGGAGCTGAGTCCAATGAAAAGATCAGCCATTACCTTACAGAATGGTGGGGCAAGCTCGAGGGGGCCAATAGCCTACTCCTGCTCCTAGTCCTTACGTTCTTATGTTCTTATTTTCCTCATATTCTATTCACCCTCTGTTGATGTGTTGCAGATTACCATTTACATCTTTCCCATTAACTTGCTTTATTTAGCTTGATTGTTAGTGCCACTTTCCAGAAGACATCTGCTGTATTAAAAACAATTCGTTGAACTAAAATGCACCCTCCTTTGCATCCCAGAAGTAATGGGGTTTTGCACTAGCTCCCCGTTTTGGGACAATATGCCTCAAATGTTCAGAGTCAAAGTAGAGAAGGAATATTTCTGATCAGCAAAAAAAAAACCTGCCGACCTTTAACACATTTTAGTCCCAAAAAGTTCTTACCGCATTGAAATTGTTGTTCACCCAGATAAGTAATCTTACTCGATATTGTAAATGCTTCATTTATTTCCTTTTCGATCACATATGGCACTATGATCACTGGGATTCCCCATTGGGAAATTATCAAACTGACCCACTTCATTTCAAGAATTCAGATCAAAAGTCCATTTTTTATTGAGCAAGAAATAGACAGCCACAGAAAATGTTCCTGAACTCTTTTGGAACTCATGACACTTGATCCTGATTGGACTGTAGGTGTCCCAATCCACATTAGAATCATTATTTTCCGTAATTCCAACCAGTGCATATATTCCTGCGCCACCCTATACTTATCTTGTAATTACTTTCCTTTGTAACCTGACCACCAGATGTCATTAATGGACTCCATCGATCACTATAATTGTTGCTGGTTTGTTTAATAGACACAACCAAATTATTTTCCCTCACCGCATGCACACACACATACACACACACACAAACACGCACACATGCACACACAGACACATGCCCACAAACACACACACACACTCACAAACACACAAACACGCACACACAAACACACACATACGCATAAACAGGCACACAGACTTGCACGCACACACATGCCCACAAACACACACACACACACACACACACACACTCACGCACACAGAACGATTTCTTCTATTATCAAAGCTTCATGAATTAATTAATGACTCACTACAATCATTTTGCTGGATGCCCAGCATTAAAGTGATCAAATCTAATAATACAATGACACTGTCCTGACAGAAAGTATTGGAAGGTAATTACTGAATAAGCACAGTGCATTGAAATGTATTATTGAAAGGAAATACATGGACAAATGACCTTTTATTGTGTTTGCTTGGACCGATCCGTTGTTGGGTCAATGCAGCTTTTATGATTAAATTATTTAAATGGTTTTCAGGAGAATGCACCGTTTGTACAGTGGCTGCCCCCTCTCTGAAACAAACATCGTGTAGATCTGAACCTCATGTCGTCATCTGTTTGTTTAATTGAAAACAAATCTCAATGTGGTAACTGCAAAACCCAGAGAGGATTCTGTGGGCTATAAATGAATGGCTTCGGGAATGTATCATCACAGGGTTTAAAACATACATATTAACTGGAACTCGAAGGACACATCTCTACACGCTGGAAATAATGGAACCAATTGAATTGATGGAGAGAATATTGTATATCTTCCTTGCTGTACTTGGTGTTCCTGGTAAGTGGTTACAACCATCAATTATATATGAGCTGTGTTTTGTAGCTTTACCATGACTCGCATTGTGTAGCTACAGCACCACTATTGATATCTGCTTCATAAACATGTGAAGTCATGCATTTTGGGAGGGCTAATAAAGATAGGAAATATACAGTAAATGATAGAACCCTTCAGAGTATTGATAGGCAAAGGGATCTGGGTGTACAGGTACACAGATCACAGAAAATGACGATACAGGTGGAGAAGGTAGTTAAGAAGTCATAGAGCATGCTTTCCTTCATCGGCTAGAGCACTGAGTTTAAGAATTGGCAAGTCATGCTGCAGCTTTATAGAATCTTAGTTACGCCACATTTGGAATATAGTGTTCAATTCTGGTTGTCACACTACCAGAAAGAGGTGGAGGCTTTGGAGAGGGTACAGAAAAGATTTACCAGGATATTGCCTCGTATGGAGGGCATTAGCTATCAGGCAGCTTGGAGGAACTTGGTTTGTTTTCAGTGGAACGATGAAGGTTGAGGGGTGACCAGATAGAAATCTACAAGATTCTGAGAGGCACAGCCAAAGTGGATAATCAGAAGTTTTTACTTCCCAGATTGGAAGAGCCAATTACTAAGGTGCACAGGTTTAAGGTGCAAGTAGCAATGTTTAAAGAACATGTTGGAGGTGGATTTTTTTTACACAGAGAGTATTGAGTGCCTGGAACTCGTTGCCGGGGGAGTAGTGGAAGCGGATACGGTTGTGACTTTTAAGGGGCGTCTTGACAAATACACAGATAGGTTGGGAATAGAGGGATGTGGTCTCCAGGAGGGTGTGCAGTTTTAGGTAAGTTGGGCAGCATGGTTGGTGCAGGCTTGGAGGGCTGAAGTACCTGTCCCTGCACTGTAATTTACTTTGTTCTTGTTCATAGGAATGTATTAAATGGTCTCTGCGGTTTTATCCCAACTTCACAACGGCTAAAATCCGTGTTTTGCAATTCATCACTTTTCTAAATTAGTGATTTATTTCAATTTCTGCATTATTTAGTAAGGGTAACTCGGAACTGAATGAAGTTTTTTTTAACATCAAAAGTAATGAATGAGTCGGAAAAAAGTCACAAATTGTGTGTGTCATTAACTCGAGTGGTATTTCTGACTCCAGTGAGTATGTATTCAGGGAACTGCACCGAATTCGACTGAATGTGATTTGTAAACCAGATTGGATGACCACATTCCAGTAACCAGGATTTCTGGTGTATTGTTGAGTATAATCGCAGGCAGTGTCCTTTCCTAAACCGAGTGAAATATCTAACTATAATGATCATGCATATATGGGGTTATGTGTTCATAAAATATTGAACAGACTGTGCGTATTAATCAATGGAATTAAAAACGGGTTTGTTTTCTGTTTCGTTCCTTGTTGGTGAGGGATTTTTTATAAGAACATAAGAACTAAGAACATAAGAACTAAGAAATAGGAGCAGGAGTAGGCCATCTAGCCCCTCGAGCCTGCCCCGCCATTCAATAAGATCATGGCTCATCTGATAGTGGTTCAGTTCCACTTACCCGCCTGCTCCCCAGAACCCTTAATTCCCTTATTGGTCAAAAATCTATCTATCTGTGACTTAAACACATTTAACAAGGTAGCCTCCACTGCTTCAATGGGCAGAGAATTCCAAAGATTCACTCCCTTCTGGGAGAAGTTCCTCCTCAGCTCTATTCTAAATTGACTCCCCCTTATTTTGAGGCTGTGCCCTCTAGTTCTTGTTTCCATTCTAAGTGGAAATAATCTCTCTGCTTCCACCCTGTCTAGCCCCTTCATTATCTTATGTGTCTCTACAAGATCTCCCCTCAGCCTTCTAAACTCCAACGAGTACATAAGAACATAAGAAATAGGAGCAGGAAATAGGAATTTTTGTATTCATAGAATTGTTTAAGCTTTTTTTGGGATTGTGAGACAGAAAATGAAATGAAAAGCAAATTTGTTTTCTGTTTTGTTCCTTCTTGGTGAGAGATTTATTTTTTGATCCATGGAGTTGTTTAAGTGGTTTTAACATTGTGAGACAGAATGCATTTTGCTTTTTTTTTTGAAGAAATTCTCTATTTATGATGAAAGGCGAAACGTTTGCACACTGTTCTGAATTGTAAATAACTTCCATCGCAATCACAGACAAACTAATTCCGGTCATTCAGAAAAGAATTGGTAGGAATAATAGCAAAGAGGACTATTATTTGAATGAGAAAATATTGCAGCACGCTGCCCTGCAGAGGAACCTTTGTGTCCTTGTGCATGAATCACAAAAAAAAGGTTTGCAAGTGCAGCAGGTAATTAATAAGGTAAATGGATTTTTGTCCTTCGTTGCTAGAGGGATGGAGATTTTTTTTTTAAAGAAGGTTATTTTGCAGCTGTATAAGGTGCTTATGAGGACACAACTAGAGTAACATGTACAGAGTTCCCTCTTACTTGATAAAGGATATACTGTCACTGGAGGGGTTGCAGAGGAGATTCACTAGTTGGAACCCAAAGTTGAGAGTGTTGGATTGTGAGCAGAGACTGAGAAGACTGGGACTATACTCATGGGAATTCAGAAGAATGAAGGAGATCTTACAGAAACATATAAGATTATGAAGGAAAACGTTAAGATAGAGGCAGGGAAGCTGTTTCCGTTGGCAGGCGAATCTAGGAATAGCTGCCATGGCCTCAAAATAAGGGGGGGTGGGTGCATTTAGGACTGATCTGAGGAGGAACTTCTTCACACAATGGGTTACGAATCTGTGGAATTCCCTGCTCAGTGAAACAGTTGAGCCTACCCCAATGAATAGTTTTAAGGCAAGTGCGTATTAAATTTTTGAACAGTAAATGAAATAAGGGTTATTGTGCTGAGTGATGGAGCTGAGTCCATGAAAAGATCAGCTATGATCTTTAGAAGGTGGAGCAGGCTCGAGGCCCACTACACCTCCAATTCTAATCTTGTCTTCTTCACATCTGACAACACGCTTGCCCTACGTCAACACGCTTTTGATTTCACTTTCATTCACCTGCAAAAGACACACAGTGCTTTATCTTTATTGCCGTCAGCCGTGCTTTGTTTTGTGATTTTGTCTGATGCATGAATTTGTACAGCTGAATTTATAATCCCCATTCAGATTCATATTTTTAATAGATTATTCTGAATATATTTCTCCCATTAAGATGCAGCATCTGATTCTTCGTGATGCCTAAATTAACTTATCCTCGATTTGTCAACTGCACACGTTTGTTCATTGTGGCTGTTGGGTGCAGATATAATTCCTCTCTATTCTCTCAATTCTTCAAAATTTGGAAGTTGTCTTTTTAGAAACTGATTTCATTTTGCATATGGACATGATCAAGGGCAGAGAACGTGGCAATGATGCTTGTGGAAAACCGTTTCCCGTATTCGGTATAATCTGATAAAATTCTCTTTTCATCCACGCTTCCTGCTTTTTTTCTCTAACAAGCATAATATTCATTGTGCTGTTTGCCAGTTAAATGTTTTGAACTGATATTAGAATGGGATTGTTATGTTACAGACTATATCGGCCTTTGGAAATAAAAGCAAACTTCCTGACATCATTTTTGCGAATCTGATCTAAAATTACTGATTATTATTTATCGATAACCACACAGATACTTTTGGAATGTCTGCTGATGCTGTCTATCATGTTCTCAATGTTTATTATATGTTTGTTCAAATTATTCCACTACTGAGATTGATTCACTGTCTTTTAGTTCTTTCAATTGTTCCAGCTTTTATAAACATGAAGCAGCATTTGCTGCTTTCCAAAGATATGCTGATGATATGGTGGTGTTATGATGTCAAGTGTGGATATGAGGAATGGTCATAGTTCTCAGTGTGGGCTCTTGGAGTACGGGTTCCCCTACTGACCAAGCAGGGGATCCCCAATACGGATGGAGCAGCAGCAGTTTAATAACTGCAGTCTCTGCAAGAGCCTCACAGTGTTGTTCTCGGGGATTTGAATTGTAAACTGTAACTGCAAATGCAGAAACCCATTCACTGTGTAAATAGAGGGTATTGGTGATGGAAAACTGGTTTTGTTGAAATCATTACATTCAGGAGACGAGAAGTATAATTTTTTTTTCTTCCCCATGGACAAACTTCAACATCAAGGCATGTAATTCTCTTCAGGAATTAATATAAAGTGTTTTTTTTTTGTGAAATTAAGCCGATGATATCAGCATAGAATATGACACCCAATAAGCAGAGTGCAGGTAATGTGTTTTTTCTCTCTTGCTCATAATATTCAAGGATATGACAAGCAAAATGTAACCATTCTGATGGCATGTGGGGTCTCAATCACCTGATGAACACTTTGACCTATCCAGATGCCTTTGACTTTTGGTTAAGGATTTGGTAGACTTCATTCTACCTATGATCTGACACCCTATATTTACCCTAAAAATACCGTTTTAACAGAGTATCACTGGATAATCTGTCAATGATTATTTGATTGGCTTGCAAAACATTTCAGAGCACTCCGAATTTGTTCATTCACAAACGATATATTTCTAGATTCATTGGAATTAACAGGATGAAAGCTCAAAACATATTATTGAGAAAACCCAACCTCGATCTAACAAAGATCTTTCAGATAACTGTATCACTGGAAAATGCAGAGAATATTGCTGAGGGAGAGAGAGAGAGAGAGAGCGCGCTATCTCCGAACATGGCAGAAGAGGTTTCCTGCCTAAGACTGAACGTTGAGTCTTGGAATGCATTTCAGATATGAGTAGTGAGGACCAATTTCCATATTGGCTGAACCAGTGTTTGGGGTCACGCTCATTAAAAGTGCAGGGGATTTCATCCAATTTCAAACTATTGATCTGTAACTCAAGAGTTACTGAGTTGGTTTGAAGAAAAACCGACCTTAAAGGAGGGTGGCCTGTTATTGGGTTGCTTCTTGTGTGATGTAATGTCTAAGCTGAACGATTTACTGATGTTATTGGGCATGTTGCTTCTATGGTGCCAGAATTACTAACAGCGTATGTTTCAATAATAGAGGCGATTTATGATGAAGGGAGTGTATGATGAGCTGTGCAAACTGATCCTAAGTGAATCCAATTCTCATGTCTTATTTAAACACATGGAGTGTTATGGTAAAGTTATATAAGGCATTGGTGTGGCCTAATTTAGAGTATTGTGTACAGTTTTGGTCACCTAGTTACAGGAAGGATATAAATAAGGTTGAAAGAGTGCAGAGAAGGTTCACAAGGATGTTGCCGGGACTTGAAAAGCTGAGTTACAGAGAGAGATTGAATAGGTTAGGACTTTATTCCCTGGAGCGTAGAAGAATGAGGGGAGATTTGATAGAGGTGTATAAGATTTTGATGGGTACAGATAGAGTGAATGCAAGCAGGCTTTTTCCACTGAGGCTCGGGGAGAAACAGAAACAGAGGGCATGGGTTAAGGGTGAAAGGAGAAAAGTTGAAAGGGAATATTGCGGGAGGGGCTTCTTCACGCAGAGAGTGGTGGGAGTGGGGAATGAGCTGCCGGATAAAGTGGTAAAGGCGGAGTCACTTTAACATTTAAGAAAGAAAAACTTGGACGGGTTCATGGATGAGAGGGGTGTGGAGGGATATGGTCCAGGTGCAGGTCAGTGGGACTAGGCAAAAAAATGGTTCAGCACAGACAAGAAGGGCCAAAAGGCCTGTTTCTGAGCTGTAATTTTCTATGGTTCTATGGAATTTGTTCCTGTAAAAGTGCAGATGCTGAGCGGGAGAGTTGGAGCTGAGTGTCAGTCTGTCTCTGATCAGGAATCTGTTGATGCAGCGAGCTCTGACACCAGTGGCTTTCTTGATCCTGAGGGCTTCTGATTCCATACAGGCTTGTAATTCTGTTCAGTGGGATTGATGCTAAGGGGGTTCTGAGTGTGTGTCATTAATCCGGCAGGGAGTTTGCAAGGCAGGCACTGATCCCAGGTGGAGGTCTGACCCTGTGAGAAATCAGATTCATCAAGATTTATTAGCCCATTGGATCCGAAGCTGGAGAGTAACACTCCTTTCAATGCATTGGAACTAATCTTGGGCCGTGTAGCCAAAACCGACAGGCATGTTTAGATCCGTGTATATTCTGATCCTCACCGGGATCAATCATACAGGATGTTGGCACCCACCATTTGCCTGATGCTGTGGGTGAAGCTTCTGATAAACGAGCCCCACGGTTTATTCAGAATGTTTAAATCTTCCTGTTTCGTCGGCCCAGTAGAGAATATATCGCTGAGGAGAATGTGTTCTGTTCACCAGCTGTATCCTATTTTCGTTTCCATCTCTATCTAGTTAAGGACCTGACCACTGATACTGATGATTACAAAGTTTAGTTGCAATAGTAATCCTGCTGGGGAGTCAATGGTGTGAAACTACCCTCTGTGGGATTATGACTGAACGCCTCTCAGTCAGAATCCCTCCCAATAGTTATCTGTGTTGATTACAGTAATAGTGATGTGTGTTCCAAATCCATCCATCGTCTAATCCCAGTAACTCAAATAGGATTGGATAACCGGGTGTTCGGATGAATGATGTTTCTGATTGTAAGACTTGGTGTCTTCATGTAAGACAAGTTCATTGGTAAAAACGTGACCTTCCAGCGTTAGATCTGTCAAGCAGCTTTAGTCAGAGATCCAATATTTTCAAAAAGATTAAGTCATCAAGTTGCCACATGGGAGTGACTGTGTGTGTGATGCTGAAAACAAGCCCCTTAAATTGGCAGTTGAACTAACTGTAAATGTGTTTGTTTCACGTACAGAGTTTGTCGATTTTTGAACTCTGAGGACGCCGATTCCCCACCCTTTTGCTGTGACAAACCTTTCCGTAGCGCATCAAATAATAACATGTAATTCGTAATTGAGTATATTTTCCCATCTGTTTTCTTTTTTACAGTGAATTTACTCGGAATTCTGATCATGTCCCGGAGACAGTGCGGCCTCTCATTCTGCACTACTTGTTACCTCATCGCCATGGGAGCGGCGGATCTGCTCGTCATTATCGTTGGCATCATACTGAGCTACATCAATTATTATTATTTTCCTGTGAGTTTTCTGTACATCACCCCTGTGTGTTCTTCCCGTGCTGTCTTAATGGGTGCAGCGCTGGACTGTTCTGTCTGGTTCACCGTCGCATTCTCATTTGATCGATTTGTGGCAATTTGTTGCCAGAACCTGAAGACAAAGTATTGCACTGGGAAAACTGCAGCTGCCATTTTAACAACAGCAAGCATTTTACTCTTCTTAAAAAACGTTCCCTTCTACTTTACAAATAAACCTGTATTTATATTCCAAAACGTGCCCTGGGGCTGCCAACCAATGGTACGCATGTTTTATGATCCTCGATGGGTTGGGTTTCAATGGTTTGATCAAGTTACGAATCCATTGCTGCCATTTATTTTAATTCTGTTGATCAACACTCTGACAGTCAGATACATATTACGAAGCAGTCAAGTCCGTAAGGGGCTGAGGACTCAATTTAACAGAGAAAATAACAAAGACCCAGAGATTGAAAACAGAAGGAAGTCTATAATTTTACTCTTCGCCATATCTGGCACCTTCATACTGTTGTGGTCAATCAATGTCATACAATTTGTATATGTTAAAGTTGTAGGAATATTTTCCCTTAGCAATGTTGTATATGTATTAGAAGATGTTGGAAATATGCTGCTCAATTTAAATTGCTGCACCAACACTTTTATTTACCTGGTCACTCAGCCCAAGTTCAGAGAACAAATTAAGTTTGCATTGAAGAATCCAATCACATCAATTGCAGCGAGACTCAGGTCACCCCGGAGTTTGTGTTACTGAATGACAGCGGCTCAGTGAATCAGGAAGCTTCATTTCACCTCTACCACCCCCTTAAACCAGTCAAGTGATGATCCCAGCAGGAAACATTCACCCTGGACACTCCTTCACTCCCCAGCCTCAGGTTAAAGGCTCCCGAAAGAATGATTGTGGAATCCCTTTTGGAATCTGTCAGGAAATGTTTTACTGGACAGGAGGGGAACTTTCCCTGAAGAGTTTGTCTGCGATGAGAACTGACTGACAAAGGGATTCAAATCATTAATATTGAATTTTCTTGCCGGTTTAACATTCTCACTTGCTCTTAAAGAGTTAAAAGAAAATAAAACATACCAAGTTTATTTGACTATATCGGACCAACATTTTGCCACTTTCAAATTTTTAGGAGAATACTTTGTTCCTCCAGCATTTTGAATCTCAGGAACATCTTACATGTGTTTTCCCCACAGACAGTATTAAAACTATTAGTAGATTTACTTTAAGGATGTATTTTTCTACTAATTCTCATCAGCTTGTCCGTTTCCTATTTTTCTGCTTCCCTGAATGTAAGTCTCTGTCCAAAGACTGACCACACAGATTCAGATGTTACAAAATCGTTTTTTTAATATGTAACTGCTGGGACAATCTATCATTCTGGGGCGAACATTCTCTGTGGAAGTCTCATGCCGGCTGTCTGAAACTTAGCCCATGATCAGCTTTCAGCCTGGATCAGACCTGATAGATGCATCCACTCTCTCTTTCAGTCTCCGACTCAAATGCGACTAAACTGAGTATTTGCTACAAACTTTGAGACAAATGAGATTCCCTGCTCTGCCCATGACTCCATAGGCAATCATCTGTTTTCTGAATTACCAAATAACTCTAAACCACCAAACAAGTAGTCGTTGTTTTGGTCATTCTGACAATGAGTCATAGTTTACATATTGACAATTAATAATACTTCAATTATTGTGTTTTTGGTTATAATGCAACAAATAAACTAATATACTCCTTAAACCATTCTTTCCTGGTGTCTCTGATGTAAAAGAGAAAAACGTTCACTGTTATGAAGCTTTCTTTACCCTGGAGTTGCACCATTTTACAAACATGGCTTATTTCATCTCCCCAAAGCAAAGGCAATGCTATCCAGGATAGAATTTACTCTGGTTATTGTATTTAGTTCTATTCAAAGCTTCTTCATCATGATTACTTGCGCTACAACACTGGTGATGAGAATAAATTTGGAATTCTGGCCTGCTTTTCCTTTCCAGAAAATGCTTAACTACAAGACCATAGATCAATCCTTCCTCTTTACGTATATCAAATTGAGTCAGTAGTCTGATTGGCTGCATGATATGTAGCTCACAGAAACAATTCCTTATCCACTCTATGAATCTCCCATTGTGGCTGCCCTTTGCTAAATTGATTAATGCAGTCGATATGTTTGCTTAAATCAACTACAATTACCGCTGTGCTCTTCTCACACGCCCTCATTGTTTCCTGGTTTATATGCCCAAATTAAATGTATTGTCCTGAGATCCTTAGAGTATTCCTACCACAGGATTCCTTCCCTTGCTTTTTATTACCACAAAGGTTTATTTATTGGACAATTTTCTTCCCTTTTGCCAATACAATTGCTTCATACAGCCTTAAACTTTTTCCTAATGAATAAAAGAACTGTCCCTCCTGTTGTTTCTCCTTTAATCCTTTTGGAATACTTCGTAGCCTTGGACATTTAACTCCAAGCCCTTATTCTCCACCTGTCAGGCATCCTGACCACGCCACGCCTATTTTCTCAATTTGTGCCATCAGTTCATCAATTTTATTTCAAATCTGCATGTATTTATGTAAAAGATCTTTTGAATATGTCGAACAGATTTGTCCTTCTTTGAGCCCCATCCCTGTTATTCATTCCAGCTTTCAAACCTCATTTTAATCTTTTTGTTTCCATCCTTCCCCGTGGCCGTTGGATTGGCCTTGCATATTTAATCTGTAAAACTTTACCTTCTGCTCACATGCTGATGGGCTGATTTAGTTCCCACACCTTGCTTTAGTAGCTTAAATCCACCTGAATTGCATGAATTTTTGCCAGGATGACAAGGCCCAACCAATTAAGATGCAACATGTCGTTTTTATGCCTTGGAAGGTATCCAAATGACCCAAGAAACTCTGAAACTGGCCCCCTGCTCCAGATCCTTATCCAAGTATTAAGGTGAACTAGCCCCATTCCTTGCCTCGCTGTCACCGGGAGTAATCCTGAGGTTATAACCCTGGAAGTCCTAGTTTTCAGTTTATGGCCTCGCTCTCTGAACCTTTCTCTGGACCCATCACTCTTCCTGTCAATGTCACTGCTACCAATGTGACTTCTGGCTGTTCACACTGCCCTTTCAGGACAGCAGCAGTAGCAGGTCATTTACCCTTTGATCCTGCTCCCTATTTAATAAGATCTTGGCTGGTCTGACAGTCAAACCATTCATATCCCTGCCATATCTCCATAGCCCCTAATTCTCCAAATGATTAAAAGGCTATCGATATCAGCCTTGAAAGTGTTTAAGGGCTGGAAATACAATCCTGCTGGAGTAATGTGTTCCACTGTTTCAGCACTCTTTGAGAGAATAATATCAGTCTGCAATCACATAAACACACACCATCTATTCTCACAATATGCTCTCTGCTCCTAAACTCTACCCTCCGTGGAAACCTCCTCCCAATATGGAAGTTGCTTTGCAGATAATCTTTGTGAAATGGTGAAGCACAACTGATTAATATTTGCATTTTCCATTTTAATTTGTTGAAGTTGATCGTTATAAACCTGATGGTCTGCATATTGACATAAGGCAGTTGGTGATAGCCGTGGGCTGGTTCATTGTTTGCAAGTGGGAAGAAAAGGAGCGAGTGCAGAGTGACCCACAGTCAAAGTTTCCAGACGCAGCATTTAGTAAACTGAAAGAATTCAACAACAAGTTCCTTTGGCGATTTCCGTGCATTTATTTGTCTATCCAAAGCCGAAGTTGTGCAGGAAACGCGGAAAGTGATGAATAACAACTGAAGACCGTCAGTAGAATTAAAGATCTCTCAGCCCAAAGAAAACAAACAAAAACCCAGTTAGTTGTTCTGTATTATAGTGATTGTGGAACTGTTTGATATTGTGGAAACATACTTCAATTCCATGGTAGGGATCAAAGTATGTTGTTCTTGTGCTCTGATGGAAAATGGTATGTTACTACTGAGATTTGGAAATTGGGTGCTAATTTTACACAGAACAGATGAAAAAGGAGCTGTATCCTACTTGTTGCACCGGGTGCAGCTTTTCACAAGATACCGTCAGCATCTTTGGTGGAGAGATCAGGTTAATTCAATCACTTGACAGCAAGTGAACTGCTCGCCTTCAGAGAACATTCTGCCACCTTTAATTCGTACATCGTTCCATCATTCCCACCAAAGCTGTGCATTCAAATCGCATGCAGGATAATCAAACTCTTTCAGCTGGGTACACTTCATCAGGGTGACATGGCCAAATTCGTAAATAACCTGACAAACTATGACAATCTAGTACGGTACTGGCTTGTATGTTTTCGTTGTAGAATCTCAGTTCGATGTCACATTTATTATACGGGGCAGAATCATAAATGAGGCTATAGAGGCCAGCACTTGGTCTGCAATTAATACCATATTGACCAAATAGCGGTGTGCAAGGGCAAAAACATCAAAAAAAAGAAAACTGCAACGACGGAAAACAATCTATAAGTGACACTATACAACATAGGGAATGCTATTTGACAGAACTGTTCATAACAACTTTCCGCTCTATTATTTCCCATTATTCCTGATCTGTATTTCCCTTCTAGAATTTAGAAATTTCTGTTTTAAATGTTGCTCTGTAACATGGAATGAAAAGCACGTCTTCGGCAGTTTATCGCATAAAAAAAACTTAATATGCTTCATAAAAGCATTGTTTCATTACAGAATATCTGGAGCCAACAACAATCCAAAAACCACATTGACCCCTTTGCTAGCCAGCCTTCTGTCACTGAATTCATCACTCGTGATTGGAGGCACAACTGTTTCACCTCTTCTTAAATTGATATCATCAACTATGAGCAAAATCATTCTGTTTGCATTCTGTTTTGAGCCACCTTAATGCCCCTGGGGACTCCGCAGTGAAGCTCACTCCATACATTGCAATGCTTGCAATTGAAATCTGCCTAGATAAATCCCCGGGCCTGATGAAGTGTATCCTATGATATTATGGGAGGCTGGGGATGAAATTGCGGCCCCCCCCCAACTGATATATTTGAATCATCGATTGTCACAGGTGAGGTACCTGAAGATTGGAGAGTGGCAAATGTTGTGCCTTTGTTTAGAGAGCAAGGAAAATCCTGGGAACTACAGGCCAGTGAGCCCCACCTTTGTAGTGGGTAAGTTGTTGGAAGGTATTTTGAGAGATTGGATCTACAGGCATTTAGAGACGTAAGGACTGATTATAAGGGTCAGTTTTTTTGTGTGAGTGGAAAATCATGTCTCACAAATCTCGTAGAGCTTTTTTTTGAAGGAGTAACTAAAAAGGTAGATGAGGGCAGTTTCAAAGAAAGAAGAACAAAGAACAAAAACAGCCCGGGAAACAGGCCCTTCGGCCCAACAAGCCCGCACCGCCACTTTAACATTACCAGTCCCCCCCTCCACCCATGGCCCTTATCTATTGCTTATGGCATTCCACATTGAGGGAATCTAATTTATGGACAATTTATTACCTCCAATCAGCCTAACAGCACATGTTTGGGGTGTGGGAGGAACCCGGAGCACCTGGAGAAAACCCACGCAAGCACGGGGAGAATGCGCAAACTCCCACAGACACCGGCCCAAATCCATGTGTCTGCACAGCAATCAGCGATAGTCACTGAGCTGTCGTGTTGCCCAGCATCTGGTCCAGTTTAAGCACACACTAACGACATGAAGCACTAGGCTACTCTCAAACATTCAAAAGCAGCCCAAGTACGACCCATCACGTGTATGCCCCTCGTTGGACAACAAGGCGGACCCACTTAAAACCTGTGAATCAAAAGAGAAAAACATTAGTATCATACCATATCATACCACCAGTTCAACTGATGTTCTCAACATGTATTTTAGCAAGGCCTTTGACAAGGTACCACATGGTAGGTTGTTGCATGAGGTATCCCTGTAAAGGATACAGGGTGAGGTCAGAACATTGAATACAGGAGTTGAAATGTCTTGTTGAAGTTGTACAAGACATTGGTAAAGCCACGAGTGGAATACTGTGTTCAATTCTGGCCATCCTATTATAGAAAGGATATTATTAAACTGGAAAGAGTGCAGAACTGTCTATTAGGATGCTACTGGGACTTGATTGATTGAGTTATAATCAGAGGTTGGATATACTGGGACTTTTTTCTCTGAGTGCAGGAGGCTGAGGGGCGATCTTATAGAGGTCTATAAAATAATGAGGGCACAGATCAGCTAGACAGTTAATATCTTTTCTCAAACGTGGGGTAGACTAAAACTAGAGGGCATTGATTTAAGTTGAGAGGGTAAAGATACAAAATTGTCCAGAGGGGCACTTTTTTTTTACATAGAGGGTGGTGAGTGGCTGGAACAAGCTTCCAGAAGTAGTAGTAGACACAGGCACAATTTTGTCTTTTAAAAAAGCATTTAGGTATGTACATGGTTACGATGAGTATAGATGGGTATGGACGAAATGCAGGAGATTAGCTTAGGGTTAAAAAAATGGTGACATGGACAAGTTGGAACGAAGGGCCTGCTTCCATGTTGGAAACATATATGAATCTATGACTCTATGTCCTGAGTGAAATATGGTACCGATCAGTGAATATTAGTTCAGCTTGTGGTTACAGTAGAACACACAAATGAAACTTATTACTGTTCCTTGTTTGGTAAGATGTCTAGAAGCAGCTGTTATAAAATGTTTATTCTGATAATTAAATGTGTGCTATCTGCAGAGTGCTGTGGACAAACAGAAATGGACAGTGTCAATCTTTCCACATGAACAAATGGGATAGAACATAGAACATAGAACATTACAGCGCAGAACAGGCCCTTAATTGCGCCGACCAATTAAAAAGCAATGACTCTCTAACCTAAACCAATCCCTTTCCATCCATAAACCTATCCACGGATCTCTTAAACGCCCCCAAACTAGGCGCATTTACAACTGCAGCAGGCAGGGCATTCCAATCCCTCACCACCCTCTGGGTAAAGAACCTACCTCTGACATCCATCCTATAACTACCACCCCTTAATTTAAAGCTATGCCCCCTCGTGCTAGCTTTCTCCATCTGAGGAAAAAGGCTATCACTGTCCACCCTATCTAAACCTCTAATCATCTTATATGTTTCAATAAGGTCCCCTCTTAGCTGCCTTCTTTCTAACGAAAACAACCTCAAATCCCTCAGTCTCTCCTCCGGGATGGATATCGCGTGATCAAGCACCGCAATTCCTCGTGCAAAATACAATTCAAACATTCACCAATCTTTACATGTTGTTATAGTGTTTTTGTCCTGCAGTTTCCATTGTGTACGATGATGAGTTGAGAATCTCCAGTTTACACGAATCATCTGCATCAAAAAGGAAATTCCCGAAATGTGTTTGACCTCCAAACTCCTGACATTCTCAAGGAGTTTGGGAATAGGCAGTAAAAACATGGTCATTGTTGCGAGTCAAATGTACAGCAACATAACAGCTAAATTAATGCAATCAAATTCATTGAGAAGCACAACAGAAAGAATATTGAGTGTCTCTGTGCCCCGAGTTTAATTTTAGAAGATTAAGATCTCTTCTTATTGTGACTATTTAACTGTTGTGTAACTCTATTATTAGGATTTCCAGGGCAAGGTATAGGTTGCAGTTGCAGAACATGGGAGCTGCTGATCGCCAGAGAGATCAATAACACCTTCCTGCGGTGAAGGAGCAAAAGCTCAGGTTTATTGACCTGAAAGCCAATCTGTCGATATTTCCAGATTTCAGGTCAAGGGAAATGTTAGTGACGTCATCTTTGAGGGCAAATATTCCATTTGCAGTTTCTCATATGTCAAACGGTCAGGGACAGGGAAGTGTGGGTACAAGGAGGGAGTTCTGAACATCCTGACAGCCGTAGTGCAGAAGGCTCAGACTTTATGTCATCCAACAGATGTAGGGGTCTCACAGCGTATGTGGGTCCGATCAGCTGCTAAATGGTGGCAAAGAAAATGGAACATATCTACAGGTTGCCGGATTTTATTCCAGTGATGGAGGAAGTGTGGTGATAGTCGGGAATTTGAAGGGAAGCAGTGGTAGATGGAATGTTATATTCGAGAGTACAGACAATATAATTCATTTCTTTCATTTCCTATTGCAAGACCACAAAGGGGAAATGATCACAATTCATTCATGTTCTTAATGCAAACAGCAAAAGCTTTCATCCATCATATCGATGCTGCTTGAGAAAATCCGTTAGGTCTTGAAGAAGTAATTTCATTCTATCTTATCTATGCTGTTTTTGTGGCTTAATTCAATTGCTTTCCAAACAATAAAAGAAACTTCTCCTGGACTATGGTCCCAATATTTGCCACAATAAACCAAAGACAAGAGGTTGGTTGGTGTGTCTTTCATGAGTAATTGTCTCCGTTTATCATAATCAGATTGGAGCTTTTGACACAGCCAATATAACCAGATATTTGGAAGATTCTCTCTATTTCCTTCACCATATGCATCATTTGTTCCTCCATATTACCCATGCATTCAGATCGGGCAACTTCCAGGTTTTTTGTGAGTTAAATTACGTTCATAGGGGTTAACTGTACATATTTGTTCAGTGAATTAAATTGTCATTTGTCTCCATGGAACCTAATGGCATGAGAATTACCCTGTTCTATTAATAAGGAACAACTTTCCACAGCCGAGACACCAACAGTGAGCGGCTTATGAGAAAGGCTGTGGGAAAGGAATGATCTTTAAAGGACAAACTTAGTTTACGGTGTTACAGTAAAGGATCAACAACTAAGATGAATCGATTAAAATGTTACAATAATGGACTGGAATCTGGGAATAATCGATTAGACTGTAACGACAGTGGATCAGAATCTGACAGCAATGGGTAGAAGCCTGATATCGATGGGCAGGGCTTTAACCTTGTGGTTTGATGTTATTACTGCAGGAGATTTTTGGATAACATTTGCTGATCGGATCGATTTAACACTGAAGTTTATACAATATTTTTTACTATTGCATCCAGACTATCGTAGGTGTCATTGGTAAGTTTCTGCGTCCAACTGTTCATTGTATAATTTGTGTTCTACTTTATCATCAAACCTGTTGTGTTTTTTTTTTCATGGAAACATCCACTCCGGTGCAGTTACAGATGTCCAAAATTCATATCAGCAAAAAATGTTGCTGGAATTCAAACTCCCTAGATTCCCCTTGGCCCTACATTGGTCACCAATCAGATAACATTCCCATTTTAATGATGCCATTCTTAGGGTTCATTATTGGTCCTTCATTGGAGTTTCATCATTTCTCCCACAAAAAAGTACATCCAATTGAATCCTGGAATTATTTCTCCCACTCCCCCCCGGGAAGTCTATTTTCTGTGCTATAACACCCAAATCCAACGGGAAAAAAACAATCCTTGGCATTTGGCCATCCACATCAGCTTTGACTAACAGAGGCTCACATGCTGGATCGGGGTCCAATCAATTATATTCCAAAACATACACAGAGATGGAGAGGGGGGCGCCAATGTTGGAAGGGCGCTAGCTTTCGGCCACCAAGTAATGCAGCAAGATATCTTTCGGGATGGAAAATCATTACGTGTCGTGGGCATTGAACAAATCAACTGAGGGGAACCAAACAGATTGCCTTTATGGGCAGGGTTCATCCCCCGGTGTTCCGAGCAATACATTGATGTGAGCTGCACAAGTCCACTTACCGGGTTTGTTTCTGAATCAATTGTACAGAACATTGCAGTGTCATTGATTGTTGTCTGAATGTGATATCTGTCAGCCATTCCAGCAGCTTTGAACAAGTTTCCGTTGGAATATGTGTTGTGCTTGTTCAGTCTTTAGTTGTTGAACTAAATTGTGTTCAGGAAGATACATCTCCCCTGCCGTTCTTTGCCTGGATTGGTTGCCTATTTACGGTTGAGGGGAATGCCGTCAGTTCAGTTAAAGGAAAGTTTGTGTCTGTGCGGTGAATCGATGGATAGGGCTTTATCCTTGTGGTTTGGTGTTATTACAGCAGGCGATTCTTGGATAACATTTGAATATTTGTCTGCCGCTTTTGTTCTGGCTTGAACTTCTGTATACAATCAGAGAGGGCAATGCATCTGATGATTGAAACTTGGCCAGTGTGTGATGAATGTAGCCAAAGTGATTCTGTTTGGGAAGTATGACCAAGACATTGCTTTGAAAATTTCAAGGTTAATGGCTGAAATGTGCTCACTGGCTTTTGCCAGAACACTTTTCTGATCAACGCCAAACCCAATATCAGAGAAAGGCACCTCAACCCGAAGAAGGAAGCAGCTACAGCTCTGTTCCAACTCCTTACAGTGGCTCTGAAGCCTGAGACAACCGTGCTCCAAGTGTGTGAAAATTAGACATTTTTATTGAGCTGTTGTGGATCAGTAACTGTCTGAGTGAAAGCGCACATTTATTTTGAAAAATTGGTGGGGGGGGAGAGGTGGAATTCTGCTCACGGGACGTTAACGGTGTCCCTGCGATATCCACACTGAGGATAATGTTCTGGGCACTTGCCTTCAAATTCAAACTTGGTATTTGGTGCAATTTGAATTTGGGGGAAAAAATCTGGAATTTGAAGTCTCGGAATGGGTCTTTTATGTTTCATGTTTATAAACATAAAACCATTGCCGACTTTTGCAAAAATGCCTCTGGTGTTCCAACACCTGAACTGGTCTTGCCGACATGTGATTCCAGACCAACACCAATGCTGTTGACTCTTAACTGACCTCTGAAATTTCTCTGTCTGGCTGTTAGAGATGGACAATTTATTTTGTTCCAGCTGTCGATGTCCCCATTCCATGAACACATTTTTAATAAAAGCTTGTCGTTTTTTGGGAGTATACTAAGGGCAGGGCTAGGTTTGCTGAATGATCTTCCAGTCGTCAGGTGAAATAGGGGAATTTTGTCAGGTGATTAGATGATCTGTCCCAACAGATGATCGGGTACACTGTCTCTGTCGAAGACCGGACTGTGGTCAGCAGCACTGTTGGATTGTGTTCAGCTGCCTTTGGTGGTGAGGCAGGAAGGGGTGAATGCAGGGGAGGACGTAACGATTGAGTGTTGGTCTGGTCAGACATCGGAGTTTGGATTTTGACGGTATAGCCAGTCTATATATTGTTGAAATTACTGTTTGGTCGCTGAATGGGTTGGATGATTCATGCTGTTTGGGTGGGAAGTCTAATGCTGCTTAATTGGATTCAGAGTAGCTGCATTGTGAAGGAGTCTGGTTGCAGGAGGTCGGTGGAATCCTTGTTGAGCGTCAGTTTGGTCGGCTGATGCGATGTGGAGCAGTGTGGTCAGATCTGTAATAATCGGTAAAGTTGGGGGATAATGAAATGTGGCAATTTGTTAGTGGTGTTGTGTTAAGGCGGGGTTATAAACAGATCAGATAGGGTACATTGACTGCTCTGCTTTGTGGTGCCATTATCTGCAGCAAAAACGGGAGCGAACTTTTGGTAAAATTGGGCCCGATATTTTTTCCAACATTGAACACCTGCAGAAGAAATTGGATGAGTGACAGGAAACAGGGAGAGAAAAGCTATTTTTTTTGCACTGAAGGAAGGTGTGCTCTGGGCTTGTGCAGGAGTATGTACAACGACCCCAGTATTTCGTGATCTACATTAGGGGAACCTAACATCAAGGTGTCAAAATATAATTTCAGAATGTGCCTGTGATTTTTTAACAAGTGTTTTTTACAAGCGTTGGCAAATCGGATTTTTGTCAGAAGAACAATGCTTTAGCCGCAATTCAAATAACCAAGGTATCACACATAAGGCAGGTATTGGAGTGATAGTGCCGAGAGAATTCAAGATGATTTAATCCAACAATGAAGAATATTAGTTAAAGAGATAAATGGGCAGAATTTGTAATATTTCTTTTGTAGAAGAGGAATAGGAGCAGATGTTTCTTTGAAGTGTTCGTTATCATGAGGGGCTTTGGAAAGTGAAGGTGAGGACAACATTTTCATATTGGTCACAGAAGCGAGCAGAGAGGGCACATGTTTGGGAAGCTTGACAGAAACACCAGATGTGACATGAGGCAAATGTAATGATGCAGTGTGTTGTCCATATGCAGAATGCACTGCCTGAGTGGATGGTCATTTCCAATCAATAATGGGTTTGAAATGGGAATTGGGTGATGAGCAGTTTTGTTTAAATAAATAAAAGAGCACGGACGGGGAGTGAATCTCAGGAATTTTACTTACAGATTTTCAGTACAGACACACGGGGACAAATAACATCCTTCTGAACAGGGACTACTGCATGATCCGCATTTCATAGTTGGTAAGAAGCTTTTCTTTCCTCAAACTATGCTGATTCTTTGGAACTCTCTTCCTGAGGGAGTTTTAATTTAAGTTTCACTTCGGTGGTAGATAAACATGTAACCAGTCTCATTTTCAGCTTTTTGTGGCCCTTGCATGAAGTACATTTGATATTATGATCAGATCAGCCATGATGGTTGTGTTGACAGGGGAGACATGGCCAGGCTGACAAGCCTATTCATTTTCAGATCCCATATGTTCATCTGCTCCAATTATATTATCATTACAGTATTTGTATATGCTTGTTGTCCAGAAATGAACAGAATTCATTCTTCCACCTTTCTCGTTAGCTGGTGAAGGGCAAAGGGCAGAAGAAAATTGATGATCTGATCCTGGGTCCTGGTTTGCCCCCCCACCCCCTCCCCTGTCCCCATTCCCCCCCGCCCCCGCCCCTTAGCTATTAAAGCTGTGTTTGACATGTACCACTTAATAAATGCTGGGTATCTGGCATTCTTTGTTTTGAAATGATTTTATTTGAGAGGTATGTGATTAGTAAGTGAATAGAAATTTGAGGTTCAGTGTCCAAGTCGGAGTGACAGAAATGCTCAGGCACTGATACCCTACACCACCCTGAATCCATGCAGAGAGAGTTTAAATTTCAGTATTGAATGTCACCATCTCAGACTGCACTGTGAGACCTACAGCTCACCAAGTGAAAAAAATAATTTTGGAAATACATTTCAGAAGGATAGAAACATCAAAACCTTACAGTATAACATCTATTTGAGAAAAAAGGCCGGCATTCCTCCAGTACTGTTGACTGAGTGATGGGTATTTTGCAAAATTCACGTGTGAATCTTCTCCTCCATTCCTCCCTTTCCCTTTGTAATGAAGACGGTGAGATATTCCAGTTCACTGGAGAACATGGGCTGCTACCTGAACTACATGTGTCAGTGGACTCAGACTAAATACAAATGAACATCTATTTGACTATATAACTTATTATAATCTCAGGAGATGTTGGAGGGATCAGGAAGAATGCAAGTCCTTATTATAATATGCAAAGCGGGGCAATTTGAACTTCAGTCAGAGAAACACCTTCATATGGTTACTGTTCGTTATAATGTTGACAAGTTGGATCTGACTCGAATCTGTATTGGAAATGTCTGATTATATCAGAAAACGTTGACAAGGAGACTCTCGATTAGCCAGGTGGTGGTCCCAAATCTGACTGCAACCCCCCCATTGATGCTTCCCGACCCGTTGTTCTCCTCCGGCAGTTAACCGGACCTGGGGAATCATCCCCTATATTATCAATCAATGATAGTTATGGGGCAATTATCCAGCCGTTCACACTGGTGAGTTCTCCTGTACTGCCAGCAGCACACAGCCCGATCCGGGTTTCCAGCCATCATAGCATGACACCAATGGGACTTCCCATTAACAGTTGCAGGACCAGATAATCACCACTAGAATACAACCTGCCACCAGCTGGGAGGCCAGAGGGTCTCGCACGTCATTTCTGACTAATTGAATATCAACCTCCAATTTCCTTCCATTTCCATTGCTCCTTCATCTAACACGTGAGCTGCAGTCCCACATCATTTTATTATTTTTTTCTGCTCCTATTACATTATTAAAGCCACTCTTGTAACGGGGAATGATATGTTCCTTGAAACGAAACTTGGTCTGCCTCACTCAAGACATTTTTTTTCCCCAGAGAGGTTTCTGTCATTTCTAATCTTGTCTGATTATTAATGCTTTCATTGTCACTGTGGTATGTTACCTTACTCCCTTTCACTGAAAGTTGTTCACATTCATTGCCATCTCATTGTTGGGGCCACACACTGGCACCATGGGGCATACATTTGCCAGACTCCAGGTCACGAACGATCACCACAAACTGGTAAACGGATAATGCCATGGTTCACAATTGGCTTCATATATCAGGCAACTCTAGCCCTCTCTTTATTGCTTCAGTGTCTCGCGGGGCTACAAAACACATGGTTTCTTTTTGACTTATCCATTAACTCAATTACAAAAACTGACGCTAATTTGTTTACAGTACCATCAGTTGGGAAGGATGTGTGTATAGTGAGCTGGAAAGGCCTAAAGCTGCATTTCATCCCCACAGATATCCCACAGGTTGGACAAACACCATTGGTTTTCCTAACTGTCAAAGCACTGCATGATCAATAGGTTTCAATGTGGCGACTGAAATACTTTGAATGTGTGATTGACCATTAAGTTGGCAGATCAGGCCTTCATGCTGCATGGTTTGCATAGTGACAAGAAGAAGCTTGAAGCTTGGTGAAAGTAATCATAGTAACCATATGAAAATGCTCATCCACTGAGTCAACTATCAGTCATCGGGTGAATTTCCCCAATTGGATGAGTCTCTGTGTAATTGTTTTGAGAGGATATGTCAACATTAAAATGAATTGCTCCCTAAACTTGCTAAGAGTGGCCACATAAATAAATGTGTTTGTGCAGCAATTTAAATTGAGCATTGGACCTCCTACAGCTTGTAATATATATGCAGAGTCATTGATGGAAAATAAACCTATTACCTTAACATATATGAATTGTACAACATTGACTGACCACAGTAGAATGAACATTCCGGATATAGTGAAGAGTAAAATCATTGACTTTCTTCTGCTCTCCATCTCTGGATCAATGTTATTTCCATCCTTATGGGGAACGACGAGTCTTTAACGGACTCTACTAGTTATCAAAATATGTCTAACTGTCAGAGCATTAATCAATAGAATTAAACCAAATGGGAGCAATGGAGTCACAGCCTTATCAAACCATTGGAATCCGACCCATATGGGATCAGTAAATGTGCTTACCTTTGTTTCACAGCCCCACGGTACATTTTTAAATATGAACATAGGGTCCTTTGTAAAGTAGAAGGGAATATTTTTTAAACGGAGCAGAACACCAGTTGTTACAAGAATCACTGTTGCAGTTTTCCCAGTGCAATATTTCATTTTCAACGTCTGACAACGAATGGCCACAAATCGATCAAATGAAAATGTCACGGTGAACCAGACTGAACAATCTGTGGCTGCACCCATTAGGACAGATTTGAAACTACACACAGGCGTGATATACAGGAAACTACCAGGAAAATAATAGTCATTGATGGTGGTAAGTATAACCGCTGTTGTCATCGCGAGCAGGTAGCGAGTTGTGCAGGTGGAGAGGCCACATTTATCCCGGGACAGGACCAGGATGCCCAGTAAATTAACTGTAAGACAGAGACGGTGGAAAAGCAGGATCAGTATTATTGCTGTTGCATTCTACTTTTCTGGTTCAGGCACTAAGGGAAGTGGTTTTGCACTAAACATTTTGCGGATTTGATCTCCGTCAGAAATTATTGTTTTAAAATCTCTACCCTGGCTTCATCCACCTATCTCAATTCCACACCAGATAAAGGATTAATACAGTCAGAGATCAGGCTTACAGGGGGAGGGTGGTTGATATTTCAAATGTTTTGATGAGTTTGGAGTTTGATTTAATGTTTTTGACAGAGTTAACAGATGACAGGTCACGTTTCGATATTGGACACCAAGGATTGGCATCAGTTGATCCGAACATCCCTCCAAATAAATATCTTAGATTGACACCCACGTTGACTGAATGCTTTGCGTTTGTAACAAATGGGGGATTGTCACATTCTCGAAGAATTATCAAGCACGTCCTGTGGCCAGATCATTTACCAGGATAACAAAGATAAGGAAATACAAGAGGCAGACACAGACACAAATACTGCTGAGACATTCTACTCAGGAATAAAGCCTTGTTCATCCCCTCCCATGGCACACAATGCCCATGAATAGACCGTCCTCAGAGTGTCCATTTAACCCAAATATCAGGTGCACAACCAGAAGATGGCACTTATCCCATGACGGCTTCTGTTTCAGTATTGGACACATAGATGTTGGGGTTCGGCTAGATATACATAGGAAGATATTGTGGCATCACAAGGAATGTTCACCTTTCAGGTTCAGGTCCACATGCAGATTTCTCCCAGGATCAATCATTCCACCCTCACGCTGAGGGACAGTGCATTCTCAGAATTAGAATAATACTGAGGATCACATGTTTCAACAAAATTGATGGTCAGACCTCCTTCACAATCATCCTCCTCCCTCCCCGCACCTATAGCAATGAAAAATATTTCCAGGGAACAGACACCCTGAGTTGGAAATAGTGCCTGTTGCTGGATGAAAACTGTCATTCTTATAGCAATGACAGTTAGTATTACATATTTCCTTGTGGATCAACCCCTCTCACACCCATCCTCCCTCTGCACCAAACACAGGTTAATACAACACACAGAAGTAGTTCACATTCAGGATCCCACCCTGTCCTGATCAGGTAACTTCATCAAAATTAGCCACGCACAAGTGTGTACGGGGGGTCTGAACATAAACAGGAAACGCTGGAAAACTCTCAACAGGTCTGACAGCACCTGTGAAGAGAGGACACAGTGAACACTTCAGTATTATAAAATAGTTTGACAGGTATGATTGTCACACTGGTAGCACATCTCAATATATTTGGAACGCTCGGCTCATACTGTTCAGGAGCTCCTCAGGGTTAGATCCTTTTCCTACATCAACAATGTCAGTATCGGAGACCCCTCCACTTTCAGAATTGTCCCCTAATAACATGAAGATGTCCCTCGATGAGAAAAGACACACAATTCTCTGGGGTTGGATCAGTTCACTGTCAACAGTGAATGAAAGGCTATTCCAACACACTGCCAGCCAAACTGTGAACAGATCCCCACATCCGGTATTGGACCCCAACCCCGGGTGCAAACTTCACTTTTTCTTTGCGTGCTATAAATGCAGGCATATCTTTCAGACTGCCTGAGGAAACAGGAGGAATCTCACACAGACACAGCGGAAATGTGCAGATCCCACACAGACACTGATCCAAGCCGGGAACTGAAGCCGGGCCCCTGGCGCTGTGAGGCAGCAGTGTTAACCCACTCTGCCACCATATATATAAAACAAAATGTCATTCCCTAACCCAGAATCCACCCCAGGCCACGGTGGTGTGAGTGCTGAAACCTAACCATCAGAAAAGCAGCAGGCCTGCTATTCTGCACTTGTACATTTGTATGGCGCATTCCCGTGTGTACACATGTGGATAACGGAATCTGCGAACAACAAAGCGGAAAATGCTGGAAGACAGCAGGTCTGAGAGCATCTGTAGCAGGAATATAAAGGCAACGATTCTCCACAGACGTTTTTTTTCCCCCAATGTTTCTCGTCTTTGTCCCGTGTATAAGGTATTCATGACAGTTCTAAACGTTTATGTGTTTGTGTGTGTGTATATGTCATCGTGTGTGTCTGTTATGTTTGTGTGTGCCTCTTCGGGCGTGAACAGTTGGGGCATGGAGGGGAGGCTGCATTGCTGAAGAACAGTGTTAGAGTACTGGAGGGATTGTTGTCCAGGTAAACGACAGACAGAATTGGTTTGGCAGGAAATATGGAACAATGCAAGAACGATTGTACTCGTCGTTTTAGTAAATAGACAAACAACCAGATGTTCAGGAACAAAGTGGAATACTGCTCAGGATTCAGCTTCAGTGACAGAATGTCAAGGCCAATGATTGAGAGCTCATACCCAGTGGAGTGCAGAACTGAAGGAACAAACAAATGGAGACACAGAATGGGGCTGGCAAACTGAATCTCAGCAAAACGGTAACACAATCTGTGCACGTACTTCTCCCAGTGTACAGGAGAATCCATTGGTGCTATGGATACATTTACAGAAATATATAAACTTCCTGAATATCACTTTTTTTTAGCTGGAATGTGTGCTTGTCATTTTGGAATGTGGAAGATGTGGAGGTAAATGGACGTGTTTACATCTCCTGTATTTGCATGCAGGATGACAAATAGAGTTATTTTTGGTTTGGATGAGGCATATAAGTGGGACAGTTGTCGCATGATTTAAAATTTTGTATTATGTAGTAGCGTTTATGGCAGGCTGAACTTTTTACAGCATTTTAATTGCAGTCACATGATCAAGCAAATGTGGCATTTTCTTACAACGTTCAACTAAAAAAAAGAAATTGTCTGCTGCCAATTGTACCTGACAACAGGTCATAAAGTAAATTCATTCTGATTATAATGGGGCTTAGCCGAGTAATGCCATCGCTGTTGTGTTAATGCAGAAACTCAGCTAATGTTCTGGAGACCCGGCTTCCAATCCTGTCACTGCATATGTTGGAATTTCAATTCAATAAAAACAAAATCTGGAATTAATAATCTGTTTATGACCATGAAACCATTGCCGATTGCCAGAAAATAACAATATCTGGTTTACCAATCTTCTTTAGGGATGGAAATGCACTGCCCTTACCTGATCTGGTGTGTATGTGACTCCAATGTGGTTGAATCTCAGCTATCCTCTGGAATGGCCTAACAAGTCCCTTAGAGCAAGTGCAAGTAGGGTAGGGCGATAAACACCTGGCCATCCAGCGACACTCTTGTCCCACAAATGAATAAAAAAAAGGAGAATACCTCAGCCGATGGATGAATGAAGGGGATGAGCTGAAGCTAAATTGCAGATGATACAATGATATGTACAGGGTCAGGTAGTATTGAGGAAGGAGGGGAGCTGCAGAAGGACTTGGACAGATTAGGAGAATGGGCAAAGAAGTGGCAGGTGGAATACAATGTGTAAATAGATGTTGTGCAGTTTGGAAAGAGGAATGGAGACATAAACTATTTTATAAATGAGGAAATGCTTAGGAAATCAGAAATACAAAGGAGCTTGTGGGTCATTGTTCAGGATTCCCTTCAGGTTAGCATGTAGGTTCAGTCGGCAGTTAGGAAGGTAAATGCAATGTTCACATTTATGTCGAGAGGGATGGAATATAAGAGCAGGGTTGCACTGCTGAGGCTGGATAAGGCTCTGGTCAGACACCATTTAGAGTATTGTGAGCAGTTTTGGGCGCTGTATCTAAGGAAGGGTATGCTGGTCTCGGAAAGGGTCCAGAAGAGGTTCACAAAAATGATCCATGGAATGAAGAGCTTGTCGTATGAGGAACAGTTGAGGACTCTGGTTCGGTACTCGCTGGAGTTTAGAAAGGGGAAGGGGGGATCTTATTGAAACTTATAGAATACTGCGAGGCCTGGAGAGAGTGGACGTGGAGAGAAAGTTTCCAACTGTCAGAAAAACTAGAACCAGAGGGCACAGACTCAGGCTAAATGGACGATCCATTAAAACAGAGATGAGGAGGAATTTCTTCAGCCAGAGAGTGGTGAATCTGTGGAACTCTTTGCCGCAGAAGGCTCTGGAGGCCAGGCCATTGTGTATCTCTAAGACAGAGATAGATAGGGGTTTGATCAATAAGGGGATCAGGGGTTTGGGGGAAAAGGCAGGAGAATGGGGATGTGAAAAGTATCAGAAATGATTGAACGGCAGAGCAGACTCGATGGGCCGAGTGGCCTAATTCTGCTCCTATGTCTTATGGCCTAGACAAACATTGAATAATTCATAATAAATTGAACACTTTAGACGGCTTAATTTTGTGTGAGCATTCATCTGTTTGATAAATTTGCTGAGAGATGACATTGAAATGTGTTGCCAGTTGAATGAACTGGCCTCGTACTAGACTGAGCACAATGTGAAAAATCAGAATGTGATCAAGGCCAAGATAAGGACGGCATTGCGGGAGATTGGGAGGATCCATGTCTTGTCGTGACCAAAGGTGGATGTGGAATAAATGTCGAATCTATGTGTTGAATGTATTTTCTGGTAACACGGAATTTGTGAATGAGGAAACTTTATGATTTCCACAAATGGAAGGTGAGGAGATGAAATAAATACATTTGGATTAGATACGATCGAGGGTCTGTTTGAAAAGGAAAAGGATTATCTGGGTTCAGGAATAATGCAAAAATATCAGAACCAATGTCTGGTAGGCAGCATTGTCAGAAATTATGGGTCAGAGCTCTAGTTAATGGAAAATACAAATACACAGTCTCTCCAAGAAGCTTTAGGGAGTGCAGAGGTGCACATTTATTGGTGGGGAATTCATTGTGTTATTACGAACAGAGCTGCAGGAGTCGGAAAGATCTTTATTACATACGGTGGACATCTCGTTATGTTGAATGGAGTTTGATACATCGAGTGCTTGAAGAGGTTTGTAAGAAGGAGAACGTTGCAGAATGTCAGATACAAATTCAAGGTGAATGCATTGAAATATTTATTTCAAGCAAACTAAGTACATCATTCCAACAAATAGACCTAAGTACACAGGCATGTGAGAAGGATTAAAACAGAGAATGAACAAAGAACAAAGAGCAAAGAAAGTTACAGGGCAGGAACAGACCCTTTGGCCCTCTAAGCCTGCACCAATCATGTACCTGACTTAACTTAATCCTTCTACCCTTCAGGGGACCATTTCCCTCTATTCCCATCGTGTTAATGCATTTGTCAGGACGCCCCTTAAAATTCACGGCTGTATCCGCTTCCACTACATCCCCAGGCAAGAGTTCCAGGCACCTACACCGTCAATCTCCTTTAAACCTTGCCCCTCGCGCCTTAAACCTGTGCCCCCTAGTAATTGACTCTTCCACCCTGGGGAAAAAAGCTTCTGACTATCCACTCCCCATACCCCTGATAATCTTGTAGACTTCTATCAGGTCTCCCCTCAACCCCCTGTCGTTCCATTGAGATCAATCCAAATTTCTCCAGCCTCTCTTCATAGCGAATGCCCTCCATCCAAGGCAACATCCTGGTAAATCTTTTCTGCACCCTCTCCAAAGCATCCACATCCTTCTGGTAGTGTGGCAACCAGAATTGAACACTGTATTCCAAGGGAGCCTAAATAATGTCCTATAAAGCTGCAATATGATTTGCCATTTTTTTTAAACTCAATGCTGCTGCTGATGAAGGCCAGCATGCCGTATGCCTTCTTAACTATCCTCTCCACCTGCTTTGCCACTTTAAGTGATCTGTATTCTGTTCATCCAGATCCCTTTGCTCCTCAATATTCTTAAGTGTTCTTCCATTTACCAGATTTTCCCTATCTGTATTGGGCCTTCCAAAATGCACTACCTCGCATTTGTCTGGATTAAACTCCATCTGCCATCTCTCCGCCCAAGTCTCCAACTGATCTCTATCCTGCTGTATCCTCTGATCACTATCTGCAAATCCACCAAACTGTGTGTCATAGCAAAAGTCCTAGCACTGATGCCTGAGGAACGCCACTTATCACAGCCCTCCTTTCAGAAATGTACCCTTCCACTGATACGCTCTGTCTTCTTTGACCGAGTCAGTTTTGGACCCACCTTGCCAGCTCACCTCTGATCCCATATAACTTCATCTTCTGCACCAGTCTGCCATGAGCGACCTTGTCAAAGGCCTTACTGAAGTCCATGTAGACAATATCCTCTGCCCTAATCTCAGCAATCATCTTTGTCACTTCCTCGAAAACTCGACCAAGTTTGTGAGACATGACCTCCCCTTTTAAAAAAAACCATGTTGCCTCATTCATGTGTTCACCTATTTCTGAATGGGAATAAATCCTGTTTCGAAGAATCCTCTCCAATAATTTCCCTCCCACTGATATAAGGCTCACTGGCCTGTAATTGCCTGGATTATACTTGATACCCTTCTTAATCAAAGGAAAACCATTGGCTATTCTCCAGTCCTATGGGACATCCCCTGTAGCAGTGAGGATACAAGGATTTCTGTCAAGGACCCAACAATTTCCTCCCTTGCCTCTCTCAGTATTCTGGGCTATATCCCATCAGGCCTTGGGGACTTGTCTACCTGAATGTTGCTCAGGAACCCCAATAACTCCTCTTTTTTTTGATCTCAACATGACTCAACCTATCTACCTATCTAACCCTCATTATCCACCAATTCCTTCTCTTTGGTGAATACTGACACAAAGTAATCATTTAACAGATTGCACATTTCCTCTGTCTCCACACATATACTCCCTCCCTTTCCCTTGAATGGGTCAATTCTCTCCCTGGCCACCCTCTTGATCTTTTTATATATGCATAACAAGCCTTGGAATTTTCCTTAATCCTGCTGTCTGATGTATCTTGCGACTCCTTTTAGCTCTCCTTACTCCTTGCTTAAGTTTTTTGTATGTCACACTTGCTTCATGTGTTCCCAGCCTCCTGGCTTTGACAAATCTTTTTTTTCCCTCTTTGACTAGGCTCACAGTAACTATCGTTATCCAAGGGTCTCAAAACCAGCCATAATTAATCTCTGTCCTTACCGGAATGTGCCGTTCCTGAATCCTTATCAACCTACACTTGAAAGTCTTCCACATGCCAGATGTTGATTTGCCCCCAATCCACAGCCTTCAGTTCCAGCCTAGTATTGTTGTAATTAGCCTTCCCCCAATTTAGCACCTTGGGGACTATACATCTTTATCCAGCAATACACTAAACCATACTGTTCCAGAGCTTCTCCCCTACTGAAACATCGACAACCTGGCCAGGGCCATTCAACACTACCAGGTCCAGTCCGACCCCTTCCTTAGTTGGACAATCTACATCCTGTATCAAGAAGCCCTCCTGGATGCTCCTTACATGTCCCGAGCACTTAGTCAGTCCCAGTCAATACAGGAGATGTTAAAATCTCCCACCACGATAAACTCTGTTACTTTTACACCTTGCCAAAATACTCACCGAATGCTGTACACCATAGCTAGCGTAGCTGCATTTCTTCTAAACAAAGGCTGCAAAGCCAACATACATATAGAGAGACACATTGACAATGGATTAACCCCAGGGTTTCACGTGAACTCTGCACAACTATAATGGAGATCGGGGCATTGTACCAAATTCATACTGAGGAATCTGCCAGAGTTTAAATTTCAATAATGGATATTATTAGGCCGGGAAGAGTTAAACTGATATTCGAAAAAATGTCCTCACAATATCCGAGCTGAAAATGATGGAATGGACTTAGCTGTGAGTTACTGAAAGCTGGGAATAACAAGAGTAATAACACACACACACACACACTCACAGACACACAGACACACAGACACACACACACACACAGATGGAAAAACACCAATGGAATTTTGGAACAGTTTTGAGCTCAGAATGATGGAGCTGACACAAACTTTGGGATTGTCCTTGCGGAAGGAACCATTTCAGGAACATTCATGGCTTGAAGAAAAAGCAAAATTTTCTGAGCGGGGAAACTATACAGTCAAATAAAAGAGAATGAACTCAAATATATTTAAAGTGGAAAATTGATACATTATTCGAAAACTTCCAGTTGTGGATTACATCTGAAGGTATTAAAGCGAATGAAAAGGCAGGAAGGCTACTATTAATTGTTCAGTATTAATGCATATAACAATATGAAAGGACTCATGGGGAATCAAAGTAAATCTTATATTTCAAACAGAGGATAGCACAAGCTTGAAAAATAATAGACATGATAAAACAATGTCCGTTTTAGGAAAAATAATGAAAGCAAAACACAATATCTAATAAAACATGTATAAACACAAAATATGATCAGCATTAATCGGCAAAATGTACCGCATATGCCCACACTTCAATATATTATTTGACTGAATGTTAGAAATTAAAGATGACAGATTACAGTGCGATAGAACACAGTACTTTAAGTTTAAAGAGAAATTCTGGAAATCAGAAGACGGCATACTCATGTCTAATCTCAACAAAATTACACTTAGGGGACAAAGGAACAGTTCAGACAAAGATTAAAAAATGTCCTATGTGGGTAAAAGGATTAAATCAGATCCAAGAATAGGGAGAAGTGGTCCTGCACATGACCATCTCTGGGATCACTGTCTTTCAACATTTACAGAAAATATCTGGAATCATAAAAAATAAAGCTCATTGAGGTATCCAATTGGAACATTGAAACTGAGAATATAGAAGAGGAAACAAGCAACATAATTCCTGAAGCCATGAAGTATAAATTAATAAACCTTAGAGTGAACATTTCAATGCTAAATTAATTTCACTACAGCTAAATATCAAGTGCTGCATTTTGTCTAAAATCATTACTTTTCCTTATGGTTTCTTTAAAATAATCTGATGTGTGCAGTCCATTGGTTCAGTGGTACACTAGGTTAAAAAACCCAGAAATCGAAAAGAACGCATTGGAATGCATTACCAAAAGAACAGAATTGGGATAAAAATGCAACGTGCATTGGAATTTTTTTTAGCTTATTTTCTGAATTTCGGAATGCCAGCATTGAGTTGATATTTATTTGGTGGGAGAAGTTCACATCAAAGGGAGGCATAGTTAGACATTTCAGTCTCAATAACGCTTTATATCCTCTAGAAGTAAACAATTTCCGTTGTAAGTCGAACCTGTTATTTAAACACAGAACAATGCTCAACATCTGATGTCAATTATTCCACTCTGTTTGTGAACTCATCAGGTAAAATCTGACATTGGCAGATACTCCCAGGAAGACGTGGTTACCAAGCTCAGACATCCCACTCTTTTTGGTGAACCACATTTAATACAATTCTACACTGAAAGTCTTTATAAGGGATAATCACTGTGGTCAAGCATTTAATCATGGTTCCTGTTCAATGTTCAATTCCACACACAGATAAGTGATCTACGGGGTTTGGGTTTCCAATGTGTTTACTGACAGATATTTAATGATACGGTGCAGCTTCCCACAGTCATAGTTACTTTCAAAGCATTTTCATTCACTGCCATCAATTTCACATTACATGGTATTCTCCTAATTGAGACAGGTTGATATTTCAGAGAGTATATGAGTTATAAACTAGGTTTCTTATTAGTTGAAGAAACAGAATAAAGCCACAAGTCAGCCGGTATCACTGATAATGGGTTTCCTGAATGTTGTCTTTCATAGCGAGGGGGATTGAATATAAAAGTAGGGAGGTCTTGCTGCAGCTGTATAGGGCATTGGTGAAGCCGCAGCTGGAGTACTGTGTGCAGTTTTGGGCGCCGCACCTGCGCAAAGATATTTTGACCTTGGAGGGAGTGCAGAGGAGGTTTACTAGGCTGATACCGGAGTTGAGGGGGTTGAGCTATGAGGAGAGGCTGAATGAACTAGGCTTGTACTCGTTAGAGTTTAGAAGAATGAGGGGAGATCTCATTGAGACGTATAAGATGATGAATGGGATGGATAGGATAGAGGTGGAGAGACTGTTCCCGCTCAAAAAAGACAGTAGGACTAGGGGGCACAGCCTCAAGATAAAGGGGGGGGGCGGTTTAGAACGGAGTTGAGGAAGAACTTCTTCACTCAAAGGGTGGTGAATCTATGGAATTCTCTGCCCGTTGAGGTGGTGGAGGCTGCCTCGCTAAATATTTTCAAGAAGCGGGTTGATGGGTTTTTGATAAGAGAGGGGATTAAGGGTTATGGGGAGAGGGCGGGAAAGTGGAACTGAGCCACGACAGATCAGCCATGATCTTATTGAATGGCGGGGCAGGCTCGAAGGGCCAGATGGCCTACTCCTGCTCCTATTTCTTATGTTCTTATGTTCTTATGTCATCATGAAGCTTATGAGAACAAACCAGAGGCAGCTTAAAAACAGATGTTTGCACATTCAATGGTCATAGCCACTTACCAGGAACACCAACAACGGCAAGTGCTAGGTAGAATATTTTATTTAACATTCGTAGAAGCATGTTGAATGCAGTGACGTGATATTATACGCTGCAGGTATTATCTCCGTATTAAACCCAGATTGAAAAATCCAGTCATTTATATCCTTTGCTTTCACCCCTGGGATATTCAGCTAGCAAAGTCTCCCTAATTAGTGTTCTTCCATGAAAAAAAACATGTAACGTCATCCAGTTCAGAAATAGAATGCATTTATTTTTGGACTGAATTGCTGTGATCAAAAAACTGGACATTACAAACCAAATGAGTTTTCTGATAAAAAGGTAAACTGCTGTATTTTCCCAGCTGCAGTGTCTCCACATGGTTTCAGGGTATTGCTGTGGTATTGCCTTCCTATTTGTTTATCAAAGCTGGAACTGAAATAGTCATTGCAGGATGGGAAGCAACTGTGTCCGACTCTCAGTGGGACGGACAAAGGATACGAGAAAGAACAATATAGCACAGGGCCAGGCCCTTCGGCCCTCCAAGCCTGCACCGATCATGTGTTCCTAACTAGACCATCCGTTTGTATCCCTCTATCCCCAGGATGGCCCATGTGGCCATCTAGGTAAGTGTTAAATGTTCCTAGCGTGTCTGCTTCATCCACCTTGCTTGGTAGTGCATTCCAGGCCCCCACTACCCTCTGTGTAAAAAACATCCCTCGTATATCTGTGTTGAACCTTGCCCCACCCCCACCTCCCTTTCCTGGAACTTGTGACCCCTTTTGTTTGTCATTTCCGACCTGGGAAAAAAAGCTTCCAATTGTTCACCCTATCAATGTCCTTCACAATTTGATGAACTTGTGTTAGCTCATCCCTCAATCTCCGCCTTTCCAGGGAGAACAATCCTAGTTTACTCAGTCTCACCTCATAGCTAATATCCTCCGTACCAGCAACATCCTGGTAAACCGTTTCTGCTCCCTCTCCAAAGACCCCATGTTCTTCTGGTAGTGTGGCGACCGGAACTGGAAGTAATATTCCAAATGTGGCCCATCCAACGTTCTGTATAACTGCAACATCATATGCCAACTTTTATCTTCTATTCCCCTTCCAATAAAGGCAAGTAGGCCATATGCCTTCTTCACTACCTTTTCCAGCCGTGTTGCCAAGGATCTGTGGACTTGCAAACCCAGATCCCTCAGTGTATCTATACTCCTGATGGTTCTGTCATTTATTGTACAGCTCCCCCTGCATTAGATCTACCGAAATGTGTCACTTCACATTTATCAAGATTAAATTTCATCTGTCATTTCTACACCCAATTTTCCAACCTATCGAAATCCTGCTGTATTCTCTGACAATGTTCATCACTATCTGTAACTCCAGCAATCTTTGTGTCGTCTGCAAACTTACTAATCAGGCCAGCTACATCCTCTTTTATATATACATATAATATATATCACAAACAGCAGAGGTCCCAGTACAGATCCCTGTGAAACACTACCAGTTACCGACCTCTAATCAGAAAAAGACCCCCTTCCCGCCCCCACCCCGCCCCCACTGCTCCCCTCTGTCTTCTATGGCCAAACCAGTTCTGTTTCCATCCTTCTAGTTCACCTTTGATCCCTTGAGATTAAACTTTTTGCACAAGCCTGCCATGACATAGATCAGATATGGATCAGTTCCTTCCGTACCGATTGGTGCTGGAGGGCCCCTTCTCTGCCCGGCTGTGGTGGAGGAGCAGTTTGAATGAGTTTTAAGAAACCCGCCTATCCTTTGGGCTGGGAGCCCTGGATTACAACATGGGCCAACAAAATTCAGGGCCATATCTTCTAAAGGGAATTCACAGCTGGCAATATGTAGGACTTGGCCTCTATTAGTGCAGAACAGAAATCTGGCAGCAAAGTCTCCACTGTGGACAATACTCAGGCCGTGCTGACCTGTCTGACTAGGAGTGCTGGCACGCCTCCCTTGTAAAAAGTCTGACAACACCAGGTATAAGTCCAACCGATTTATTTGATAATAAACTCACAAGCTTTCGAGGGGACACCCTCTTAGTCAGGTGAATGGAGAGTTCTGGCCTCAGACAGAGCATATAAAGCACAGACAGTTTAGAGATTACTGATTAGAATGCGAATCCTTACACCTAACCTGCTGTTCAAGACCTGAAGTGGCTGATAATGTGAGTGGAAGGAGCACTGATCACAGTTTAAAGGGATGTGTATTGTCTCCAGACAGTACAGTAAGTGAGGTTTTGCAAACCCAGGCAAGTCACGGGGGTTACAGATAGTACAACATGAACCCAAGATCCCTGTTGAGACCGTCCTCATGTGTGTGGAACTTGGCTATCAGTCTCTGTTCAGCGACTCTGCGCTGTCGTGTGTTGTGAAGGCGGCCTTGGAGAATGCTTACCCGAAGGTCAGAGGCTGAATGCCCGTGACCACTGAAGTGTTCACCAACAGGAAGGGAATAATCTTGCCTGGTGATTGTCGAGCGATGTTCATTCATCCGTTGTCGTAGCGTCTGCATGGTCTCCCCAATGTACCATGCTTCGGGACATCCTTTCTTGCAACGTATCAGGTAGACAATGTTGGCCGAGTTGCAAGAGTATTTATCGTGTACCTGGTGGATGGTATTCTCACATGTGATGATGGTATCCATGTTGATGATCTGGCATGTCTTGCAGAGGTTGCTGTGGCAGGGTTGTGTGGTATTGTGGTCACTGTTCTCCTGAAGGCTGGGTAGTTTGCTGCGAACAATGGTCTGTTTGAGGTTGCGTGGTCGTCTGAAAGCAAGAAGTGGGGGTGTGGGGATAGCCCTGGCGAGATGTTCGTCTTCATCAATGATATGTTGATGACTCTGGAGAAGATGTCGTAGCTTCTCCGCTCTGGGGAAGTACTGGACGACGAAGGGTACTCTGTCCACTGTGTCCCGTGTTTGCCTTCTGAGGAGATCGGTGCGGTTTTTCGCTGTGGCGCATCGGAACTGTCGATCTATGAGTCGAGCGCCATATCCTGTTCTTTCAGGGTCTGGAGGTGTCTGTCACAATCCACCTCATCTGAGCAAATCCTGTGTATACGGAGGGCTTGTCCATAGGGAATGGCTTCTTTTACATGTTTAGGGTGGAAACTGGAGAAGTGGAGCATTGTGAGATTGTCTGTGGGCTTGCGGTACAGTGAGGTGCTGAGGTGACCGTCCTTGATGGAGATGCGTGTGTCCAAGAATGCAACTGATTCTGGGGAATAGTCCATGGTGAGTCTGATGGTGGGGTGGAATTTGTTGATATCATCATATAGTTGTTTCAGTGATTGTTCACCATGAGGCCAAAGGAAGAAAATGTCATCGATGTATCTAGTGTATAGCATTGGTTGAAGATTCTGTGCAGTGAAGAAGTCTTGTTCGAACCTGTGCATGAAGATGTTGGCATATTGAGGTGCAAATTTGGTCCCCATGGCTGTTCCATGTGTCTGGATGAAAAACTGGTTGTTGAAGGTGAAGACATTGTTGTTGCACTATCTGTAACCCCCGTGACTTGCCTGGGTTTGCAAAACCTCACTGACTGAAATACACATCTCTTTAACCTGTGATCAGTGCTCCTTCCACTCACATTGTCAGCCACTTCAGGTCTTGAACAGCAGGTTAGGTGTAAGGATTCGCATTCTAATCAGTAATCTCTAAACTGTCTGTGCTTTATATGCTCTGTCTGAGGCCAGAACTCTCCATTCACCTGACTAAGAGGGTGTCCCCTCGAAAGCTTGTGAGTTTACTATCAAATAAATCGGTTGGACTAAAACCTGGCGTTGTCAGACTTTTTACTGTGTTTACCCCAGTCCAACGCCGGCCTACCCACATCATGACGCCTTCCTTGGACAGTGAGCTTCGAACACCTCCATGCTACCTTGCAATCTGAAGAGTGATAGGGATATGACTACCTGATGGTGCCCTCTCTGCTCCTGGAGTAACAGAATAGAATAGAATAGAATAATAGAATCCCACAATAGAATAGAAGCCTGGATACGGAGATTAATGGATCAACAATATCAATAAATTACATTTACACAGATAGAATTGTAGCAAATTGGAGTTAAAATCTAGCGATTGAAAACAAATATATTTCAACGATAAAGTTCAGTATTTCCTATCCCTGGTGTCTGAACCCAATGAAGTAATAATGTCTGAATTTTGAACTTTGGACCCTTTGAAAGTCTATGGTCCAATCATAAATACATTACACAGTTGGTAATAAAAAGAGAGAGAAAAATAAAGAAACAAGCAATAAATGTAGGCTATTTCTCCGTGTGTCAAAATGAGCAGGGAGAATGTAATTACTATCAACAGGCACACAAAATGAACATCCTTCTCAAAATGTATCAGTGACTAATCAGAATAAATCAATTAAAATGATACGCCATTTAATTCAGATCCAGCTCTAAATAAAAGTACAATGTGTTAATGGTTTGTGCTGATCAGGTTGAAGGTTTTGTTTATGACCCTGATGTGTAGTTATTCTTTACCCAGGGTGTGTTCGATAATCTGCTCTAAGCTCTACACTAATTTATCAGGACTCTCTGGCACCAGAATCAAGAACCACAGCACAAGGTAAGAACCGAGAATATATTAACAACTATTCCAGCACAAGGTAAGAACCGAGAATATACTAACAACTATTCCAGTGATTTAAGAAAGGAAACATGAGCCTTTGTTGCATTTTGCAGAGTGGTCCAGTAGATTAATTGAATGGTTAACAGCACTGAGGAACGTCAGCAAGTCTGTGCCGGACAGTGCAAGAATAATCCATCTAGCCCAAATATCCTGCCTCCCTTATCACCGTGTTTCCTTCAAATCGATTGGTTTTCTTTGGAAGATATTGGTGAAATTGAGACAAAAATTTTCATTTGTTCAAACAACAGTTACAGTTTCTCTGCACTTTGTCTACACCACTCAGTAGTTGTCTGCCACCTACAGAAAGTGTAGGCAGCAGACAAGAATAATAACACGATATTGAAGTTAACTAGTTGTAATATTACTGTTCAGAAAGAAAAACAGAAATACCGCATGTAACGAAATAGGGACCATCTCCAGGACATTCCAATCGTTACTCTACCTTTAGTTGGTTAAAAAAAAATCATGGAGGAAGCTGCACATATTGAAGGCTGTATAAATGAGGTAACATGATAGAAACCTGATACCGAGATAAATCGAACCACTCCGTTTACTGAGATAAGTTTGTAGTAGAATAGAATGAAAAATCTAGTGGTTGAAAACAGTTTTTTAAATACATATTTCAACACACTTCCTACAGTTTGATGTCTGAATCCAATAAAGGAACAATGTTCTTTGAACATTGCGCTCTGGACGTTTATAGTCAAATAATAAAGACATTATACAGTGGATAAAAAAAAGGAAAACAATTGAATACTGTTACTCTGCAGGTCTGAATTTGCCAGGGGAGGTATCTCTCTCAACAGGAATACAAAATGACTGACTTTGTTTAACTTGATCAGTGAATTATCGCAATATGTTAATATAAATGAGAATATGAGTGATTCAGACCCAGCACTAAATTAGGGGAAAATGTGATGAGGATTTGTACTGAGCAGGCTGATGTTCATGTTTATGGCTCTGCTGTGTGACAACAATTATCAAATTTTAATGTAGCAAAATTGTGAGATATTGACTTTTTGGTGCAGCTGTTATCTATCTATCTATCTAATCTATCCATCTATCATCTATATATCTGTCCGTCCATCCATCTGTCCGTCTGTCCATCCAGTAATCAAGTCTTTTCAGGTGCAGACAATTTGAGTGGAGATGAGGATAAGGGATAAGTTAAAGAGGTGAGAATTGTCTGCAGCCAAGACATTTATTAAGATTTTGCAAGGCAAGGCAAGTTGTAGGGGTTACAGAGAGTGACATGAATTCCATGTGTGTGGAACTTGGCAATCAGTTTCTGCTCAACAGGTCTGTGTTGTTGTGTGTCCTGAAGGCCATCTTGGAGAATGCTTACCCGAAGATCAGAGGCTGAAGTGCTCCCAGACAGCAAGAGAACCTTGTGATTGCTGAGCGGTGTTCATTGATTTGTTGTAATGTCTGCATGGTCTCACCAATCTCACATGTCTCGGGACATCCTTTCCTGCAGCGTATCAGGTACACAATGTTGGCCGAGTAATGAGATTATATACCGTATACCTGGTGGATCAGGTGAGACGATGGCATCCGTGTTGATGATCCAGCACATATTGCATTAGTTGCTGTGGCAAGGTTGTGTGATATCATGGTCACAGTTCCCCTGAAGGTTGGGTAGATTGCTACGAACAATGGTCTGTTTTAGGTTGTGCGGTTGTTTGCAGGCAGGTAGTGGAATTGTGGGGATGGCCTTGGTGAGATGGTCATCTTCATCGATGACATGTTGAAGGCTCTAGGGAAGATGCCATAGCTTCTCCATTCTGGGGAAGTACTGGACAGCGAAGGGCACTCTGTCTGCCGTGCCCTGTGTTTGCTTCTGAGGAGGTCTGTGCGGTTTTTCACCATGGTGCATTGGAGCTGTCGATTGATGAGTTGAGCGCCATATCCTGTTCTTACAGGGGTGTCTTTCATCGTCTGTAGATGACTGTTGCGATCCTCCTCATCTGAACAAATCCCGTGTATACGGAGGGCTTGTCCGTAGGGGCTGGTTTTTGATTGGGGTGGAATTTAGATAAGTGGAGCATCGTGAGATTATGCTGAGGTGACCGTCCTTGATGGAGATGCATGTGTCCAAGAATGCAATGGATTCTAGAGAGCAGTCCATGGTCAGTGTGATGGTGGGATGGAACTAGCTGATGCCAACATGTATTTGTTTCAGTGATTGTTCACCATGAGTCCAAAGGAAGAAAATGTAATCGATATATCTAATGTGTAGTATCGGTTGATGGTCCTGTGTGGGGAAGAAGTTGTGTTCGAACCTGTGCATGAAGATGTTGGCATATTGAGGTGCGAATTTCGTTCCCTGACTGTTCCATGTGTCTGGATGAAGAACTGGTTGTTGAATGTGAAGATATTGTAGTCCAGGATGAAGCAAATGAGTTTTAGAATTGTGTCTGGAGATTTTCGTGTTGAGTATTGAGTTAGTTGCCTCAATGCCGTTGTTGTGGTGGATGCTGGTGTAGAGTGCTGAGATATCCATTGTGAAGAGGAGTGTTCCTGGTTCAACTGCTCCATGGGAGTTGCGTTTCTGTAAGTCCGTAGTGTCTCGACAAAAGCTGGGGGTTCTTTGTACAATGGGTTTCAGGATGCCCTCGATGTAACCAGAGAGGCTGTTACACAGGGTATCATTGCCTGATATGATAGGATGGCTGGGTGTGTTAGCCTCTTGTATCTTCAGGAGGCCAAGGCCATCTCCACACCTCCACTACTTGCCTTCAAACAACCGTGCAATCTTAAACAGACCATTGTACCAGCAAACTACCCGCCTTCAGGAGAACTGTGACAAGGACATCACACAGCACTGCCAGAGCAACCTCTAAGACGTGCCGGATCATCAACACGGATGCCATCGTCTCACCTGAGAACACCAGGTACACGATAAATACTCGTGTGACTTGGCCCACATTGTTTACCTGATACACTGCAGAAAAGGATGTCCTGAGTCATGGTACATTGGGGAGACCGTGCAGATGATACGACAACGAATGAATGGACACCGCTCAACAATCACCAGGTAGGAGTGTTCCCTTCTTTTCTGGGAACACTTCAGCAGTCAGGGGCATTCAGCTTCTGATCTTCGGATAAGTGTTCTCCAAGGCAGCCTTCACAACACACGATAACGCAGAATCGCTGAACAGAAATTGATAGCCAAGTTCTGCACACGTGACGACGGCTTCAACTGGGATCTTGGATTCCTGTCACACTATCTGTAAACCCCGGAATTTCTCTGGGCTTGCAAAACCTCAATAACTGTCCTGGCTGGAGACAATTCACGCCTCTTTGACCTGTGCTTAACCCTCTCTCCACTCACATTGTCTTCACCTGAAAAGACTTGATTACCTGTAAAGACTCGCATTCCAACCATTATCTTATAGTTGAGTTTGTGTCTAAATACGCCCTGTTTGTGACCCAAACTCTTCACTCACCTGACGAAGGGGCAATGCTCCAAAAGTTTGTGCTACTATATAAACCTGTTAGACTCTAACTTGATGCTGTGAGACTACATACTCTGTCTAATCCAGTCCAACGACAGAAACTCCACATCATGACTTTCGGGGAGTTAGTGGCCTGACCCCGCTGGAGTGAAAGGGGGCAATCTGGGAACAGAAGGTAGGGCGGTGGTTGGCTTTGCCCCCTGACAAACGGCATCCTAGCACTGCCCAAGGAACAATGCGTCCATGCCCAGGGGGCATCTTGGCACTGCCCATCAGCCAGGGGGCAGTGCCAAGGAAGAGGAGTCTCTGGGGTCGTGGCCTAGAGGGTGGGGCCTGCTGGGGGTGATCAGTGGGATTGGGTTGTTCCCCGTTGCCACGCTGCAACTGGGATCGATGGGGGTACGGGTGATGCCACCAATTGGGGTGGGCTGTGGGGGGTGGGATCAGCGGTCGGAGGGTCAGTGGTGGGTATGGAGGGCAGGGCGGGGGTAGGTTGGGGGTGCCTGCAGGGTGTATCTGCACTGTGGGCAGTGGGATGATTTTGATCCGGGTGGGCAGGGATTTTTGGTAGAATTTCAGCCAAAACTTCTATTGTGTTCAAATAATCCAATATTCTCATTAATTTATAAACAAAATTAATCATATTAATAAAATACCATCTCCTTAACAAAGGCTGAATTTTCTATTATTGATCAGCAGTTCCAGCACGTATCAATTATTTTTACTTTAACTTATTTCCCAATTGTTTCACAATTTACTCTAAGCTGATGGCCCTGTCATTTCCCGCTTCATCAGTTTTTTTTTATAAACATGTCACATTTGCAATGTTTTCCAGTCTGCTGTTAGCAATCTAAATCATAGAAATATAGAAAGTAGGAGCAGGAGGAGGCTGTGTGGACTTTCAAGGCTGCTTGCTGTTCATTATGATCATGGCTGATCATCCAACACAATAGTCTGATCCCACCTTCCCTTCACATCCTGGGATCCCCTTTACCCCATGTACAATAACTAACTGCTTCGTGAGAGGTTGATTCTCCCATCCCGCTGTGCTGAATTTCTAACACAGTGAGCTAGGAGATTTAGGCACTACCAGAGTCAGTGAAAATCGGACTGTGCATGACAAAGGGCGGAGGGATTATGATCCAGTTAATATGTTAGTATCAGTTCTCAGCTGTGTCACAGAGCAGACTGTTATCAAGGAGTTCAAATGCATTTTTGCATCAGTCACGAGCCATGCTCATGAATCAGGTTTGATGCTGCAGTGAAATGGACCTGTGATGAGTTACCGTCATTCAGTGTAACAGTGACAAGACAGCTCTTATTTCCATTGTGTTCTCCAGCCTTGGGAGATTAAAGGTCAGAATCAATCCCTGCTTCAGCTCAAGATCAAGTGTCCTCGATTGGAGGGTGTGAATGTAGGGTATGGAACGTGAAATAGATAATTGTGCAACAGAACATTTTGCTAATCTGAGAATTAGAATCTATCCAACACAAAGAGGTGTTTACACCTGGAGGCGTGCAGTGTCTGTAATAATCACCCAGCTCTTCTCCAGATAACACAATGGATAGATTTCATAGAGAGGGAATTGAACCCGGACTGTTAGTTTACCAGACAAAGAGGTGCTTAGGAAACTGAAACCAGTTATTAATAACGAAGTAAAAATATGCTTGTTTCCAGGGAAGATGCTGTATTTTGTGAGGTAAATATTTCTAGTGGCTGGGTAGAAAGAGGGAAGTGAGTGACCATCTGGAGGGACATCAGTGTCACAGGTGAGGGAACTCCTGAGTACTGGAATTGTCCGAGAGATAGCTGGTATTGGGAACTGCCTAGATTGAGCTGAAACAACTCAGCATAATTTAAATTATAATTATTAATAACTGGTTATTGAGGACTGACAGGGAATGTCAGCGGTCTCTATCTGTGATTCTGCTGAAAGAAAATCAAGCCCAAAAGAGAAAGAACATTTGCAGATTGCCTGGGCTTGGCTAGACGTGTTTCAAATCGGGAGACACAGGCTGAGTAAAAACAAAACACACCGGATACTGGGATCGGGAAAAATAATCAGAAAATGCTGGGATAACTCAGTAGCTGTGGCAGCATCGTGGAGAGAGAAACAAAGATAACATTAAGGTTCAAACCAAGAGTCATCTTGGACTCTACATGTTTACTCTGTTTTCTTTCTCTCAGATGCTGCCGGACCTGCTGGGATTTTCCAGCACCTTCTCTTTTTATACAGAGAATTGAACAGAATTATCAGTGACCCTGCGTCACAAATAAACTCCCTGAAATACCACATGTAAAATGTATGGCTGTTATGAGGAGTTTCCTGGTGTAATTTTACATGGAAAATTGTATTTATTACAGAGAATCAGAATTTGGAATCATCTAACACCACCATGGCTGAAGGATCAGATCCAACATCTTCAACATCTTCAACAAGAGTGAAAATGGATGTGGGTAGGTTCAGAAAATAACTCAAATAGTAATTTCTCACAGGACAGTTCCAGATGTTGAGCAAGAATCTACAACTCAAATGTAAAGTGAAAAGGAGAACAGGGGCGGAGCAGGATCCAAGTCTCAGATGGAGGGAGCTCGAGATCTGGTACTGTCCAATAGATAGTTGGCATTGGGGACTATAAAGAGAATTGAGACAGTGATGAAACCTGAAAATCCCACTCAAGATTAATGGACCTATCCATGGTCTTCCCCTTCCCTGCTCTGATTCTCCTGCCCATTTGACACACCAACAAATTGCAGCACGGTTTGAACAACAATGAGTTACGATCCCAGCTGATACCACAGGGCAGGACCAAACTCATGATCGAACTTGACTTAACTGATCCTAACTTTTATTATTTATGTAGTATTTGGCTGTTTACTTTGGATGGCAATGACTAAACAGAGCCACTGACCCCATCCTCCCCGGGTTACACACTGTCTGATCCCACTGACTCCATCCTCCCCAGATTACACACTGTCTGTTCTCACTGACTCCATCCTCCCCGGGTTACACACTGTCTGATCCCACTGACTCCATCCTCCCCAGATTACACACTGTCTGATCTCACTGACTCCATCCTCCCCGGGTTACACACGGTCTGATCTCACTGACTCCATCCTCCCCGGGTTACACACTGTCTGATCCCACTGACTCCATCCTCCCCAGATTACACACTGTCTGATCTCACTGACTCCATCCTCCCCGGGTTACACACTGTCTGATCTCACTTACTCCATCCTCCCCGGGTTACACACTGTCTGATCTCACTGACCCCATCCTCCCCGGGTTACACACTGTCTGATCTCACTGACTCCATCCTCCCTGAGTTACACACTGTCTGATCTCACTGACTCCATCCTCCCCGGGTTCCAGACTGTCTGATCTCACTGACTCCATCCTCCCCGGGTTACACACTGTCTGATCCCACTTACTCCATCCTCCCCAGATTACACACTGTCTGTTCTCACTGACTCCATCCTCCCCGGGTTACACACTGTCTGATCCCACTGACTCCATCCTCCCCAGATTACACACTGTCTGATCTCACTGACTCCATCCTCCCCGGGTTACACACGGTCTGATCTCACTGACTCCATACTCCCCGGGTTACACACTGTCTGATCCCACTTACTCCATCCTCCCCAGATTACACACTGTCTGATCTCACTGATTCCATCCTCCCCGGGTTACACACTATCTGATCTCACTGACTCCATCCTCCCCGGGTTACACACTGTCTGATCCCACTGACTCCATCCTCCCCAGATTACACACTGTCTGATCTCACTGACTCCATCCTCCCCGGGTTACACACTGTCTGATCTCACTGACTCCATCCTCCCCGGGTTACACACTGTCTGATCTCACTGACCCCATCCTCCCCGGGTTACACACTGTCTGATCTCACTGACTCCATCCTCCCTGAGTTACACACTGTCTGATCTCACTGACTCCATCCTCCCCGGGTTGCAGACTGTCTGATCTCACTGACTCCATCCTCCCCGGGTTACACACTGTCTGATCTCACTGACTCCATCCTCCCCGGGTTACACACTGTCTGATCTCACTGACCCCATCCTCCCCGGGTTACAAACAGTCTGATCCCACTGACCCCATCCTCCCCGGGTTACACACTGTCTGAGCCCACTGACTCTATCCTCCCTGAGTTACACACTGTCTGATCTCACTGACTCCATCCTCCCCGGGTTACACACTGTCTGATCTCACTGACTCCATCCTCCCCGCGTTACACACTGTCTGATCTCACTGACTCCATCCTCCCTGAGTTACACACTGTCTGATCTCACTGACCCCATCCTCCCTGGGTTACACACTGTCTGAGCTCACTGACTCCATCCTCCCTGGAATACACACTCTCTGATCTCTGACTCCATCCTCCCCGGGTTACACACTGTCTGATCTCACTGACTCCATCCTCCCTGGGTTACACACTGTCTGATCTCACTGACTCCATCCTCCCCGACTTACACACAGTCTGATCTTACTAACCCCATCCACCTCGGGTTGCAGACTGTCTGATCTCACTAACCCCATCCTCCCCGGGTTGCAGACTGTCTGATCTCACTGACTCCATCCTCCCCAGGTTACACACTGTCTGATCTCACAGACTCCATCCTCCCTGGGTTACACACTGTCTGATCTCACTGACTCCATCCTCCCCGGGTTACACACTGTCTGATCTCACTGACTCCATCCTCCCCGGGTTACACACTGCCTGATCTCACTGACTCCATCCTCCCTGGGTTACACACTGTCTGATCTCACTGACCCCATCCTCCCCGGGTTACACATAGTCTGATCTCACTGACCCCATCCTCCCCGGGTTACACACAGTCTGATCTCACTGACCCCATCCTCCCGGGGTTACACACTGTCTGATCTCACTGACCCCATCCTCCCCGGGTTAAACACTGTCTGATCTCACTGACTCCATCCTCCCCGGGTTACACACTGTCTGATCTCACTGACTCCATCCTCCCCGGGTTACACACTGTCTGATCTCACAGACTCCATCCTCCCTGGGTTACACACTGTCTGATCTCACTGACTCCATCCTCCCCGGGTTACACTCTGTCTGATCTCACTGACTCCATCCTCCCCGGGTTACACACTGCCTGATCTCACTGACTCCATCCTCCCCGGGTTACACACTGTCTGATCTCACAGACTCCATCCTCCCTGGGTTACACACTGTCTGATCTCACTGACTCCATCCTCCCCGGGTTACACACTGCCTGATCTCACTGACTCCATCCTCCCCGGGTTACACACTGTCTGATCTCACTGACCCCATCCTCCCCGGGTTACACATAGTCTGATCTCACTGACCCCATCCTCCCCGGGTTACACACAGTCTGATCTCACTGACCCCATCCTCCCCGGGTTACACACTGTCTGATCTCACTGACCCCATCCTCCCCGGGTTAAACACTGTCTGATCTCACTGACTCCATCCTCCCCGGGTTACACACTGTCTGATCTCACTGACTCCATCCTCCCCGGGTTACACACTGTCTGATCTCACTGACTCCATCTTCCCTGGGTCACAGACTGCCTGATCTCACTGACTCCATCCTCCCTGCGTTACACACTGTCTGATCTCACTGACTCCATCCTCCCCGGGTTACACACTGTCTGATCTCACTGACTCCATCCTCCCCGGGTTACACACTGCCTGATCTCACTGACTCCATCCTCCCCGGGTTACACACTGTCTGATCTCACAGACTCCATCCTCCCCGGGTTACACACTGTCTGATCTCACTGACTCCATCCTCCCCGGGTTACACACTGTCTGATCTCACTGACTCCATCCTCCCCGGGTTACACACTGCCTGATCTCACTGACTCCATCCTCCCCGGGTTACACACTGTCTGATCTCACTGACCCCATCCTCCCCGGGTTACACATAGTCTGATCTCACTGACCCCATCCTCCCCGGCTTACACACAGTCTGATCTCACTGACCCCATCCTCCCCGGGTTACACACTGTCTGATCTCACTGACCCCATCCTCCCCGGGTTAAACACTGTCTGATCTCACTGACTCCATCCTCCCCGGGTTACACACTGTCTGATCTCACTGACTCCATCCTCCCCGGGTTACACACTGTCTGATCTCACTGACTCCATCTTCCCTGGGTCACAGACTGCCTGATCTCAATGATGATGTTTCAGCAAAATAATAAAATGTTTCTTAAGCAAAGAAAGAAAAACTATAGTAAACTACCTTTCCAGGGATATAAAAATTTACAATGTAACATTTTCATGAAATCAATTTGATGGTTTAATATTCTCAATAAGTGCATGAATGTCATTAGGCAAACTGTGGACAGATACACTACTCTCTGTAGCCAAGTGACAGATGTCTCCCAAGCACCCTCTGTGGATTTCCTTTATCAATCCTCACTCTCAGTGCTGATCACACTGAGCCAACTTTCCTTATTATTTGTGAGACATGGGCGTCACTGGCTGCCCAACGTTTACCGTTCATTCCTAGCTGCCCTTACTGAGTGAGTTGCTAAGACATTTCAGAGGGCTATTGAGAGTCAGCTACATTGCTGTGGCTCTGGAGTCACATGTAGGCCAGGCTACGTAAGAACGGCAGACTTCCTTCCCTAAAGGACATTAGTGAATCAGGTGACTTTTCCTGACAATTCACAATGTTTCCGTAGTCATCTGTAGATTCTTTATTCCAGTTTTTATTTTCTTAGTTCAAATTTCGCCAGCTGCCATGGTGGGATTCAAACCCAATCCCCAGAATATCAGCTGATTATCTGGATTAATAGTCTTTTAATATTAAAACTGGGCCATCACCTCACATGGATTCTGTTTGCCATATGAATGATTCAGTCTTTGCTGATGAAGAGTAAGCTTTCGAATCTTCTCCGATTGATATTTCTATTGAATATCATCTTCAGGGATACACAGCCAGGATTCCAGCCTCTCTTTTGTGTCCATCTGCTCTGGATCACCACATAGATACAAGCTTCACTTGCCACAGACTCTCTGTGACACGTAGCCATGCTAACAGAACACAATTGCTTCATAGGCCTCAATAAGTTGTCACCAACTTCTGATCACATCCGAGGTCTGGCTTCTTGTAAAATGAATTTAAAATCTGCTTCTTGCAGTTGTCTCTACCTCTTGGGACTTTCACTGCTCCTTTCTTTAAGAACACTGAACATGGCCTTGTTCAGATTCCCACTGGAATCTGAATAAGATCATATTCAGTGTTGTTAAAGACTGTTTGGTAGCACAGTGGTTAACACTGCTACATCACAACATCAGGGAGCTAGGAATCGATTCCAGCCTTGGGTATCTGTGTGGAGTCTGTACCATCTCCCCTGTCTGCATGGGTTTCCTCCGGATGCTCTGGTTCCTCACACACTCCACCAATGTGCATGTTAAGTACACTGACCATGCTACATTGTCCCCTAACGATACGCAGGGGTGTGGGGGTGGCGTAGTGGAATGTCCGGTCGAACGGGGAGTGTGGAAGAGGGGGGTGTGCAGACTCAATGGATTGAATGACCTTCTGCAGTGTAGGAATTATATGTTTCTTTCTTCCTTTGAGAGTACAATCTTCCTGGAACTTTCTTTTGTTCTTTTCCCTGGTTTCCAAAGAGCATTTTTTTCTTCATCTTGGCACCAGCCACCCTGCAATCCCTATTAAGAATGTAAGAACATAAGAAATAGGAGCAGGAGTAGGCCGTCTAGCCCTTTGAGCCTGCCCCGCCATTCAATGAGATCATGGCTGATCTGAAGTGGATCAGTTCCACTTTCCCGCATTCTCCCCCAAACCCTTAATTCCCTTGTCTATCAGAAACCTACTATCCTGCTACAGACCTGCTATCCTTTCTAAGTGGGAAGAATCTCTCTACCTCTACCCTATCCATCCCCTTCATTACCTTATACGTCTCTATAAGATTCCCCTCAGCCTTCTAAACTCCAGTGAGTACAGACCCAGTCTATTTAGTCTCTCTTCACAGTCCAACCCCCTCATCTCCGGTATCAGCCTAGTGAACCTCCTCTGCACTCCCTCCAAGGCCAATACATCCTTCTGCAAATGCGGCAACCAAAACTGCACACAGTACTCCAGCTGCAGCCTCGCCATTGCCCTGTACAGTTGCAGCAAGTCCTCCCTGCTTTTATATTCTATCCCCCTCGCTATAAAGGCCAGCACACCATTTGCCTTCTTGATCAGCTGCTGCACCTGCAGACTGGGTTTTTGCGATTCGTGCACAAGGACCCCCAGGTCCCTCTGCACCATAGCATGCTGCAGCATGTTGAAACGCACGCCCAATGTCTTCTCCCATGATTTCACACACATCTGAGTCAGGTACATCCCCACCTGCTCAACATAAAATTCAGGCCAATGTTGATGGGTTATTGAAGTGAGGTCAGGGAGAAGGGAGGGGACAGCCGCCATGGTCTGAATCTACTATCAACAACTCATTTACCGATAAAGTGAACAGAACAGTGTGAAGGATATCAGCTAACGTGACTGAACAATGAGAAATATGAGGTTTGAGACAATAAACAGCATTAACCATTCGATTGGAATAGAAACGAATGAGTACTAATTTACCACATAATTGTGGACCTATAGAACAAAAGAAACGATGATGTATATCACTATTTGGAAGCTCTGTCACCTAATTGGAGATGATGGTGTCCCCATATTTTCCCACCTGTCCTGGATAGTCAGATCTGTTAACTTGGGAGCAGCTAGTTTTCAAATGGATTGGATTAAAATAGCCCTCGATCTTTTTGGGAAAGCAAGAAATTTCAGGAACGCTGAAATTAAACAACCATAGAAACCACGGAATCCCCGGAGTGTAGAAGGAGGCCGTGTTGTAGCAATGCAAATAAACACAGCTTTAATAATCTGGTTCACAGGAGGATTCGGAATGAGAGGCAGTGGAGCCGTCTGGGTAGAAAATTGATAATGTGTTGGTATTTCTTTACTTTCACAGATCCAAACTCGACACTCACTGAGTTCCTCACAAATTGTGACGATTACCTGTTGTTCCAATTAACCAAATGTTACCAGGATAGACTGGAACAGGCGATTGAAGAAGGGGTGGAAGGTTTGGCTCACATGTTAATCAGCGAGGACCATCTCAGTGGACAAGAATATCAGGTAAGATGGAGATTGAATTCCATTTCTTCACACATCACAAAACCTACAGAATAGAAACAAAGAAATAATGTGGGAAAATACCTCAGTCTGTCTACTACATCTTATGTTTTGTCGTTGCATGATGTACTGAAACTTGAATTATTGACTAACCATACCAATCGGTCGGTCGACAGAATTCCCATGTTTGGAATGAGACAAACCTCAGTGTTTTAGAACTTCTGGAGTTATAGAAAGGCCAGAATTATTTTGGAAGTGGCAAGATCCCACTGACAGGAACCTTGCTTCAGAAGGTGGTGGGGATCCAGGAACCTGCTGTCCTTATCAAAGGTGGCAGCTTCTACCCAAAGCTGTCAGCCCAGTTGCTTCAGCAGGTAGTGGGATCCAGGAACCTGCTGTCCTTATTAAAGGTGGCAGCTTCTACCCAAAGCTGCCAGCCCAGTTGCTTCAGCAGGTAGTGGGATCCAGGAACCTGCTGTCCTTATTAAAGGTGACAGCTTCTACCCAAAGCTGCCAGCCCAGTCTGACAGCCGGTAGCTCAGCAGCAACACCAGAAGCTGCATCTGGAGGGTGAGTGCAGGTCAATGGCCAAGAACCCTGAAATTTAGACAAGTTAGGTCTGGAGCCCAGAGAGAGTAAAAAGTCTGACAACACCAGGTTTTAGTCCAACCGATTTATTTGATCATAAACTCACAAGCTTTCGAGTTTTCCCTCTTCGTCAGGTGAATGGAGAGTTCTGGCCTCAGACAGAGCATATAAAGCACAGACAGTTTAGAGATTACTGATTAGAATGCGAATCCTTACACCTAACCTGCTGTTCAAGTCCTAAAGTGGCTGACAATGTGACTGGAAGGAGCACTGAACAGCAGGTTAGGTGTAAGGATTCGCATTCTAATCAGTAATCTGTAAACTGTCTGTGCTTTATATGCTCTGTCTGAGGCCAGAACTCTCCATTCACCTGACGAAGGGGCTAACCCCGAAAGCTTGTGAGTATATTATCAAATAAATCGGTTGGACTAAAACCTGGTGTTGTCAGACTTTTTACTGTGTTTACCGCAGTCCAACGCCGGCATACCCACATCATGCCCAGAGAGAGCCCAGACCCCAGAAAGACGGGGTGTATTTGAGGGCAGGCAGCACTGATGCCTTGACGTATCTATTGCCCCGGGGGGTAGGCCCATCTGTGAATGAAATAGTGCCCAAAAAAAGGCCTTTTCTGAGAACTGATTTTGAGGCCAACATCTGGAATGCCATCAAATGTCTTCCTCTGCCATTTTGCCACTTTCTGCCTGGCAGCCCATCTCCAGATAGCCTGTAAAATCCCAGCCATAAAAACATCCTTCCTCCAAACATCCTGAAAATCCATTGGTCAAATTATTGATATCTTATCTGAAATAAATCTAGGTAACTCACTTTGGCATGATCAAAGCTTACAGTCTTACAAAGGATCTTCTTGTACAATTGGCCACTTGCTTATGAGATGTTGGAATGAAATTTCCGAAAGTGTACAATGTCTCGCTGCTGGGGGTCAGAACATGAGCCAGCCCTGATTGGGTAGACCACAGGGCCCTGGGCATCATTTTATTAACAGCAGCCAATTAAGGAGTCACTGCTCGGACTCCTATCCAACTGAGAACAGTGACTCACCTCCCAGAGCTAATAACTTAATCAATGGATCTGCAGGCTCAGTAATGTCAGTGTTGGAAGTGATCTCTGCTGTTACTGCAGGGAAAAGGAGATGGCACCTTCATACTGAGCTTCCCTTCAAGGCCAGGCTGCCTTTTGTACAGCCATGCCAGGGTGTGACAGGCAGGTCCCAGTAATTAGTGGGTTCACTGATTGTAGCTGGAAGAGGTAGTCATTGCTGCCAGGGTCCTTCCATGAACCAAGGAGCATTTATAAAGGACGCTCTCTCCTAACAACCAAAGTTTAGCTGAAAGTTACCGCACACACAGGGATTACCCAACTATTGTAAAGTTCCAGTGGGGCAGGAAGGAAGCTTCACATGGATATTTCATTGGTGTAATGGGATGTCCATCTGGGGAGCGCACCACAGAGATTCTGACCTCTTCTAAGGTCCTGTAATCCTGTCACATGGTGCTCAAATTGTGAAAGAGAGTATTTAATGAGTACAGAAATAAACAACCATTCCAAGGTGGATCCTGTGTTTACTTTCTCCTCCAGCAATCACTTAGTCTAACCTGAACCCTTAATGCTCACTATCTGTTAGTTAATATCCAATCCACTTGGACCATTCCCGCTTCTTGCTCTGCTTGCTATTAATTTATTATCCAATATATAAATAAAACTAACTTCTACATCACAATAACATATTTTAACCACTTCACATTAAAACAATATCCAGTCTGACCCATAAGACTGTAAATGTGTGACCTCTGACTGAATGTTGGAAACAAACCATAAGCGTGTACTTCAGTGTAAGGCCACAATCGATTTGCTGTTTAATCTTCACAACTGTATTGTAATGAGCCCTGAATTCTCAAATCTCTGTTGTAACATCGATCCATTCACCTCCAGTAACATTCGGATATATTCTCAGGACAGTTTTCTAATTGTTTTTATTTCCTATAATGGAGGGTCTGAAATAATCTGTAACTGAGTGAAACTCTGACCATGTGCTCCTGGTTTAGATGGCACTGCTCCACAGGGAAACATCAGCATCTTGGACACATCTACTCTGTAGTGTTTATTTAAACTGCTGAAGAACACCCGAAAGCCACAGGGAATGGTGTGATAAAGTTACTAGAATGTTTGGATCACATCTGTAAGGAACGTTGTCATCAAAAGGAGATTTTGCTCTGAGTTTATTCAAGCAAGGATCTTTAGGGGATATTTCACAATTCTATTAAGTGTCACCTTTCCCTTATGAATCACTTTTTAACTTTAATGCAATACCATCACAATTGGCTGAGCTACTTTTTCAGAAAGCCTTTGCAGAATAGAAAAATTTAAAAAAAACATTTTGACAGCTGTTTCAAGCTTCCCTTTGGCGTTCGTGCATCCTTACATGTGCAGTACCTCATTCAGACCACCACTCATGGCTGAGACTTCAGATGTCTTACTGACCCTTCTGTGTCTCGATTTTCCTCACCTCCTAAAGACATTTCTGTACACCCTGTTTCGTATTAGACTCATGGTCTGAATTCTGCTCTTCTTGTATGTTATAAACTCTGAATGTAAACTGGTGATGTTAAAACTTTGTGAACATGGTGACATTTCACACTAACTGTAAACATGCAGAATAATAGTTTCAGATATTTCAGTTAATGATGTGGTAATGATTGGATTGTTATCTTTGGTCAATTCTTCTGATTCGTCTGTGGTAATTTCTGAGACGGCTACAGCACAGGATTACTGGCCAAGCTTTGACAGTGGTATTCCAGCCATTAAATTTAGTTTATTCACATTCATTTGAAGGAATGTTGGAATCAAGATGTGTGGAGAATATTCATCAATATTCAGAATGACATTGCATCAAAACCAGTCGCTGCTTCCTTCCTCAAAACAACTGGAAAATCCCATCCCTGAGCAAAATCTTTCGCTCTCTTTCCCAGTGTTTATCTTTCACACCACTCATCAAAACCTTCATTATTATTCTTTACAGAAAGTCAGTGAGCTCGTGGAGAAGGGAAACAGGGCAGGCAGTTCCAAACTTCTCCTCAATCTGGTGATGGAAAAAGGATCTCAGGCTCAAAGGGTGATGTGGGAATCCTTTGTGAAAATGCACCACAGCTTACGGAAATTCGGCACAATCCTGAGAGAAATAGAGGAACTCGGTATGGTAAAATCACACTGAATTCAGTTTCAGACCCAAACACTGCAAACTTTACTGTAATATTACACAGACCTGATTTCATGGAAGCTAATTCTTTTCCACAGGTTCTGATCCAATTAATTATATGAAAGTTGGGCAAGAATTATCAGAAATACCCAGCCACCTGAAAGGTAAGGGAAGAAATGGAGATTTCAGACAATTCATTTTAGTTGTCAGAATCTGGGTGTTTGAAAATGCATCTTTGCCTAGAGGTTATCAGAATTTGAGATACAGAAGTTGAAAGGGTCCAGGAGCAGGGCTAAAACCTGTTTGGAACTGATCAATTCTTGTGAATTCAGCATCAATGTAAGATTCAATCCATGTGATTTCTGACATTTCTTGTAATTATAGGGATATTGTTTCACTTCATTAAATTCACAAAACTGCATACACACTTGGCAGGACCCTGATACAGTTTTAAACCCTATACACACCAGGCAGAATCCTGATACACTGTGAAACACTGTACACACCTGGCAGAATCCTGATACACAGCCTGGCAGAGTCCTGAAACGCTGTGCCCACCTGGCAGGATGCCGAGATGGAGGTGCATTTCCATACAGACGCATGAGGCATACAATTTTCTCCCTCCGACTGTGCACAACATCAAAATAAAAATAGTAAAAATCTGCTATGATAGCATTCAGCCACTGAGCAATCTGTGCTGCTACTCCTAACAATATCCAGAACTCAGATGCAGAAACATGGCTGAAGAATTCAATCATTGAACGACTGGAATCTCCACTGTTGTGCAATCAGGATCACGTGGGGATTTGTACTGTCTACAATACACGGCAGCTTGGGTAGTATTCACAATTAGAGAGAAAATATTACCGGAATAGAGATCTGTATTCAGATACAGATAGAATCAAGTAAGGATATGAAAATGTTCTTGGCTTTTGTTCACTTTCAAATGAGATTTCCATTAACTTTTTAATGAATTAAATCTGTTTTCAGCATAGTGGTCTTGAGAAGTTACTTATTAACGCAAGTAACAATAAAAAAAACACATTTTCCCTCTGTTCTGATTGAAGATCTCCAACAGAAACACAAGGAGACACTCCGGGTACAAACTGAAACACTGAGAGTAAACACTATCCTCATAAAGGAGAAAGTTAAGATTTTCCAGCTGGTTGATCGATATGCTGAGCTAACGGTTATTTCCAATGTTCGAGATCGGACACTTGTCGAACATGAATTACTGGCAAGAGGCCGAAAGCATGAAGAATGGAGAGTGAAACATCTCCGGAAAGAACTAGAAAAAATCCGAACTGATCAATTGTTCCAGAGCAGCTTTTCCCAGAAAAAATCCAAATCTGGGAATTCAGCAGCAGTGAGCGGAGTCCCGGGAATTGGAAAAACAACAATGGTACAAAAGATTGTTTATGACTGGGCCACTGGGAAAATATACCCACACTTTCAATTTGTCTTCAGTTTTAAATTCCGGGATTTGAACACTATTAACTGTAGAATAAACCTGAGGAATCTGATACTGTTTTTCTATCCTTACCTTGGGAATATCCTGGGAGAGCTCTGGAAGAACCCAGAGGGATTGCTGTTTATATTCGATGGTTTGGATGAATTCAAGGACAGGATTGATTTTGCCGACAATCGGAGAAATACAGAACCTCAGTCCATGTGCACAGATCCTGAATGCTGGTGTGAAGTATCTGACATTGTGTACAGTTTAATACAGCACAAGCTGCTCCCAGGATGTTCAGTGCTAGTGACCAGCCGCCCCACTGCATTACATTTATTAGAAAAGGCTGAGATCAGTGTCTGGGCTGAAATCCTGGGATTTGTTGGTGATGAACGGAAGAAATATTTCAACAAGTTTTTTGAAGATCAGATGGTGGCAGCAGCTGTTTTCAAACATGTGGAGGAGAACGAGATCCTGTACACCATGTGTTACAACCCTTCCTACTGCTGGATCCTCGCTCTGTCACTGGGTCCCTTCTTTACACAAAGAGACAGGAAACAGCAGCAAGTTCCCAAGACCATCACCCAACTATATTCCTACTATATTTACAATGTTCTGAAAAACCATGGCCGAGAGATTGAAAACCCCCGTGATGTGTTACTGAAGCTTGGTGAGATGGCCTACACAGGAGTCTCCGAGAAGAAGATTGTGTTTGGAAATGGAGATTTGATTGAGTACAATCTACAACCTTCCCAGTTCCTGTCTGGGTTCCTGATGGAACTTTTGGAGAGAGATGATTCTGCCCAGAGTGTGGTTTACACATTCCCACACCTCACCATCCAAGAGTTTGTATCTGCACTCACACAATTCCTGACTCCAGATCCCGGGGAGATCGGGAAACTCCTCAGTGAAGCCCACAGCCAGGAAGATGGGCGATTTGAGATATTTCTCCGTTTTGTTGCTGGTCTCTCCTCCCCACTGTCAGCTCGACCCCTGGAGGAGTTTCTGGGTAAATTTCTTCATCAAACAACCTGCCGAGTGATTGATTGGGTGAAGGAGAAGGTTGAGGGGCAGATTGGAAACACACAGACTGAAACTGGGAAAAGGAAGCTCCTGAACACATTCCACTACCTGTTTGAGTCTCAGAATAAAGCACTGGCTCAGAACACAGTGGGATCTGTGAAAACACTTTCATTTCGCAGATTGCGACTAACCCCGATTGACTGTGCAGTCCTGTCTCATGTCATTGGACTCTGTGATACAATAAAACACCTCGATCTACAGCAATGCTACATTCAGTGTGAAGGGATCCAGCGGCTGCGACCCGTTCTACACAACTGTCAGGAGTTGAGGTAACTGTTTGTTTGGTCTCATAGCGGATATTTTCATTGTTGAGAAGCCATTTCCTTTGTTCTAATAAAACAGAGGCATGTTCATTCGAGGAAGTCAAGAGAGAAACAATGTCCAATGGTCACGGAGAAAGTGTGGGAGAATGGTGCAGAGTAATAATGTTCATTTCAGAGCAGCTGCAGACATGATGGGCCGATTGGCCTCATTCTGAACCTTTAATGAATCTATGATTCTCTGATAAAACGACATCATTTCATGAGGGCAGATTCTCATGGGTAAACAGGCATGGGCAATAAATGTTGGCAAAACCAGTGATGATCACATTCCTTGAATGAATAAAAACATTATTGGGATGAATTTTAAATAATTGGAGCTGTAAAGGTCTCCCTCCAAAATCTGAAAAAGGATCTTTCCCTCTCCCAACAGAAACCATCTGATTATGTACGATGCTGTACAGAAATTAGTTTCTCTTGTTCAGTACAGCTTACAGTTTGTGTTTAATTATTATCAGGATTATTTTACTGAGCTCTCCCTCTGTTATATATTACAGTAGGTGTGTGTTATATTGGGACAATGTCCCTTTATAAGTCACGTGATCACTGGTGACATCCTCAGTTAGGGTTACTTTCTGAATCCCTGCATTGCCCTGCCTCTACTGGCAGCCTCTGAACACCGTCTTGCTTCTTGGGTTAACTGGTTGTAACTGAAACTCAGTGTTTGTATCATTCATTGTGGGCCCCTGAATATAGCCAACCATTTTTTTAACCTCTATAACTCTTACAACGTCGTAAACATTAAATTAAAATGCAGGGACAGTTTAAAGTGAAACCAGGCAGGCAGCTTTATTTAACATGAAGTGAAATTAAAGTTTTAGTCCTTTCTGAGCTCACAAGCACAGAAACACAAATTAAACTAAAACTCATGAATTATTGTCTAATGCCCACAAACACAAACAAAACCCAAGATGCTGTATTCTTTATTAATTGCTACCTACACTTGTCCTGCTAATGGCAATGATCAATGATCAATACACATATACATCCAGTCCTTCTGCTCCTGCAATCCGTTAACAATTCTACTGATTATTTTATATTGCTTGCTGATATGACTCAGATTGCATCAGATGATTTTTGAATATCTGTGTACACCACATCAACAGCAGAACCATCATGGACCCTTTCTGCTGCTTCCTCCAATCCAAAGCAATATAAAGCCAGTCGCAAACAGCATTTTTTTTAAACCAACCAATGAATTTAGTTTTCCTCTGTGTCACTATTAGATTTACCATTTCTCTTGATGTCCGTGGTAGGGAAGTTGTTGGAGAGGATTCTTAGAGATAGGATGTATGCGCATTTAGAACGGAACAATCTCATTAGTGACAGGCAACATGGTTTTGTAAGAGGGAGGTCATGCCTTACAAATCTGGTGGAATTTTTTGAGGAGGTGACAAAAACGATTGACAAAGGAAGGGCCGTAGATATCATCTACATGGATTTCAGTAAAGCGTTTGACAAAGTCCCTCACGGTAGGTTGGTGAAAAAGGTTAAGGCTCATGGGATACAAGGACAGGTGGCTAGATGGATTGAGAACTGGCTTGGTCACAGGAGACAGAGGGTAGCAGTGGAAGGGTCTTTTTCTAGCTGGAGCCCTGTGCTGCAGGGCTCCGTACTGGGGACCTCTGCTATTTGTGATATATATAAATGATTTGGAAGAAGGAATAACTGGTGTCATCAGCAAGTTTGTGGATGACACGAAGATGGCTGGACTTGCTGATAGTGATGAACATTTTCAGACAATACAGCAGGATATAGATAGGCTGGTAAATTGGGTGGAGAAATGGCAGATGGAATTTAATCCAGATAAATGTGAGGTGATGCATTTTGGTAGAACTAATGTAGGGGGAGTTATACAATAAATGGTAGGACCATCAAGAGTATAGAAACACAGAGGGACCCAGGTGTGCAAGTCCACAAGTCCTTGAAGGTGGCAGCACAGGTGGAGAAGGTGGTGAAGAAGGGATATGGTATGTGTCCCTTTATAGGAAGGGGTATAGAGTATAAAAGCTGGAATCTGATGCTGCAGTTGTATAGAACGTTGGTTAGGCCACATGTGGAGTACTGCATTCAGTTTTCGTGGCCACACTACCAGAAGGATGTGGAGGCCATAGAGAGAGTGCAGAGGAGGTTTACCAGGATGCTGCCTGGTATGGAGGGTCTTAGCTATGATGAGAGATTGGGCAAACTGGGGTTGTTCTTCCTGCAAAGACGGAGAATGAGGGGAGACCTAATAGAGGTGTATAAGATTATGAAAGGTATAGATAGAGTGAACAGTGGGAAGTTTTTTCCCAGGTCAGAGGCGACGATCACAAGGGGTCATGGGCTGAAGGTGACAGGGGCGAGGTATAACTCAGATGTCAGAGGGACGTTGTTTACACAGAGGGTGGTGGGAGCCTGGAATGCGCTGCCAAGTAGGGTGGTGGAGGCAGACATGCTAGGGTTGTTTAAGACTCACCTGGATAGGCACATGAGCAGACTGGAAATGGAGGGATATAAAAAAATGTTCCAGTTGAAGGTCAAGATCCTCAGGACGTTCCTGTGAATTATTAGATTCCTATCAGTTATCCAGCAAATTTGAAGACTCACCTTGTCAATTACATTGGAGCTATTGGGGAACTTCCATTACTGTCTGCATAGCCTGTTATATGTCCATTTATATTTATTGATGCCTCTTTTTTACATCCACAGGTGATTCGGTCCACCTTGTTGCCCAACAAGGTGCATACATGCAGTGGGTTGTGCGAGGGTTGCTCTTGGATGTTGCTTCGAGAGTTGCCTCATGTTTCATGTCCGTTAGTGTAGCTTAAACTGGACCAACTGATGGGCAACACGACAGCTCAGTGACTATCACTGATTGCTGTACAGTTACAGGGATGCGGGTCGGATCTCCGGCTTGGGTCAGTGTCTGTGGGAGTTTGCACGTTCTCCCCATGCTTGCGTGGGTTTTCTCCGGGTGCTCCGGTTTCCTCCCACACCCCCAAAATGTGCTTTTTAGGCTGGTTTGTGTCAATAAGTTGTCCCTGAATTGGATCTCCCTTCATCTGGCGCACATATAATTCCCTAAATTTCCACCTCCCTTTATTGTGGAATTCCACTAGAGGTAGACAAAAACATTGATGAGCGACAAAATACTTGAACAAGGCGCTCACTGAGTGTTAAGATGGATGGCACGGGCTTGTAGGGCTGAAGGGCCTGTTTCCTGTGCTGTTCTTTGTTCTTTTGAACTAATCGTGGGCCAGCTCAGAGTAGCTGAATGATCAACTCCCCTCTGACCCTTGGCTAAGTTTAACACTGCTGCTCCAGTCGGGAGACGCAGACTTGATGAAAATGAAGTAAACCACTCTTTTCAGTTGTGGTTACTGGCTCCTGGCCTTCTCTTTGTCCACTCTAACAAACGGGGACAGCTGGGAATTAAACTCGTATCATTGCCTGGAGAGCAATTATGCTCATTATTATATCACCATCATTGCATTTAGGGACTCCCGTGGTGTAGGTGCACCCACAGTGCTGTGAGAAAGAGAATCCCAGGACATGTGACCCAGTCACTGTGAAGGAACGATGATATATTTCCAAGTCAGGATGATGTGTATTTTGAAGGAAACTTCCAGGTGGAGATGTCTCCATTTATCTGCTGTTCTTGTCCTTCTAGGGATAGAAATCACAATATTGGGAGGTGCTGTGTAACGGGCCATTGGGAATTGTTACACTGCATCTTGTAGATGGTACACACTGCTAGCTCTGTATCTCTGTGGTGGATGGAATGAATGTTGACGGTGCTGGGTGATGTACCAGTCAACAAGCAGAGTTATCCTGGATGGTGGTGAGCTTCCTGAATCTTGAGCTGCTCTCATGCAGACAAGTGGATGGTTTTCCATCACATTCCTGACATGTGTCTTGTAGATGGTGGAAATGTTTTGGGAAGTCAGGAGGTGGGTTACTCGGTACAGAAATCCTGGTCTTTAATCTTCCCTTACAGCTACAGTGTTGCTGCGTCTTGTCTGTTTCTGGCCATTGGTAGCATCCAAGGTGCTGATAGTCGGGATCCAGGGGATAATAATCCCATTGAATGTCAAGGGAAATGACTGTATTCTCTCTTGGTGGAGATGGTCATTGCCTGGCACTTGTCAGCCCTTCCCTTAATATTGTTCAAACCTTTCTAAATATGGACAGGTCCTGCACCACTATCTTGCAGAGTTGAGAATGATGCTGAACGTTGTGCAGACATCAGCAAACATCTCCCGTTATAACTTTACAATGGATGAAATGTAATTGATGAAGCAGCTGAAGATGGTTGGGACGAGGGCCCTCTCCTGAGAAATTCCTGCTGTGATTTCCTGGAGATGAGATGACCCTCTCTTCACCCACTCCAACAAACTGAGATAGCTGGGAATTAAACCCCTATCAACTCTCTGGAGGGCAACTATGTTCACTATTATATCACCGGCATTGCATTTAGGGACTCCTCTGGTGTGGGTGCACCCACAGAGCTGTGAGAAAGGGAATCCCAGGATTTTGATCCAGTCACTGTGAAGGAACGGTGATATGTTTCCAAGTCAGGATGGTGTGTATCTTGGAAGGGAACTTCCAGGTGGAGATGTTTCCATTCGTCTGCTGTCCTTGTCCTTCCAGGGATAGAAATCCCCAGTTTGGAAGGTGCTGTGTAACGGACCATGGTGAGTTGCTGCACTGCATCTTGTAGATGGTCCAACAACCACAACTATCTTCCTCTGTGCTGGTGTTACTCCAACCAGCAAAGGCTTTTTCTCTTATTTCCATTGATATCAGTTTTTCTCTGGCTCCTTTTTGCTACATATGGTCATATTCTGCCTTGATGTCAAGAGCAGACACTCTCATCTCACGTCCTGTGTTCATCTGTTGTCCGTGTTTGCATCAAGACTGTAATGCGGTAGGGGACTGAGTGACCCTGAGTAAGCACAAGCTCAGAGTCAGCGAGCAGGTCATTGCTACAAAGAACAACACAGCACAGGAAACAGGACCTTCGGCCCATGAGCCCGCGCTGCCCATTTTAACACTCTGTGAGTGCCTCATTCCAATCCTCCTTCTACCCATGACTTCTGTCTACATCTCAGGGACTCCACAATAAAGGGGCACACATTTAGGGAATTATATGTGCACCAGATTAAGGGAAATCCAATTCAGGGACAATTTATAAAAACCAATCAGCCTAAAAGCATGTTTTGGTGGGTGTGGGAGGAAACCGGAGCACCCAGAGAAAACCCACACAAGCACGAGGAGAATGTGCAAACTCCCACAGACACTGACCCAAGCCGGAGATCCGACCCGGGTCCCTGTAACTGCACAACAAACAGTGATAGTCACTGAGCTGTCATGTTGCCCATCAGTTGGTCCAGTTTAAGCGTACACTAACGATGTGAAGCACTAGGCAACTCGCGAAGCAACATCCAAGAGCAGCCCTCGCACAACCCACCGCGTGTATGCCCCTTGTTGGACAACAAGGTGGACCGAATCACCTGTGGATATATAAAAAAAGACACCAATAAACATACAACAGCCTATACAGACATCCAGGAAGATCCCCAGAAGCTCAAACGTAAGAGACAGGTGAGCCATAAAATTTGTTGGACGGCCCATAGGAATCTGTTAATTCCCAGGAACACCCTGAGGCTCTTGATCTTCAACTGGAACATTCTTTTATATCCCTCCATCTTTAGTCTGCGCATGTGCCTATCTAGGTAAGTCTTCAACAACCCTAGCATGTCTGCCTCCACCACCCTACTTGGCAATGCATTCCAGGCCCCCACAACCCTCTGTGTGAAAAACCTCCCTCTAACATCTGAGTTATACCTCGCCCCTCTCACTCTAAGCCCGTGACCCCTCGTGATTTTCGCCCCTATCCTGAGAAAAACCTTCCCACTCTTCACTCTATCTATACCCTTCATAATCTTATACACCTCTATTAGGTCTCTCCTCATTCTCCATCTTTCCTGGGAGAACAACCCCAATTTGCCCAACCTCTGCTCATAGCTAAGACCCTCCATACCAGGCAGCATCCTGGTAAGTCTCCTCTGCACTCTCTCTGAGGCCTCCATGTCCTTCCATGGTCCTTACGGCGACCAGAACTGGACGCAATACTCCAAATGCGGTCTAACCAACGTTCTGTACAACTGCAGCATTAGATGCCAGCTCTTATACTCTGTATCCCTTCCTATAAAGGTAAGCATGCCTTATGCCGTCTTCACCACCTTCTCCACTTGTGCTGCCACCTTCAAGGACTTGTGGACTTGCACACCTAGGTCCCTCTGTGTTTCTATACTCTTAATGGTCCTACCATTTATTGTATAACTCCCCCCTACATTATTTCTTCCAAATTGCATCACCTCACATTTATCTGGATTAAATTCCATCTGCCATTCCTCTGCCCAGTTTACCAGCATATCTATATCCTGCTGTATTGCCTGACACTGCTCCTCACTGTCAGCAAGTCCAGCCATCTTTGTGTCATCTGCAAACTTGCTGATCACAGCACTTACTCCCTCTTCCAAATCATTTATATATATTACAAATAGCAGAGGTCCCAGTCCTGAGCTCTGCAGAACACCACAGACCTCCAGCTAGAAAAAAAAACCCTCCCACTGCTACCCTCTGTCTCCTGTGGCCAAGCCAGTTCTCAATCCATCTAGCCCCCTGTCCTTAACCTTTTTCTACCAACCTACCATGAGGGACTTTGTCAAACACTTTACTGAAATCCATATAGACAAGATCCACGGCCCTTCCTTCATCAACCGTTTTTGTCACCTCCTCAAAAAATTCTACCGGAGTTGTAAGGCACAACCTCCCCTTTACAAAGCCATGTTGCCTGTCACTAATCAGAGTACTATGTTCTAAATGAGTATATATCCAATCTCTAAGAATCCTCTCCAACATCTTCCCTACCCCTGACATTAAGCTCACTGGCCTATAATTTGCCGGGTTATCCCTACTACCCTTTTTAAACAACGGTACCATGTTCACTACCCTCCAATCCTCTGGGACCTCACCTGTGTCCAAAGAAGAGACAAAGATTTCCATCAGAGGCCCAGCAATTCCATCTCCCGTCTCCCTGAGCAGTTGAGGATAAATGCCATCAGGCCCTGGAGATTTATCAGTTTTAATGTTCCCTAAAAAATCCTAACACTTCCTCCCTTGTAATGGAGATTTTCTCCAACGGATTGACAACTCCCTCCAGGACACTTCCAGACAACAAGTCCCTTTTCTTTGTGAATACTGACGCAAAGTATTTATTCAGGATCTCACCCATTCCCTCGGGGTCGAAACATAGTTCCCCTCCTCTGTCCCTGAGAGGACCGATTTTTTCTCAACAACTCTTTTGTTCCTAATGTACGAATAAAATGCCTTTGGATTGACCTTAATCCTGTCTGCCAAGACCATTTCGTGCCCCCTTTTCGCTCTTCTAACTCCCTGTTTGAGTTCCCTCCTACTCCCCCTTTATTCCTCCAAAGCTCTCTCTGTCCTCAGTTGCCTGGACCTAACATACTAATTAATTGTCACTTGTTAGTCTTGTTAGCCTTTCTGTGCTGATGATCGAGAGTAGACTGATGGGATGGTAAATGGACAGAATGGATTTGTTCTCTCCTTGTTGTTTACTGTCACACATGGAAAATTTCCCACCATTTTGGGTAAACATCAGTGTTGTAGCTCAACTGGAACAGCTTGGCTAGGAACAGAACAACTTCTGGAGCAGTAATCTTCAGTACTGGAATATTGTCAGGATCTGTGGTCTTTACAGTATCCGTTACCTGTAGTTATTTCTAGACACCATGTGGAGTGAATCGAATTAGCTGATGACAAACCTGTGATGCTGGGCACCTCTGGATGGTTCAGTCACTGAAGTTAGTTACTAATATTTGGGCCATATCTTTTGCACTGATGTGTGAGTCTCCTCCGTCCATGAGGATGGGATATTTGTGGAACCTCTTTCTGTTATTTCATCATCCACTACCATTCACAGTTAAATGTGACAGGACTGCAGAGCTTAGATCTGAGCCGAGGAAACCAGCATTTCCTGAATGAGGAAAATCTCCAGTCAAACTGTCAGTGATATGAAACAGGATTTTCGGATAATCCTTTTCCTATGTGAGGAGCTACTGGGAAGAGGGAATTCCCGGTAATTTCCAGAGATAAAACACTAGCCATACCTGCAGAAAATGTAGAGCCTGTTTACTGTGGAATGTAACGGGAGAAACCCCTCCCCTATAAACTAATCAAACAGAAATATTTCAACTTTCTAACGGGAGAACAATCTTTCCTTGTTGTATAAAATCTAGGGGATGGATCTTAAAGCAACAGTTAGCACAGTTTCACACTTTAACTCACCCTGAGATATTATACAGGTGATATAATGTCAATAGTTAAGAAGCACAGAGAATCCTGAGAGATCCACTCTCACAGCTTTACCATTTAACTCTCAGTAAAATGTACAATTTTCATTAAATCCTGGATTTATATAACAGCATAAATGATTTTAAATTCAGGAAGCGCAGCCGGGTCAGTGCGATTCAGGAGGGTAATTCTGATGATCAGGAAATGAGACCAGAATGTGGGACATGTTTAAAATTACTTTCTTGTTCACAGGATGTGGACATCACCTCCTCTCGGGGCCATTAGCAGTGGGAAATAAATGCTGGTCTAGCCATCGACACCCATATCCCATGGACAATTAAACAAAATATATATTTTGAGAGATGTAAAAGTGGTTTCCCCCAGTAGGCAAACCAGTGAGAGTGAATTGTTCATCATTTTTCAATGCTGACTATTGCCTTTTCCAGTCAACAGAAAGGGTTTGATATTATTTGATTTATTATTGTCACATTTATTAGTGCCAAAGCATACCGTACATAGAGAAAGAAAGGAAAGAGTTCAGAATGTGGTGTTACAGTCACAGCTAGGGTGTAGAGAAAGATCAACTTGGGTGAGGTATAGTATCGTAACTTAAATCAGTTCACCATTGGTGCTAAGTTTCTGACAGCTATTTCTCCGGCTGAATATTAATGTGAATTTAATGTGTTTCTCACTTTCTCCATTTAGTCTGGGTGATAATAAAGTGGGAGATTCAGGAGTGAAACTATTGTCTGCGGCTCTGAGGAATCCAGAATGTAAAATACAGAAACTGGAGTAAGTATCAGACTGTGTGAGATTGTGTTAATAATCAGTGGATGTCTAACACTGTAAATTATTATCAGTGTCAGTAATAGTGTCATTAATAACCATTCCACATTATTCCTGTTAAACATCACGGATTCACTCTGATTGCTGAAATATTTCTCTCTCTGATCTCCAATTTGGAGAGTAACAGCCTCAGATATTCTCACCTCTGCTCTCAGTACAAACCAGTCAGTGATGTGTCTGAACCTGAGTTACAATAAACTGAGAGATTCAGGAGTGAAAGATTTAACTAATCATTTATAATTATTCTCAAAACCATTCATGAGAATAAAAAAGATGGACAAAACAATTAAATGTTTATAGAATTACCAGATATGGCTGGTCACATGTTTAATTTAGTTTAATTTGTAATTCAGATTATAAATGTTTATGTCTGTCGGCTTCTCAGTTTGATTAAACATAGAAAACTGCTGTATATTGGTAAGGCAGATTACAAACTACATGGAATTCTGATGAGTTTTATCCCGAGGGATCCACTCTCAAATTTATATTAAACGGAGCTTAAGGAGCATCTTAAAAGAGAATGCAGAGATGGAGGTGGGGAGGGTTATGAAGAGAATTCCAGAGCTTACAGCCCAGCAGTTTAAGGCACAGCTCAGCTGGCAATGGCAATAATCCCAGTGCAGAATAGTCTGAATCATGTCCCTATTAATAATGACATTGTTTTTAAGCACAAATAATGATACTAAATATGCCATTGCTATCAGTATTTGTGTTATTAAAAACACTGTCCGCTATTAGTAAACACATAATAAGCTTGGGAGCAAAGTTGGAGACCCTGAAATAAAAGAGACAAAGGCAGCCTGGATATGAAATTATCTGAGTGAGAGGAAACAGGCAGGAGAGGTGAACTGTACCCTTTCATTGATAGGAAGCTGACGGTGGCTTTCCCCAGCAACCAGTACTGTGTTACTGCGATTAATTTTCTTTACATATACTACTATATTAGACTTGGCTTTATCTAAAAATGAGATGTGAACCTGGTGAAGCTCCAGCACATGGCCACCAGACCACAGAGCGGAAGCAGCATATAGAACATTACAGCGCAGTACAGGCCCTTCGGCCCTCGATGTTGCGCCAACCAGTGGAACCAATCCAATGACCCTCTAACCTAAACTATTCCAATGTTATCCATATGCCTATCCACTGACCATTTGAACACCCATAAAGTTGACAAGTCCACAACTGCTGCAGGCAGGGCAATCCACACCCTTACTACCCTCTGAGTAAAGAACCTACCTCTGACATCCGTCCTATAATTACCACTCCTTAATTTAAAGCTATGTCCCCTTGTGTTAGCCATCACCATCCGAGGAAAAAGTCTCTCACTGTCCACGCTATCCAATCCTTTGATCATCTTGTATGCCTCCATTAGGTCACCTCATAACCTTCTTCTCTCGAATGAAAATAACCTCAAGTCCCTCAGCCTGTCCTCATAAGACAAAAGAACAAAAAAACAAAATCAGCCCGGAGAAAACCCACGCAAGCACGGGGAGAATGCGCAACTTCCACAGACACCGGCCCAAATCCATGTGTCTGCCCAGCAATCAGTGATAGTCACTGAGCTGTCGTCTTGCCCAGTATCTGGTCCAGTTTAGGCACACACTAACGACATGAAGTACTAGGCCAATCTCAAACAACCAAGAGCAGCCCCAGTATGACCCATCGCATGTATGCCCCTCATTGGACATGAGGTGGACCGACTTAAAACCTGTGAATGAAAAGGAAAAAAAACATTATTATTGTACCATATCCATTTACCTTACCAGGGACGCCCCAATGCTAATGACCCTTATTTAAAACAATCTCCTATATCCACCCATCTCCAACCTGCTCATGTGCCTGTCTAAGTTACTCTTAAATGACTCTACTGTGTTTGCCTCCACCACCTTACTTGGCAGAGCATTCCATACCCCCACTACCCTCTGTGTGAAAAACCTCCCTCTAATATCTGTGTTGTACCGCTCCCCCCTCACCTTAAGTCCATGGCCCCTTGTACTATGTGTCTCTAACATAGGAAATAGCTTACCTCTCTTTACTCTATCTATACCCTTCATAATCTTATATACCTCTATTGGATCCCCCCTCAGTCGCCGTCTTTCAAGGGAAAAGAGCCCCAATTTCTTCAATCTTTCCTCATACCCCAGACCTTCCATACCAGGCAACATCCTGGTAAACCTCCTCTGCACTCTCTCCAGAGTCTCCACGTCCTTCTGGTAGTTAGGCGACCAGAACTGGACGCAGTACTCTAAATGCAGCCTAACCAATGTTCTGTACAACTGCAACATTAGACTCCAGTTCTTATATTCTATACCCCTTCCTATAAAAGCTAACATAGCATAAGCTTTCTTCACCACACTCTCCACTTGCACTGCCACCATCAAAGACTTGTGCACTTGCACCCCCATGTCTCGCTGCGATTCTATACTCCTTACGGGCTTACCCTTTATCATATAATTCCCCCCTACATTATTCCAGCCAAAATGCATCACCTCACATTTATCCGGATTAAACTCCATTTGCCATGAATCTGCCCAATCAACCAGCCTATCAATATCCCGCCGTATTGCCAGACACTGCTCCTCACTGCCTGCCAATCCAGCCATTTTGGTGTCATCAACAAATTTGCTGATCACACCACTTACTCCCTCTTCCAAGTCATTTATGTACACTACAAAGAGAAGAGGTCCCAGTACCGAGCCCTGCGGCACACCAGTAGTGACAGACCTCCAGCTAGAAAAGGACCCCTTCACAACTACTCTCTGACTCCTCTTTGCAAGCCAGTTCTCTACCCATCTAGATACCTGACCACATATCCCATGAGCTTTAATCTTCTGTACCAACCTACCGTGAGGGACTTTGTCAAACGCCTTACTGAAATCCATATAGACGACATCAACGGCTCGTCCTCCGTTGACTGTTTTTGTCACCTCCTCAAAGAATTCTACCAGATTCGTAAGGTAAGACTTCCCCTTTACAAAGCCATGCTGCGTATCCTTAATCAGATCGCAACGCTCCAAGTGCGCATACATCCTATCCCTGAGAATCCTCTCCATCAACTTGCCTACCACTAACATTAAACTCAACGGCCTATAGTTACCTGGGCTATCCCTCCTACCCTTTTTAAACAACGGTACCACGTTCGCTATCCTCCAGTCCTCTGGGACCTCATCTGTGTCCAAAGAAGAGACAAAGATTTGCGTCAGAGGCCCAGCAATCTCATCCCTCGCCTCTCTAAGCAGCCGAGGATAAATGCAATCGGGCCCTGGAGATTTATCGGTTTTAATGCCCTCTAAAAGCCCTAACACTTCTTCCTTCGTAATCGATAGATCTTTCAATTAGTCTACCGCTCCCTCAATGACCGTACCAGACATCAAGCCCCTCTCCTTTGTGAATACCGACGCAAAGTATTCATTCAGGATCTCCCCCATTCCCTCTGCCTCGAAGCACAATTCCCCACATCTGAACCTAAGAGGACCGATTTTACCCCTAACCACCCTTTTGTTCTTAAGATTGGAGTAAAATGCCTTTGGATTCTCCTTAATCCTACGTGCCAAAGCCATCTCATGCCCCCTCTTTGCTCTCCTAACGCCCCGTTTGAGATCCCTCCTACTCTCTCTATATTCCTCCAACGCTGTCTCCGTTCCCAGTTGCTTAGACCTGACATATGCCTCTTGTTTCTTCCTAACCAGGTCTTCTATATCTCTGGTAATCCACGGCTCTCTAATCCTACATTTCCCATCCTTTCTCCTAACCGGCACATGCCTTTCCTGCACCCATTGCAGTTTTCCCTTGAACCTTCCCACCATACCAGGCAACATCCTGGTAAACCTGCTCTGCACCCTTTCCAATGCCTACGCATCTTTCTCATAATGCGGTGACCAGAACTGTATGCAATACTCCAAGTGCGGCCGCACCAGAGTTTTGTACAGTTGTAACATGACCTCACGGCTCCGAAATTCAATCCCTCTACCAATAAAAGCTAACACACCGTACGCCTTCTTAACAACCTTATCAACCTGGGTGCCAACTTTCAGGGAGCGATGCACATGTACCCCGAGATCTCTCTGTTTGTCAACACTACTAAGAGTCCTTCCATTAGCCCTATATTCTGTACTCCTGTTACTCTTACCAAAGTGAATCACCTCACACTTTTCCGTATTAAACTCCATTTGCCACCTCTCGGCCCAGCTCTGCAGCTTATTTATGTCCCTCTACAAACTGTAACACCCATCCTCACTGTCTACAACTCCTCCGACTTTGGTATTGTCAGCAAATTTACTAACCCATTCTTCTACACCCTCATCTAGGTCATTTATAAAAATGACAAACAGCAGTGGCCCCAAAACAGATCCTTGAGGTACACCACTTGTAACTGAACTCCAGGTTGAATATTTCTCATCAACCACCACCCTTTGTCTTCTATCAGCTAGCCAATTCCTGATCCAAACTGCTAAATCACCCTCAATCCCATGCATCTGCATTTTAAGAACATAAGAACATAAGAACATAAGAAATAGGAGCAGGAGTAGGCCATCTAGCCCTTCGAGCCTGCCCCGCCATTCAATAAGATCATGGCTGATCTGTTGTGGCTCAGTTCCACTTTCCCGCCCTCTCCCCATAACCCTTAATCCCCTCTCTTATCAAGAACCCATCAACCCGCTTCTTAAAAATATTTAGCGAGGCAGCCTCCACCACTTCAACGGGCAGAGAATTCCAGAGATTCACCACCCTTTGAGTGAAGAAGTTCCTCCTCAACTCCGTTCTAAACCGCCTCCCCTTTATCTTGAGGCTGTGCCCCCTAGTCCTACTGTCTTTTTTGAGCGGGAAGAGTCTCTCCACCTCTATCCTATCCATCCCATTCATCATCTTATACGTCTCAATGAGATCTCCCCTCATTCTTCTAAACTCTAACGAGTACAAGCCTAGTTTATTCAGCCTCTCCTCATAGCTCAATCCCCTCAACTCCGGTATCAGCCTAGTAAACCTCCTCTGCACTCCCTCCAGGGCCAAAATATCCTTGCGCAGGTGCGGTTTTCTGCAATAGCCTACCATGGGGAACCTTATCAAACGCTTTGCTAAAATCCATATACACCTCGTCAACTGCCTGACCCTTATCCAACTCTTTGGTCAGCTTTTCAAAAGCTCAATAAGGTTTGTGAGGCACGACCTACCCTTCACGAAACTGTGTTGACTATCCCTAATCGGTTTATCCCTAATCAATATGATAGACCGATCTCAATCACACCAAAACCAATGGATCAGATCAGAGATCTGCTGTCTTGCCAAATCCACTCAGAAATAGTGTTAGACATGGAACAAATGTTGGACATGCCAGTTACATTAGGCGACACAGTGGTCAGCACTGCTGCCTCACAGCGCCAGGGACCAGGGCTCAATTCCAGCCTTGGGTGACTGTACGTGTAGAGTTTGCATATTTTCCCTGTATCTGTGTGAGTTACCTTCCACAGTCCAACGGTGTACAGTTTCACCTGACTGGCTATGCTACGTTGTCCCTAAGTGTCTCAGAGTGTGTAGATTAGGGGGATCAGTGGGCCATATATGTGGAGTTACAGAGATAGGGCCTGGATATGATATTCTTTCAAAGAATTGGTGAAGACTCAATGAGCCAAAGGGCCTCCTTCTACACTGTGGGAATTGTATGATTCTATAAACATGCCACAAGAATTCCATCATTACTGATGAGGGAACCCAGAGCATCAGTGCCACCTTCAGCCAGAAGTGCTGAGAAGAATGATTAATCTCAGCCTCCTCCTGAGGTCCCCAGCATTACAGATATCAATTTGATTCACTGCATGTGAGGTAAAGAAATGACTGAAGGCACTGCGTACTGTAAAATCTGTCAGCCTGGCAGTACCCCAGCAATGGTACTGAAGAATTGTGTTCCATAACTAGCCATTCCCTGAGCCAAACTGTTCCAGTACAGCTACAACTCTGGATCTACCGGACAATGTGGAAAAAAGCAGGGCAAATCCAATCTGGTGAATTACTACTCCATCAGTCTGCTCTTGATCATCAGAAAAGTGTCATCCTTCCAGTGCCTCATGAACGTCACTGCAGGAGTTCCTCAGGGTGATGTCCGAAGCCCAACCACCTTCAATTGTTTTATCAATGATCTTCCTTCCATTATAAGGTCAGAGTGAGGATGCTCACTAATGATTGTACAATGCTCAGTACTGTTCACAATTCCTCAGATACTGAAACAGTCCATGTCCATAAACAGCAAGACCTGAACAAAACACAAAATGCTGGAAAATCCCAGCATCCTGACAGCTTCTGTGGAGAGAGAACAGCTAACCCTTCGAATCTGGGTGACTCTTCGACAGAGCTAGAGTCTAAAGGTCTGAAGAACGTTCAGGCTTAACCTGAGAAATGGCAAGTAATGTTTCACTCCACAAATGCCAGGGAAGGACCATCTCCAACAGAAGGGAATCAAAACCATATTCCCTTTACATTGAATGGCAGCACCATCACTGAATCCTCGACCATCAACATCCTGAGTGGTGGGGCCGCACTGGGACCATCGAACAGACACTGAACTGTAAACACTGTGGCTCCAAGGGTAGATCACACTCTGGGAATTTGAAGATGAGGAACTCACCTCCTGTCTCCCAAATTTTTGCCCACCATCTGCAAGGCACAAGTCAGCAGTGTGATGGACCTATTCAGTATACTCAGCAAGGGTCTCAAATGTCCTGGTGGTGTGCTGTGCGCTATACAACCTGGAGTTAGAGTGGAGAAGTTTTGAACAAAGTGTGATGCAATACATGTTGACCATATGCTTCATGACGAGGAACCCCTGAGTATCTGTGCAGTTGTACACCCAGGTCCCTTTGCCTATTAGTATTAATATTTCATTGTGGGCTATGGCTACTAACACTGTCCACACGGCAACATCATCAGCTTCCAGTTGAAATATCGATACTTTCCAACCATTATCTTCACAGAATTGTTACGGTTCACAATGAGGCCATTTGGCTCATCGTGCCTGTACTAGCTCACCAAATTAGCATTAAGATTGTCTTTTTCTCGTATCCTCGCTCATTGTTTCTATTCAAATAATCATCTAATTCCTTTCTGACTGCTTTGATACAGCCTCCCTTCACCACACTTCCCGGCTGTAATTCCAGACCCGAACCACTGGCAGTGTGAAAAAGGTTTCTCTCTCATCATCTTCAACCCCACCACACACTCCATTCCCGAGCCACTGACCATCCCATGTCCCTCCCTGTGACTCAGGGTAAGGACATGGGAATCCTCAGCTCTTCCCTTTCACCATCATCCTTTTTTTCATTTAATCACTTCGGCACTTCCATTTTGTCCTTTCCCTGTCACCCACCGATTCCCCAGCTCCCTGTCACTTCAAACAAATTAATTCACTGCTACTTCCAATTTAAAATGTTAACTAATTCAACTAAATCTGTTTCTGTCTTCACAGATATTGCCTGACCTATTGAAAGTTTCCATCATATTTCAGATTTACTGCATTAATATAACTTTGCCTTCTGTATGAACTGAAGTTGAGTTTCTTGAATGATCCGTGCTGTACATTATTATTGTTAATGATCTTATTCTTAAAAACACTGTGGATTTACCCTGATTCCTGTTATTTTTCCCTCTCTGATCTCCAGTCTCTGGGATAATGCTCTCACCGATTCTTGTGCCGAGGACCTGGCCTCTGCTCTCAGTACAAACCGCTCACTGATAGATCTGAATCTGTGTCGCAATAAACTGGGAGATTCAGGAGTGAAACGGCTGTCTGTGGCTCTGAGGAATCCGGACTGTAAAATACAGAAACTGAAGTAAGTAGCAAACTGTGTGAGATTGTATTTATAAGAACATAAGAAATAGGAGCAGGAGTAGGCCATCTAGCCCTTCGAGCCTGCCCCGCCATTCAATAAGATCATGGCTGATCTGTCGTGGCTCAGTTCCACTTTGCCGCCCTCTCCCCATACCCCTTAATCCTCTCTCTTATCAAAAACCCATCAACCCGCGTCTTAAAAATATTTAGCGAGGCTGCCTCCACCACTTCAGCGGGCAGAGAATTCCAGAGATTCACCACCCTTTGAGTGAAGAAGTTCCTCCTCAACTCCGTTCTAAACTGCACCCCCCCTTTATCTTGAGGCTGTGCCCCCTAGTCCTACTGTCCTTTTTGAGCGGGAAGAGTCTCTCCACCTCTATCCTATCCATCCCATTCATCATCTTATATGTCTCAATGAGATCTCCCCTCATTCTTCTAAACTCTAACGAGTACAAGCCTAGTTTATTCAGCCTCTCCTCATAGCTCAATCCCCTCAACTCCGGTATCAGCCTAGTAAACCTCCTCTGCACTCCCTCCAAGGCCAAAATATCTTTGCGCAGGTGCGGCGCCCAAAACTGCACACAGTACTCCAGCTGCGGCCTCACCAATGCCCTATACAGCTGCAGCAAGACCTCCTTACTTTTATATTCCATCCCCCTCGCGATGAAGGCCAGCATCCCATTCGCCTTCCTGACCACCTGCTGCACCTGCAAGCTGGGTTTTTGCGACTCATGCAAAGGACCCCGAGGTCCCTCTGCACCGTCGCCTGCTACAGTTCTTCTCCACGTAAGTAATAGTCCTTCCTACCATTATTCCTACCAAAGTGGACCACCTCACACTTGCCAACATTAAATTCCATTTGCCATTTCCTGGCCCATTCGCCCAGCCTATCTAGATCCTTCTGCAGACTCTCCACACCCTCCGCACAATTTGCCGTTACCCCAATCTTGGTGTCATCAGCAAATTTCGACACCCTACACTCGGTTCCCTCCTCCAGATCATCTATATAAATGGTAAAAAGCTGAGGCCCCAGCACCGACCCCTGGGGCACTCCACTAGTCACCATCTGCCAATCCGAATAGCACCCACTGACCCCCACTCTCTGCCTCCTATTTGACAACCAATCCTCTATCCACGCTAACACCCTACCCCCAACTCCATGTCCCTCTACCTTCTGCAATAACCTCATGTGAAGTACTTTGTCAAACGCCTTCTGAAAATCCAGAAAGACCACATCCACCAGCTCTCCTCTATCCACTGCCCTAGACACATCCTCATAGAACTCCAGTAAATTTGTCAGACACGAGTTCCCTTTAATGAAACCGTGCTGCGTCTGCTCTATCAAGCAATTCCCTTCAGGATGCCTCGCAATTTCCTCCTTAATGACGGATTCTAACATTTTACCTACCACAGACGTTAAACTAACCGGCCTAATATTCCCCACCTTTTGCCTGGCACCCTTCTTAAACAACAGTGTAACATTAGCCGTTTTCCAATCTTCCGGCACTTCCCCTGAATCCAGCGACGTCTGGAAAATAACCACCAAGGCATCCACTATCACCTCCGCCATTTCTTTCAGAACCCTCGGATGCATTCCATCCGATCCTGATCCACAATTAGTCCCTCCAGTCTGTCGAGCACCGCCTCTCTAGTAACAGTAATGTCATTAAGACCCTCCAGCCCTACCACCTTTCCATCACAAACACCTGGCAAATTATTCACGTCCTCCTCCGTGAAGACAGAAACAAAAAAGTTATTCAATACCCATCCCCATATCCCCATCCCCTACCAATACCCATATCCCCATCCCCTACCACTAGGTCCCCTTTCTCATCCTCTAAAGGACCAACGTTCACCCTAGCCAGCCTCTTCCTTTTTATATATTTATAAAAACTCTTGCTATCCTTTTTTATATTAAGCGCTAGCCCAGCTTCATAGTTTCTCCTACCCTTCTTTATCAACTTCTTTGTCAATTTTTGTTGACATTTAAACCTCTCCCAATCCTCTTCTTGCCCACTACTCTTAGCTACTCTAAATGCCTCCGCTTTTAATTTAACACTTTCCTTCACCTCCTTCGTTATCCACAGCTTATTACCTCTCCTCCTACGGTCCTTTTTGACCATCGGAATAAATTTCCGCTGAGCACCAAGAAAGATCTCCTTAAAGATCCTCCACTGCTCCTCAGCAGACCCTCCCTCCAACGCGCTCCCCCAGTCAACATTCGCCAATTCTTCTCTCATCCTACCGTACTCCCCTCTATTCAAACAAAGTACGCGTGTCTGGGAACCCACTTTCTCCTCCTCCATCTGCACCAGAAACTCCACCATACAATGATCACTCTCCCCAAGAGGATCCTTCACCACAAGGTCCCTAATTCTACCCGCAAAAAGTAATCTGGCCAGTATGGGGAACCAAGCACAAAATAGCACCAAGGCACTGTATACAGCATAACACACCCTCTCACAGAGAGAGACAGGGAGAGAGAGAGACAGGGAGAGAGAGAGAGACAGGGAGAGAGAGAGAGACAGGGAGAGAGAGAGAGACAGGGAGAGAGAGAGACAGGGAGAGAGAGAGACAGGGAGAGAGAGAGAGACAGGGAGAGGGAGAGAGACAGGGAGAGAGAGAGAGAGACAGGGAGAGAGAGAGAGACAGGGAGAGAGAGAGACAGGGAGAGCAGTGACCCTCTAACCTAAACCAAACCCTTTCCATCCATAAACCTATCCACGGATCTCTTAAACGCCCCCAAATTAGGCACATTTACAACTGCAGCAGGCAGGGCATTCCAATCCCTCACCACCCTCTGGGTAAAGAACCTACCCCTGACATCCGTCCTATAACTACCACCCCTTAATTTAAAGCTATGCCCCCTCGTGCTAGCTTTCTCCATCCGAGGAAAAAGGCTATCACTGTCCACCCTATCTAATACGATGGAAACTTTCAACAGGTCAGGCAATATCTGTGAAGACAGAAACAGATTTAGTTTCAGTTCAGTTAGCTAAAATTAGAACTTGGAAATAGCAGTGAAATAAATTGTTTGAAGTGACAGGGAGCTGGGGATGGGCGGATGACAAGGAAAGAACAAAATGGAAGTGCCGGAGTGATTAAATGACAAAAAGGATGATGGAGAAAGGGAAGAGCACAGGATTCCCATGTCCTTACCCTGAGTCACAGGGAGAGACATGGGATGGTCAGTGGCTCAGTCCCCTCTTAGCCGCCTTCTTTCTAACGAAAACAACCTCAAATCCCTCAGTCTCTCCTCCACCACACACAGCCTCCCTCCACCACACTTCCCGGCTGTAATTCCAGACCCGAACCACTGGCAGTGAGAAAAAGGTTTCTCTCTCATCATTTTCAACCCCACCACACACTCCATTCCTGAGCCACTGACCATCCCATGTCTCTCCCTGTGACTCAGGGTAAGGACATGGGAATCCTGAGCTCTTCCCTTTCACCATCATCCTTTTTGTCATTTAATCACTCCGGCACTTCCATTTTGTTCTTTCCTTGTCACCCGCCCATCCCCAGCTCCCTGTCACTTCAAACAATTTATTTCACTGCTATTTCCAAGTTCTAATTTTAGCTAACTGAACTGAAACTAAATCTGCTTCTGTCTTCACAGATATTGCCTGACCTGATGAAAGTTTCCATCGTTTTTCAGATTTACAGCATTAATATAATTTTGCCTTCTGTATGAACTGAAGTTTTGTTTCTTGAATGTCCCGCGCTGTACATTATTCTTATTAATGATCTTATTAAAAACACTGTGGATTTACCCTGATTCCTGTTATTTTTCTCTCTCTGATCTCCAGCCTGTTTGGTAATGATCTCACTGATTCTTGTGCCGAGGACCTGGCCTCTGCTCTCAGAACAAACCGCTCACTGATAGATCTGAATCTGAGTTACAATAAACTGGGAGATTCAGGAGTGAAACAGCTGTCTGTGGCTCTGAGGAATCCGGACTGTAAAATACAGACACTGCAGTAAGTAGCAGACTGTGTGAGACTGTGTTTATAATAACTGAATATTCAACAATATAATTTGACTGCTGGTATTTGCATAAAAAAACACTGCCCATTACTATTGGTGTCAGTTATGAATAAAGAAAACTGCTTTTCCTCTGACTCCTGTTGCTTCTCTCTCTGATCCCTGAGCAATGGGATGTCAGTCCCACAAATACTGATGTTGCGCGAGTCGGGGAATAACGTTATGGTGCACCCTCTGAGGTTCTCTCCTCCTCCTCAGATGTGCACAGCTCTCCCCGGACACAGCATCCATTGATTTGTGAAAGGGGGGAGAGTGAATAGATGACAGTAAATGGAGGACAGGACATGGTGGTGGAGTCTCGCTGTTAGTATCAGATGACAGTACAGAAGCGAGAGGTGAACTTAGTTCCAATGATCAAGATACAGAATCAGTTTGGGTAGAGATAAGAATTAACAAAGTTAAAAGATCGCTTGTGGGAAGCATTTATAGACCCCTAACAATATTCAGAATCTCTGACACAGTACACAGGAAAAATAATGGGATTTTGTAAAAACATACTGCAATAATCACGGGTGATTTTAATTTTCATATACAAAGAACAGAAAACGGTAACACCAAACAGCTTGAGATTCCTTTCCAAGCCACACAACATCCTGACTTGGAAAATATTGCTTTGCCATCATTACTATGGGATCATAATCCTGGATGTTCCTTCCTAACGGCATTGTATCGGATGGCTGCAGAATTTAAGAAGATGGTTCACCACCCCCTTCTCAAGGGCAATTGGAGATTGGCTGTTTGCATTGCCCATGATACCATCATCTTATGAAAGAATTAATAAAGACCAGTGCTACCCACTGAAGGGATGGGGAATTGTGCCTGTGTGTAACTCAAACACAGTCACAGAGGAGAGAGAAAACAGCTGTTACAGGGCAAATAGAGTGACCATTGAGCAGGTCAGAGGGTTTCTAAAGATAGATCTGATGGAACCCTTCAACATGCCCAGCAAGGGTCTCAAATATCCTGGTGTTGTGCTGTGCTCTGTACAACCTGGAGTTAGAGTGGAGAAGCTTTGAACAAAGTGTGACTTTGAACAAGTGCGATGTTGACCGGATGCTTCATGATGAGGAACCCCATGGACCACAGGCCAGGGACCATGGGATATGTGTCAGGGAGGATGGAGATTAACTATTACAGATATGTTTTACATGAATCTTACTCACACAGCCATTCAATGTAATAAATCTTCCACCTTCTGCTCCCCGTTGCTGTTTCTGTGAATGTTCTACCATTTCCCTGGAGCCGTCACTACATGAGACAAAGACATTGGAAATGTATTCACATCATTCAGTGGAATATTTCTGATCTCTCATTCCCAGTGAACTGTTGAAAACCCAGTAATGTGGTGAAGGATTGTTTTAGTAGTGCACCATCTCTGAATTTATTAAAAACACATGCATAACAAGGTGACCGGCAATAACAAAGTATAACCCCGTGAAACCCAAGGAGGCAACCCTACCCTGACAAACACAGCCATTCCTGCACTTTCTGCTGAGCTACAGGCAGGATCTTTACCTCTCTCTCTGGGAATTTCGATGACCGTGGTCTTTGTCCTTGGATTTTGAGTCCTGGAAGGATCCGGCCGACTGTGGGTCCCCTGCACAGATACTGGAGTTGTCCCTGTCATCATAGCTTCATGAGGTGTTTGTGTGACGGTCGGAGAAGAAGACCCACTGCCCACACCAGGGACATCCTGAGAGGAGCCCCCAGATGCTGCAGGCAGTTAATGCTATATCCATTCAGGGCAAACTGGACCCTCCCTGCTCAGCTGAGGAGTGAGAGGTCCTGACAGTGGCTCCAGGCACATTTTCTCCTCTCGTCCAGCCACTGCTTCACAGAGCTCATGGAGGTGGTGATAACAAGCAGGTCTCTGTGTATCTCCAGTGGGTGATAGGCTGGATGTGACTCTCCATGAAGGTCACCAATCTCTCTGTGGAGGATGTTATTTGTGCTCATACCTGAGACATGGTAACACTGCTGGCCTGGATTGACTCCTCCATCCTTTGTGTATGGATACACACAGCCTTTGGAAACTCCACCGGATGTTAAAATACCTTACACTGCAGCTGCAGTGTCTGCTGCATTGTTAAAGATTCCAGTCATATTTCACCTTCCACAAGCTGGCTCTGTCCTCTCTGCTCAAAGTTAAGTTCAGTCACACTATTACTGCCTCCATCAGCTGCTCGGGTTTGTGTATGCTGTCCTGTGCTGCCAGATTGTAACCCCTTTGCTAATCGTGTGAGACAGTATCTGCTCTGGTGGACGTTATGGGGAATAATGTAACAGAGCACCCTCTGAGGACCCCTCCTCTTCCAAGGTAGACACTTGTCTCCCTCTCACCACAGCTGTTGATCCGTGAGAGAGTGAAGAATGTTAGAGGGTAATGCAAATTCCAACATGTCCTGGAGACTGTTCCTAACCCAGAGCTCCATCTGACCAATGGTGAACACACAAGCACCAGGTTTTGGACTCAGCAGCAGAGCCCCTCCTGTGCCCATCACTCACTCACTCACTCTCTCTGGATCCACAACCCATCTCACCATCAGTGATTGCCCACCCAGCCTCCAGGTCTCCCAGCTCCAGCACTTCATCTTCCATTGGCATAAGGATAACACAATCCAGATACTGTCACTCTTGGCTCCTTCTCTGACGCTCTGTGCCCTCTTCTACAAACACATAAATTTCCATTGTTACTCACCCATCAAAGACACACACAAGCCTATGGTGCTGCCAGACTGCCCATCATGGGCCCACCAGGACGGTCACTCAGTGTGGGCAGTGCAGCAGTCATCTCTGACTGACCGGAACCCTTCACAGAGAGGCTGACATGTTCCTGAAGATTGATGCTGCTGTTTGGACATTGCCAGTGTCTGGGTGGAGATGTTCTTTCCACAATTTCTCTTCCATCCTTATTCACATATCAGCCTGTAAGTTTAACACTCACCTTGTCAGAACATATCAGGTTATTGATCCTTTTGCCTCACTGCAGCCACGTGCTGCCTGCTCTGGCCCTCGGCAGTTTCTATCCAGACTTGCTTGGGTTGATGTGACAGGTCTCCTCCTCCAGTCCTGAGGGAACAGAACCTCCCTCCAAACCAATATAGCCTTGAGAATTTCCAGGGAAGTGTCAGTGAATTGGGTTTAATCTGCCTTCTGCCATTTCAGCCCTTTGTTCATTAACCAGGGCTCCCTCACTGCTCCCTTCAGAGCCTTTAAAAGTGCTGCTGGCTGCCTTTAAATCTGGTGCCAGCTTTGCCTGAATGGGATCTTCCCCTGCAGCCAGTGGTTAAGCTCTGGAATGCACAGGGTTTTGGGGGAAGGTGGGGGAATGACACTTAGTGAGTTGCTCATTCGGAGAGTCAGTGCAGACACAATGGGCCGAATGGCTTCCTTCTGCTCTGTAACAATTCTGCGATTCTGCCTGTGCTGCCTGAGTGGACGGATTCCCCTAACCTGTCAGATATTAATGTGTCCGTTCTGGTTATGTGTGGGGTTGGTTAGTTCAGTTGGTTTGGTGTCTGGAGTGTGATGTAGAATGATGCTAATGTTGAGGGTTTGGTCCTCGTACCGACTGTGGGGGTTCATGGAGTCCCACCTCCTCCCATTGCCCCACGGTTATTAAGTTGTGTCCCTGAAGCTACATGGAACAAATTGTCTCTCTCTCTATTGGAGAGAAATATTAATATTTCATTGGGAACTATGGCTACTAACACTGTCCACACGGCATCATCACCAACTCCCAGCTGAAATATCGATACATTTCCAACCATTATCTTCACAGAATTGTTCCGGTTCACAATGAGGCCATTTGGCCCATTGTGTCTGTACTAGCTCACCAAATCATAAGAACATAAGAAATAGGAACAGGAGTAGGCCATCTAGCCCTTCGAGCCTGCCCCGCCATTCAATAAGATCATGGCTGATCTGAAGTGGCTCAGTTCCACTTTCCACTTTCCCCCCATAACCCCCAATCCCCTTGCCTACCAAAAACCCATCTACCCGCGTCCCAAACATATTCAGCATTAGGAATTTGTGTCATTCTCCAGCCCTTTTCTCGTATCCTCTCTCATTGTTTCTATTCAAATAATCATCTCATTCCTTTCTGACAGCTTCGATACAGCCTCCCTCCACCACACTTCCCGACTGTAATTCCAGACCCGAACCACTGGCAGTGTGAAAAAGGTTTCTCTCTCATCATCTTCAAACCCACCACACACTCCATTCCTGAGCCACTGACCATCCCATGTCCCTCCCTGTGACTCAGGGTAAGGACATGGGAATCCTGTGTTCTTCCCTTTCACCATCATCCTTTTTGTCATTTAATCACTCCGACACTTCCATTTTGTTCTTTCCTTGTCACCCGCCCATCCTCAGCTCCCTGTCACTTAAAACAATTTAATTCACTGCTACTTCCAAGTTCTAATTTTAGCTAATTGAACTGAAACTAAATCTATTTCTCTCTTCACAGATATTGCCTGACCTGATGAGAGTTTCCAACATATTTATTCATATTTCAGATTTACAGCATTAATATAATTTTGCCTTCTGTGTGAACTGAAGTTGTGTTTCTTGAATGTCCCGTGCTGTACATTATTATTGTTAATGATCTTATTCTTAAAAACACTGTGGATTTACCCTGATTCCTGTTATTTTTCTCTCTCTGATCTCCAGCCTGAATTACAACGTTCTCACCGATTCTTGTGCCGAGGACCTGGCCTCTGCTCTCAGTACAAACCGCTCACTGATAGATCTGGATCTGGGTTACAATGAACTGCAAGATTCAGGAGTGAAACGGCTGTCTCAGGCTCTGAGGAATCCGGACTGTAAAATACAGACACTGGAGTAAGTAGCAGACTGTGTGAGATTGTGTTTATAATAACCGAATATTCAACAATATAATTTCACCACTGGTATTTGTATAAAAACACTGCCCATTACTATTGGTGTCAGTTATGAATAAGGAAAATTGCTTTTCCTCTGACTCCTGTTGCTTCTCTCTCTGATCCCTGAGCAATGGGATGTCAGTCCCACAGATCCTTATGTTGAGGGAGTGGGGGAATAACGTTATGGTGCACCCTCTGAGGTTCTCTCCTCCTCCTCAGATGTGCACAGCTCTCCCCGGACACAGCATCCATTGATTTTTGAAAGGGGGAGAGTGAATAGATGGCAGTAAATGGAGGACAGGACGTGGTGGTGGAGTCTCGCTGTTAGTAACAGATGACAGTACAGTAGCGAGAGGTGAACTTAGTTCCAATGATCAAGATACAGAATCAGTTTGGGTAGGGATAAAGGATTAGCAAAGTTAAAGGATCTCTTGTGGGAGTCATTTAATCTCCTCTAACAATATTCAGAATCTCTGACACAGTGCACAGGAAAAACAATAGGTTCTTGTAAAAACGCACTGCAATAATCACGGGCGATTTTAAGTCCACATACAAAGAAAAACAAAGAATCACACAACACAGTAACAGGCCTTCAATTCACCAAGCGTGACTCCTAAGGTGAGAGGGCAGCGTGGGATCCAAGGGGCTTTGGCCTTGTGGATCCAGAACTGGCTTGCCTGAAGAAGGCAGAGAGTGGTTGTGGATGGGTCTTTTTCTGCATGGAGGTCAGTCACCAGTGGAGTGCCCCAGGGATCTGTTCTAGGACCCTTGCTGTTTGTCATTTTCATAAATGACCTGGATGAGGAAGTGGAGAGCTGGGTTGGTAAGTTCACAGACGTGGTGTTGTGGACAGTCTGGAGGGATGTCAGAAGTTGCAGTGTGACATAGATAGGATGCAAGTCTAGGTGGAGAAGTGGCAGATGGACTTCAATGCAGATAAATGTGTAGTGGTCCATTTTGGTAGGTCCAATGGGATGAAGGAATATAATATCAAGGGTAGGACTCTTGTCAGTGTTGAGGAGCAGAAGGACTTTGGGGTCCGGGTCCATAGGACTCTTAAATCGGCCTCGCAGGTGGAGGATGTGGTCAAGAAGGTGTATGGTGTACTGGCCTTCATTAATCGAGGGATTGAGTTTAGGAGTCAGGAGATAATGCTGCAACTTTATAAGACCCTATCAGACCCCACTCGGAGTACTGTGCGCAGTTCTGGTCGCCTCACTACAGGAAGGATGTGGAAGCTACCAAGAGGGTGCAGAGGGGATTTACAAGGATGTTGCGTGGATTGAAAAGCATGCCTTATGAAGATAGGTTGAGGGAGCTGGGACTCTCTCCCTGGAGAGACAAAGGTTGAGAGGCGACCTGATAGAGGTTTATAAAATGTTGAGAGGAATAGATAGGGTGGATTCTCAGAGGCTATTTCCCAGGGCTGAAATGGTCTCTATGAGAGGACACAGGTTTAAGTTGTTGGGGAGCAGATACAGAGGAGATGTTAGGGGTAAGTTTTTCACTCAGAGGGTGGTGAGTGAGTGGAATCAGCTGCCGTCAGTGGTACAAAGAACAAACAAAGAACAAAATCAGCCCGGGAAACAGGCCCTTCAGCCCAACGAGCCCACGCCGCCATCTCAACACCACCAGTCCCTCTCTCCACCCACGACCCCTGTCTAATATTTTATGGCCATCCAGATTGAGGGAAAACTGATTTAGGGACAATTTATTCCTGCCAATCAGCACATCTTTGGGGTGTGGGAGGAAACCGGAGCACCTGGAGAAAACCCACGTAAGCACGGGGAGAATGCGCAAACTCCCACAGACACCGGCCCAAATCCACGTGTCTGCACAGCAATCAGCGATAGTCACTGAGCTGTCGTCTTGCCCAGTATCTTGTCCAGTTTAGGCACACACTAACGACATGAAGCCCTCGGCCAATCCTGAACAACCAAGAGCAGCCCCAGTACGACGCATCGCGTGTATGCCCCTCGTTGAATACAAGGCGGACCGACTTAAAACCTGTGAATGAAAAGAGAAAAACATTATTATCATACTATACCCATTTACATTACCAGGGACGCCCCAATGCTAATGACCCTTATTTAAAAGTTCTCCTGTATCCACCCATCTGCAATTCAGTCATGTGCCTGTCTAAGTTACTCTTAAAGGACTCTCGCGTGTTTGCCTCCACCACCTTGCTTGGCAGAGCATTCCATACCCCCACGACCCTCTGTGTGGTGGTAGAGGCGAACTCGCTGGGGTCTTTTAAGAGACTTCTGGATGAGTACATGGGATTTAATGGGATTGAGAGTTATAGATAGGCCTGGTAGGTATGGATATGATCAGTGCAACTTGTGGGCCGATGGGCCTGTTTGTGCTGTAGTGTTCTATGTTCTAATCCATATTCATACCCAGTACTTACTGCCCAGGAGCGGTTTCTATTCCTCTGTTCGTCTCTTGTTCGTGTGTCTATTAAGATACACCTTGGACATTGGTAACATACCTGTTTCCAGTACCTCCATTGGCAGTGCATTCCAGGCACCCACCACCCTCCTGAGTGAAAAACTTCCCCACACGTCTCCCCTAAACTTTGCCCCTCTCACCTTCATCCTGTGCCCTCTTGTATTTGATCATTCCACCCTGGAGAAAAATCTGTGATTGTCCACCATATTGATGCCTTTCATAATTGTGTAACCTCGATCAGGTCGCCCCTCAGCCTCCCTTTTTGTAGTGAAAACAATCCGTGTTTATCCAACCTCTTCTCATACCTTAACCCTCCTTGATTAGGCAACATTCTGGTAAACCTTCTTTGCTCTCTCTCGAAAGCATCCATATCCTTCTGATAGTTTGGTGAACAGAACTGCAAGCATTATTATTAATGTGGCATTATTAAAGTTTCACACAGCTGTTACGTAGCTTGCCAACTTTTATACTTGATGCCCCGGTCATGAAGACACGCATACTGTGTGCATTCTTGACTACCTTATCCACCTGTGCTGCCACTTTCAAGAATCTGTACACTTATACACACAAATCCCTTTGTAGGCCAATGCTCTGATGGATTCACCCATCGACTGTATAATTCACTTCTGAATTAGGTCTTTTGAAAAACAGCAGCAGAAGTTTTCCAGCTGTTGTTAATTTAAGGAATGTATTAGATTAAGTGAAGATGAGGCACCGGGATTGGCACTGCTGCCTCACAGCGTCAGGGACCCGGATTCATTCCAGGTCTGGACGACTGTCTGTGGAGTTTGTACATTATTCTTGTTTCTGTGTGGGTTCCCTCCGGGTGCTCCTGTTTCCTCCCATAGTCCACAATGTGCAGGTTAGGTGGATTTGACCATGCTAAATTGTCCCTTAGTTTCCAAGACGTGTAGCTTAGGGGGATTAACAATGTAAATATGTGGAGTTACGGGAAAACGGGCAACTGCCAATCTGTTAGTCTGACATTGATACTCCAGTAATCTACAGTAAGGGAAGTGATAACAGAACACTGAGGAATTAATGACAGAATTAGCCAGGGCCAACATGGAATTATGAAAGGCTGGTATGGTTAGCACAGCTGTCATCATAGCGCCAGGGACCCAGATTCAATTCCACCCTTGGTGTGTATTTTGTACAGTCTTCCCACATCTGCCTGTGTTTCCTCTGGTTCCCACCCACACTCTAAAGATGTGCTAGGTAGCTGGATTGGCCATGGTAAAAATGCCCTTAGTGTCCAACGACGTGTATGTTAGGTGGATTACCCCGGGTAAATTTGTGATGTCCTGGGGAGTGGAACTTGGTAAAATACTCAGATTATCTCGATGGGGCGAATGACCTCCTCCTACACTAGGGATTCAATAGTTGCATGATTCAAACTCGAGTGGTTATTAAAGAAAATTGGAGCACGTGGAATTGTGTATAATATACCGGCATGGATTGAGAACTGATTAATAGACAGAAACAAGGAGTTGAAATAAATGGGTTATTTTTGGGTTGACAGCCTCTAACCACTGGAGTACGGCAGGGATCAGTGTTTGGGTCTCAGCTGTTCACGATTTGTACCAATGATATGGATGTGGGGATCAAATATAATATTTCCAAATTTGTGAATAATAGAAAACTAGATGGAAATCTGAATTGTGAGGAGGATGTAAAGTTGTTTCAATGGGATGTGGAGAGGCTCAGGGAGGGTCCAAAAGTTTCCCAGGTGGACTACAGTGTGTAAAAATGTGAGGTTATCCAATTTTCCAGGGGAAAAAAGACAGAAATTAAGACAACTCCAAAGATATTTTGATATCTTGTTCATGAGGCAGTCAAAGCGAAGATGAGAGCAGTTAAGATAACAAATGGCATGTTAGACATTATTCTAAGAGGATTTGAGTTGAGGAAAAATATGCCTTACTGCAATTATATGCAGCTTTTCTAAGACTACACCTGGAGAATTATGGACAGTTCTGGTCCTCTGACCGAAGGAAAGATATACTTGGCAGGTAAAGAAGGTTCACTGCAACAGATCCAGGGACAGATGGGTTGTCCTCTGAGGAACAAAAAAACATTATTCTCAGGCCTATAGAAAAATGACAACTGACCTCATTCAAACCAACACTATTTGACAGGGTTCAATAGGCCAGATGTAGAAAGGATGTTTCCCCTTGCTGGAGGGTCTGAAACCTGGGACACAGTCTGAGAATAAGGGGCAGTTATTTAGGCTGAGATGAGGGGTATTTGTTACCCATTAGAATGCTGGTGAATCTTCGGAATTTTTTTCCCCCAGAGAGCTGTCATTCAGTTTGTGCAAGACTGAGCTCGATATATTTCTACTGATTAAAAACGTAAAGAAATACAGGGATAATGCTGGAAATGGTGTTGAAGTAAAAGATCAGCCATGATCACATTGAATGTTGGAACGGGTTTGAAGGACTGAATGGCTGATTCTGCTCCTGTTTCTTCATTTTTTTATTGCAATGGGAATGGAATGTAAGAGTCGGGAGATTTTGCTGCAGTTTTACTCAGCCTTCATTAGAACACAACTGGAGAAATGTGTATAGTGTTAGGCTCTTTACATAAGAAAGGATAGAATTCTGTAAGAACCAGTTCAGAGAAAATTCACTCGACTCATTCCGGGGATAGAGAGGTTTATTTATCGAGGAAAATTTGAACAGATTGGAGCAATGTGTATGAAGTTCAGAAGATTTAAAGGTGATGGCATTGAGACAAATACTATCCTGAGGGGATGAGACACGGTGCTTACTGAGAGGCTGTTTCTTCTTGCAAGAGAGACCACAACAAGGGGATGAATTTTAAAATGTAATTGTCAGTCCCTTAAGACTGAGAGGAGGAGAAATTTATATCTTAGATGGTCGTGAGTGAGTGGAACTCGATTCCCTTGAGACTCGTGGAGGCAGAGCCATTGAATATAGTCAAAGCTGAGTCACGAATGATTTTGGATTCAGAAGCGAATCAAGGATTATAGAGGAGCGAGCGGGAAAATAATTGTGACTACAATTAGAACAGCTGTGATGGACTCTGCTCGAGGGGCTGAATGGTCTTTGTCGACTTGCAGTTATTTTGTTCTTATCCCAGTACGTCCTTCAGACTGCTCTCTGTGCCCAGTGATGGATACACAAGCTCTATGTTTTGTCCTCACCAGGCACTCTCCTGTACGCATTCATTAGGCCACCCACTCAACCCATCTCACCAGCAGTAATTACCCACTCTGCCCCCAGGCCTTCCTGATCCAGCACTTCATCTTCCATTGGTGTAAGGATGACAAGATCTGGATGTCTCCACTCTTCTTCACTCATTCCCTGATGATATTTGCTCTCTTTCCAAACACACACATTGTTCCTCACTTATCAAACACATGCACTGGCCCAGGGTTGTCCAACGTGTGGACCAAGGGGTGAATGTGACTGGGTCGAGATGTTCTTTCTACAATTTCCCTCTCATCCTTATTCACATATCAGGCTGTGCTGCACTCACCGTGTCAGAACACATCAGGACATTGATCCTTTTCCACACTGTAACCACGTGTCTGAAACCTGCTCACCTCCCAGCAATCTCCATCCAGACTGGCTTGTAATGATGGGATAACCTCCTCCCATCCTGAGGGAACAGGACCTCCCTCCGAGCCTGAGCAGCCGGGAGGAGCCCCTCCAGGGAGGAATTAGTGATTGGGGGAATAACCCTTGCTCTGCTTTCTGACATTTCAGCCCCTCATTCAGTAAGCAGAGCTCCCTTGCTGCTCCCTCCAGAGCTGCTGTGTTTGAAAGTCCTGCTGGCTGCCTTTGGAGATGGTGCCAGCATTGCCTGAACCGGGACTGTCCCCTGCCCAGGCTGCCTCAGTGGGCAGCTCCCCCTGCCTGCCAGCCGTTAATTGTCCGCCTCTGACAATATCACCTTCATAACTCTGCCTATCCTGCCCACACAGACACACCACCCATTTCCAATCCCCATGTTGGGAATTCACAGCTTCTGGGAAAATCACAGCCATTATCTTCACCCTCACCACAAACTGCATTCCCAAACCACTGACCATCCCATGTCCCTCCCGAGCCACTCCGAGTAAGGACATGGGGATCCTGTGATTATGGTCCTGTCCCATCATCACTTTTACCATTTAATCACTCCTGTAATTCCAGTTTGTCCTTTCTTTGTTTCATCCCCAGCCACCCACCGCTGTCCCTTCAAACCTGTCAATTCACTGCCAGTTCCCAGTTCCAATGGAAGCTCAAACTTTACCCCTGTTTCTCTCTTCACAAATATTTCCCTAACCTGCTGAGCATTTCCAGTTTATTTATATTTCATTTTCAGCATTGAGTATTTCCTCATTCTACAGAAATGCAAGTTGTGTTTTTGGAATGTCTCCTACAATACATTATTATTGTTATTAACAGTATTATATAAAACACTGGGGATTGAGCCTGATTCCTGTTATTTCTCTCTCTGGTCTCCAGACTGTTTAAGAACACACTCACAGATTCTTGTGCTGAGGATCTCGTCTCCGCTCTCTGTACAAAACAGTCACTGAGGATTCTGTACCTGGGATTAAACTCCTTCACAGATCAATCTGTCCCTGCTCTCCGCCACCTCATACTGACCTGCAGGAGTCTGGAATGGATCTGGTGAGTGTTTGTGTTAATTTTTAGAGTAACAATTAAAATATAAATGAATTTAAAATATAAATGGGCCTGAATCTTCCAAGCAGCAGCAAGATAAGCAGATTGCCGGAATGTGTGAAAATTCCCCCAACCTGAAACTGCTGCATATTTCTCCCAGAATCTTCAGCACAGTGACCCCGGGGAGCTCCATCAGAGCAGAGTCGGGGAAGAGAGAGAACACACCCTAGTTACAGCACAGTGACCCCGGGGAGCCCCGTCAGAGCAGAGTCGGGGAAGAGAGAGCACACACCCTATTTACAGCACAGTGACCCCGGGGAGCTCCGTCAGAGCAGAGTCGGGGAAGAGAGAGCACACACCCTATTTACAGCACAGTGACCCCGGGGAGCTCCGTCAGAGCAGAGTCGGGGAAGAGAGAGCACACACCCTATTTACAGCACAGTGACCCCGGGGAGCTCCGTCAGAGCAGAGTCGGGGAAGAGAGTGCACACACCCTATTTACAGCGCAGTGACCCCGGGGAGCTCCGTGTGAGTTGATTGGGGGAGTGAATGGGTTGGTGTGTCGCTGGATGAATGGTTAGTCAGGGAGCTGGGGAGAGGTTGGAGGATTAGTTCTGGGTGTCGGGGGAGTGGATGAGTTGTATTGTGTTGGGTTGGAGGGTTAATCAGGAGTTTGGATGGTGACTGGGAGTTGGTCATGTTGTTGGGGTCTAAACAGATGTGGTTGTGTGGTGGGGGGTTGGGGTTGGTTAATAGCTTTGAAGAGGGTAGTGGGGTGGGGTTGGTTCTGGGGAAATGAGTTTAAGTCAGAGGTTTAGTCAAGAATGTATTCAGGAGGCAGCTGGATAGAGCACTTGGGGTGAACAGGATCAAAGGTTATGGGGAGAAAGCAGGATGAGGCTATTGAGTTGGACGATCAGACATGATGGTGATGGATGGTGGAGCAGGTTCGAAGGGCCAAATGGACTCCTCCTGCTCCGATCTTCTATGTTTCTATGTCAGGTGAGGAGAGGTTGGCTCAGGATGAGGCCAAGTTGGGAGGGTTAGTCCGATTAGTTTAAGGGCTCATGGGAGGTCGCCAGGCTGGAGGGGAGGTAGGGATGAGTGGGTCTAGTCAGATTGTGGGAGGTGTAGTATGGGGGATCAGTGGGAAGTGATTGGGGGACTCGGTTGTGCTATTCAGGTATTAGCCCAGGTGGTGAGCTGTCTAACATTACCTGAGTAAGTATCCAGGTAAATTTTGTGGATCTGTCCCAAGTCTCTGACTCTAACTGCAGCAGGGGACTTCCCCAATAGTAGTTACTACCTCTGGGACAATTCCCAGGTAGATCAGTGTGTCAGGACATCCACAGGGTCCCGATGCTCATCTTCAGTTGTGTGTCTGGTTCTCTGGTCATCCAGAAACCAGAAGATTTGTCCCATTAACTCCAGTCTCCTGTTATTTACCCTGTTGTTCAATCTGTTTATTTCCTGTTTCATCTTTAATCTGTTTCAGGTTGGGGTGGAATCAGTTCAGTCCAAATGGAAAGATACAGCTGGAGTCACTGCGGGGCTCCAGACAGGGACTGACAGTGTCAGTCTGAACATTTCAATCTGTGAACATTGCTGCTCCACCGGTTACAGTGAAATCCTGAATTGTGAAGATCTTCGACAGCTCCTTCCAAACCCTTCATTCCTGCCCCTCTCCCTCCCTATTCCATCAGCCCCTCCGGCCTGGCAGTGATTTCCCTGCTTACCTGGTTTCCCAGCTGGAAAACTGTTGTTGTTTTAGTCTCCACATTGAAGGAAAGATTGCTGCAAACCATTGTTTAAGCAGCAATGTGTTGTCAGTGTTCTCAGCAACAGAGTCTTCACCCTCCTTTCAAAATGGAGCAGCAGAGATCATTCTCCAGAGAGAGGGAAGAGTGTGTGTGATTCTGACAGTACCCAGCAGAGGACAGATTGGTCAATCTTGTCAGAGTTTCCTCTCTGTCTCTGTGAATGAATTAAAGGCTCCACCAGCCTCTCCTCAAAACCTCTTTCACTATCTGGGGATTAAAGTGACACAATGCCACCATCTGCTGGCAGCTCACACCTACTGCAGGCGCTGCTCTGTGTGAGCCTCAGACAAGTTCAAAGTCCCATGTCTGCATCTGGGAACCGGTTACTGCAGTGTGAATATTGAACAATATTGACAGGGATTGGAGTTTACAGCAGGAACCTCGGCTGGTGAATTAACCCTTTTATCACCGGGCACTGTACATGAACTCTGTTCCCTCATTGGGAACCATTGGAATGCTGAAACTAATATGTGCGCAAGCTAATAAAGAGCAGGGGGACTAGTGTAAATACTGTACATAACTTTTTAGTTTCACTCTCACTCTTAGCAGATACAGGAGCAGAATTTAAGGAATTCTGCTCATTCTGCACACAGTAAATTTTTAGGCAAGTATATAGTTTTGAAATTTAATGACTGTAATTTGTATATTACTGTAAAAATGTTTTTATTCTGCACTGTTTGCAATTTTTAGACATGTAGGTTTGCAATAGTTGTGATTTTTATGAATAAAGTATATTTTTGAAATAAAAAAAATCTGCTCATTGAGTCTTCTCCACCATTTAATCATGGCTGATAAGTTTCCAAACCCATTGTCCCATCGTTTCTCTATAACATTTGATCCCCTAACCAATCAGGAACCTATCTATCTCTGTCTTAAATACACTCAATGAACTGGCCATGCACAGCCTTCTATGGCAATGAATTCCACAGGTTCACCACCCTCTGGCTGAAGAAAGTCCTCCTCATCTCTGTGCAAAACGGTTGTCGTTTTATTCTGAGGCTGTGCCCTCGGATCATAGTCTCTCCTACAAATGGAAGCATCTTCTTCATGTCCATTCTATCCAGGCCTTTCAGTATTCTGTAGGTTTCAATGAGGATCCCCTCGTGTTTCTAAGCTCCGAGTACAGACCCAGAGTCCTCAAACACTCCTCCAACATCCAGCTTTTCATTCCCGGGATCATTCTTGTGAACCTCTCCTGGATCTTCTCCAGGGACAACACATTCTTTCTTTAGTACAGGCTCAAATTTGCTCACAATAATCCAAAGGTAGTCTGACCAGAGCCTTATAAAGCTTCAGCAACCCTGGTTTTGGTGGCACAAAATATTTTAATTTCTAAATTGGCAAAGACCTTGAGGTTAACAAATAAAACTCAGCTGATAAAGTCACTTATTACATGTCAGTGTCCCAGATTGGTCTGTCATGGTTAACCGAACAACAGGAGATTCAGATTCAGATTCCAGTCGCTTTCTCATCTGCTGGGATTTTAACTGATGATATATCTTTTGATTTGAATTATTTGTCACGTGTATTAACATACAGTGTAAAGTATTGTTTGTCGTGCACTAGACAGAGCGTAACGTTCATCGAGGAGAGAGTAGAAAATGGAGTGTTACGGTCACAGCTCTGGTGCAGTAATGCACTACGGTGAACTAATGCAAGATAGGTTCATTTAAACGTCTGACGGCAGCTGGGAAGAAGCTGTTCCTGAATCACGACCTCAGACGTAGAGCAGGAGCCAGACCAAACCGTGAAACAACCAAAAAGAATGAAATGTTTTGATTCCACATTGTTTTGCTACTCAAAGCCCTGTACATTGTAATAGATTACTTGAGATTTTTATGAATAAAGTATATTTTTGGAAAAAAAAGAATGCTTTCTATGGTGCACATTTCAAATTTACTGAGAGTCGTAGTGGACGTGTCAAATTTCCTTAGTCTGTCTGTGATCGCCTTGGACAAATATTAAATTGGAGAGATGTTAATGTTTGAATTGTAATATCTAATGGTCTAAAGTATCTGGGAGCAGAGTGGATTTGATAAAGGCTGGAATACAGACTGGGGGAATGAGCGGGAAGATGTTGTGCTGAATGAATGGTTCTTCTTGTAGGAGAGGGATGGATGGAGAGAGGGAAGGAGGATGAGGTGGACAGAGGGAGGGTGAGGTGGATACAGGGAGGGTGAGGTGGACTAATGGAGAATTTGAGAAGCTGCAGTTTCCATTTGAAGAGGTTCCCAGTGCCTCTGAGCAGCTGAACTGGGGAAGCCTTTGGGCAGAGACGGTGCTGCTGCTGTTTCCCCTCCCGGCCACCAGGGGCCCCTGTAACCCTCCTGGATGGTGCTGCAGCTGCTGCTCCTCCCAGTGTCACCTCCTGCCGCCTCCGGCCCAGCCGCTGCTCGTTGGTGGAACATCCGGGGCCTGTGGAGGGGCGGGGCCTCTGCCATGTTGCCGTGACAACACGGTGAGGCCCCTCCCCCTCTATTTGTTTTTAATTAAAAAGGAAGAAGTGAGTGTTGAGCAATGGGGAAAGTGAGAGAAATTCCGAGCCGGAAACCCCGCCAGGAACGGAATCAAAATTAAATCAAATCCATATTTATATCCAGAGGCCGGGGCGGGACCGCGCCTGCGCGCTGTGTTCTCCCAGACTGCACTGCGCGGATCAGGATTTAAAAAAACACAATTTAAAAAAAAGAAGCGACCTTCCCGAATCGAGCAGGAACCAAAACTCTGCCGGGAGCCAATTAGGAATAAAAAATATCAACATTTAAGAAAAGATTAACAGCTACTAGCCGGTGTGCATGTGCGGGAGGGGGATTCTCCCAGAGGGCCGCGTGCGGGCAGCCGCCGCATTGAAACCCCTGGCAACGGCAAGATGGCGGAGGGCCGTCTCCCCTGGCAACGGCAAGATGGCGGAGGGCCGTCTCCCCTGGCAACGGCAAGATGGCGGAGGGCCGTCTCCCCTGGCAACGGCAAGGTGGCGGACGGCCGTCTCCCCTGGCAACGGCAAGATGGCAGAGGGCCGCCTCCCCTGGCAACTTTGTTCCAATGATGTTTAACCTTGGACTGCACCCGTTGTTTTAATGTAGACCTGGTCATTGGAACAAAGTTCACCTGAAATTGGACATTGCCGGTCAGTCCCAATGTGATGGAGAGATCCAAACTCAGCCCCACACCCTGATGTGGTGACATCAGATTGAGACCATATGACACATTGGGGGCCTTTTCATCTCCCATAACAATCCCTCCCCCTCCCTCTAATATCAGAGAATCATCGAAACCCTACAGCACAGAAAGAGGCCATTCGGCCCATCGAGTCTGCACCGACCGCAATCCCACCCAGGCCCTACCCCCTTATCACTACACATTTACCCACTAATCCCTCTAACCTACACATCTCAGGACACTAAGGGGTGATTTTTAACATGGCCAATGAACCTAACCCACACATCTTTGGACTGCGGGAAGAAACCGGAGCAGGGCCCAGACTGAAATAATGGGGAAAAATCTGGTGCTGTGTTTATTCATACAAGTGCTTGATTGTAGTGACTGAGATGGTGCAGCACAGTGTTTACACAAACAAGGACTAGATTGTAATAACAGATCTTTCTATGAAATCTCCAGTTCCTGCAGGGCAGGAGGAGGCCATTCAGTCCATCCAGACAGATCCTATCCCCCTGATCCTGCCCAGTCTCCCTATGCTGCTGATGTTTGGAGAGTGTGAGGAAAGGCTCCCCCCGCAGACACGGGGACAATGTACAGACTCCACACAGACACTGAGCCCAAGGCCGCCAATTGAAGCCGGGGCCTCCCTGACGCTGTGAGAGCGCAGCACCAACCACTGAGCCCCCACCGTGCCGCCTCACAGTGTAACTGACCATCCCCCCGGCTCTGTTAATATTATACAGAGACACGCTGTACTTACACAGTAAATCACCATTTTAATCCTGAAGCTGAATGTTGAACCTTTTTCTGGGCCGTTAATTCCTTACCTTTATTCACAAATCCGCGCGCTCCGCTCGACGCCGGTCAGTTCCCGCCCAAGAAGAAGATTCCCGCTTCTCCGCTCACGTGACACCAGTCCGCCCCGCCCCCGCCGCGCGCAGAAACCGTTTAACGGCCGCTTCCCGACACGTCAGTGGGCGGGACCGCACGGTGTTCGCATTCTTCATTGGTCCACGGCGCTGTCCATCAGATGGAGACAGCCAATAGGAGCCCGCTCCAGCAGAATGATTGACAGCTGGTCTGGGTGGACTCGGGCAGATTGTGATGAGTCAGTGTCCTGGCTGGAGATAACAGCACAGCCTCTGTAAGCTGCTGCTCAAACCCTCTCTCCACTCACACTGTCTGCACCTTTAACACTTGGAAAGACCCACATTCCAACCATTATCCTGGAAATGGAGTCTGTGCCTATATACACCCTGTTTGTGAACACATCTCCCGCTCACCTGAAGAAGGAGCCACACTCCGAAAGCTCGTGCTGCCAAATAAACCTGTTGGGCTGTAACCTGGTGTTGTGAGACATCTTACTGTGTCCACCCCAGTCCAACACCGGCATCTCCACATCAAGATTGTGATGAAGCAGCGACTCGCCGTGGATTCGCTGCCATTGGGGACAATCCCAGCCAGCGAGAGGCAGCACCTTCCGTCCCCAAGAGCAGCATTCGCACCGTCCCACTTTCTCCTCCATTTGGGCAGCACCACAAACAGCTTCTTGTTATTTCTTCCATTGGCAGCACCCACGGGTGCTCTTGGTGCTCCCGTTCCAGCACCTTCCCTCTTAATGATGGGGGAATGAGGCTCCCATCGCCCAGAATAAACATCCAGCAACACCGACAACTCCCAGCTTCCACACACTTATCGCCGTAACTCCGGGTGCTTTCTACTCATCCTCCCTCTCTGGACAAGTTCCACTCCCTGCCTCATAACCGGATCATTCCGGGTGACTTTCCGTACCTGGTTAGCGGTTACCAGAACTTTATCTTCTTGTGTGAAATACATTATCTTCACATTCCAGCCGAGAACATCTTTATCTCCAGGCAAAGGCAGCTTGGACAGAGCATCCACATTGCCGTGTTTCTCTGACTGACAGCACCAACACCCAACTCTACAATCAAACTGCTGCCATGGACGCTATCCCAGTGTATGGTCCAAGGATGGAAGATAAAACATAGGAATTATGAGTGGGAGACGGCAATTCAGCCCTTCGAGCTCGCTCCGTCATACAACATCATCATGGCAAAGCTTTTAATTTCTTGACATAAAGACGATGCCTAATCCGCTTTCTTCCACCCGAGCAGACTTTTCCTCAACTTTCGTCAACAATCTAGAAGTGAATACTATGGATCTTCCTCTCCGTTTGACATAACGTGAGACAGGATCACACCAATCCCATTGGGTGAGGAGTAACATGTAAGCTGCAGCAGTAACTTTTTTAAGTTGAACTAGTATTTCCAATCTCTTCAAAGCCTGCTTTATCGCTAGGGAAGCCTCCTTTTGTTTTGTTCACTTCCACGCTGTCCTTTCACCAGCAGCTGGAGCATCAGTTTCAACGCTGTCACCAGATCCAGAATGAGCTTGCCATATTAATTGATTAGACCCAAAAACAACCTTAATTGGGAAGCATTGCCTGGTCTTGGGGCCTTCATGATGACGCCTTGTGTAATCCATTGCCGTCAGTTTCATGACCCAGGCATTCAATGGGGTCCTTGAAGAACTCATATTACTCTCTTGACTTGCTGGCACTGCTCCTGCAACCTCTTTAAGAGATTCTCCAAGTACTTAGAAAATAGTCGAATCCATGACCAAGATATCATCCAGGTAAGGCTGGACTCCTGTCATTCCACTCAGGATTTGGTCCATGGCCCTCTAATCGAGATAAGGGCACACATAATCAAGATGGGGGCTCTCCAACTCGAAATGGGGGGCATTCCAACTCAAAATAGGGGGCACTCCAACTCGAAATAGGGAGCATTCCTATTTGACGGGGCACTTGTAATTAACAGGGGGCACTCCTAATTCACCTGGGCACTCCTAATTGACAGGAGCACTGCTGGCAGATGTGCAGGCACTCATAATTGAAACTGTCGTTGCCCTAAACCTGAATGGAAGCACATCTAATCCAGATAGAAGTCTCTTATTCAAGACAGGGCGTGCTCCCAGTCGACAGGGAGAGCTCCCAATTGAATTTGGGGTACTCCTAATGGTGACGGGGGGACACTCCTAATTGAATTAGTTGCTGCTCCAAATCTAAATACCCCAAACTGATATAGAAGGCTTCATTATTCGAGATGCAGGGCACTCCTAATCCAGGGAGATGCAGACCAAATCGAGGTAGGCAGCATTCCTAATTGACCGGGGACACTTAGAAGTGATTGTGGCGGGGGGGGGCACCCTAACTGAAATAGCCACTGGTCCAAATCTAAACAGGGGGGCATTCCTAATTGAGATAGAAGGTTCTCTTATTGCAGATAGGGACACTCCAAAATCGAGATGGGCTACTCCTAATCGTTAGAGGGGCATTCACAATCAAGGTAGGGGGCTCTCCAAATTGAGATAGTTGGGACTTCAAATCGAGATAGAGGGCACTACTATGAACCTGGCAGTGAACCCAGCCAGGCCTGTGACACTGAATCTCAAAGGACAGAGTGAACCCAGCCAGGCCTGTGACACTGAATCTCAAAGGACAGAGTGAACCCAGCCAGGCCTGTGACACTGAATCCCCAAAGGACAGAGTGAGCCCAGCCAGGCCTGTGACACTGAATCTCAAAGGACAGAGTGAACCCAGCCAGGCCTGTGACACTGAATCTCAAAGGACAGAGTGAACCCAGCCAGGCCTGTGACACTGAATCTCAAAGGACAGAGTGAACCCAGCCAGGCCTGTGACACTGAATCCCCAAAGGACAGAGTGAGCCCAGCCAGGCCTGTGACACTGAATCTCAAAGGACAGAGTGAACCCAGCCAGGCCTGTGACACTGAATCTCAAAGGACAGAGTGAACCCAGCCAGGCCTGTGACACTGAATCCCCAAAGGACAGAGTGAACCCAGCCAGGCCTGCGACACTGAATCTCAAAGGACAGAGTGAACCCAGCCAGGCCTGTGACACTGAATCCCAAAGGACAGAGTGAACCCAGCCAGGCCTGTGACACTGAATCCCCAAAGGACAGAATGAACCCAGCCAGGCCTGTGACACTGAATCTCAAAGGACAGAGTGAACCCAGCCAGGCCTGTGACACTGAATCTCAAAGGACAGAATGAACCCAGCCAGGCCTGTGACACTGAATCCCCAAAGGACAGAGACTTGTTTCTTTGAGACAGCCAGTTACTTATTCAATCGGCCAAATTTCCTTCTATCCCCCACCTCCTTACTTTCTTCATGAGCCTACCATGGGGGAACCTTATCAAACGCCTTACTAAAATCCATGTATACGACACCAACTGCTCTACCTTTGTCTACACACTTAGTTACTTCCTCAAAGAATTCAACAAACTTGTGAGGTAGGACTTACCCCTCACGAAACCTCCCTGATTAAACTGCACCTTTCCAAATGATCATAAATCCTATCCCTCAGGACCCTTTCCATTAAATTACCGACCACCGAAGAAAGACTAACTGGCCTATAATTACCAGGGTCATTCCCATTTCCATTCTTGAAGAGAGGAACAACATTCACCACTCTCCAGTCCCCTGACACAATCCACGTGGACAGTGAGGACCCAAAGATCAAAGCTAAAGGTTCCACAACCTCATCTCTTGCCTCCCAAAGTACCCTAGGAGTATCCCATCTTGCCCAGGGGACTTATTGACCCTCAGGTTTTTCAAAATTGCTAATACATCTTCCATCAGAACATCTACCTCCTCCATTCTATCAGCCTGTGTCACACACTCATCCTTATAAACATGGCCTGCTCCTTAGTGAACACTGAAGAAAAGTATTCATACAACGCCTCTCCTATCTCTTTGGACTCCATGCGTAAGTTCCCACTACTATCCTTGACTGGCCCTAATCTCACCCTGGTCATTCTTTTATTTCTCACATAACAGTAAAAAGCCTTGGGGTTTTTTTTATCCGACTCGCCAAGGACTTCTCATGCCTCCTCCTAGCCCTCCTAAGCCCTTTTTTTTAACTCATTCCTAGCTACCTTGTAACTCTCAAGTGACCCAACTGAACCCATTGTCCACTGCACATGTAATGTTCTCAAAGAATTCCACCAAATTAGTCAAACATGACCTGCCCTTCATGAATCCATGCTGCGTCTTACCAATGGGACAATTTATATCCAGATGTCTCACTATTTCTTCCTTGATGATAGATTCAAGCATTTTCCCTACTACAGAAGTTAAGCTAACTGGCCTATAGTTACCCATCTTTTGTCTAGCTCCTTTTTTAAACATTTAGATTTCCAATCTGCGGGAACCACGCCAAAGTCCAGTGAATTTTGGTAAATTACCACTAGTGCATTTGCTATTTCCCCCACCATCTCTTTTAGTACCCTGGGATGCATTCCATCAGGACCAGGAGACTTTAGCCCCATTAACTTGCTCAACACTACCTCTTTCATAATAATGATAGTTTCTAGGTTCTCACCTGCCATAGGCTTCCTGTCGTCAATTATTGGCATGTTATTTGTGTGTTCCACTGTGCAGACTGACACAAAATACCTGTTCAATGCATCAGCCATTTTCTCATTTCCAGTTATTACACTCCCCTTCTCATCATCTAAACAACCAATGTTTACTTTAGCCATTCTTTTTCATTTTATATGCTTGTAGAAACTTTTGCTATGTTTTTTTTATTCTGAGCTGGTTTACTTTCATAATCCATCTTACCTTTCTTAATAGCTTTTTCGTGGCTTTCTGTTGACCTTTAAAGATTTCCCAAACCTCTAGGTTCCCACTAATCTTTGCCACTTTGTATGCATTTTCTTTCAATTTGATACCATCCTTTATTTTCTTAGATATCCATGGCTGGTTATCTTTTTCTACAGTCCTTCCTTATCACTGGTATATACTTTTGCTGGGCACTGTGAAAGATCACTTTGAAAGTCCACCACTGTTCCTCAATTGTCCCACCATAAAGTTTTTGCTCCCTGAGCCAACTCCTCCCTCATCCCGTTATAGTCTCCTTTGTTTAATCACAAGACACTGGGATTGGATTTTACCTTCTCATACTCCATCTGTATTTTAAATTCAAACATACTGTGATTGCTTCTTCCAAGAGGATTCCTAACTGTAAAATCACTAATTATTCCTGTCTCATTACACAGGAACCCATCTAGGATAGCTTGCTCCCTTGCAGGGTTCCATTACATATTGTTCAAGGAAGATATCGCAGATACATTCTATGATCTCCTCCTCATGGCTGATCATCAAACTCAATATCCTGATCCCCCTTTCCCTCCATAATCCCTCGACCCCTTTAGCCCCAGAAGTTATACAAACAAACAAAAACAAAGAACTACCCAGCACTGGAAACAGGCCCTTCGGCCCAACGAGGCCGCGCTGCCGCATCCTCCTACACCTACCCTGCCCTGCGTGTATGCGAGTGGAACCCCTAACTTAGCCAGATTCAGGGAGAATAGTGTCAATTTGGTAAACCAATCAGCCTAAGAGCTATCTAATTTCTTCTTGAAATCACATGTGAACATGTGCGAATTCCTAGCCTGTATGTGTGAGTACATGTGTTTGTAAGTCTGCACCAACCACAACCCCACCAAGGCCTTATCCCAATAACTCCCACATATTTACCCTGCTAATCCCCTGACACTAGAGTCAACTGATCCACCTAACCTGCACATAACAAAGAACAACACAGCACGGGAAACAGGCCCTTCGGCCCAACGAGCCCGCGCCGCCATCTTAACAATGTGCTTTTCCCCCTCCACTCTTGACCCGTGTCTATGCTTATGGTACCCCCATTGGAAACCAGATTAAGGGGAGAATAATTTAGGGACAATTTGTTACACCAATCAGCCTAAGAGCACATCTTTGGACTGTTGGAGGAAACTGGAGCACCCGGAGGAACTCCACGCAGACAGGGGGAGAATATTCAACAGCTTGTATCTGCAGCTAGATGTGGGAGAGAGTTCCACACTTCCACCATCCTTTGTGTGAGCAAGTGTTTCCTAAATTTATCTCCTGAATCTGATAATGAGATATTTGTCCCCTTGTCCGGGGCTCTCACACCCGTGAGTAAAATTTCTGTCAACTGATAATTCCATTCAAAACCCTAAAATCCTCAGAGCAGACAGTTGGAGGGGGATGTTATTTGTGGGCTCACTTTTTCTGATAGTTCTTTCCAGATTAGAACTTGCTGTTTAAAAACAGCTCATTTCTCTTCTGACTTCTTTGCCAATTACAGATCACAATAAATCTGTCCTTATCTGATTCTGACCCTTCTGCCAGTGGAAACACTTCTCATTATCAAAACCTCCTCATTTTGAACCCCCTCTGTTCAGACTCTCTTTATTCTTTGCCCTTGGAGGATAGTGCCAGTTTCTCCATGGTCTAAAAACAACTGAAATTTTTATTCTCTGTCAGTGGAGTCGGGACATCACTGGCATTTGTTGCTGATCCTTAATTGTCGATAAGGTGGCGATGAGTCACCTTCATGAACCTTTTCATTCATTTGGTAAAGATCCTGATTCTTGCTCCTGTGCTGGTAATGCTGCTTTACATTCTTTCCAGAGACCTCAAATTGGATGTATTGCTGTAATTGAGGCTGAACTGGTGAATGATAAACAAAACCTCTCGCCTTTTGTAGTCCAGGGGGGTGATTCCCCAAGTCCACTAGCAGCGCAGTGAGCCAAGAGACACAAGCAAAGGCTGTGTGACAGGCTTCCCACTGGGTGCCATGGCCTCCCTGTATCCCTGGCCAGATTTTTGGCGCAGTCAACTTTATGCCAGAAATCAGTGCGGAGCTGTATAAATTATACTGATGACCATCTGCATAGCCGACCTGGGACTGAAACTTTTGGGCCTGCAAGCATCTCCCCCTCAACATCTCCCTAGTCTCCCTTCGGGCTGGTGAAGTGGGGTTGGGGGCGGGGTAGAAAGAGGTCATGGCTGGCCCAGACGTGTCTGTGAGACCAGAGATTACAGTGCACGGGGGGAGGGCTGGGAGGCTGCACGGTCAGCAATGTGTGCGTGGGATCATGGGGCTGGACAGCAATCGGGAGGCTGGCAGTGTGGACTATTGCGCCAGTGCCAGTCTCTGCTCTGACAAATCAGTGCCTGCACAGGGGCCCTCTCAGTGCTGTGCCACCGGCCTCTCCAGCTGGGTTAGGGTCCACCCTGGATTTTTAAGGAGATTCACGCGAGTGCATCCTGCAGTGCGCAGAGTATGGGAGGTTTGAAAATCCCACTAAAATAAACCCCAGCGAGAATTCCTCCAGTTTTTACGCGAATTCGGCACTTGGAATTATTCCCAGCTTTTTAAAAATCTGCTCGTTTTCCCAAGTCTCTCTGTTTTTGGACTCCCTTTCAAATTGCACCACAAATTATCATGAAGGATTTCAATTGAAAGTGAAGCTGGGAGCTGCAATTGAATAAGTGGAGAGTAACAGGCAGATACTTTCTTCATTTTGGGAAATGGAGAAGCTGGTGATTACAGATTCAGAGAAGCTGATGGTTTTTAAGACTGTCCATGCTCCTTTGTAAGATCTGTCTCTTTTCTATTCCAGCCATTCCTAATTGGCTAAATGTGTGAACTTGACTGTCACTTTGACCCTGACTACTTCTCCATGGACAGTAATATCTTATTTTCCTGTCTGCCAGGCAGTGAACTTTAAGTGGTAATTTGTAACAGTTGGAAAATGTCTGGCTTTTAATTGAAAAGCATCAGGAATAGTGCCAGTTGTAGACTCCATGGCCCCTTGCCCCTGCTCAGCATTGAATACAATCGTGGTTGTAAGAGAGATAAGAGATTCTTCCCGCTTAGAAAGGATAGCAGGACTAGAGGGCACAGCCTCAAGATAACGGGTGGGGGAGGGGGGGTGCAGTTTAGATCGGAGTTGAGGAGGAACTTCTTCACTCAAAGGGTGATGAATCTCTGGAATTCTCTGCCCGTTGAAGTGGTGGAGGCTACCTCGCTGAATATATTTAAGTCACGGGTAGATAGGTTTCTGATAGACAAGGGAATTAAGGGTTATTGGGAGACAGCGGGAAAGTGGAACTGATCCACTTCAGATCAGCCATGATCTTATTGAATGGCGAGACAGGCTCGAAGGGCTAGATGGCCTACTCCTGCTCCTATTTCTTATGTTCTTATTGCTCTCCTGTGTCTAATCCACTTTCCCAGCTGCTCCTCATATCCCTTCACTCTATAAGAGATCAGAAATCTCAGTCCTGGGGTTTGTCAGATTGTTGTTTTTCATCCATCTGCAGTTGCAGATGTCAGCGCTGAAAAGTGGAGAGATATTCTATACCATTAAAAACATCACATTAATTCATAGTCTTTGAAGAATTTCCCTGATTCAATCACTTTCAAATTAGTATCATTTCTTCAGAACAAACTACTCATATCATCTATTATTTCAATTTAAACTAACTTTATTGTGTTGTCTGGTCTGTGCTAGTTTTAACTGAACACTGCTCAGTATGTGACATGATTTACGTTATTGAGTTTTGAAAGAGAAAGGGTTAATGTTGCTGCTCTATAATTGTAATGGATATTCCTAATTTTATCATCTGTATCACTGTAGGTATTTGAAATCAAATGCTAGTTGGTTAATTCATTAAATTCTAATTGGGAACCATTGGAATGCTGAAACTAATATGTACACAAGCTAATAAAGAGTGGGGGACTAGTATAAATACTGTAACTAACAGTGAGCATGAAACTGAAAAGACCATAAGACACAGGAGCAGAATTCAGCTATTCTGCTCATCGAGTCCATTCCACCATTTAATCATGGCTGATAAGTTTCTCAATCCCATTCTCCTGTCTTTCTCCCAGACCATTTGATCCCCTGACCAATCAGGAACCTATCTATCTCTGTCTTAAATACACTCAATGAACTGGCCATGCACAGCCTTCTATGGCAATGAATTCCACAGATTCACCACCCTCTGGCTGAAGAAAGTCCTCCTCATCTCGGTGCAAAACGGTCGTTCCTTTATTCTGAGGCTGTGCCCTCGGATCATAGTCTCTCCTACAAATGGAAGCATCTTCCTCAATTCCATTCTATCCAGGTCTTTCAGTATTCAGTAGGTTTCAATGAGGACCCCCTCATCTTTCTAAACTCTGAGTACAGACCCAGAGTCCTCAAACACTCCTCCAATCTCCAGCTTTTCATTCCCGGGATCATTCTTGTGAACCTCTTCTGGATCTTCTCCAGGACCAGCACATTCTTTCTTTAATACAGACCCAAATTTGTTCACAATAATCCAAAGGTAGTCTGACCAGAGCCTTATAAACCTTCAGCAGTACAACCCTGGTTTTGGTGGCACAAAATATTTTAATTTCTAAATGTGGCAAAGACCTTGAGGTTAACAAATAAAACTCAGCTGATAAAGTCATTAATTACATGTCAATGTCCCAGATTGGTCTGTCATGGTTAACCTAACAACAGGAGATTCAGATGCAGCTTCCAGTCGCTTTCTCATCTACTGGGGTTTTAATTGATTTATCTTTTGATTCGATTTATTATTGTCACATATATTAACATCTATTGTAAAGTATTGTTTCTTACGCACTAGACAAGCAGAGCATGACATTCATAGAGAAGGAGAGAGTGCAAAATGTAGTGTTGCAGTCACAGTTCGGGTGTAGCAATGCACTACAGAGTACTATTGCAAGACAGATCTATTCAAAAAGTTGACGGCAGCTGGGAAGAAGCTGTTCCTGAATTGGTTGTAATGGAACCTCAGACGTAGAGGCTGAGCCGCGCCAAACTGTGAGACAATCAGAAAGAATGTTTTCTATGGTGCACTTGTAAAAGTTGCTGAGAGTCACAGGGAGCATGTCAAATCTCCTTCGTCTGTCTGTGATCGCCTTGGACAAATATGAAATTGGAGAGATGACAATGTTTGAATTGTAATATCTAATGGTGTAAAGTATCTGGGAGCAGAGTGGAAACTCAAGGAGAACATCACCTACTCCAATCATATCATGCCCATCTGCCTGCCCGCGCACGACCTGGCTGCCCCGGGCAAGGTGGGCCACCTGGTGGGCTGGGGGATGAGCGTGGAGCTGAAGCCCGCCACCCACCTGCTGTACGTGGAGCTGGGGAAAGCCAACGCTAGCCAGTGCCTGCACCAGCTGGCCCAGAAGCAGCCCGGCCTCTTCGCCGAGGACGCCCCCAACCTGTTCTGCACCCAGCGCTCGGCGCTGGAGGAGAACGTGTGCCGGGGGGACCGGGGCGCCCCCTTCGTGGTGGAGGAGGGGGGCGTGGAGTACGCCGCCGGCATCCTCTCCTACGACGAGGACTGTCGGGCCTACACATACGCCGTTTACACCAATATCTCCAACCACCTCAACTGGCTCAAGGAGACCATGGCCAACCATTGAGTTTGCGGCTAAAAATCAGAGCCGGGGGGTGGGGGGTGTGGGGGTGGGGGGGGTGTGGGGGTGGGGTGGGCACTTCCCTTGCCCCCACCCCCGGTTCCCCAATCACCACCCCCCCACCCCCACCCCCAAAACCTCCAATCCTTCCATTCTCAAGAGCCCCCTTTATCCAAACCCCCCCCAACCCAATCTTTGGCCCACACTGTACGGGACTGGCTAACTCGCTAAACTCTCAGTAGCCCCCCCCACCCCCACCGCCACCACCGACGCCCTCACTTGTCTCCCCCACCACCCCCCCAACACACCCTCCCGCATCCGTGGGGCCCTTCACTCTCCCCAAAAACCGATGCCCCCCCACCCCCCCACCACCCTCCCAACCCACCCCCCACTCTCCAATCCATCACACACAAAGAGTCCGTATGTGGGATGGGAAACAATCACAGGTTCCTTCACCACCCCCCCCACCACCGCCCTGTCAAAAAACTGCGGGAACCCCTTCCCCACCCCCCACCCACCAACCCCATCCTGCTCCCCCATTCATCGATCCATCACTGTAACCCTAACCCCCCACAACTAAACTATCCCCCCCGCACACACACACACACATTCAGCGTTGGAGAGATGACGGTAACGAGAGGCGGGGCCGGGGGGGGTGGGTGGGGGACACAGAGTGGACAAGCGGATGGGCAGAGAGTTGTCCGTTTGCAATCGGTGCTAACTCCAACTTCCAGCTAAATTTTCAATAAAAATCCTTGTTGCAAAATATTCCGTCTCTCTCTCTCTCTCTGGCGATGACTAGGTGGGGAGTTGTGGGGGGGTAGGATTAGTAAGTTTGACACAGAGAGACATGGGCCGAGTGGCCAGCAGCGAGGTTAAACACTGAAACCTTCTCCCTTGAGCCACTGACATTGACATGGCAATGAAGTGCGGGTTACACAGGAAATAGCTTCCCACTGTTGACTCTATCGATACCCTTCATAATCTTATACACCTCCATTAGATCCCCCCTCAGTCGCCGTCTTTCAAAGGAAAACAGCCCCAGTTTGCCCAATCTCTCCTCATACCCCAGTCCTTCCACACCAGGGCAACATCCTGGTAAACCTCCTCTGCACTCTCTCCAGAGTCTCCACGTCCTTCTGGTAGTAAGCCGACCAGAACTGGACGCAGTACTCCAAATACGGCCTAACCAACGTTCTGTACAACTGTGACATTAGACTCCAGCTCTTATATTCTATCCCCCTTCCTATAAAGGCTAACATCCCATAGGCTTTCTTCACTACCTTCTCCACCTGTACTGCCACCTTCAAAGACTTGTGCACTTGCACCCCCAGGTTCTGGGCTCTGCAGAGTCAGCTCAGGACGTTGGACCCAACAAGGAGTGACCTTGCGTGTGTGTGTGTGTGTGTGTGTGTGTCTTGGTCACCGTCCAGCTCCCGATTTTGCAGACTCATCTGTCGATACTGAACTGTTTGCCTCTGGTGAGTTCAGTGGGGGAAGGTTCGGGAGATAAGGGATGGCAGATGCGGGAAGGGGAGGGCTGGAGACGGGAAAGAGAGTGGAGGAGGGCGGCGGTGGGGTGGGGTGGAGACTGGCCAGTCGCTGACTCTGCAGTCACTAACTCAATGGAAAGTTACAGATCTGGGCAGTGGGGAGGGGACACAAGAGAGAGAGAGGGTGAAAAGCAGCGGGATCTGCGCAGAGAGAGCAATTGCAAAGCACCGAGCCAAGCGGACACCCGTCTCCTCCAAGAACAGCTCCGATTGCCCGCGGACGCCCAGACACAGTCTCAACATGGGGTGAGAACCCCGGGCAAGGGGAGCTTTACTCTGTATCTAACCCCGTGCTGTACCTGTCCTGGGAGTGTTTGATGGGGAGGACAGTGTAGAGGGAGCTTTACTCTGTATCTAACTTCGTGCTGTACCTGTCCTGGGAGTGTTTGATGGGGGGACAGTGTAGAGGGAGCTTTACTCTGTATCTAACCCTGTGCTGTACCTGTCCTGGGAGTGTTTGATGGGGGGACAGTGTAGAGGGAGCTTTACTCTGTATCTAACCCCATGCTGTACCTGTCCTGGGACTGTTTGATGGGGACAGTGTAGAGGGAGCTTTACTCTGTATCTAACCCGTGCTGTACCTGTCCTGGGAGTGTTTGATGGGGACAGTTTTCCTTCTTGGCAAAGATATTGTTTATTTGGGAATAGATATTTTCTGTGTTTTATTCCTGCAGGATTTTCCGGTTCTGTTTGATGTTGCTCTGTTTGATTGGATCATTATCACACCTCAATTCATGTGTGGGTGAGTGGCACTGTGGGACGGTCAGTGCAGAGGGAGCGCTGCACTGTGGGAGGGTCAGTCCTGAGGGAGCGCCGCACTGTGGTAGTGTCAGTGCTGAGGGAGTGCCGCTCTGTGGGAGGGTCAGTGCTGAGGGAGCGCCGCACTGTGGGAGGGTCAGTGCTGAGGGAGCAGCGCACTGTGGGAGGGTCAGTGCTGAGGGAGCCCCGCACTGTGGGAGTGTGAGTTCTGAGGGAGTGCCGCACTGTGGGAGGGTCCGTGCTGAGGGAGTGTCACACTGTGGGAGGGCCAGTGCTGAGGGAGCGCCGCACTGTGGGAGGGTCAGTGCTGAGGGAGCGCCGCACTGTGGGAGGGTCAGTGATGAGGGAGCACCGCACTGTGGGAGGGTCAGTGCTGAGGGAGCGCCGCACTGTGGGACGGTCGGTGCTGAGGGAGCGCCGCACTGCGGGAGGGTCAGTGCTGAGGGAGTGCCGCACTGTGGGAGGGTCAGTGCTGAGGGGGCGCCGCACTGTGGGAGGGTCAGTGCTGAGGGAGCGTCGCACTGTGGGAGGGTCAGTGCTGAGGGAGCGCCGCACTGTGGGAGGGTCAGTGCTGAGGGAGCGCCGCTCTGTGGGAGGGTCGGTGCTGAGGGAGTGCCGCACTGTGGGAGGGTCGGTGCTGAGGGATTGCCGCACTGTGGGAGGGTCCGTGCTGAGGGAGCGCCGCACTGTGGGAGGGTCAGTGCTGAGGGAGCGTCGCACTGTGGGAGGGTCAGTGCTGAGGGAGCGCCGCACTGTGGGAGGGTCAGTGCTGAGGGAGCGCCGCTCTGTGGGAGGGTCGGTGCTGAGGGAGTGCCGCACTGTGGGAGGGTCAGTGCTGAGGGAGCGCCGCTCTGTGGGAGGATCGGTGCTGAGGGAGTGCCGCTCTGTGGGAGGGTCAGTGCTGAGGGAGCGTTGCACTGTGGGAGGGTCTGTGCTGAGGGAGCAGCGCACTGTGGGAGGGTCAGTGCTGAGGGAGCCCCGCACTGTGGGAGTGTGAGTTCTGAGGGAGTGCCGCACTGTGGGAGGGTCAGTGCTGAGGGAGCGCCGCACTGTGGGAGGGTCAGTGCTGAGGGAGTGTCACACTGTGGGAGGGCCAGTGCTGAGGGAGCGCCGCACTGTGGGAGGGTCAGTGCTGAGGGGGCGCCGCACTGTGGGAGGGTCAGTGCTGAGGGAGCACCGCACTGTGGGAGGGTCAGTGCTGAGGGAGCGCCGCACTGTGGGAGAGTCGGTGCTGAGGGAGCGCCGCACTGTGGGAGGGTCAGTGCTGAGGGAGCGCCGCTCTGTGGGAGAGTCGGTGCTGAGGGAGCGCCGCACTGTGGGAGGGTCAGTGCTGAGGGAGCGTCGCACTGTGGGAGGGTCAGTGCTGAGGGAGCGCCGCAGTGTGGGAGGGTCAGTGCTGAGGGAGCGCCTCTCTGTGGGAGGGTCGGTGCTGACGAAGCGCTGCACTGTGGGAGGGTCAGTGCTGAGGGAGCACCGCACTGTGGGAGGGTCAGTGCTGAGGGAGCGCCGCACTGTGGGAATTTGTCTCCAGGATTTGGTCATACCTGGCACAGGTTCTAAAAATGTTTTATTTCTATCTTTTTTTTGTCCAGGTTTTCACGATCACCACTGGGAGGACGATGGCAGTGAGTGTTTTTGCAATATTTATTGCTCTGCGCTCTGTGGAGATCCTGTTGTGGATCTGAATAAGGGTAGATTGTATTGGATTGGCAGTGCTGAGGGAGTGCCGCACTGTGGGAGGGTTGGTGCTGAGGGAGCACCGCACTGTGGGAGGGTCAGTGCTGAGGGAGCGCCGCACTGTGGGAGGGTCAGTGCTGAGGGAGCACCGCACTGTGGGAGGGTCGGTGCTGAGGGAGCACCGCACTGTGGGAGGGTCAGTGCTGAGCGAGTGCCGCACTGTGGGAGGGTCAGTGATGAGGGAGCACCGCACTGTGGGAGGGTCAGTGCTGAGGGAGCGCCGCACTGTGGGACGGTCGGTGCTGAGGGAGTGCCGCACTGTGGGAGGGTCAGTGCTGAGGGGGCGCCGCACTGTGGGAGGGTCAGTGCTGAGGGAGCGTCGCACTGTGGGAGGGTCAGTGCTGAGGGAGCGCCGCACTGTGGGAGGGTCAGTGCTGAGGGAGCGCCGCTCTGTGGGAGGGTCGGTGCTGAGGGAGTGCCGCACTGTGGGAGGGTCGGTGCTGAGGGATTGCCGCACTGTGGGAGGGTCAGTGCTGAGGGAGCGCCGCACTGTGGGAGGGTCAGTGCTGAGGGAGCGTCGCACTGTGGGAGGGTCAGTGCTGAGGGAGCGCCGCACTGTGGGAGGGTCAGTGCTGAGGGAGCGCCGCTCTGTGGGAGGGTCGGTGCTGAGGGAGTGCCGCACTGTGGGAGGGTCAGTGCTGAGGGAGCGCCGCTCTGTGGGAGGATCGGTGCTGAGGGAGTGCCGCTCTGTGGGAGGGTCAGTGCTGAGGGAGCGTTGCACTGTGGGAGGGTCAGTGCTGAGGGAGCAGCGCACTGTGGGAGGGTCAGTGCTGAGGGAGCCCCGCACTGTGGGAGTGTGAGTTCTGAGGGAGTGCCGCACTGTGGGAGGGTCAGTGCTGAGGGAGCGCCGCACTGTGGGAGGGTCAGTGCTGAGGGAGTGTCACACTGTGGGAGGGCCAGTGCTGAGGGAGCGCCGCACTGTGGGAGGGTCAGTGCTGAGGGGGCGCCGCACTGTGGGAGGGTCAGTGCTGAGGGAGCACCGCACTGTGGGAGGGTCAGTGCTGAGGGAGCGCCGCACTGTGGGAGGGTCGGTGCTGAGGGAGCACCGCACTGTGGGAGGGTCAGTGCTGAGGGAGCGCCGCTCTGTGGGAGAGTCGGTGCTGAGGGAGTGCCGCACTGTGGGAGGGTCAGTGCTGAGGGAGCGTCGCACTGTGGGAGGGTCAGTGCTGAGGGAGCGCCGCACTGTGGGAGGGTCAGTGCTGTGGGAGCGCCTCTCTGTGGGAGGGTCGGTGCTGACGAAGCGCTGCACTGTGGGAGGGTCAGTGCTGAGGGAGCACCGCACTGTGGGAGGGTCAGTGCTGAGGGAGCGCCGCACTGTGGGAATTTGTCTCCAGGATTTGGTCATACCTGGCACAGGTTCTAAAAATGTTTTATTTCTATCTTTTTTTTGTCCAGGTTTTCACGATCACCACTGGGAGGACGATGGCAGTGAGTGTTTTTGCAATATTTATTGCTCTGCGCTCTGTGGAGATCCTGTTGTGGATCTGAATAAGGGTAGATTGTATTGGATTGGCAGTGCTGAGGGAGTGCCGCACTGTGGGAGGGTTGGTGCTGAGGGAGCACCGCACTGTGGGAGGGTCAGTGCTGAGGGAGCGCCGCACTGTGGGAGGGTCAGTGCTGAGGGAGCACCGCACTGTGGGAGGGTCGGTGCTGAGGGAGCACCGCACTGTGGGAGGGTCAGTGCTGAGCGAGTGCCGCACTGTGGGAGGGTCGGTGCTGAGGGAGCGCCGCACTGTGGGAGGGTCAGTGCTGAGGGAGTGCCGCACTGTGGGAGCGTTAGTGCTGAGAGAGCGCCGCACTGTGGGAGGGTCGGTGCTGAGGGAGCGCCGCACTGTGGGAGGGTCAGTGCTGAGGGAGCGCCGCACTGCGGGAGGGTCAGTGCTGAGGGAGCACTGCACTGTGGGATGGTCAGTGCTGAGTGAGCGCCGCACTGTGGGAGGGTCAGTTCTGAGGGAGCACCGCACTGCGGGAGGGTCAGTGCTGAGGGAGCGCCGCACTGTGGGAGGGTCAGTGCTGAGGGAGCGCCACACTGTGGGAGGGTCAGTGCTGAGGGAGCACCGCACTGTGGGAGGGTCAGTGCTGAGGGAGAACCGCACTGTGGGAGGGTCAGTGCTGAGTGAGCGCCGCACTGCGGGAGGTCAGTGCTGAGTGAGCGCCGCACTGTGGGAGGGTCAGTGCTGAGGGAGCGCCGCACTGTGGGAGGGTCAGTGCAGAGGGAGTGCCGCACTGTGGAAGGGTCAGTGCTGAGGGAGCGCCGCACTGTGGGAGGGTCAGTGCAGAGGGAGTGCCGCACTGTTGGAATCACTTCCCAGGGAACGTTTGATTATGGAACTCGGTCTAACAGCGTTTTATTTCCACCTGTTTTTTAACCAGATTCCGATGAATTTGGGCCGAACGCAGATAGACATGGTGAGTGTGTTTGCAATGGTTAGTATTCTGTGCTCTCTGGAGAACTGGCTTTGCAGAATGCAACTGGACAAGTGTCGGATCTCCCTGTGGGGGAGCATTTTAGGGAATAGTGATCATAATTCTGTCTCCTTCACACTCTCACTCGGGTCAGTGCCGAGGAAACGCCGCACTGTGGGAGGGTCAGTGCTGAGTGAGTGCCGCACTGCGGGAGGTCAGTGCTGAGGGAGCGCCGCACTGTGGGAGGGTCAGTGCTGAGGGAGCACCGCACTGTGGGAAGGTCAGTGCTGAGGGAGCGCCGCACTGTGGGAGGGTCAGTGCTGAGGGAGCGCCGCACTGTGGGAGGGTCAGTGCAGAGGGAGTGCCGCACTGTTGGAATCACTTCCCAGGGAACGTTGGATTTTGGAACTCGGTCTAACAGCGTTTTATTTCCATCTGTTTTTTAACCAGATTCCGATGAATTTGGGCCGAACGCAGATAGACATGGTGAGTGTGTTTGCAATGGTTAGTATTCTGTGCTCTCTGGAGAACTGGCTTTGCAGAATGCAACTGGACAAGTGTCGGATCTCCCTGTGGGGGAGCATTTTAGGGAATAGTGATCATAATTCTGTCTCCTTCACACTCTCACTCGGGTCAGTGCCGAGGAAACGCCGCACTGTGGGAGGGTCAGTGCTGAGGGAGCGCCGCACTGTGCGAGGGTCAGTGCTGAGGGAGCGCCGCACTGTGGGAGTGTGAGTGCTGAGGGTGTACCGCACTGTGGGAGGGTCAGTGCTGAGGGAGCGCCGCACTGTGGGAGGGTCAGTGCTGAGGGAGCACCGCACTGTGGGAGGGTCAGTGCAGAGGGAGCGCCGCACTGTGGGAGGGTCAGTGCTGAGGGAGCGCCGCAGTGTGGCAGGGTCAGTGCTGAGGGAGTGCCGTACTGTGGGAGGTTCAGCGCTGAGGGAGTGCCGTACTGTGGGAGGGTCCGTGCTGAGGGAGCGCCGCACTGTTGTAGTGTGTGTGCTGAGAGAATGCCGCACTGTGGGAGGGTCAGGGCTGAGGGACCGCCGCACTGTGGGAGGGTCAGTGCTGAGGGAGTGCCGCACTGTGCGAGGGTCAGTGCTGAGAGAGCGCCGCACTGTGGGAGGGTCAGTGCTGAGTACGCCGCACTGTGGGAGGGTCAGTGCTGAGGGAGCACCGCACTGCGGGAGGGTCAGTGCTGAGGGAGTGCCGCACTGTGGGAGGGTCTGTGCTGAGGGAGCACAGCACTGTGGGAGTGTCAGTGCTGAGGGAGTACCGCACTGTGGGATGGTCAGTGCTGAGGGAGCGCCGCACTGTGGGATGGTCAGTGCTGAGTGAGCGCCGCACTGTGGGAGGGTCAGTGCTGTGGGAGTGCCGCACTGCGGGAGGGTCAGTGCTGAGGGAGCGCCGCACTGTGGGAGGGTCAGTGCTGAGGGAGTACCGCACTGCGGATGGCCAGTGCTGAGGGAGCGCCGCACTGCGGGATGGTCAGTGCTGAGGGAGCGCCGCACTGTGGGAAGATCAGTGCTGAGGGAGCGCCGCACTGTGGGAGGGTCAGTGCAGAGGGAGCGCCGCACTGTGGGAGGGTCAGTGCAGAGGGAGTGCCGCACTGTGGGAGGGTCAGTGCTGAGGGAGCGCCGCACTGTGGGAGGGTCAGTGCAGAGGGAGCGCTGCACTGTGGGAGGGTCAGTGCAGAGGGAGTGCCACACTGTTGGAATCACTTCCCAGGGAACGTTGGATTTTGGAACTGGGTCTAACAGCGTTTTATTTCCATCTGTTTTTTAACCAGATTCCAATGAATTTGGGCAGAACGCAGACAGACATGGTGAGTGTTTTTGCAATGTTTAGTATTCTGTGCTCTCTGGAGACCTGGCTTTGCAGAATGAAACTGGACAAGTGTCGGATCTCCCTGTGGGGGAGCATTTTAGGGAATAGTGATCATAACTCTGTCTCCTTCACACTCTCACTCGGGTCAGTGCCGAGGAAACGCCGCAATGTGGGAGGGTCAGTGCTGAGGGAGCGCCGCACTATGCGAGGGTCAGTGCTGAGGGAGCGCCGCACTGTGGGAGTGTGAGTGCTGAGGGTGTACCGCACTGTGGGAGGTCAGTGCTGAGGGAGCGCCGCACTGTGGGAGGGTCAGTGCTGAGGGAGCGCCGCACTGTGGAAGGGTCAGTGCTGAGTGAGCGCCGCACTGTGGGAGGGTCAGTGCTGTGGGAGTGCCGCCACTGCGGGAGGGTCACAGTGCTGAGGGAGCGCCGCACTGTGGGAGGGTCAGTGCTGAGGGAGTACCGCACTGCGGGATGGCCAGTGCTGAGGGAGCGCCGCACTGCGGGATGGTCAGTGCTGAGGGAGCGCCGCACTGTGGGAAGATCAGTGCTGAGGGAGCGCCGCACTGTGGGAGGGTCAGTGCTGAGGGAGCGCCGCACTGTGGGAGGGTCAGTGCAGAGGGAGCGCTGCACTGTGGGAGGGTCAGTGCAGAGGGAGTGCCACACTGTTGGAATCACTTCCCAGGGAACGTTGGATTTTGGAACTGGGTCTAACAGCGTTTTATTTCCATCTGTTTTTTAACCAGATTCCAATGAATTTGGGCAGAACGCAGACAGACATGGTGAGTGTTTTTGCAATGTTTAGTATTCTGTGCTCTCTGGAGACCTGGCTTTGCAGAATGAAACTGGACAAGTGTCGGATCTCCCTGTGGGGGAGCATTTTAGGGAATAGTGATCATAACTCTGTCTCCTTCACACTCTCACTCGGGTCAGTGCCGAGGAAACGCCGCAATGTGGGAGGGTCAGTGCTGAGGGAGCGCCGCACTATGCGAGGGTCAGTGCTGAGGGAGCGCCGCACTGTGGGAGTGTGAGTGCTGAGGGTGTACCGCACTGTGGGAGGTCAGTGCTGAGGGAGCGCCGCACTGTGGGAGGGTCAGTGCTGAGGGAGCGCCGCACTGTGGAAGGGTCAGTGCTGAGGGAGCGCCGCACTGTGGAGGGTCAGTGCTGAGGGAGCGCCGCACTGTGGGAGGGTCAGTGCTGAGGGAGTGCCGTACTGTGGGAGGGTCCGTGCTGAGGGAGCGCCGTACTGTGGGAGGGTCAGTGCAGAGGGAGTGCCACACTGTGGGAGGGTCAGTGCTGAAGGAGCATCGCACTGTGGGAGGGTCAGTGCAGAGGGAGCGTCGCACTGTGGGAGGGTCAGTGCTGAGGGAGCGCCGCACTGTGGGAGGGTCAGTGCTGAGGGAGCGCCGCTCTGTGGGAGGGTCGGTGCTGAGGGAGTGCCGCACTGTGGGAGGGTCAGTGCTGAGGGAGCGCCGCTCTGTGGGAGGGTCGGTGCTGAGGGAGTGCCGCTCTGTGGGAGGGTCAGTGCTGAGGGAGCGTTGCACTGTGGGAGGGTCAGTGCTGAGGGAGCAGCGCACTGTGGGAGGGTCAGTGCTGAGGGAGCCCCGCACTGTGTGAGTGTGAGTTCAGAGGGAGTGCCGCACTGTGGGAGGGTCCGTGCTGAGGGAGTGTCACACTGTGGGAGGACCAGTGCTGAGGGAGCGCCGCACTGTGGGAGGGACAGTGCTGAGGGAGCGCCGCTCTGTGGGAGGGTCGGTGCTGAGGGATCGCCGCTCTGTGGGAGGGTCAGTGCTGAGGGAGCGTCGCACTGTGGGAGGGTCAGTGCTGAGGGAGCGCCGCTCTGTGGGAGGGTCAGTGCTGGGGGAGCGCCGCTCTGTGGGAGGGTCAGTGCTGAGGGAGCGTCGCACTGTGGGAGGGACAGTGCTGAGGGAGCAGCGCACTGTGGGAGGGTCAGTGCTGAGGGAGCCCCGCACTGTGGGTGTGTGAGTTCTGAGGGAGTGCCGCACTGTGGGAGTGTCCGTGCTGAGGGAGTGTCACACTGTAGGAGGGCCAGTGCTGAGGGAGCGCCGCACTGTGGGAGGGACAGTGCTGAGGGAGCACCGCACTGTGGGAGGGTCAGTGCTGAGGGAGCGGGGCACTGTGGGACGGTCGGTGCTGAGGGAGCGCCGCACTGTGGGAGGGTCAGTGCTGAGGGAGCGGGGCACTGTGGGACGGTCAGTGCTGAGGGAGCGCCGCACTGTGGGAGGGTCAGTGCTGACGAAGCGCTGCACTGTGGGAGGGTCAGTGCTGAGGGAGCACCGCACTGTTGGAGGGTCAGTGCTGAGGGAGCGCCGCACTGTGGGAATTTGTCTCCAGGATTTGGTCATACCTGGCACAGGTTCTAAAAATGTTTTATTTCTATCTTTTTTTTGACCAGGTTTTCACGATCACCACTGGGAGGACGATGGCAGTGAGTGTTTTTGCAATATGTATTGCTCGGCGCTCTGTGGAGATCCTGTTGTGGATCTGAATAAGGGTAGATTATATTGGATTGGCAGTGCTGAGGGAGCACCAAACCGTGGGAGGGTTGGTGCTGAGGGAGCACCGCACTGTGGGAGGGTCAGTGCTGAGGGAGCGCCGCACTGTGGGAGGGTCAGTGCTGAGGGAGCGCCGCACTGTGGGAGGGTCAGTGCTGAGGGAGCACCGCACTGTGGGAGGGTCGGTGCTGAGGGAGCACTGCACTGTGGGAGGGTCAGTGCTGAGCGAGTACCGCACTGTGGGAGGGTCGGTGCTGAGGGAGCGCCGCACTGTGGGAGGGTCAGTGCTGAGGGAGGGCCGCACTGTGGGAGCGTTAGTGCTGAGAGAGCGCCGCACTGTGGGAGGGTCGGTGCTGAGGGAGCGCCGCACTGTGGGAGGGTCAGTGCTGAGGGAGCGCCGCACTGCGGGAGGGTCAGTGCTGAGGGAGCACTGCACTGTGGGATGGTCAGTGCTGAGTGAGCGCCGCACTGTGGGAGGGTCAGTTCTGAGGGAGCGCCGCACTGCGGGAGGGTCAGTGCTGAGGGAGCGACGCACTGTGGGAGGGTCAGTGCTGAGGGAGCGCCGCACTGTGGGAGGTTCAGTGCTGAGGGAGCGCCGCACTGTGGGAGGGTCAGTGCTGAGGGAGCACCGCACTGTGGGAGGGTCACTGCTGAGGGAGCACCGCACTGTGGGAGGGTCAGTGCTGAGTGAGCGCCGCACTGTGGGAGGGTCAGTGCTGAGTGAGCGCCGCACTGTGGGAGGGTCAGTGCTGAGTGAGCGCCGCACTGCGGGAGGTCAGTGCTGAGGGAGCGCCGCACTGTGGGAGGGTCATTGCTGAGGGAGCCCCGCACTGTGGGAAGGTCAGTGCTGAGGGAGCACCGCACTGTGGGAGGGTCAGTGCTGAGGGAGCGCCGCACTGTGGGAGGGTCAGTGCAGAGGGAGTGCCGCACTGTTGGAATCACTTCCCAGGGAACGTTGGATTTTGGAACTCGGTCTAACAGCGTTTTATTTCCATCTGTTTTTTAACCAGATTCCGATGAATTTGGGCCGAACGCAGATAGACATGGTGAGTGTGTTTGCAATGGTTAGTATTCTGTGCTCTCTGGAGAACTGGCTTTGCAGAATGCAACTGGACAAGTGTCGGATCTCCCTGTGGGGGAGCATTTTAGGGAATAGTGATCATAATTCTGTCTCCTTCACACTCTCACTCGGGTCAGTGCCGAGGAAACGCCGCACTGTGGGAGGGTCAGTGCTGAGGGAGCGCCGCACTGTGCGAGGGTCAGTGCTGAGGGAGCGCCGCACTGTGGGAGTGTGAGTGCTGAGGGTGTTCCGCACTGTGGGAGGGTCAGTGCTGAGGGAGCGCCGCACTGTGGGAGGGTCAGTGCTGAGGGAGCACCGCACTGTGGGAGGGTCAGTGCAGAGGGAGCGCCGCACTGTGGGAGGGTCAGTGCTGAGGGAGCACCGCACTGTGGGAGGGTCAGTGCAGAGGGAGCGCCGCACTGTGGGAGGGTCTGTGCTGAGGGAGCACAGCACTGTGGGAGTGTCAGTGCTGAGGGAGTACCGCACTGTGGGAGGTTCAGCGCTGAGGGAGTGCCGTACTGTGGGAGGGTCCGTGCTGAGGGAGCGCCGCACTGTTGTAGTGTGTGTGCTGAGAGAATGCCGCACTGTGGGAGGGTCAGGGCTGAGGGACCGCCGCACTGTGGGAGGGTCAGTGCTGAGGGAGTGCCGCACTGTGCGAGGGTCAGTGCTGAGAGAGCGCCGCAATGTGGGAGGGTCAGTGCTGAGTACGCCGCACTGTGGGAGGGTCAGTGCTGAGGGAGCACCGCACTGCGGGAGGGTCAGTGCTGAGGGAGTGCCGCACTGTGGGAGGGTCTGTGCTGAGGGAGCACAGCACTGTGGGAGTGTCAGTGCTGAGGGAGTACCGCACTGTGGGATGGTCAGTGCTGAGGGAGCGCCGCACTGTGGGATGTTCAGTGCTGAGTGAGCGCCGCACTGTGGGAGGGTCAGTGCTGTGGGAGTGCCGCACTGCGGGAGGGTCAGTGCTGAGGGAGCGCCGCACTGTGGGAGGGTCAGTGCTGAGGGAGTACCGCACTGCGGGATGGCCAGTGCTGAGGGAGCGCCACACTGCGGGATGGTCAGTGCTGAGGGAGCGCCGCACTGTGGGAAGATCAGTGCTGAGGGAGCGCCGCACTGTGGGAGGGTCAGTGCAGAGGGAGCGCCGCACTGTGGGAGGGTCAGTGCAGAGGGAGTGCCGCACTGTGGGAGGGTCAGTGCTGAGGGAGCGCCGCACTGTGGGAGGGTCAGTGCAGAGTGAGCGCTGCACTGTGGGAGGGTCAGTGCAGAGGGAGTGCCGCACTGTTGGAATCACTTCCCAGGGAACGTTGGATTTTGGAACTGGGTCTAACAGCTTTTTATTTCCATCTGTTTTTTAACCAGATTCCAATGAATTTGGGCAGAACGCAGACAGACATGGTGAGTGTTTTTGCAATGTTTAGTATTCTGTGCTGTCTGGAGACCTGGCTTTGCAGAATGAAACTGGACAAGTGTCGGATCTCCCTGTGGGGGAGCATTTTAGGGAATAGTGATCATAACTCTGTCTCCTTCACACTCTCACTCGGGTCAGTGCCGAGGAAACGCCGCAATGTGGGAGGGTCAGTGCTGAGGGAGCGCCGCACTATGCGAGGGTCAGTGCTGAGGGAGCGCCGCACTGTGGGAGTGTGAGTGCTGAGGGTGTACTGCACTGTGGGAGGTCAGTGCTGAGGGAGCGCCGCACTGTGGGAGGGTCAGTGCAGAGGGAGCGCCGCACTGTGGGAGGGTCAGTGCTGAGGGAGCGCCGCACTGTGGAAGGGTCAGTGCTGAGGGAGCGCCGCACTGTGGGAGGGTCAGTGCTGAGGGAGCGCCGCACTGTGGGAGGGTCAGTGCTGAGGGAGTGCCGTACTGTGGGAGGGTCCGTGCTGAGGGAGCGCCGTACTGTGGGAGGGTCAGTGTAGAGGGAGTGCCACACTGTGGGAGGGTCAGTGCTGAAGGAGCATCGCACTGTGGGAGGGTCAGTGCAGAGGGAGCGTCGCACTGTGGGAGGGTCAGTGCTGAGGGAGCGCCGCACTGTGGGAGGGTCAGTGCTGAGGGAGCGCCGCTCTGTGGGAGGGTCGGTGCTGAGGGAGTGCCGCACTGTGGGAGGGTCAGTGCTGAGGGAGCGCCGCTCTGTGGGAGGGTCGGTGCTGAGGGAGTGCCGCTCTGTGGGAGGGTCAGTGCTGAGGGAGCGTTGCACTGTGGGAGGGTCAGTGCTGAGGGAGCAGCGCACTGTGGGAGGGTCAGTGCTGAGGGAGCCCCGCACTGTGGGAGTGTGAGTTCAGACGGAGTGCCGCACTGTGGGAGGGTCCGTGCTGAGGGAGTGTCACACTGTGGGAGGACCAGTGCTGAGGGAGCGCCGCACTGTGGGAGGGACAGTGCTGAGTGAGCGCCGCACTGTGGGAGGGTCAGTGCTGAAGGAGCGCCGCAGTGTGGGAGGGTCAGTGCTGAGGGAGCGCCGCACTCTGGGACGGTCGGTGCTGAGGGAGCGCCGCACTGTGGGAGGGTCAGTGCTGAGGGAGCGCCGCTCTGTGGGAGGGTCGGTGCTGAGGGAGCGCCGCTCTGTGGGAGGGTCAGTGCTGAGGGAGCGTCGCACTGTGGGAGGGTCAGTGCTGAGGGAGCGCCGCACTGTGGGAGGGTCAGTGCTGAGGGAGCGCCGCTCTGTGGGAGGGTCGGTGCTGAGGGAGCGCCGCTCTGTGGGAGGGTCAGTGCTGAGGGAGCATCGCACTGTGGGAGGGTCAGTGCTGAGGGAGCGCCGCTCTGTGGGAGGGTCAGTGCTGGGGGAGCGCCGCTCTGTGGGAGGGTCAGTGCTGAGGGAGCGTCGCACTGTGGGAGGGACAGTGCTGAGGGAGCAGCGCACTGTGGGAGGGTCAGTGCTGAGGGAGCCCCGCACTGTGGGTGTGTGAGTTCTGAGGGAGTTCCGCACTGTGGGAGGGTCCGTGCTGAGGGAGTGTCACACTGTAGGAGGGCCAGTGCTGAGGGAGCGCCGCACTGTGGGAGGGACAGTGCTGAGGGAGCACCGCACTGTGGGAGGGTCAGTGCTGAGGGAGCGGGGCACTGTGGGACGGTCGGTGCTGAGGGAGCGCCGCACTGTGGGAGGGTCAGTGCTGAGGGAGCGGGGCACTGTGGGACGGTCAGTGCTGAGGGAGCGCCGCACTGTGGGAGGGTCAGTGCTGACGAAGCGCTGCACTGTGGGAGGGTCAGTGCTGAGGGAGCACCGCACTGTGGGAGGGTCAGTGATGAGGGAGCGCCGCACTGTGGGAATTTGTCTCCAGGATTTGGTCATACCTGGCACAGGTTCTAAAAATGTTTTATTTCTATCTTTTTTTTGACCAGGTTTTCACGATCACCACTGGGAGGACGATGGCAGTGAGTGTTTTTGCAATATGTATTGCTCGGCGCTCTGTGGAGATCCTGTTGTGGATCTGAATAAGGGTAGATTATATTGGATTGGCAGTGCTGAGGGAGCACCACACCGTGGGAGGGTTGGTGCTGAGGGAGCACCGCACTGTGGGTGTGTGAGTTCTGAGGGAGTTCCGCACTGTGGGAGGGTCCGTGCTGAGGGAGTGTCACACTGTAGGAGGGCCAGTGCTGAGGGAGCACCGCACTGTGGGAGGGTCGGTGCTGAGGGAGCACTGCACTGTGGGAGGGTCAGTGCTGAGCGAGTACCGCACTGTGGGAGGGTCGGTGCTGAGGGAGCGCCGCACTGTGGGAGGGTCAGTGCTGAGGGAGTGCCGCACTGTGGGAGCGTTAGTGCTGAGAGAGCGCCGCACTGTGGGAGGGTCGGTGCTGAGGGAGCGCCGCACTGTGGGAGGGTCAGTGCTGAGGGAGCGCCGCACTGCGGGAGGGTCAGTGCTGAGGGAGCACTGCACTGTGGGATGGTCAGTGCTGAGTGAGCGCCGCACTGTGGGAGGGTCAGTTCTGAGGGAGCGCCGCACTGCGGGAGGGTCAGTGCTGAGGGAGCGACGCACTGTGGGAGGGTCAGTGCTGAGGGAGCGCCGCACTGTGGGAGGTTCAGTGCTGAGGGAGCGCCGCACTGTGGGAGGGTCAGTGCTGAGGGAGCACCGCACTGTGGGAGGGTCAGTGCTGAGGGAGAACCGGACTGTGGGAGGGTCAGTGCTGAGTGAGCGCCGCACTGTCGGAGGGTCAGTGCTGAGTGAGCGCCGCACTGTGGGAGGGTCAGTGCTGAGTGAGCGCCGCACTGCGGGAGGTCAGTGCTGAGGGAGCGCCGCACTGTGGGAGGGTCAGTGCTGAGGGAGCACCGTACTGTGGGAAGGTCAGTGCTGAGGGAGCGCCGCACTGTGGGAGGGTCAGTGCTGAGGGAGCGCCGCACTGTGGGAGGGTCAGTGCAGAGGGACTGCCGCACTGTTGGAATCACTTCCCAGGGAACGTTGGATTTTGGAACTCGGTCTAACAGCGTTTTATTTCCATCTGTTTTTTAACCAGATTCCGATGAATTTGGGCCGAACACAGATAGACATGGTGAGTGTGTTTGCAATGGTTAGTATTCTGTGCTCTCTGGAGAACTGGCTTTGCAGAATGCAACTGGACAAGTGTCGGATCTCCCTGTGGGGGAGCATTTTAGGGAATAGTGATCATAATTCTGTCTCCTTCACACTCTCACTCGGGTCAGTGCCGAGGAAACGCCGCACTGTGGGAGGGTCAGTGCTGAGGGAGCGCCGCACTGTGCGAGGGTCAGTGCTGAGGGAGCGCCGCACTGTGGGAGTGTGAGTGCTGAGGGTGTACCGCACTGTGGGAGGGTCAGTGCTGAGGGAGCGCCGCACTGTGGGAGGGTCAGTGCTGAGGGAGCACCGCACTGTGGGAGGGTCAGTGCAGAGGGAGCGCCGCACTGTGGGAGGGTCAGTGCTGAGGGAGCGCCGCAGTGTGGCAGGGTCAGTGCTGAGGGAGTGCCGTACTGTGGGAAGTTCAGCGCTGAGGGAGTGCCGTACTGTGGGAGGGTCCGTGCTGAGGGAGCGCCGCACTGTTGTAGTGTGTGTGCTGAGAGAATGCCGCACTGTGGGAGGGTCAGGGCTGAGGGACCGCCGCACTGTGGGAGGGTCAGTGCTGAGGGAGTGCCGCACTGTGCGAGGGTCAGTGCTGAGAGAGCGCCGCACTGTGGGAGGGTCAGTGCTGAGTACGCCGCACTGTGGGAGGGTCAGTGCTGAGGGAGCACCGCACTGCGGGAGGGTCAGTGCTGAGGGAGTGCCGCACTGTGGGAGGGTCTGTGCTGAGGGAGCACAGCACTGTGGGAGTGTCAGTGCTGAGGGAGTACCGCACTGTGGGATGGTCAGTGCTGAGGGAGCGCCGCACTGTGGGATGGTCAGTGCTGAGTGAGCGCCGCACTGTGGGAGGGTCAGTGCTGTGGGAATGCCGCACTGCGGGAGGGTCAGTGCTGAGGGAGCGCCGCACTGTGGGAGGGTCAGTGCTGAGGGAGCGCCGCACTGCGGGATGGTCAGTGCTGAGGGAGCGCCGCACTGTGGGAAGATCAGTGCTGAGGGTGCGCCGCACTGTGGGAGGGTCAGTGCAGAGGGAGCGCCGCACTGTGGGAGGGTCAGTGCAGAGGGAGTGCCGCACTGTGGGAGGGTCAGTGCTGAGGGAGCGCCGCACTGTGGGAGGGTCAGTGCAGAGGGAGCGCTGCACTGTGGGAGGGTCAGTGCAGAGGGAGTGCCGCACTGTTGGAATCACTTCCCAGGGAACGTTGGATTTTGGAACTGGGTCTAACAGCGTTTTATTTCCATCTGTTTTTTAACCAGATTCCAATGAATTTGGGCAGAACGCAGACAGACATGGTGAGTGTTTTTGCAATGTTTAGTATTCTGTGCTCTCTGGAGACCTGGCTTTGCAGAATGAAACTGGACAAGTGTCGGATCTCCCTGTGGGGGAGCATTTTAGGGAATAGTGATCATAACTCTGTCTCCTTCACACTCTCACTCGGGTCAGTGCCGAGGAAACGCCGCAATGTGGGAGGGTCAGTGCTGAGGGAGCGCCGCACTGTGGGAGTGTGAGTGCTGAGGGTGTACCGCACTGTGGGAGGTCAGTGCTGAGGGAGCGCCGCACTGTGGGAGGGTCAGTGCAGAGGGAGCGCCGCACTGTGGGAGGGTCAGTGCTGAGGGAGCGCCGCACTGTGGAAGGGTCAGTGCTGAGGGAGCGCCGCACTGTGGGAGGGTCAGTGCTGAGGGAGCGCCGCACTGTGGGAGGGTCAGTGCTGAGGGAGTGCCGTACTGTGGGAGGGTCCGTGCTGAGGGAGCGCCGTACTGTGGGAGGGTCAGTGCAGAGGGAGTGCCACACTGTGGGAGGGTCAGTGCTGAAGGAGCATCGCACTGTGGGAGGGTCAGTGCAGAGGGAGCGTCGCACTGTGGGAGGGTCAGTGCTGAGGGAGCGCCGCTCTGTGGGAGGGTCAGTGCTGGGGGAGCGCCGCTCTGTGGGAGGGTCAGTGCTGAGGGAGCGTCGCACTGTGGGAGGGACAGTGCTGAGGGAGCAGCGCACTGTGGGAGGGTCAGTGCTGAGGGAGCCCCGCACTGTGGGTGTGTGAGTTCTGAGGGAGTTCCGCACTGTGGGAGGGTCCGTGCTGAGGGAGTGTCACACTGTAGGAGGGCCAGTGCTGAGGGAGCGCCGCACTGTGGGAGGGACAGTGCTGAGGGAGCACCGCACTGTGGGAGGGTCAGTGCTGAGGGAGCGGGGCACTGTGGGACGGTCGGTGCTGAGGGAGCGCCGCACTGTGGGAGGGTCAGTGCTGAGGGAGCGGGGCACTGTGGGACGGTCAGTGCTGAGGGAGCGCCGCACTGTGGGAGGGTCAGTGCTGACGAAGCGCTGCACTGTGGGAGGGTCAGTGCTGAGGGAGCACCGCACTGTGGGAGGGTCAGTGATGAGGGAGCGCCGCACTGTGGGAATTTGTCTCCAGGATTTGGTCATACCTGGCACAGGTTCTAAAAATGTTTTATTTCTATCTTTTTTTTGACCAGGTTTTCACGATCACCACTGGGAGGACGATGGCAGTGAGTGTTTTTGCAATATGTATTGCTCGGCGCTCTGTGGAGATCCTGTTGTGGATCTGAATAAGGGTAGATTATATTGGATTGGCAGTGCTGAGGGAGCACCACACCGTGGGAGGGTTGGTGCTGAGGGAGCACCGCACTGTGGGTGTGTGAGTTCTGAGGGAGTTCCGCACTGTGGGAGGGTCCGTGCTGAGGGAGTGTCACACTGTAGGAGGGCCAGTGCTGAGGGAGCACCGCACTGTGGGAGGGTCGGTGCTGAGGGAGCACTGCACTGTGGGAGGGTCAGTGCTGAGCGAGTACCGCACTGTGGGAGGGTCGGTGCTGAGGGAGCGCCGCACTGTGGGAGGGTCAGTGCTGAGGGAGTGCCGCACTGTGGGAGCGTTAGTGCTGAGAGAGCGCCGCACTGTGGGAGGGTCGGTGCTGAGGGAGCGCCGCACTGTGGGAGGGTCAGTGCTGAGGGAGCGCCGCACTGCGGGAGGGTCAGTGCTGAGGGAGCACTGCACTGTGGGATGGTCAGTGCTGAGTGAGCGCCGCACTGTGGGAGGGTCAGTGCTGAGGGAGCACCGCACTGCGGGAGGGTCAGTGCTGAGGGAGAACCGGACTGTGGGAGGGTCAGTGCTGAGTGAGCGCCGCACTGTCGGAGGGTCAGTGCTGAGTGAGCGCCGCACTGTGGGAGGGTCAGTGCTGAGTGAGCGCCGCACTGCGGGAGGTCAGTGCTGAGGGAGCGCCGCACTGTGGGAGGGTCAGTGCTGAGGGAGCACCGTACTGTGGGAAGGTCAGTGCTGAGGGAGCGCCGCACTGTGGGAGGGTCAGTGCTGAGGGAGCGCCGCACTGTGGGAGGGTCAGTGCAGAGGGACTGCCGCACTGTTGGAATCACTTCCCAGGGAACGTTGGATTTTGGAACTCGGTCTAACAGCGTTTTATTTCCATCTGTTTTTTAACCAGATTCCGATGAATTTGGGCCGAACACAGATAGACATGGTGAGTGTGTTTGCAATGGTTAGTATTCTGTGCTCTCTGGAGAACTGGCTTTGCAGAATGCAACTGGACAAGTGTCGGATCTCCCTGTGGGGGAGCATTTTAGGGAATAGTGATCATAATTCTGTCTCCTTCACACTCTCACTCGGGTCAGTGCCGAGGAAACGCCGCACTGTGGGAGGGTCAGTGCTGAGGGAGCGCCGCACTGTGCGAGGGTCAGTGCTGAGGGAGCGCCGCACTGTGGGAGTGTGAGTGCTGAGGGTGTACCGCACTGTGGGAGGGTCAGTGCTGAGGGAGCGCCGCACTGTGGGAGGGTCAGTGCTGAGGGAGCACCGCACTGTGGGAGGGTCAGTGCAGAGGGAGCGCCGCACTGTGGGAGGGTCAGTGCTGAGGGAGCGCCGCAGTGTGGCAGGGTCAGTGCTGAGGGAGTGCCGTACTGTGGGAAGTTCAGCGCTGAGGGAGTGCCGTACTGTGGGAGGGTCCGTGCTGAGGGAGCGCCGCACTGTTGTAGTGTGTGTGCTGAGAGAATGCCGCACTGTGGGAGGGTCAGGGCTGAGGGACCGCCGCACTGTGGGAGGGTCAGTGCTGAGGGAGTGCCGCACTGTGCGAGGGTCAGTGCTGAGAGAGCGCCGCACTGTGGGAGGGTCAGTGCTGAGTACGCCGCACTGTGGGAGGGTCAGTGCTGAGGGAGCACCGCACTGCGGGAGGGTCAGTGCTGAGGGAGTGCCGCACTGTGGGAGGGTCTGTGCTGAGGGAGCACAGCACTGTGGGAGTGTCAGTGCTGAGGGAGTACCGCACTGTGGGATGGTCAGTGCTGAGGGAGCGCCGCACTGTGGGATGGTCAGTGCTGAGTGAGCGCCGCACTGTGGGAGGGTCAGTGCTGTGGGAATGCCGCACTGCGGGAGGGTCAGTGCTGAGGGAGCGCCGCACTGTGGGAGGGTCAGTGCTGAGGGAGCGCCGCACTGCGGGATGGTCAGTGCTGAGGGAGCGCCGCACTGTGGGAAGATCAGTGCTGAGGGTGCGCCGCACTGTGGGAGGGTCAGTGCAGAGGGAGCGCCGCACTGTGGGAGGGTCAGTGCAGAGGGAGTGCCGCACTGTGGGAGGGTCAGTGCTGAGGGAGCGCCGCACTGTGGGAGGGTCAGTGCAGAGGGAGCGCTGCACTGTGGGAGGGTCAGTGCAGAGGGAGTGCCGCACTGTTGGAATCACTTCCCAGGGAACGTTGGATTTTGGAACTGGGTCTAACAGCGTTTTATTTCCATCTGTTTTTTAACCAGATTCCAATGAATTTGGGCAGAACGCAGACAGACATGGTGAGTGTTTTTGCAATGTTTAGTATTCTGTGCTCTCTGGAGACCTGGCTTTGCAGAATGAAACTGGACAAGTGTCGGATCTCCCTGTGGGGGAGCATTTTAGGGAATAGTGATCATAACTCTGTCTCCTTCACACTCTCACTCGGGTCAGTGCCGAGGAAACTCCGCAATGTGGGAGGGTCAGTGCTGAGGGAGCGCCGCACTATGCGAGGGTCAGTGCTGAGGGAGCGCCGCACTGTGGGAGTGTGAGTGCTGAGGGTGTACCGCACTGTGGGAGGTCAGTGCTGAGGGAGCGCCGCACTGTGGGAGGGTCAGTGCAGAGGGAGCGCCGCACTGTGGGAGGGTCAGTGCTGAGGGAGCGCCGCACTGTGGAAGGGTCAGTGCTGAGGGAGCGCCGCACTGTGGGAGGGTCAGTGCTGAGGGAGCGCCGCACTGTGGGAGGGTCAGTGCTGAGGGAGTGCCGTACTGTGGGAGGGTCCGTGCTGAGGGAGCGCCGTACTGTGGGAGGGTCAGTGCAGAGGGAGTGCCACACTGTGGGAGGGTCAGTGCTGAAGGAGCATCGCACTGTGGGAGGGTCAGTGCAGAGGGAGCGTCGCACTGTGGGAGGGTCAGTGCTGAGGGAGCGCCGCAGTGTGGGAGGGTCAGTGCTGAGGGAGCGCCGCTCTGTGGGAGGGTCGGTGCTGAGGGAGTGCCGCACTGTGGGAGGGTCAGTGCTGAGGGAGCGCCGCTCTGTGGGAGGGTCGGTGCTGAGGGAGTGCCGCTCTGTGGGAGGGTCAGTGCTGAGGGAGCGTTGCACTGTGGGAGGGTCAGTGCTGAGGGAGCAGCGCACTGTGGGAGGGTCAGTGCTGAGGGAGCCCCGCACTGTGGGAGTGTGAGTTCAGAGGGAGTGCCGCACTGTGGGAGGGTCCGTGCTGAGGGAGTGTCACACTGTGGGAGGGTCAGTGCTGAGGGAGCAGCGCACTGTGGGAGGGTCAGTGCTGAGGGAGCGCCGCACTGTGGGAGGGTCAGTGCTGAGGGAGCGCCGCACTGTGGGAGGGTCAGTGCTGAGGGAGTGCCGTACTGTGGGAGAGTCAGTGCTGAGGGAGCGCCGCACTGTGGGAGTGTCAGTGCAGAGGGAGTGCCACACTGTGGGAGGGTCAGTGCTGAGGGAGCGCCGCACTGTGGGAGGGTCAGTGCTGAGGGAGCCCCGCACTGTGGGAGGGTCAGTGCTGAGGGAGCACCGCACTGTGGAAGTGTCAGTTCTCTGGAGCGCCTCACTATGCGAGAGTCGATGCTGAGGGAGCGCAGAACTGTGGGAGGGTCAGTGCTGAGGGAGCACCGCACTGTGGGAGGGTCAGTGCTGAGGGAGCGCCGCACTGTGGGAATTTGTCTCCAGGATTTGGTCATACCTGGCACAGGTTCTAAAAATGTTTTATTTTAATCTTTTTTTTGACCAGGTTTTCATGATCACCACTGGGAGGACGATGGCAGTGAGTGTTTTTGCAATATTTATTGCTCTGAGCTCTGTGGAGGTCCTGTTGTGGATCTGAATAAGGGTAGATTATATTGGATTGGCAGTGCTGAGGGAGCACCACACCGTGGGAGGGTCAGTGCTGAGGGAGCGCCGCACTGTGGGAGGGTCAGTGCTGAGGGAGCGCCGCACTGTCGGAGGGTCAGTGCTGAGGGAGCGCCGCACTGTGGGAGGGTCAGTGCTGAGGGAGTGCCGCACTGTGGGAGGGTCAGTGCTGAGGGAGCGCCACACTGTGGGAGGGTCGGTGCTGAGGGAGCGCCGCACTGTGGGAGGGTCAGTGCTGAGGGAGCGCCGCACTGTGTGAGGGTCAGTGCTGAGGGAGCGCCGCACTGTCGGAGGGTCAGTGCTGAGGGAGCGCAGCACTGTGGGAGGGTCAGCGCTGAGGGAGCACCGCACTGTGGGAGGGTCAGTGCTGAGGGAGAGCCGCACTGTGGGAAGGTAAGTGCTAAGGGAGTGCCACACTGTGGGAGGGTCAGTGCTGAGGGAGAGCCGCACTGTGGGAAGGTAAGTGCTAAGGGAGTGCCACACTGTGGGAGGGCCCGCGCTGAGGGAGCGCAGCACTGTGGAAGTGTCAGTTCTCTGGAGCGCCTCACTATGCGAGAGTCGATGCTGAGGGAGCGCAGAACTGTGGGAGGGTCAGTGCTGAGGGAGCGCCGCACTGCGGGACGGTCGGTGCTGAGGGAGCGCTGCACTGTGTGAGTGTCAGTGCTGAGGGTGCTCCGCACTGTGGGAGGGTCAGTGCTGAGGGAGCGCCGCACTGTGGGAGGGTCAGTGCTGAGGGAGCGCCGCACTGTGGGAGGGTCAGTGCTGAGGGAGCGCCGCACTGTGGGAGGGTCAGTGCTGAGGGAGTGCCGTACTGTGGGAGAGTCAGTGCTGAGGGAGCGCCGCACTGTGGGAGGGTCAGTGCAGAGGGAGTGCCACACTGTGGGAGGGTCAGTGCTGAGGGAGCGCCGCACTGTGGGAGGGTCAGTGCTGAGGGAGCCCCGCACTGTGGGAGGGTCAGTGCTGAGGGAGCACCGCACTGTGGAAGTGTCAGTTCTCTGGAGCGCCTCACTATGCGAGAGTCGATGCTGAGGGAGCGCAGAACTGTGGGAGGGTCAGTGCTGAGGGAGCACCGCACTGTGGGAGGGTCAGTGCTGAGGGAGCGCCGCACTGTGGGAATTTGTCTCCAGGATTTGGTCATACCTGGCACAGGTTCTAAAAATGTTTTATTTTAATCTTTTTTTTGACCAGGTTTTCATGATCACCACTGGGAGGACGATGGCAGTGAGTGTTTTTGCAATATTTATTGCTCTGAGCTCTGTGGAGGTCCTGTTGTGGATCTGAATAAGGGTAGATTATATTGGATTGGCAGTGCTGAGGGAGCACCACACCGTGGGAGGGTCAGTGCTGAGGGAGCGCCGCACTGTGGGAGGGTCAGTGCTGAGGGAGCGCCGCACTGTCGGAGGGTCAGTGCTGAGGGAGCGCCGCACTGTGGGAGGGTCAGTGCTGAGGGAGTGCCGCACTGTGGGAGGGTCAGTGCTGAGGGAGCGCCACACTGTGGGAGGGTCGGTGCTGAGGGAGCGCCGCACTGTGGGAGGGTCAGTGCTGAGGGAGCGCCGCACTGTGTGAGGGTCAGTGCTGAGGGAGCGCCGCACTGTCGGAGGGTCAGTGCTGAGGGAGCGCAGCACTGTGGGAGGGTCAGCGCTGAGGGAGCACCGCACTGTGGGAGGGTCAGTGCTGAGGGAGAGCCGCACTGTGGGAAGGTAAGTGCTAAGGGAGTGCCACACTGTGGGAGGGTCAGTGCTGAGGGAGAGCCGCACTGTGGGAAGGTAAGTGCTAAGGGAGTGCCACACTGTGGGAGGGCCCGCGCTGAGGGAGCGCAGCACTGTGGAAGTGTCAGTTCTCTGGAGCGCCTCACTATGCGAGAGTCGATGCTGAGGGAGCGCAGAACTGTGGGAGGGTCAGTGCTGAGGGAGCGCCGCACTGCGGGACGGTCGGTGCTGAGGGAGCGCTGCACTGTGTGAGTGTCAGTGCTGAGGGTGCTCCGCACTGTGGGAGGGTCAGTGCTGAGGGAGCGCCGCACTGTGGGAGGGTCAGTGCTGAGGGAGCGCCGCACTGTGGGAGGGTCAGTGCTGAGGGAGCACCGCACTGCGGGACGGTCGGTGCTAAGGGAGCGCCGCACTGCGGGAGGGTCAGTGCTGAGGGAGTGCCGCACTGCGGGAGGGTCACTGCTGAGGGAGCGCCGCACTGTGGGAGGGTCAGTGCTGAGGGAGCACCGCACTGTGGGAGGGTCAGTGCTGAGGGAGCGCCACACTGTGGGAGGGTCGGTGCTGAGGGAGTACTGCACTGTGGGAGGGTCGGTGCTGAGGGAGCGCCGCACTGTGGGAGGGTCGGTGCTGAGGGAGCGCCGCACTGTGGGAGGGTCAGTGCTGAGGGAGCGCCACACTGTAGGAGGGTCGGTGCTGAGGGAGCGCCGCACTGTGAGAGGGTCAGTGCTAGGGAGCGCCGCGCTGTGTGATGGCCAGTGCTGAGTGAGCACCGCACTGTGGGAGGGTCAGTGCTGAGGGAGCGCCGCACTTCGGGAGGGTCAGTGCTGAGGGAGCGCCGCACTGTGGGAGGGTCAGTGCCGAGGAAACGCCGCAATGTGGGAGGGTCAGTGCTGAGGGAGCGCCGCACTGTGGGAGGGTCAGTGCTGAAGGAGCGCCGCACTGTGGGAGGGTCAGTGCTGAGGGAGCGCCGCACTGTGGGAGGGTCTGTGCTGAGGGAGCGCCGCACTGTGGGAGTGTGAGTGCTGAGGGAGCGCCGCACTGTGGGAGGGTCAGTGCTGAGGGAGTGCCGCACTGTGGGAGGGTCAGTGCTGAGGGAGCGCCGCTCTGTGGGCGGGTCAGTGCTGAGGGAGCGCCGCACTGTGGGAGTGTGAGTGCTGAGGGAGCGCCGCACTGTGGGAGGGTCAGTGCAGAGGGAGCGCCACACTGTGGAAGGGTCAGTGCTGTGGGAGTGCCGTACTGTGGGAGGGTCAGTGCCGAGGGAGTGCCGTACTGTGGGAGGGTCAGTGCTGAGGGAGCGCCGCACTGTGGGAGGGTCCGTGCTGAAGGAGCGCCGCACTGTGGGAGTGTGTGTGCTGAGAGAGTGCCGCACTGTGGGAGGGTCAGGGGTGAGGGACCGCCGCACTGTGGAACGGACTGTGCTGAGGGAGGGCCACTCTGTGCGAGGGCCAGTGCTGAGGGACCGCCTCACGGTGGGGGATCGGTGCTGACAGAGTGCCACACTGTGGGAGGGTCAGTGCTGAACGAGCACCGCACTGTGGGAGGGTCAGTGCTGAGGGAGTGCCGCACTGTGGGACGGTCGGTGCTGAGGGAGTGCCGCACTGTGGGAGAGACAGTGCTGAGGGAGCGCCGCACTGTGGGAGGGTCAGTGCTGAGGGAGTGCCGCACTGTGGGAGGGTCAGTGCTGAGGGAGCGCCGCACTGTGGGAGGGTCAGTGCTGAGGGAGTGCCGCACTGTGGGAGGGTCAGTGCTGAGGGAGCGCCGCACTGTGGGAGAGACAGTGCTGAGGGAGCGCCGCACTGTGGGAGCGTCAGGGGTGAGTGAGCGCTGCACTGTGGGTGGGTCAGTGCTGAGGGAGCGCCGCACTGTGGGAGGGTCAGTGCTGAGGGAGTGCCGCACTGTGGGAGGGTCAGTGCTGAGGGAGCACAGCACTGCGGGAGGGTCATTGCTGAGGGAGCTCCGCACTGTGGGAGGGTCAGTGCTGAGGGAGCACCGCACTGTGGGAGGGTCAGTGCTGAGGGAGCGCCGCACTATGGGAGTGTGAGTGCTGAGTGAGTGCCGCACTGTGGGAGTGTCTGTGTTGAGGGAGCGTCAGAAGGTGGGAGGGCCAGTGCTGAGGGAGCGCCGCACTGTGGGAGCGTCAGGGGTGAGTGAGCGCTGCACTGTGGGTGGGTCAGTGCTGAGGGAGCGCCGCACTGTGGGAGGGTCAGTGCTGAGGGAGTGCCGCACTGTGGGAGGGTCAGTGCTGAGGGAGCACAGCACTGCGGGAGGGTCATTGCTGAGGGAGCGCCGCACTGTGGGGAGGGTCAGTGCTGAGGGATCGCCGCACTTTGGGAGGGTCAGTGCTGAGGGATCGCCGCACTTTGGGAGGGTCAGTGCTGAGGGAGCGCCGCACTGTGGGAGGGTCAGTGCTGAGGGAGCGCCACACTGTGGGAGGGTCAGTGCTGAGGGAGCACAGCACTGCGGGAGGGTCATTGCTGAGGGAGCGCCGCACTGTGGGAGGGTCAGTGCTGAGGGAGCGCCGCACTTTGGGAGTGTGAGTGCTGAGTGAGTGCCGCACTGTGGGAGTGTCTGTGTTGAGGGAGCGTCAGAAGGTGGGAGGGCCAGTGCTGAGGGAGCGCCGCACTGTGGGAGGGTCAACAAAGTACAACCCAGCACGGGAAACAGGCCCTTTGGCCCAACGTGCCCGCGCCGCCGCATCACCCTACACCTATTCTACCCTGCGTATCTACAAATAGAACCCCTGACTTAGCCAGATTCAGGGGAGAATCGTGTCAATTTGGTAAAACCAATCAGCCTAAGAGCACATCTTTGGGGTGTGGGAGGAAACCGGAGCGCCCGGAGGAAACCCACGCATCCACAGGGAGAATGCACAAACTCCCACAGACACAGGCCCAAATCCATGTATCTGCACAGCTAGCAGTGCTAGTCACCGAGCTGTTGCGGTGCCCGTCTACCGGTCCAGGATCAAGCACACACACCGATACAAAGTACTAGGCCACTCCCGGAACCTCCAAGAGCAGCCCACGCACGACCCACCGTGTGCATGCCCCTCGTTTGACAACGAGGTGGACCTCCACCTGCGGAAAAAAGACAAAAACGTTAATCACACAAGCCTGCCTTTCCAGTGTCTCCCGAGGTTCTAACCCTTATTCAATAACCCCTACCATAACCCTCCATCCTCGTTTCACTCATGTGTCTGTCTAACTGAACCTTAAACAAGTCCAACGTTCCTGCCTCCACCACCCTACTCGGTAGCACGTTCCATACCCCTACAACTCTCTGCGTAAAGAATCTTCCTCTCACTTCCAAATTATACCTCTCCCCCCTCACCCTTAAATCATGTCCTCTCGTATTTGTACCCAGTCTAGGGAGCAGTCTCTCACTATTGACTCTGTCTATTCCCTTCAGTATCTTATATACCTCTATCATGTCCCCCCTCAATCTCCGTCTTTCCAAGGAGAACAGTCCCAGTTTCTCCAACCTTTCCTCGTACCCCAGCCCCTCCACGGCAGGCAACATCCTGGTAAACCTCCTCTGCACCCTTTCCAGAGACTCCACGTCCTTCCGGTAGTAAGGTGACCAGAACTGGACGCAGTACTCCAAATGCGGTCTAACCAACGTTCTATACAACTGAAGCATTAGATGGCAGCTTTTATACTCTATGCCCCTTCCTATAAAGGCTAGCATTCCATAAGCCTTCCTAACAACCTTCTCCACTTGTGTCGCAACCTTCATGGATTTGTGAACCTGCACTCCCAGGTCCCTCTGTATTTCTATACTCCTAATTTGTCTACCTTTTATCACATAGCTCCTCTCTACATTATTCCTTCCAAAATGCATCACCTCGCATTTGTCAGGATTAAATTCCATCTGCCACCTATCTGCCCACTGCACCAACCTATCTATATCCTGTTGTATCACCTGACAATCCGCTTCAGTACCCGCCAACCCTGCCATCTTGGTGTCATCAGCAAACTTGCTGATCACACCACCTACGCTCTCTTCCAAGTCATTTATGTAGACTACAAAGAGGAGAGGTCCCAGTACTGAGCCCTGCGGCACACCACTGGTCACTGGCCTCCAGCCGGACAAAGTCCCCTCCACCACTAACCTCTGTCTCCTATTACCCAACCAGTTCTCAATCCACCTAGCTACCTGGCCTCGTATCCCATGCGCCTTAACCTTTTCTACCAGCCTACCATGAGGGACTTTGTCAAACGCCTTACTGAAATCCATATAGATGACATCAACGGCTCTCCCATCGTCAACCGTTTTTGTCACCTCCTCAAAGAATTCCACCAGATTCGTAAGGCAAGACCTCCCTCTAACAAAGCCATGCTGCGTATCCCTAATCAGATCGCAACGCTCCAAATGCTCATACATCCTACCCCTAAGTATTTTTTCCATTAATTTTCCTACCACCGATGTCAAACTCACCGGCCTATAATTCCCAGGGTTATCCCTACTACCTTTTTTGAACAGCGGTACCACATTTGCCACCCTCCAGTCTTCTGGGACCTCACCTGTGTCCAAAGAAGGGACAAAGATTTGCGCCAGAGGCCCAGCAATTTCATCTTTCGCCTCCCTAAGCAGCCTGGGATAAATACCATCAGGCCCCGGAGCTTTATCCGTCCTAATGCTACCTAAAAGCCCTAGCACTTCCTCCCTCGTAATAGATATTTCCTGCAGCTGATCCTCAGCTCCCTCCAAGACACTGCACGATTCCGAACCCCTCTCCTTCGTGAATACCGACGCAAAGTATTCATTCAGGAGCTCCCCCATTCCCTCCGCCTCAATACATAACTCCCCACTTTTGTCCCTAAGAGGACCAATTTTCCCTCTAACTACTCTCTTGCCTCTAATATAGGAATAAAATGCCTTTGGATTTTCCTTAATCCTCCCAGCCAAAGCCATTTCATGCCCTCTCTTCCTTCTAATTCCCCTTTTTAGCTCCCTCCTACTCTCTCTATATTCCTCCAGCGCACTCTCCGTACCCAGTCGTTTCGACCTAACATACGCCTCCTTCTTCTTCCTGACCAAGTCTTCGATACCCCCTGTAATCCACGGCTCTCTAATCCTACCTTTCCCATCCTTCCTCTTAACCGGAACATACCTCCCCTGCAACCATTTCATTTTGCCCTTAAAAGCCTCCCACTTGCCAACCGTGGACCTGCCAGCTAACAGTCCCTCCCAATCAGTGTCCTGCAGCTCCCTCCTAATCCTGCCATAGCTCACTTTTCCCCAGTTCAGCACACTCCCGTTCGGCCGGCACTCGTCCCTTTCCATTTTTATCCTAAAGTAGACGGACTTGTGGTCACTGTTAGCCACATGCTCGCCTACCTCTACCTCAACCACTTGCCCCGGCTCATTACCCAACACTAAATCCAGTATAGCCCCTCCCCTAGTCGGACTAGTTACATACTGCTCTAGAGACCCTTCCAAAGCACATTTCACAAACTCCTCTCCCTCCGTACCCCCAGCTCTAGGCCCCCTCCAATTCACTCTGGGAAGATTAAAGTCACCCACTACAACCACCCTATTCTTCCTGCACATGTCCAAAATGCCCCTGCAAATGCCTTCCTCCACTGACCTCAGGCTGTTGGGTGGCCTATAGTACACCCCTAGCAATGTAATCTCTCGCTTTGTATTCCTCAACTCCACCCACTGTGACTCAATCCCTATCTCTTGCATATTGTCCTCCCTCTGCACTACTGTGATGTTTTCCTTGACAAACAGTGCCACCCCTCCACCTGTCTTCAACCCTCCTCTGTCACACCTAAAACACTTGTACCCAGCAACATTCAGCTGCCAGTCCTGCCCTTCCCGCACCGCACAGTGTGAGGGTCAGTGCTGAGGGAGCGCCGCACTGTGGGAGGGTCAGTGTTGAGGGAGCGCCGCACTGTGGGAGGGTCAGTGCTGAGGGAGTGCCGCACTGTGGGAGGGTCAGTGCTGAGGGAGTGTCACACTGTGGGAGGGTCAGTGTTGAGGGAGCGCCGCACTGTGGGAGGGTCAGTGCTGAGGGAGCGCCGCACTGTGGGAGGGTCAGTGCTGAGGGAGTGTCACACTGTGGGAGGGTCAGTGCTGAGGGAGCGCCGCGCTGTGGGAGGGTCAGTGCTGAGGGAGCGCCGCGCAGTGGGAGGGTCAGTGCTGAGGGAGTGCCGCACTGTTGGATGGTCAGTGCTGAGGGAGCGCCGCACTGTGGGAGGGTCAGTGCTGAGGGAGCGCCGCGCTGTGGGAGGGTCAGTGCAAAGGGAGCGCCGCACTGTGGGAGGGTCAGTGCTGAGGGAGCGCCGCACTGTGGGAGGGTCAGTGCTGAGGGAGCGCCGCGCTGTGGGAGGGTCAGTGCAGAGGGAGCGCCGCACTGTGGGAGAATGCCTCCAGGATAATTTCATGCCTGTAACAGTTTCTAACAATGTTTTATTTCAATCTTTTGTTTTAACCAGGTTTTCAAATCAGCCCCAGGGGGCACCATGGCAGTGAGTGTTTTTGCAATATTTATTGCTCTGCGCTCTGGGGAGATCCTGTTGTGGATCTGAATAAGGGTAGATTATATTGGATTGGAAGTGCTGAGGGAGCGCCGCACTGTGGGAGGGTCAGTGCTGAGGGAGTGCCGCACTGTGGGAGGGTCAGTGCTGATGGAGCGCCGCACTGTGGGAGGGTCAGTGCTGAGGGAGCGCCGCACTGTGGGAGGGTCGGTGCTGAGGGAGTGCCGCACTGTGGGAGGGTCAGTGCTGATGGAGCGCCGCACTGTGGGAGGGTCAGTGCTGAGGGAGCGCCGCACTGTGGGAGGGTCGGTGCTGAGGGAGCGCCGCACTGTGGGAGGGTCAGTGCTGAGGGAGCGCCGCACTGTGGGAGGGTCAGTGCTGAGGGAGCGCCACACTGTGTGAGGGTCAGTGCTGAGGGAGCGCCGCACTGTGCGAGGGTAGGTGTTGAGGGAGCACCGCACTGTGGGAGGGTCAGTGCTGAGGGAGCGCCGCACTGTGCGAGGGTTGGTGTTGAGGGAGCGCCGCACTGTGGGAGGGTCAGTGCTGAGGGAGCCCCGCACTGTGGGAATAACTTCCCAGGGACCGGTGGATTTTGGGAACTGGGTCTAACAGTGTTTTATTTCCATCTATTTTTTATCCAGCTGATGAAGCTGAGGATATCACACACAAGGATGGTGAGTGTGTTTGCAAGGTTTCGTATTCTGGGCTCTCTGGAGATCTGGCTTTGCGGAATGAACCTGGACAAGTGTCGGATCTCTCTGTGGGGGAGCATTAGGGGAATAGTGATCATAACTCTGTCTCCTTCACACTCGCACTCGAGGGAACTGGGAACAAGCTATCTTGGGAAGTTTTCATCTGGAGTGAGGGGAAATATGACACCATCAGGCAGGAAATTCGAGGCGTAAATTGGAAGGAGTTTTCCCTCAGTGAAACGCGTGGAAGAAAGGTGGCAGATTTTCAAGGAATGTTTGTCCGGAGCTCTGCGCGACCGCGTTCCAATGAGACAGGGAAGTTTTGGTCGGTTCACGGGAACCATGGTGCTCGGGAGCTGAGACAAATCCACTCGAAAAGAAAAGCTTCCGAAAGATTGAGGGAGCTGGGAGATGTTCGGGATCGAGAGGTGGATGAGGCTTGTAGGAAGCAAGTTCAGAAGGAAATGAGGAGAGCCAGAAGGGGTCATGAGAAGGCCTTGGCGGATAAGGTTAAGGAGAACACCAAGGCCTTTTACAGATATGTGAAGAGGGAAAGGATGAGATTTGAAGGGATGGAACCGAGAAAAGGAGAACGGGGAGAGTCTGTGTGGAACCGGGAGAAATAGCAGAGGTGCTTCATGAATACTTTACTCTGGGATTCCCGAGGGAAAAGGATCTGGGTGGTTGTTTGGGCAGGTTTCGGGGCGGACTGAAAAGATTGAGTGTGTGGACGTTAAGAAAGAGGATGTGTCGGAGCTTTTGAATAGCGTCGAGATGGATAAGTCGCCAGGACCGGATGGGATGTTCCCCAGGTTACTGTGGGAGGCCAGGGAAGAGATTGCAGAGCCCCTGGCGATGATCTTTGCCTCGTCAATGGAGACGGGAGGGGTTCCGGAGGATGTTGTTCCTTTACTCAAGAAAGGGAATAGGGAGAGCCCGGGAAATGATAGACCAGAGAGTCTAACCTCAGTGGTTGGTCAGTTGATGGAGAAGATCCTGAGAGGCAGGCTTTATGAAGATTTCGAGAGGTATAGTGTGACCAAAAATAGCACGGCTTTGTCAAGGGCGGGTCGTGCCTTACGAGCCTGGTTGAGTTTTTTGAAGATGTGAGTGAACACATTGAGGAAGGAAGAGTGGTGGATGTGGTTTATATGGACTTCAGCAAGGCCTTCAATAAGGTCCCCCCAATGCAAGGCTTCTTGAGAAAGTGAGAGGGCATGGGATCCAAGGGGATCCACTGTGGGGAGGGTCAGTGCTGAGGGAGCGCCGCACTGTGGGAGGGTCGGTGCCAAGGGAGTGCCGCACTGTGGGAGGATCGGTGCTGAGGGAGTGCCGCACTGTGGGAGGGTCAGTGCTGAGGGAGCACCGCACTGTGGGACGGTCGGTGCTGAGGGAGTGCCGCACTGTGGGAGGATCGGTGCTGAGGGAGTGCCGCACTGTGGGAGGGTCAGTGCTGAGGGAGCACCGCACTGTGGGACGGTCGGTGCTGAGGGAGTGCCGCACTGTGGGAGGGTCAGTGCTGAGGGAGTGCCACACTGTGGGAGGGTCGGTGCTGAGGGAGCGCCGCACTTTGGGGGTTCAGTGCTGAGGGAGTGCCGCACTGTGGGAGGGTCAGTGCTGAGGGAGCACCGCACTGTGGGAAGGTCAGTGCTGAGGGAGCGCCGCACTGTGGAAGGGTCAGTGCTGAGGCAGCGCCGCACTGTGGGAGGGTCAGTGCTGAGGGAGCACCGCACTGTGGGAGGGTCAGTGCTGAGGGAGTGCCGCACTGTGGGAGGGTCAGTGCTGAGGGAGCGCCGCACTGTGGGAGGGTCGGTGCCAAGGGAGTGCCGCACTGTGGGAGGATCGGTGCTGAGGGAGTGCCGCACTGTGGGAGGGTCAGTGCTGAGGGAGCACCGCACTGTGGGACGGTCGGTGCTGAGGGAGTGCCGCACTGTGGGAGGATCGGTGCTGAGGGAGTGCCGCACTGTGGGAGGGTCAGTGCTGAGGGAGCACCGCACTGTGGGACGGTCGGTGCTGAGGGAGTGCCGCACTGTGGGAGGATCGGTGCTGAGGGAGTGCCGCACTGTGGGAGGGTGAGTGCTGAGGGAGCACCGCACTGTGGGACGGTCGGTGCTGAGGGAGTGCCGCACTGTGGGAGGGTCAGTGCTGAGGGAGTGCCACACTGTGGGAGGTTCGGTGCTGAGGGAGCGCCGCACTTTGGGGGTTCAGTGCTGAGGGAGTGCCGCACTGTGGGAGGGTCAGTGCTGAGGGAGCACCGCACTGTGGGAAGGTCAGTGCTGAGGGAGCGCCGCACTGTGGAAGGGTCAGTGCTGAGGCAGCGCCGCACTGTGGGAGGGTCAGTGCTGAGGGAGCACCGCACTGTGGGAGGGTCAGTGCTGAGGGAGTGCCGCACTGTGGGGAGGGTCAGTGCTGAGGGAGCACCGCACTGTTAGAGGGTCAGTGCTGAGGGATCGCCGCACTGTGGGGAGGGTCAGTGCTGAGGGAGCACCGCACTGTTAGAGGGTCAGTGCTGAGGGAGCGCCGCACTGTGGGAGGGTCGGTGCTGAGGGAGCGCCGCACTTTGGGGGTTCAGTGCTGAGGGAGAGCCGCACTGTGGGAGGGTCGGTGCTGAGGGAGCACCGCACTGTGGGAGGGTCGGTGCTGAGGGAGCACCGCGCTGTGGGAGGGTCGGTGCTGAGGGAGCGCCACACTGTGGGAGGGTCGGTGCTGAGGGAGTGCCGCACTGTGGGAGGGTCAGTGCTGAGGGAGCACCGCACTGTGGGAGGGTCAGTGCTGAGGGAGCACCGCACTGTGGGAGGGTCAGTGCTGAGGGAGCGCCGCACTGTGGGAGGGTCAGTGCTGAGGGAGCGCCGCACTGTGGGAGGGTCAGTGCTGAGGGAGCGCCGCACTGTGGGAGGGTCAGTGCTGAGGGAGCGCCCCACTGTGGGTGGGAGCTGAAGGACTAAATGCGTTACTGATCTGTGCCTCACTGCACTCCCTCTCCGTCTCTCTCTCTCTCTCTGTCTCTCCTCCTGTTTCAGTTCACTGCGGCGTTCCTGCGAATATTTCTCACGGACATTATGCATATCTGTCTCATCACGATGATGACACCTATCTTTCCGTGATCAAGTATGTTTGCGATGGCCCGATCTACCACCTCGAGGATCCCGAGGAGGGTAGGTAACGCTGGTGTCCCGGGGCGAACCATCAAAGTGTAATCGATTGAGAAAACACGCCCCCCCCCCCCGCCCACCAAAAAGAAAATCGTGCATCCCCTTCTGCTGACTATTGGGCTGAAATATTCTAGGGCAGCCTGTAACCTGACGTTGGTGGAATTTGGGGATACAGGTGTATTGCCAGCCAAATTCACCGGACACTCACTGAACGTTCGATGACACGCTGTTCTTATTCTTCTCTGAGTGAGCTGTGTCGATTGTGCTCCACCCACCGGCCTCCGGGTTATGGTTACAAGGCGACCAAGATCGTGTTCGCAATGTTTACCGGGTTAACTGAGGAGATCGCGAGCGGGCCTGGGGTTGGGGGGGTGCCACCAGTGATAGTTTTATTTTTGAGAATGATGGGGAGAAACGTCAGCCGTCCTGATATCAAAGGATGGCCATGTCGGGTAAGCAGCAAACCTGTGCGATAAGGAACGCTGTGAAGAGTTCCCCTGGTAAATTGGAGCGATTGTTCCCAGACCGAGAGAAGCAGCTTCAGAGTCGGGTAAACTTCTGGTTCATTCTACCAAGGACACAACCAGGAAGAGAATATTTCTAGCCCAGTGTTGTTGGCTGAAACTGGGACGGTTCGTGACCTTGCTAAGCTGGGAGATCCAGGAAAGAGTGATCATAATATTAGGCAATTTTGGCATGGGTTTGGGAGCAATTTGATGAAATCCAAAATTAGCTGTTGTAAATCCCATACTCTGAGGCCCATCCCTCATTCACCCTGTGCTCTCCCCGTCTCCCTCACTCCCCCCACCCTCTCCCCGTCTCCCTCACTCCCTCCACCTTCTTCCCCTCTCCCTCGCTCCCCACCCTCTCCCCGTCTCCCACGCTCCCCTCGTCCTCTCCCTGTCTCCCTCGCTCCCTCCGCCCTCTCCCTGTCTCCCTCGCTCCCCCCGCCCTCTCCCTGTCTCCCTCGCTCCCACTGCCCTCTCCCCGTCTCCCTCGCTCCCCCCGCCCTCTCCCTCTCTCCCTCGCTCCCCCCGCCCTCTCCCTGTCTCCCTCGCTCCCCCAGCCCTCTCCCTGTCTCCCTCGCTCCCCCCACCCTCTCCCCGTCTCCCTCGCTCCCCCATCCCTTTCCCTGTCTCCCTCGCTCCCCCTGCCCTCTCCCTGTCTCCCTCGCTCCCCCCGCCCTCTCCCTGTCTCCCTCGCTCCCCCCGCCCTCTCCCTGTCTCCCTCACTCCCCCCGCCCTCTCCCTGTCTCCCTCGATCCCCCTGCCCTCTCCCCGTCTCCCTCGCTCCCCCATCCCTTTCCCTGTCTCCCTCGCTCCCCCCGCCCTCTCCCTGTCTCCCTCGCTCCCCCTGCCCTCTCCCTGTCTCCCTCGCTCCCCCTGCCCTCTCCCTGTCTCCCTCGCTCCCCCTGCCCTCCCTCCGTCTCCCTCGCTCCCCTGCCCTCTCCCTGTCTCCCTCGCTCTCCTCGCCCTCTCCCCGTCTCCCTCACTCCCTCCACCTTCTTCCCCTCTCCCTCGCTCCCCCACCCTCTCCCCGTCTCCCACGCTCCCCTCGTCCTCTCCCTGTCTCCCTCGCTCCCCTCGCCCTCTCCCTCGCTCCCCCTGCCCTCTCCCTGTCTCCCTCGCTCCCCTCGCCCTCTCCTCGTCTCCCTCACTCCCCTCGCCCTCTCCCTGTCTCCCTCACTCCCCCATCCCTTTCCCTGTCTCCCTCACTCCCCCTGCCCTCTCCCCGTCTCCCTCGCTCCCCCCGCCCTCTCCCCATCTCCCTCGCTCCCACTGCCCTTTCCCTGTCTCCCTCACTCCCCCCGCCCTCTCCCTGTCTCCCTCACTCCCCCTGCCCTCTCCCTGTCTCCCTCACTCCCCCCGCCCTCTCCCTGTCTCCCTCACTCCCCCTGCCCTCTCCCCGTCTCCCTCGCTCCCCCTGCCCTCCCCCCGTCTCCCTCGCTCCCCGTGCCCTCTCCCTGTCTCCCTCACTCCCCCTGCCCTCTCCCTGTCTCCCTCGCTCCCCTCGCCCTCTCCCTGTCTCCCCCGCCCTCTCCCTGTCTCCCTCGCTCCCCCCGCCCTCTCCCCTTCTCCCTCTCTCCCTCGCCCTCTCCCTGTCTCCCTCGCTCCCCTCTCCCTGTCTCCCTCGCTCCCCCCGCCCTCTCCCTGTCTCCCACGATCCCCCAGCCCTCTCCCCCTCTCCCTCGCTCCCCCCGCCCTCTCCCTGTCTCCCTCGCTCCCCTTCCAGCCTCCGCCCCAGGGGGGTAGGGGAGGGGGTTAGAATGATGAAATCGAGGTGGAGGGGGATATTTCAGAGTGCCGGGGGAGGGTGTGTGACACTGCGATGGTTTGGGTAAATGTGGATCCGATTATCTGGGATTTGTTCTCAGCCTGTCTCTGTCTCTCTCTCTCTCTCTGTCTCTCCCTCTGGTCTCTAGCTGTGTACATTTGTACAGAACATAACAAGTGGAAGAACGCAAAACTGAAGTACAAATTGCCAGAATGTCACAAAGGTGAGAGAGAGATTAACCTCAGTAACACACAGTCTCCCTATCCCCTCGGTTACACCACACTCGGAGCACCGTGCACAGTTCCTGTCTCCTTATCCCCTCGGTTAGACAAACGCTCGGAGCACAGTTCCCGTCTCCCTATCCCCTCGGTTAGACCCACACTCGGAGCACAGTTCCCTTTTCCCTATCCCCTCGATTAGACCCACACTCGGAGCACAGTTCCCGTCTCCCGATTCCCACAGTTCGACCACACTCGGAGCACAGTTCCCGTCTCCCTAGCCCCTCGATTGGACCACACTCGGAGCACAGTTCGGGTCTCTCTATCCCCTCGGTTAGACCCACACTCGGAGCACAGTTCCCGTCTCCCTATCCCCTCCGTTAGACCCACACTCGGGGTACAGTTCCCGTCTCCCTATCCCCTCGATTAGACCCACACTCGGAGCAAAGTTCCCGTCTCCCTACCCACTCGGTTAGACCCACACTCAAGAGTTCAGATCCCGTCTCCCTATCCCCTCGGTTAGACCCACACTCGGAGCACAGTTGCGGTCTCCCTATCCCCTCGGTTCGACACACACTCGGAGCACAGTTCCCGTCTCCCTATCCCCTCGGTTAGAACCACACTCGGAGCACAGTTCCCGTCTCCCTATCCCATCGATTCGACCCACACTCAGAGAACAGTTCCCGTCTCCCTATCCCCTCGATAAGGACACACTCGGAGCACAGTTCCCGTCTCCCTATCCCCTCGGTTAGACACACACTCGGAGCACAGTTCCCGTCTTCCTATCCCCTCGATTAGACCCACACTCGGAGCACAGTTCCCGTCTCCCTATCCCCTCGGTTAGACCCACACTCGGAGCACAGTTCCTGTCTCCCTATCCCCTCGGTTAGACCCACAATCGGAGTACAGTTCCCGTCTCCCTACACCCTCGGTTAGACCCACACTCGGAGCACAGTTCTGGTCTCCCTATCCCCTCGATTAGACCCACACTCGGAGCACAGTTCCCGTCTCCCTATCCCCTCAATGAAGCAGCGACTGGGAGCACAGTTCCCGTCTCCCTATCGCCTCAGTTCGACCCACACTTGGAGCACAGTTCCCGTCTCCCTATCCCCTCAGTTAGACCCACACTCGGAGCACAGTTCCCGTCTCCCTATCCCCTCAGTTAGACCCACACTCGGAGCACAGTTCCCATCTCCCTATCCCCTCGATTAGACCCACACTCGGAGCACAGTTCCCGTCTCCCTATCCCCTCGATTGGACCACACTCGGAGCACAGTTCCCGTCTCCCTATCCCCTCGGTTAGACCACACTCGGAGCACAGTTCCTGTCTCCCTATCCCCTCGATTAGACCCACACTCGGAGCACAGTTCCCGTCTCCCTATCCCCTCAGTAGACCACACTCGGAGCACAGTTCCCGTCTCCCTATCCCCACGGTTAGACCCACACTCGGAGCACAGTTCCTGTCTCCCTATCCCCTCGGTTAGACCACACTCGGAGAACAGTTCCCGTCTCCCTATCCCCTCAGTAGACCACACTCGGAGCACAGTTCCCGTCTCCCTATCCCCTCGATTAGACCCACACTCGGAGCACAGTTCCCGTCTCCCTATCCCCTCGGACAGACCCACACTCGGAGCACAGTTCCCGTCTCCCTATCCCCTCAGTAGACCACACTCGGAGCACAGTTCCCGTCTCCCTATCCCCTCGATTAGACCCAAACTCGGAGCACAGTTACCGTCTCCCTATCCCCTCGGTTAGACCCACTCTCGGAGCACAGTTTCGGTCTCCCTATCCCCTCGGTTAGACCCACACTCGGAGCACAGTTCCGGTCTCCCTATCCCCTTGGTTAGACCCACACTCGGAGCACAGTTCCCGTCTCCCTATCTCCTCGGTTAGACCCACACTCAGAGCACAGTTCCCGTCTCCCTATCCCCTCGATCAAACACACACTGGGAGCACAGTTCCCGTCTCCCTATCCCCTCGGTTAGAACCACACTCGGAGCACAGTTCCTGTCTCCCTACACCCTCGGTTAGACCCACACTCAGAGCACAGATCCCGTCTCCCTATCGCCTCAGTTAGACCCACACTCGGAGCACAGTTCCCTTCTCCCTATCGCCTCGGTTAGACCCACACTCGGGGCACAGTTCCCATCTCCCTATCCGCTCGATTAGACCCACACTCGGAGCACAGTTCCCGTCTCCCTATCCCCTCGATTGGACCACACTCGGAGCACAGTTCCCGTCTCCCTATCCCCTCGATTAGACCCACACTCGGAGCACAGTTCCCGTCTCCCTATCCCCTCGGTTAGACGCACACTCGGAGCAAAGTCCCCGTCTCCCGATTCCCACAGTTCAACCACACTCGGAGCACAGTTCCCGTCTCCCTATCCCCTCGGTTAGACCCACACTCGGAGCACAGTTCCCTTCTCCCTATCCCCTCGGTTAGACCTACACTCGGTGCACAGTTCCTGTCTCCAAATCCCCTCGATTAGATCCACACTTGGAGCACAGTTCCCGTCTTCCTATCCCCTTGATTAGACCCACACTCGGATCACAGTTCCTGTCTCCCTATCCCCTCGGTTAGACCCACACTTGGAGCACAGTTCCTGTCTCCCTATCCCCTCGGTTAGACCCACACTTGGAGCACAGTTCCCGTCTTCCTATCCCCTTGATTAGACCCACACTCGGAGCACAGTTCCCGTCTCCCTATCCCCTCGGATAGACCCAAACTCGGAGCACAGTTCCCGTCTCCCGATCCCCTCGGTTAGACTGGCACTCGGAGCACACTTCCCATCTCCCTATCCCCTCGGTTAGACCGACACTCGGAGCACAGTTCCCGTCTCCCTATCCCCTCGGTTAGACTGACACTCGGAGCACAGTTCCCGTCTCCCTACACCCTCGGTTAGACCCACACTCAGAGCACAGTTCCCGTCTCCCGATCCCCTCGGCACAACCCACACTTGGATCACACTTCCCGTCTCCTTATCCCCTCGATTAGACCACACTCGGAGCACAGTTCCCGTCTCCCTATCCCTTCGGTTAGACCCACACTCGGAGCACAGTTCCCGTCTCCCTATCCCCTCAGTTAGACCCACACCCGGAGCACAGTTCCCGTCTCCCTGTCCCCTCGGTTAGACCCACACTCGGAGCACAGTTGCGGTCTCCCTATCCCCTCGATTTGACCCACACTCGGAGCACAGTTCTCGTCTCCCGATCCCCTCGGTTAGACCCACACTCGGAGAACAGTTCCCGTCTCCCTATTGCCTCAGTTAGACCCACACGGAGCACAGTTCCCGTCTCCCTATCCCCTTGGTTAGACCACACTCGGAGAACAGTTCCAGTCTCCCTATCCCCTCGGACAGACCCACACTCGGAGCACAGTTCCCGTCTCCCTATCCCCTCAGTAGACCACACTCGGAGCACAGTTCCCGTCTCCCTATCCCCTCGATTAGACCCACACTCGGAGCACAGTTCCCGTCTCCCTATACCCTCGATTAGACCCACACTCGGAGCACAGTTCCCGTCTCCCGATTCCCACAGTTCGACCACACTCGGAGCACAGTTCCCGTCTCCCTAGCCCCTCGATTGGACCACACTCGGAGCACAGTTCGGGTCTCTCTATCCCCTCGGTTTGACACACACTCGGAGCACAGTTCCCGTCTCCCTATCCCCTCGATTCGACCCACACTCAGAGCACAGTTCCCGTCTCCCTATCCCCTCGATGAGGACACACTCGGAGCACAGTTCCCGTCTCCCTGTCCCCTCGGTTAGACCCACACTCGGAGCACAGTTCCCGTCTTCCTATCCCCTTGATTAGACCCACACTCGGAGCACAGTTCCTGTCTCCCTATCCCCTCGGTTAGACCCACAATCGGAGTACAGTTCCCGTCTGCCTACACCCTCGGTTAGACCCACACTCGGAGCACAGTTCTGGTCTCCCTATCCCCTCGATTAGACCCACACTCGGAGCACAGTTCCCTTCTCCCTATCGCCTCGGTTAGACCCACAACTGGAGCACAGTTCCCATCTCCCTATCCCCTCGATTAGACCACACTCGGAGCACAGTTCCTGTCTCCTTATCCCCTCGGTTTGACCCACACTCAGAGCACAGTTCCCGTCTCCCTATCCCCTCAATCAAACACACACTGGGAGCACAGTTCCCGTCTCCCTATCCCCTCGGTTAGAACCACACTCAGAGCACAGATCCCGTCTCGCTATCGCCTCAGTTAGACCCACACTTGGAGCACAGTTCCCGTCTCCCTATCCCCTCAGTTAGACCCACACTCGGAGCACAGTTCCCGTCTCCCTATCCCCTCAGTTAGACCCACACTCGGAGCACAGTTCCCATCTCCCTATCCCCTCGATTAGACCCACACTCGGAGCACAGTTCCCGTCTCCCTATCCCCTCGATTGGACCACACTCGGAGCACAGTTCCCGTCTCCCTATCCCCTCGGTTAGACCACACTCGGAGCACAGTTCCTGTCTCCCTATCCCCTCGGTTAGACCACACTCGGAGAACAGTTCCCGTCTCCCTATCCCCTCAGTAGACCACACTCGGAGCACAGTTCCCGTCTCCCTATCCCCTCGATTAGACCCACACTCGGAGCACAGTTCCCGTCTCCCTATCCCCTCGATTAGACCCACACTCGGAGCACAGTTACCGTCTCGCTATCCCCTTGATTAGACCCACACTCGGAGCACAGTTCCCGTCTCCCTATCCCCTCGGATAGACCCAAACTCGGAGCACAGTTCCCGTCTCCCGATCCCCTCGGTTAGACTGGCACTCGGAGCACACTTCCCATCTCCCTATCCCCTCGGTTAGACCGACACTCGGAGCACAGTTCCCGTCTCCCTATCCCCTCGGTTAGACTGACACTCGGAGCACAGTTCCCGTCTCCCTACACCCTCGGTTAGACCCACACTCAGAGCACAGTTCCCGTCTCCCTATCCCCTCAGTAGACCACACTCGGAGCACAGTTCCCGTCTCCCTATCCCCTCGATTAGACCCACACTCGGAGCACAGTTACCGTCTCGCTATCCCCTCGGTTAGACCCAAACTCGGAGCACAGTTCCCGTCTCCCGATCCCCTCGGTTAGACTGGCACTCGGAGCACACTTCCCATCTCCCTATCCCCTCGGTTAGACCGACACTCGGAGCACAGTTCCCGTCTCCCTACACCCTCGGTTAGACCCACACTCAGAGCACAGTTCCCGTCTCCCTACACCCTCGGTTGGACCCACACTCGGAGCACAGTTCCCGTCTCCCGATCCCCTCGGCACAACCCACACTTGGATCACACTTCCCGTCTCCTTATCCCCTCGATTAGGCCACACTCAGAGCACAGTTCCCGTCTCCCTACACCCTCGGTTAGACCGACACTCGGAGCACAGTTCCCGTCTCCCGATCCCCTCGGCACAACCCACACTTGGATCACACTTCCCGTCTCCTTATCCCCTCGATTAGGCCACACTCGGAGCACAGTTCCCGTCTCCCTATCCCCTCAGTTAGACCCACACCCGGAGCACAGTTCCTGTCTCCCTGTCCCCTCGGTTAGACCCACACTCGGAGCACAGTTGCGGTCTCCCTATCCCCTCGATTTGACCCACACTCGGAGCACAGTTCCTGTCTCCCGATCCCCTCGGTTAGACCCACACTCGGAGAACAGTTCCCGTCTCCCTATTGCCTCAGTTAGACCCACACGGAGCACAGTTCCCGTCTCCCTATCCCCTCGATTAGACCCACACTCGGAGCACAGTTCCCGTCTCCCGATCCCCTCGGTTAGACCCACACGGAGCACAGTTCCCGTCTCCCTATCCCCTCAGTAGACCACACTCGGAGCACAGTTCCCGTCTCCCTATCCCCTCGATTAGACCCACACTCGGAGCACAGTTCCCGTCTCCCTAGCCCCTCGGTTAGACCCAACTCGGAGCACAGTTCCGGTCTCCCTATCCCCTCGGTTAGACCCACACTCGGAGCACAGTTCCCGTCTCCCTATCCCCTCAG